>NC_082349.1:19056250-19719687 GCF_027477595.1 Haemorhous mexicanus | reverse complement strand
AGCCTGCAAAAGCTGCTTTTCCCATACATTCCTCAACCTCCTGTAGTCCATAGAGCTACACAAGTGCTATGTGTTGAAGAACTGCCTTCTTAAACCAGCAAAATGTAGTTTCTCTCAGGGAGGAAAATATATTCGTACAAGAAAATATATTGCTTAGTAATGAATGATATCTAAATAATTTTAAATATTGATTCTTCCTCCCTAGATCCTCACAGCTCTCACCAGAAACTACAATATTTTAGAACCAACATTCCAGAGATAGAATAACCTGTCTGCTGTTAGAAAAAGAATTAAGAATTTTTTCAAAAATTTTAAATTCAATTTTTCCTCCAGTAAGTGTTTCTCAAAATAATGGATATTTTAGCCAGCATGTTGTTTATAGCCTGATTTGCTAAGGCCATGCTGAATCACACCACAGAAAGCCTCTTTTCAGAAGGTATTGCCTGTCTTGCCCACCTGGGAAAGAGATGTTCAACAAGTCCCTGCTGGACTGTACAGCTCAGGGGTCATTAGGACCAAAGTCTCTCACAATGATCATTTTCTCTTCCAAGAGTTGCAGAATTTTCAGACTGGCACTCCATAGCAGTGTTAATGTTACGGACTTAAAAAAGAAAATTAGTTTGAAGCTGATTTAAGAGTTAAAAGCCTATTCAGCAGTGCTATTTTTACATTGCCAAGCATAGAACTCTTCTTTATTCCTGAGGAAAAGCAGAGAGAAGAGCTTATCTTCAATGGGAGAGGGAATTTCTTTCTCAAGAGACTGAGCTGCTTGATCTAAAGCCATCCAGAAAACACCATGTGCCAATCAGTTCAGTTCCACTGAGTGCTAAAAGCATGAACAGGCAGGATAATATTGCAAACTGAGCCTGAACCTGGCACTTTGGAAGCCTGGCTTCCTTTCCTTGCCAAGTTCTCTCTAACCTTAGTTAGCTGTGCACTGCTTCACTAGTCCTTAGGTTTTGTCTTACTTTTCATTATTGTTTGAATGGCACTAATACAGGAGTGCTCACAGTGGAAGCTTCTAAGAAATTTTTGAAATATTTAATTGGTAAAAATTATACATATTTCATTTTTTGATTTAAAATTTAACCTACTGCAAATAAAACACACCTTCATTTTCAGTAGAAATATTATGTCAACTATAAAGGCAGTTGGCTTTAACATAGAACTATACCTTAGGCTTTCCTTTTGTGATTATATTTTTGATGCAACTTTTCCAACAAGGTTTTTAATTTATAGTTCTGAAGTTCCCAATCAGAAGTCAGAAATGCATTTTTTGCAAGAATTTAGGCAAATAGTGAAAGATTCTCCAGAAGTGAAATTTTTAGAATAGCTGGTATGGAAAACAATTTAAAAATATTTTTTCTTAGAAAGAAAAGAATCACCTATTTAAATAAAGTATGATTATCTTCTGTTCAACACTCTTAAAGCAAATTGACATGGCTTCACCAAAACCAGTACACTTTGCAAGTCTTCAAGCTGGAGTTCTAACCCTTCCTTATTCAAGTGACTTCTTAATACAATTTTACAGCCCTGGTATTGTTCTGAACCATTATTTTCCATGTATACAGAGACACTCAGAATTCAATGGCTTCAAGCCAATTCTAATAGCTCTAATTTCATGACAGTTCTTCTAAATTGGCTCCCAAATTACAAAAAAGTGCAAAAATATAATCTGCATTTTAGAATCTACACACCAAGTTCCACCCTGACTTATATATTTCTTAACTCTGCTGCAGATAGCTGAGAGCTAACTCTGCTGCAGTTTGCACTAATAAGGATGATCTCAGCAGATCATTCACTTACAGATTCTTCAACAGTTTAGACAAACACTGTCATGGTTTCTAATCTTGCAACAAGAACCATTCTGCTATCATCCTCTTCACACTTCACAGTTTAAAGTATTTCTATCCTATGGGAAGGATTATTCAGGTTCAGTTCTTCTCTGCAGCAATAACAGATGGGTATCACTCAATTACACAGACAGTTCTATCCTGTGTATCTGAAGCCATCAATACTGTTTTCCTGGGATGAGGATTTTGTTCATCACTTCCAGCTAAGTGAAATGACTGGTTTGGCATAAAGTCTCTAAAAAGTACCTCACAAACCCTCCAAAAAGGGACATATCTCAGACAAGCCAGAAAATGGAGCAAGTTTTTCAAAAGTAGGACTGTTGCAGGTAGAGCTGCAGTGAACTTGTAGTGCTGCTGGCCTGTAGGCAGAGACAGATTGCACTAATTTAAACAGTTCCTTGGGGCTTTCCAGTTACACCATGGGACATTCCATGGGTGTGAGTTATGAGCTGCAACTCTTTGAAGAACAGCACTGAATTTCACCTCAATGTACAGGCTCTGCAGCCTAATATATATCATGTTGACAAAGTCACTTCTTTCCCATCAGACCTCTGTTGTTCAAATCAGTGAATTCAGAACTTATTGAGGTTAGCATTTGGGGCTAGTCCCTAATTTTCTGAATTTGGTTGGCATATCTTATATAATTCAGACCAAGCTTTTATTCAGATTTCTATGCTTTTATTTCCTACATTTTCTTGTACTTTTATGTGTCAACCACACAATAAAGAAAAATATTACTGGTGGATTCATTACTTAGTTTGCAAAATTGACACTTAATTCCAGCATATGAATATGCAGGACTAGATAGTAAGCCTCAGCAGGGAGGAAAAAAGATGATGAGGAAGAAGTCTACACATTGTGCCAGCCTTGTTCTGCCTATTTTAGCTTTTCACCCTAGCTGCTATTTTTTATTTCCTCATATTTATTTTTCTTCTTCTTTGTACACTGATCAAACACAGTTTGTTTTTCATACAGAATGATATCACAGCCACATTTTCCATCAAACCATTGCCATTGGAACAAGCAGTGGTGATTTCTCTTACTGGAACATGTTACAGTTAATGTCAGAAAACACCAAATAATGAACCCAAGGAACAAACAAGTTACCATCAGATTATATCTCAGTTTTCTTCTGATCCAAAATGTTCCTTCAGGAAACATTGGAGATGTGTAAAGATTTCTTCAGGTGACCCTCAAGTCATTAAAAAATGAATCAATTACTTCTTCTAGCAAAAAACTTTTGTTAAGGATAAAATAGGTTCTAATTTGATACAAATGTTCCATCAAAAAGAGATGCTGTGAGGCATTCTGGACAACAGGGTCCACAGACAGGGTCCATAGACCCTTGCTAATTACCAAGTTGGCACCAAGATTTCCTCAAATGAAAAAAAAAAAAGAAAAAGGAGCTGCATCCTTGTCTAGCTTGGCCTGCAGAGTGAGAATTCATAAGAAAATGATGAGAGGCTCAGAGGCACTTTGCAGCTGGCTAATACTTCAGGGGAATCAGTGAAAGACAAGCTGCACTGAGTACCACATTCCCAATCACCTCCCAGAAGACCTTCCAAGAAAGGTGTTGAAGTGAATGTTTTTGCACAGGTACCACCGATAGTGTGTAGAGATTTTCACATTCTGTAGCTTACTTCAATTCCCTAACAAATTTGGTCCTGCAACTGTCCAATCCTTCTTCACTCCTGCCAAAATAAACCCCACATTTGCATTCCTGATTTTACACAACCTTAGAAATTTTTGTATCCAGGAAGGGAAAAATCAAGACTTGGACTGTGCAAAGACAAGATCTTTTGCCTTTTTTATCATTGCAAATCAGTCCCATCCAGCAAAAAGAGGAAGTCTCAAATCCATCACTGTGCTTCAAAGATGTTTGTTTCCTCTCCCAGTTTTTTGAGTTTCACAGGCCAGTTGCACTATTTTTCAGTATCATGTTTCACCTTTTTGCTTCATTTCACATGGTACTTCACTAGGCATTACATCAGCTTTTTTCTCATTTTCTTCTTTTGCAGTTTGGTAAAGCTAATTCAGAACATGCTCAGCTACCAGGATTGACTTTATTAAGGTTATGTAGACAGCTACTGAAATTGTTGTAAGTTATTATTTCTACTTACTTTTTACTGAAGTATTGCAATTACTTTACTGTAAAATCCACTACTGGATTAATATACCAGAGTTCTTACTCTGGTAGTTTTACAAAACTAATAATTGGTGGACTTGGTGTAATATTATCTGGCTTCTGGGGAATATAGTTGTTATATTTTTGCTATCGAGACCACAGTCTGATAAATATTCCTTCCCCATCCCTCCCCATAAAACAAAAGTTTATGTTTTGATTATTGTGACTAATTCTCACCAACACAATAAGAAGTTTCCCCTCCAAAATCATAATTCATTGAAACTAAAAGTTAACTAATACTTGCAAAACCCCATGATTTCTAAATTCAAAATAGTAAAAATACAGTTCAGTATGCAAAATAGATTCAAGCACACATATTCCTGGAAGACTCTTTTATTCCTCCCATTTCTCCAATTTCTGTATATAACAACTATAATCTGAAATAGGACCAGAGCAAAACCACTTTCAGTGTACCTTAATACCTCTCAAAGATCAGACACAACTTGTTAGTCAGTGTCCTCTCCTCACAAATCAATAATAGAGTTGGCAGTATTCAAAGCATAAAAGAGGCAAAATTTGCTTTCTTGGCAAAAATATGCTTCTGAGTCAGCCCTCAGCATCTCTTTTCAAGACAATGTTCCTTAGCTCCGAGTACTGTATTCTGCCACTTCCAGAGCAGTGGCGCTCTGCACAATCCATCTCCTGCCATAGCAGATAATCAACTCCCACAGCTCCATTAGAAAAAGATTTCCTTTCATGTTATAAAATGACTAATTTCATTCTTCTGGATTTAGATACACTTTTTGTAACAAATGCACATTTTTAGACTACCTGCTAAGCTTAATGATTTTGATTTCTTCATTTTCATGTTAGTCTGCTTAGTTTCTAGAACAGGGTGGCTGTGAACCTTTTTGACTCCAACTAAACCTTATTTGCCTCTGAAAAGCAGGCAAAATGAGCTGGACCCTTCATCCATGGCTAATTAACTCTAGAAAGCTGTTAAATAGCTAGATCGTAACATTTCATTCAGACATAAACTAATTTTTGCATTTCTCATTAGAAAGCATTCTCTATTCCTTTACCCTTCAAAGACATTTGTCACTGATGGCAACTATTCCATTGTTACTTCATTGGTTTAAACTTACTGACTTGTTCAGCCACCTTTTCTGACCCAGGTTAAGCAGCCTAATTTTTTCTTTTATCTGCCGAGACTTAAGCAGGTAACTGAAGAAAGTATATTTCAAACACAGTGGATACCCTCTGTTTCTTCCCCTTGTTTTGAACTCCATTCCAAGACATGATCTTACATTTCTCAATAATTCTCCCCACCTCAAGGAGGGTTGTGGTTTAGCTGTTGAGAGAATTGGCAGAGAATTTCAGGAGGTGGCCTGGCACTGGTCAGGGACACCACAATGTACACAAGTCCCTTCCAGAAAAGTTCTGTGTGCCTTTGCAAGACACAAGGTCACTTCTAACGTGCATTTCTATAGCTTGGGTTAAAAACATTACCTTCCTTTTCTTTGCAAGGTCATAGTGTTCTAAGCAGCTGTGATTTAGATCTAAAAGCTGTAATAATTTCTTCTTGCTGAGAGTCCAAAGACACAGAGGCAGTTAATTTGGGTGACAAATTCAGATGGTGCAGATTTCAGATTCTATACATCTTGTCTGCAGTCTCCCTCGTTCTGGTTCAATAGTAGCTCACATGAGATTTCAGGCTTGTTACAATTTATATTTCATTGTATTCCTCCTATGGACCCAGCAAGCTCTGCCAACCCCAAGAATTTCTGTTAAAGAGACAGACAATTCATCTGCCATCCCATCCTCCTCAGTCTTTTAGCTTCTTAACTGCAAATAAAAATGAAAATTATTCCTAAGCATTCAGCTTGACAGAGAGGGGGGGTTTTGAGAGATATAAGAACATACCAAGGGTTTTTTAGGAAACAGTAAGCCTTTCCATCTAACATTTTGCAGGATTTTCTCTCTCACCTCTCAAAAGGTCAAGATTGCCAAAGAACATAATTTTTTTTTCACTGAATCTTTGTGTCCTCAAAGAAAAACAGCTCTACAGTTATAGTTTTAATTGCTAATCTTCTTCACAACATGTTATACAGAAGAAACCAAGGACTTAATCTTCTACATACTTGAAAGGAACCCCTAAATTCCTATCAGTGCCAATGGCAGAAGATCAAGGTTAGAGGCCCAGAACTCAACAATCATTATAAATTCAGCAGTCTAGTGGAATCCACACTGAGACACAAGATAGGTGCTAAGCTTTCAAGGTTCTTTTCTGAGAAAGGAACAGCATTCCTAAACTAGAAACATAGCTTCTCTTGCAGTTACAGATTAAATACTGGGATAAGGGCAGGGAATACCATAACTTACACTTAGGTGCCTATATCAAGGTCTCTGCAGTCAAAAAAAAACAACAAAACAAGAATGCCACCAAAGTGTGATCAACAGATTAACAGCCTGATCATCAGGTGTGCCATCATGTTCAATTGTAAGAATACTTAATTCAAAACAGGCTCTTCAGCCTAGCCAGTAGGAATTTCATTTCCTAGAAAGGAAATCAAAACACCCTGAGTTTAAAAACAAATTAAGTGGTAGGTTTTCCACCCAGTTACACCAAAACACCATTTTTGCTGCATGCAAAGCACTTAATGACTGTTCCAGACCTTGATGGTTTTGAGGCTAAAAGTTTTGATACACTAAATTAGTTGCCTGTTGCCTACCTTGACTTCCAAGCAGCCCAAAGTTCCCATTTTTTTGAGCTGCATGTGTCATCTTGAATGGGATGGAGCCATTTCTTTCCACCTTAGTCTTCCTAACCAGACACAGGTTGTTCAGAAGTAAAGTAGATCTCTCTCATAACAAACCTACAAAATGACATACGTAATTACTCATTCTGATATATCTTTAATCAGTGGGTATCCATTATTTCATTAACTAGTAGCATTGCTAAAAATTATGTAATGAATATGCATCATTAACAAGCTGGAAAAACTCTCCTTTGCATAATTTTTGAAGCACATCAGCTGGTTACAAAACTGCTTTTTCCCATTCAACCTAGACCTAAGTTAGAACTTGTTAGTTGTCATGGCAATAGAAGCATTCAGGTGGTAGGAAAGAGAAATTAGCAGATTCCAGCTGAAACTGCTCTGGTAGGGTGTGTTCTCAGGAAGATTTATATACCAGGCAAAGATTGATGGTATTTACACTTTGACATAGTTGAATGTTTTGAAAAATCAGTCAGTATGATAAATGTGAGTTTCTTATTATCTGCTATAATTTTATCCAGCTGTCTTCTGCCAGAATACACCACTGACTGACTAAACAAATTTTTTTGAGTTATTCTGGTAAAATAAATAGGAAGGAAATTAAGTATGAGGGCTTTTTAAAAAAAAAGTCATTGCAAAAAAATACCAACAGAAAAATTGTCTTGTATAGCTAATTTTGCAGGAGGCTCTTTGACATTACTCTGTATGTATGAGAGAGTTAAACTTACTTTTTACAAGCAAAGCAGAGCAATACTGTTACTTCAGAAGGTCTCTGGAGCGTGAAGCTATAAAAGTTGGGATAACCTGCATCTGGCCTTTATGTTCAGAGCATTTAATTAAAAAAAATCCATGTGTGATCATATGCCAGTAGCCGTTTTCTGGCTTGGGACACACATATTAACTTTTATTGCAGAAATGCCACTGTTCAAGTTTTCACTTTCACTGATATAAAACAATTAGAAGTAAGCTGATTTAGGTTTGGGGGGGGAAAGGATGTTGTTATTGCTTTGGGTGGGTTTTATGTGTGTGAGAACAGGAAATTGAGCTCTTTTCAATGAAGTCTTCCGAAAAAGTCCTCATGACAAGCTCAACTACACCTAAGCAGTTCTTGACAGATACTTGTCTACCGTATTCTTCACCATCCCCTCTAATAGGGACTACACAGCCCTTTAGGAAATGCCCTGCAGTGTTAACAATCCTTATAGCTGGGAAACTAATCTTAACATATAAAAATCTAAAATTTTCTTGCTGTAGTTGCCATCCTTTTCTTTCACACACAAGGAATATGGAGATCGATGTGGTCCCTTCCTCTTTAACATCTGAAGACTGTTACTATGTCTGTTCTCAGTGAGGTTCCATTAAAAAAAAACCCCAAAAACTAAATTTATCTCAGGTCATGTGTTAATGCCACCCGCTAAGTCACCTTGGATAACTCCACTGTTCTTTCCTGGCTCAGCTGTGAAGGGAAGTACATAAATCCAGTTAAGTTAAAAGCAAGGGCTTTTACAAGAGGGACAAGACAAGAGCCATCTCATGGCTTTCATGAGTCAGCTGACAGGAAATAATTCTGTTTTCAGTACAGCAGCTGTATATTAGCTTGTCTAAACAAAACAACCTGAGGCTTACAACTGTTTCTCAAAGATCTTGTCTTGCAACCTTCCCCTTCCTTCTTCCCTTCTCCAAAGCAAACTTCTCATCCTTAAATTGCATTCTGGTACACACACCTGTAATAATATTGAAACTTCTGGTAAGCTTATGTTAAAAATAGTACAAACTATTCTATACCCTTTACCCCTTGCTATTTTCCTTCCTCTTCTTAACAGCAGAATGACAGAGTCAATGAAAGTGCTGCTAAGGCAGGCACACCCCACCTTCTACTCTGCAGTGATTACCAGTATTGTAAAAAGCACAATACTTTGCATGTGGCCTCACAGAACTGCCCTCCATTTTTTAGGGTTGGGGGGGGTTTGGTGGGGTTTTTTTCTGTTTCCTACTTGTCCACACTATTTTGAATTCTAATCTTGTCTTGTAATTTGCTTGCAGTCCTTCCCAGTTTGGGAGTCAAGCAGTGAATGCTCTATAAAGGGCTCAGCAACTACACTTCCCATGCAGTGCTCAATTCTGCATATCTGGCACAACAGGGTTTGCAGACTCATCTTGCTGCCATTAGATATGGCTCTAATTATATTATGAAACAGGTAGACTCAAAAGCCAAATAATTTAATAATCATGAAAATAACACTGCCTTCTAATTCCAAAAGGAGTAGCATGGTCACCCTTGAAAGCAGGCTGCTCATATGGAAAATACAGTGTGAATTTTTTGCTTTGAAAAAGGGCATTTAATTCTCTGACCTTCAAGAGCTAGTCAGCAACAGCATTCTGTGATTATTTTCTCTTTGCTTTATAGTAGTTGCTCTTACTTCCAGCGTCATTGAAATACTCGGAAAACAAAATTATCTAAGGCAGCTGGAGTAGATGAGCACTGTATGTCCCTTGCAACTGAAATAGTCTGTTCTATTCTGTCCTACTCTGCAACTGCACAATCAACCACATGTTACTGCTCCTTCAGGGAATGTTACCTTATACTTTATCTTTCTGTATTTTGATGCCATTTTAATGGGTGGCCTTGTATTAGTTTAGAACTGGTTACTCTTGCATTTTAAAAATTGTAAATTTTATATTCTTGACCTAAAACATCTGCATCAGACTTCTGGAATAGTATGTGGAGGTAAGAGGCACCACACACGAATTGTATCACAACATTAAAAAAAAATTCTAATGTCTCCTGGGACATGGAAAAAGGAAGAAACGCCACAGGGAAGATTCCCAAAGCAAGTGTTGAAAGTGATAAGGAAGTTCATCACTACTAGGTCATCATTCTCATTCCCATTTTAGAGGAAAAAAACAATCATGATTATTGGTGAATACTTCTGTATATTTCAAACACTGGTTTTGAAGCACTTGAGAAAAATAATGTAAGTTGACTCCTCAATTCCCTGCCTGTGATGGCTTAAGGGCGAAACCAAGGTTCTGTGTAAAAGAAAGAAAGGCACTGAAATTGACATAAAAGCACAGATACAGGAATACCCTCATGGATGTTAATACAATAATAATACAATATTAATACAATATTCTCACTCAAATTGTCTCTGCCTTTCCCTCTGAGGGTAGAATTCAGACACTGTAAAATTCTACCACCATAGGAAACTCAGGAAAACTGCCCCATTTCATTTGCTTGGTATGATATTATTTCAGTTCAGAGAGCAAACAGGCTGAAACTCTGGGAGCATCTTCAAAGCTGAACCATTTTAAAGAAATGCATTGCTTTACAATCAGGGAAATCAAATTAAAATCTGTATTCCTTCCATTGCTATTGAGTCATAGTTCTCACAAATATTTTTTTTATACCAAAACAAAGCAACTAAGTTGGAAATGTTGATATGTTTCCAAATACAGTAATATGAGCTAAACATACAGTCACATATGAATTGCATAGATATCAGTTAACCATTGCAACTTCACATGGTTCAATCCATTAATAGGAACAACAAAACCAACCTTCTATTTTTTGTCATATGGATTTTCACTTCCTTTCTTAATCATTCTTCCCAAGACTCCTGCTTATCACTGCTCTTTGGATACCTTTAGCTACTTTGCTCAACCCTGACCAGAATTAACATTGCTCCTAGGTACACCTGCAGATAGTCTTATGGAGAACACTTACAACTCTATTTGGATTTAAATGTTTGCTTTCATTGTTCTTGTGATTCCACTGAAAATACATTGCTTTTTAACTACAATATCATGGGTTTGGAATGCAGAGGAGTACAGAACCTGGTCTCAAAATTGCAGTTCCTCCCTACCTTCATTTATGTTTCCTTAATATAAGTTCATTTTTTCATTCCCCTGTTTTTAAAATGGTAAATTCTCAGTACAGGCAAGCTCATTTCTCTCCCACTGCAGAAAGACATTAAGGACTAGTTATATTTCAGTTTGCTCAAAAGGTATTAATGAACATTAAGTCTAAGCATTTTTAGCCAGCTTATGATGTTTACTCCAGTGTCTTTTTCCTTAGGGCTCATTAGATTTTGAAGAGTAATGTCTAATTACTGAATATAATGTATTTTTTTACAACACTGAGAAATATATGGGTTATTGTATTCATGTTAAGCAAGTAATTCATTAATATGTCACTTGAAGTACCCACCATCCTCATTTACTATTTCAGGGGTCTAATCTACTTGCATTTCCTTGCCAATGGCTGCACTGTTAATTGCAACATCAGCAAGGCTACAAGATTTATAGTCGGTCTCTTCTAGACCAGCCTCATTTAAGGATGAATCTACAACAGTGACTGAAGAATTAATTAGAATGATTGTGCAACTTATCCAACATTCTTCAAGACAGAGCAAAATAATCAGAAGACATTTTTTATTTTTCAAAACTACTGCAGCTAGAACACAATCAGTAACAACACATCGTTCTCAGATGACAGTCATGCATTCAGTAAACACAACCCATGTGCAACATCAGCAAAGCCTGTCAAGTGTTGAAAGCCATGTTTATATGTCAGAATGTGCATTTCACTATTGGAATTACTTTCTGAGCAGTCTGAGTAGCTACAGGCATTAAGTACCCACACACATGCATACCCACACTGTTTCCTTCTGCAGTACTGTCATGATGCTGTCACAAACCGCTGTCCCTAGGATCACTGCTGTTCAAAGTTATAGGATATGAATTAACAGTTCACTAAGTAAGGAAATTATTAGATTTAATATGATTTATTTTATCTTTCCCAGATATTCTTGTACGTTAAGACTGAAATTTTCTTTTGTGAGAGCCCACGTATTTCATAATTACTATCTTAAGTATGAAAATTATGAGAAAACATATCTCACACCAGTTAATTGCTACCTTAAAAGTCTTGGTCATTTAATATAACTACCCAATAGTGCATTTTAATTTTGGCATTCTGGAATTGTGTTGAAAATGCTCTTTTTTAAAAAAAAAAAAAAAAAACCAAAACCCCAAGGCATTTAGTTAATTTGCTATATGGCTTTTAGTACAGAGTAAAGCTTCTTTTCTAGGCCAAAGCATTTTACTATTGCAATAAAATATTTAACATTTGATACCAACTTTCCTCTCTCAGGGAAGATTTTTTATATCCAAAATATCTTTACTTCCTTAGCCAAAAAAGAGAGCCAATAATATATTTCTGACTTATAGTATGATTACAAACCTATCAAACTTTCTTTTTCTCCACAAGCATTCTATTTTCTCCCACAAATAAAGGGACAGAAAAGTCAGAGAGAAATAGAGTCAGAGAAAAGACATTGTGACTTTGTTACGGTATTATTGCTAATGATAAACATGTAGGCTGATCTGCTAGAAAGAAAAATACAGCCAAATGATGCCAGAGGTACCTGATAAGAACAGAGCTGAGTGTGCAAGACTTTCACGAGCAGCAAGGAACCCCAGCCCCAGCCCAAACCTTTGCTATCCCACAATCACAAACGCAATGGGGAGGGTTGGAAGGCACCAGTGAAGTCTGGTCCCACCTTCCTGCTCAGGAAGGTCCCCTAGAGCACATTACTCTGGGTTGTGTCCAGATGGGTTTGGACACAGCCTCAAAGATGTAAAGTGCTGCAAAAGAATCAGAGACTTCTTGTATTTTAAACAGTTGGTAGAAACAGTAAGGAAGAATCTGATCTTTTTGCAGAATGCTTCTTAAGCTAAGGTTTTCAGCTTTAATCAGGTCAGAAAGGGAAGTCATGCACAGAAGAATCAAGTAAAATGGAGATATTTAAGAAATTATCCAGCTAGAACCCACAACGAGACATGGTCAGGCTCTTTTATGTAACCACAGAATATAAAAAAGGTTAAAGAGTAGATCTAAGAAGAGGATGGTAAATAAAGTGCATCTACTCAACACATTTGTAAAATGACAGCTTTCTGATAATGAATACAAAATAAATAACAGGAACACTCATATTTTGCTAAAGGATCTATTTTCAGAAAAGACCCACAAAGACATGTATTCCCTCCCAAGTAAGCATCTAAAGCACAGGGATAATCTAGCCCTAACAGGCTGTACCATATTTTACTATTTCCTCACATTGTAAGGTTTTTTAGGATTTCATCAATAAGTATCTTTTCTTGCCTAATGGAACATAAAATTGTATTACTTATGTATATCTTTCACAGAATATTTATACTGCACTAGTTGATTTGTAACTCATTCTCAACAAAGTTCCTTTAAAATCAAGTTTTTTTGGTTTTTTTCTGGAAGTGGCTCCTGTAGTTCCCAGATCAGGTTCTCAGGTCAGAAAGGCCTGGTGCCAGTTGGCTTTGCACTGGGTCCATGCATAGCTTGGCACTTGCCTCTGTATGAGAAATGAAGGCTAATGCTCCAACCTCCTGATTCAGGCTCAGGAGAGGCACTGATCATGAGGCAATTTCAGGGCACACACGTATTTTGGAAAAAAGGATAGGTTTGGTTGGGATTTTTTTTTCAGTTTGATGCCAGCAGAAACTCTGCCTTATTGTGGTGTATTTCTAGAGACAAGCAGTGTTACCAATTCAGTTCATTCAACATCTGTCAAAAGCCAAGATAACAACACACACAAGTTCCTTCAGCAAACAGAAGTTCCCTAAGAAAGCACTAGGTTTAACACCCAGCACAGGAAGAATCAAAGCCCCCAGAAACATCAACATTTTGATTACTTTTCCTGCAAGACCCAAGAGGATTCTTCTACAATAAATTATCACACATTGGATTTTTTATCTGCAGGCTGAAGTTAAGTTGTTACCAGGTAGTGTACTTTTTTTTTTTTATGTCAATGTTACTCTCCAGCTCTTGTTTTTAATGTTGACACTTTAAAACAAAGCACCCACATGCCTAGAAATGCCTAACTTCATCCATTCTTGCATCATATTTGCCTTTATCATAGAAATCTTTGTGACTAATTATTCCTCTAAAGTTTCAATTTTTATACCTTCCTCTTACCTTTTTTCCCCCTCATTATCTTTTAAGTAGAGGTGTGTTTGCATCCCCATTTCCTCAGAGCTATGAGCAAGTCTGTGGACAGCTGCCACAGCTGAGGGGTTGAGGTGGATTTGCATGAGCATTTGTCTGTGACTTGTTACTTCTAGCTAATAATTTGGAAACATGGCTTGCAATCTAGTTGTTCAATTTTCTTTTAAAGCTAATGGAATATTAACTACCTCTTTTATGTATAACTCCTTCATTATAATCCTGCTCTTCCAAGTCAGGCAGTTACATCAAACACATGACACTGTTATGGATTGAGCAGCTATTCCAGCTTCCCTTACATCCCTGCTTTTTGCTGCCATTGACTTTTTATATAGGCCTTCCCAATGTACTCTCTTCTAACAGCAGAAGATAAATCATCCTTTCATACACGATCAGGTATCAGAGACTGCAGTCATTCCAAGATGGATTTGCTCTACCTTTACAGCCTGTTCTTTAGCTACAATTGCACTTAAGGTCACACTCTGATTTAGCTCTTTCACACAGATTGCTGAAACAATAGATAATAGATATTTTTTACTCATAATATTACTAAGTATCCTAAGATAAAAATCAAAATGGCATAAAGCTTTGTTTTTATTGTTTGACAAGGGTTGTTACAATATCAGAAATAATAATGCACTCTAAAATGTGTTGAGCATAATGAACTTATGGAAAGGATTCAGCAGAAGCATGCAAAGGCTGTGGCAAACAGAGCATCTACTGTAAGTGTCTATGTAGGGGACACAGGTCACAAAAAACACCCCAACCTTTGGGTTTTACAGATGGTTCCTGCTGCCACCCAGGAACAAAAGATCCAGGCTCATGGGGACTTAGGAGAAAGGAGGGAGCACGGGCATTAAGGACCCCATATCATCTGAACGGAAACCTAAGGAGTGAGACCTGCTCACAGAGAAGAAAGGATGATCTGGTATCAAATTATCACACAGTGGCTCTGGTTTTAATACATAGGTTGTACAAATTGCTATCATCCAACAACTGTCATCTTTGAATTTTTTTCTATAGAGTCATAAATATATTCTGATAATAATAATATTAATATTATAAATTAATATTGTATATATTTATAGATAATATCAATATTGTATATTAATACTATATATTAATATTGTATATAATATTGTGTTGTATATATTAATAGATAATATTAATATTATATATTTTTGGTATATAAAATATTGTATATAGTAGACACAAAAATATTATATAATTCTTATATATTATACAATATGTATAATAATATTTTTATAGTATTAATAATCTTCTTTGATAATTTCTTTTCAGCTAATAGTTTTTCAACTATATAGCATAACTAAGGTGTGAGATTGTTTCCACCTTGTGAAATGCAGCTGTGCTAAAACAGTAAGACAAGAATTCTACTGAAAGACAGTGAAATCAGTAGTTACAAAAAAAAAGGAAGAATGCAAATGGCAGCTATTTCAGATAGTAACAGTGGATGATATTCTATGTTGCAGCATCTTGTTGGCAGATAATTCCTCTGACAACAGCAGTGCAGAATTTATCCTACAATCAGAACTTTAGCCATCTACTTTAGATCATAATACGTGATCATTTACAAATACAAAACCACTAGACAAATGACTGTGTTTAAATGTCACCTTCCAACTCAGCTGCTCCACCCTCTGCTCTGTATTTGTAGACTCATTTCTTTACATGAATAGAAAACAATGTATTTTTAAATTGCATTAGGCTTAAGAGGCCAGGAGAAAGTGAGCCAAGTTTTCTTTTCCCTCAACAAGTATTGGCAGGCTTACAAACTGTGTGTCAGCTACCAAGAATAAATAAGAACAGCTCCAATGAAGTTCATAATTTTTGATAATTCATACCCACTGAGGACCTGAATTGGATTACAAATTGAAGAATCATTTCTGTCCTTAATTATAGTTATGCCACCTCACTGCAAAATTAATTTCTACAGGTAGAGCTTAAAGTTTAAGCTGATAGAATATTTATGAAAGGTCATGATGCATGAAAAGGAGAGGATTTCACTTGGCTTTCACTTCCATTTGAACATTCACTTAGCATATGAACGCTTGTTTTCTAATTTGTACTCTGGTAGTTGAGTTTTTAGGAATCTTCTACTGCAAAAATGAGCTTCAATACTGGAAACCAAACCCTGCATGTGTTTGAGATGCAGCAGTGGCTTTCAATTATTTTCAAATATATCTGTGAGCAAGAATCTCAAAACAGCCTTAAGAAACTCCAAATCCTATATACTTCTGTAGACTACAATTCCCATAAAAAGTTCCCTGACTAATATCAAATCTGGTGGAGTCTGAAAAGATGTTTTCTTGCTGGAATTGTACAGAACAATTGGAATCTTCAAGAAAAGCAAACACAGCTGTAGCATCTTGAATAAGGGCAGTGATTAAGTGTACTACCACAATTATGGTAATCCATGCTTAATTTGAACTCAGACTGAAACAAGTGAATTGGAAGGCTGCTGGCACTACCAGAAATAATGAGTGTATTACAGGTGGAGAGGACAGAGAGCTTGCTCAAAGGGAGCCTAGCAGAGGAAAATCAAAGGAGCTCTGGGCTTCTGCTGTAAGGTTCAACATGTAGGAAAAAGACAGCTACAGGAGCTAAAACAATGTGGCAATAACAACTAATATGTTTATTACCTAGGAGAAATTTAACCTGGAAAACTGAAAGGTGATTTAACTGCAGAAAACAATCTAATTTAAATGTATAATGACTTGACCTCTCTATGATACAGAACAAAAAATATTTAGCAGGAAAATACCTTCTTGTGGTAATTCTAGTACATCTTTTCACACCAAGTCATTCATGTATATCACTGAAAAAATAATCTAAGAGGAAGGGCAAAGTTATTCCTTTCCTTATTACAGCCACATATGGGAAGGACAGATATAAGCAACAAGAACAGATGGAGGGGAAAAAAGGTATGAAAACATCACAATTTGCATCATATTTGGTATGAAATTTTGGCTTCCTCTCTCATCAGCTGGAATCTCTCTCTTTATTCACTATTCATTCCTTTTATGAACCTAATTATGATGAGTTTAATCAGAGAGAAAATAGCATACTTTATCTCAGCTTTAAGTCACAAAATCAGGAGGTTGCTCTGAGCTGTGCTATTCGATGCTGAACAATTGCTTTGTCCTTTTATTCTCCAAAATACCCAACCACAAGACAGAGATGCAAACATTTAGTTAAAAACTGTGGAGCCAAGAGATAAAAAGCACCTCCTAAGAGTAAATTATTTTTACTGCTTATGTTCATGGAGCTTTTCTCTTGTATTTGGATCTTCCATAGTACTTTGGAGCCAATCAGACTTCGCCTTTGCTGTTAGAATTCACTCATGAGTAACATTATATATGGGAAGAAGATGGCCTATTAACTCATTCTGAAATACTGAAAATGCATCTTGACTGAGGAGAAATGTGTGGCAGCCCAGTTACTACAGAGAGAAGGACACTATAAAGACTATGAGCAGCAGGACACTTCCCCAAGCAGTAAACACTTTGAGCTCAGAGACCTAGAGTGGCAATGCCTTTATTGGAGCAAACTTCAAGTGATGACTCAAATGTTCCCATGGTATCCATGACCCAGAAGGGAAGCTCTGCCTTCCATGTGTTGCTAGAGAATGTTTTTCTAGTATGTAAGATAATTCTTTTGAAGAGCCAGTTAGTTAAGACCTCCATTCTTCATTCATGTCTGCCTTTCTTCTATATTCTTATATAGAACCTTTACGGTACACACTTTTGCTTGTGCTTCTTTCTCTTATTTATTTTTAGTATCACTGTTCTGCTTGAAAGCAGACCTCATACTTTGAAAACATTAACTTAATTTAAAACTTTCATCTCATAATTAACTTGCACACATTATATAACACAAAACACTTGGAAAATGTGTATCTTGATTCAAATTCCTGAAGTGCTCTGCTGCAGGCAAGTCAATTTTTAATTTGCTTAAGTAAAATAAAAATTTAAAATCTCGAACAAATGAAATCAACTGGGTTAAATGTTCCTATATTTTATTGTGTACTTTAAAGAAAACTTGTTTTACAACCAGATATATCACTAAAGTAGAACATACAGCAAAGCAAATTTACTGTATTTTATCTGCATTATTAAAACTGTGAACTGCTTGTGCATACGAAAGAAGTCAAACTTGTCAGCAAATTCCAAGGGTTTGTGGGAGTTTTGACAAAAGGAAAACGTTTGGTAGGGTGTGTTAATTTCAGCAATGCTTCATTTCAAAAAGGAATTGGGGAAGAAGAATGGAAAAATCCTGGTGCTAAAACTCCAAGTCACCCAAGCCAACTTCTTCAAAATGCACAAAAGTTACTCTCAGTATAAATATATCAATTAGGAAAAAAATAATATCCTGAAAATAAATGCATTTTTAAATATGAATAGTATATTGAACTTTTTTTTTTTAAAGTTAAAAACAAAGTGGAATTCTTTTCGTGTATCCAGCTGAAAGACTTTGAGCATTTGTAGGGTTTATTTCATTCTGTAAAATGCATTCTTTTATTCAGTTTGGGAAACTGCATAAAACATTATTTTCTTCTCCAAAATAAAATTCCATTCCTGTTCAGGTCTAGTAATTAGCAATAATTATTTCCATATTAATTGGTGCCTTTAAAATGTGCTGCTCAAATGTTTATTTTTTATTTGTATCTGATCAGCTAAAACATCCATATGGTTTGCTTTGGAAAGATACACTGAACTTGTTTTCAAAAATAATATGGGCCACCAGATATTCACTCAGCCAATTTTCAGAAAGCTCTATGAATCAGAAACTGGCATTTCTTAAATTACTGGGTGCCTGACTTAGCACAATCTGTCATTGATTAAAAAACTAGCAAGTGGTGAAATCCCCTTGGTGTTCTTTGGAACAGGCGCAGATGGCTCCCATCTCCCTGAATAAGTTTTATTTTGTTTTCCTCTTCTCAAAAGGGAATCTTGGTAACACTGTGACAAAAAACGTACTACACAGAATAACAAGTTTGGGCACTTTATGACAAACTGACACATTGTTTTAAAGGAGAATAGTACTTTCTTGGGAACTGAAGTGTTTATAGGATTATAAAATGCCTGGGATGACAGCACAACATATACCCAGACAAAAAGTAGTGCTGAAATCTTTGAGTCCCTCATGGTTTTCTCCTGCAGTTTCTTACAGCTATGATATCTCATACCTTCAATAACATAGATGAAAACCAGAGCTCCACAGGACAATCACTGGGCCTCCCAGCAATTTGCTAACAACAGACATGGATAAATCTCACAATCTTCAGATTTATTCCAGCTTCAGGAAAATAAACTGCTATGGTAGGTATAGCTCCAGTTCTATTTCACCATTAAAAACTGCTTTTTTTAACATTGCTTTTCTGTTGCTGCTCTTTGTGCTTCCACCTAGTTTGAATCGTCCTTACCCATTCAGTTAATCCCCTTCTCACCTATTACTTTCACCTGGGCTTTCCTCTCTAACCTATTTCCTCCAATTTCCCCATCCAAATTCTTTGTGACTCCAGCAGGTTCTGCTCATCCTCATTCTGTGTAGTGAGGGAAGATCTTTTGCATGGCTCAAGGGAAGGCAGAAGAGAGCTACCTCCTCTGTGTCATCAAAACTGCAGGCAGCAGTCTACAACAAATGATAGTCCCACTTAGGGTGGGTTGGACAGAAGACTGCCCAGCAAGAGAAGGAAGCCCTGATTTTCCACTACATTGTAAGGGAACTGGATTTCAAAGAGAGGAAAAAAAAATGACATACTTACTTTTCATGGAAGGTGTATGTTTGTGAATCATTCTGGCCTGAAAAGAGCAGGAATGTACAGAGCTGTACCTGGTTTTCAGATCACAACATGGATTTCCTACAGTAGAGCTGACAGCAAGAAAGAGCAACTATTAAACTACATTATCTCACATATGCAGTTGTATTAGCAGCAGCTAAACTAATATTACACTTGGACCAAGGTTTAAGGATTTTATACTTCAATTGTGGTCAGAAATTTTGAATTAGCCATACCAGGACATTACTGTGTTATTCATTAACACAAATTTTGATTAAATTGAGGCAATATCATAAAATGAGAATTTTAAATGGCTTTGACAGGATTATTTAAAATGTAAACCTTTTTTTAAAAAATAGTAAAGGGAAAAAAAATTAAATTGGCATTTTAAGCAGCCATTTCAAAAGAATTTCAAATTTCCTAAGAGATGACCAGTGAACTACCTTTTGTACACAGAAGAGCCCCACTTATAAACTCATGCCCTGTCATTTGCCCATAGTGCTGACCACAAATATTTACAGATATTTTTCCAAATCCCATCAATTTCTGTGTTGTTATCTAAATTTCTCATCAGACAGAACAGCTGAGGCTGAGCTCTTCATTCTGCCATGGCAGGACTATCCCTGAAGACACACACAATTAACAACAAACTCACCTTACAGGATTTTTCACTGACCTGCGAGTAATTATGTCAGTGTACACCTAGCACTCGACTGTAATACCTCTCCTTTTGTCCTCTAGACAAGTCATCAGCTGCTGAGAGTTTCAGAGGTGGGTGTCGTTAGCAGACTTGTTTGCCTTTCAAACCACTACAGCCCATCCTCAAGGAGAAGTTTAAAAAGCTGATCACAGCCTCAGCTGAAGAGATGCAGAAATGGCCCCGAGCGATCTGCAGGGCTCCTCTGTCAGCAACCCGAGTGCCAGTCCTCTGCAGAGAGACTGGCAACAAAGCTTGAGTCAACTCACGCGAGTTCAGCGGGAAAAGCTCTCTGCACACAATGTTTATTGAGGGAATAAGAAGGCTGGAACTCCACATTTCAAAAAGCAGATATATTCCATGAGGAGTTTTGCTCTGCTAAAACTTTTGAGTGTACACAGCACAACTGCCGTTCTTCATTTCCACTTGGATGAAAACAAACCAAACTAACCAGAATGCAAGTATGTGCTGTTGAAATATTCTGCAGTTTAATCCGTGTATTTAACCATGATTCACTGGGATACCTAAGGAATAAGGTATCTGTGAACTGCTTGGAAGAAGTGAGCTAATTTATGCCAAATACACTGCAGAACTTTACTGGACACAGTATCAATACCTAAATGAAAACTATCTATCTTAACAAAAAAAACCAGAGAATAAAGATTGCTCTTTAAGATAATAAATGTTATAGAAG
Organism: Haemorhous mexicanus; assembly: GCF_027477595.1. Lineage (NCBI taxonomy): Eukaryota > Metazoa > Chordata > Aves > Passeriformes > Fringillidae > Haemorhous > Haemorhous mexicanus. The sequence continues at coordinate 19,698,702 of NC_082349.1, read as the reverse complement.
ACTATATGGTTCCAGAAAAAAGGGGGAAAAAAAAAAAAATCAATCTTTATGAATAGACAGACCAACAGGAAAAAAGCAATTTAACATGGCAGTAATGGATTTCCTCTAGGCAAACACACAAGTTTGGTGTATATACCAAACTGGGGGAAAATAATACTGAATATACAATAACAATTCAGTAAAAAGATGTCTAGAAATAAATACCTAAATATAAACACCCAAAAATAGAATAGAAAATAAAATAGAAATAAAAAATAGAAACCCCACAGTGCTTGTATTTCTAATTGAAACCTGTCTTGTGTTTAACACTGCACTATACACATTGCATTTGAATTGCTATAATTATACATAAGAATATGTATATAATGAAAATGGGCTAATCAGAGGCAAGTACTTTTCAAAAATTTTATAAATAGCAAATTTATAATATATCAACAGATGTGCTGAGAGGTAGTTGTTTTTTTTGGTTTTTTTTAATGAAGTGATGCTGAAAATTAAAAAAAAATTAATGTATGATTTTCAATCTTTATTTGGCATTGGTTGATTATAATGGCTGTTTGTAAAGATGTTCTGGATTTAGAAATATTAATGTCCACAGTTTAATCCAAGCTTTGCAGAACTGCCCTTTATTTCTAAAAGAGAACATACTGCATGGAAGTGTTGTGGAATTTTTGTTAGTTTTAATTTTATGGCAATTACCTCAACCCACTGCATTTCTGCAGCTGGAACAGTCCTTAAGCTCAGCTTGTATTTCCTGAAACTCCCTGGCATGGTGCTATCCTTCCATTTTGGAAGGAAAGCTTTGCAGTACATGGCATGATAGCACCTTGGGAATGTAGAAGGAGTCCTGTAGTATTAATTGGAGTTCTGGGACCAAGAGCTGACTTAAGGAGCCTTTGAGTCCATCACATCAGATACCTGCTTATCACACCACAATCTTCTACTAAAGCCACTGCAGAGGTTGTTTGTATGGGAAACCAATTGTTCCTTACTCCCTTTCAAAAGCAACCTATGGACTAGACCCAGAAAGAAGTGCTATATTCATCAGGGCATAAACCAAAATTGAATGCATTTTTGGATTCACTGTAATAAAAAAAAAAAAAAATCACTTTCACTTCATATTTAGGATATTTCATTCTACTCACAAAATCATTCTATATTTTCCCAATGTATAACCTTATCCTATAGGTACAAACGTTTACATCAATAATTGGCTTTTATGATAAAAATTTGTAATGGTGCTTTTATAGCAGCGTTGTAATAGCTTTGGAATTAATGATTAACTCAAGGCCAGAGAACAGCAATTATTCAGCTGGATTTATTGGAAGGAGCAAAATCTCCCTTACAATTGCATTAGCAAAACAATTACTAGAAAAGAGAGAAGATTAGAAATAAGAAGGTAGCCTTACAAGAATGTTGTTTTTAAAGTGCCTTACAAAGAAATTGGTATATTTATCTTACCAAAAGCTTGAGAAGGGATTTGACTACTGTGTGCAATTATCAGAATCAGAGGAAAATGCAGGATATTTAATGAAGCAGAGCTTCATATGAATCATTTTAATTTATATTTGTAACCTTTCTAAATATGAAGGGTTAATTAATAGACTAAATCTTTTAATGACTTCAGGCCCCTTCTTCACCTAACCTGTCCTAGCAGAGGAAACCCATCCATCTTTCCCCAAGGAAAGCTAAAATTAAGGTCTTGTCCACTAATACAAATATGCTGTCTTAGATAGCACGAGTTCTAATGTCATTACAGTGCAAGGATTTCATATCACCAGAGCTTCATACCTCCTCGGTGTTTCTCAGGAGCAGCTCCTCTCTAGGCACTGACTGCTCTTGGTCCTTGCAGCAGTCATCTGACTCCTCTTACTCCAGATCCCACCAATCCACTCTTTTATACCACTAGTCCTTATTGGCTACATGTGTGGCCTGTTAAGATCAGGCCTGCTTCTGATCTTTAGCAATTGGTCCAGCTGCAACTCATTGGGGGATAAGATTACCTTCTATACCACCTTCATTTACCCATACTGTATCACCCTACACAAATATTTTGTTCTTTTTTCTATGAAAAGATCAGGTCACAAAATCTTAGGCCCAATATTAGAATCAATAAAGTTTTATAAATATAAATGATCTCATGACTTTTTATAAATGTAGCTTTTCTTTTTCCTGTCTGAAGTAGCATAGAAAACACATTAATTGGCAAAAATTCAGCAAAAATAAAGCACCACTATCGTAAATTTTAAGTTCATCTTGATAGAAATCAGTGGCAATTTGTTCACCGGACTATTCATACCTTAGCACACACATCTGTGTGTCTACATCAGTACAATGTAGTTTTGCATCCTGGCTAAATTCTTTCTCTGGTGTGAGTAACACAGTGCAGAGCAGAGATGCTCCTTGACTTGCACTTCCCATGGGCACTGCCTTTCCTGGTCTCCTTGTGGACTAACAGCCCCTGGTAGAACTCCTGTCCTAAACACAACTGAATGCCTAATGAATTCAGCAGAAACAACTCCAAATTACTTTATTCTGATTTTGCTCACATAAATGTGATGCTTAAGCACTCCATAAAGGAAAAAACTGTGAATTCAAACTAAGAAAATTAATTCTGATTTGGAAAGATACCATATGTAAATGTTGATTACTCTCTGATTATGTTGATTTGGGAGGGGCATTCATAATGAAGGCAGTACATTTTTTACTTAATGTGTCCCACTTCTAAAGGACTGCAGTAAGACAAGTGCAATCAAAACAGCAGATTTAGTTTACTCAGTCAGGAGCTATAAGCAAAACTGCTTCTGATTTCCAAACTTGCCACAGTGAATCAGAGTAAAGGCACCATGCTGTGAACAGCAAGGCAAGGACTTTGCTAAAGCATCAAGGCCCCTCAGTCAAAAGGCTGACATTGACCAAGGTTACTGAAACACAACAGAGAATGTTAATTGCGGCAGTATTTTAAAGCAAGCCAAGTCAAATACCAATATGAGTTCAATGATACCAGTAAGTATGAAATTGTATCACACTACAATTCACAGAACATCCAAGAGTCTTGTAGAACAATGATACAGCATTTTGAAAAATCCCAGGATTTATTTCATCATGCCATAGATTTTCTGTAAGTACTAACATTCCTTAGAAGCATGATGCTCCTTGATTTCAAGTGATGAGTTTGGTTCTAAATCACTTAGGTTCTTCTAAAAATCTCACTTTCTAACAGAAGGTTGTCAAAAATTTTTCTCATCTTTTGGATAATTATTTCACCTAAAGAGCTTCTTTCCTTTTTTCAAAAAAGCATGTTTGATTTGATAGTCATGAAGAAATTAAAAATCTGGTTATTAAACTTTTGGCAGTTTTTAAACTCCCAAAACTGATTTCCACTGGCATGTTTAACATCCTGTTTAACCCTAACAGAAAGTTAATTAATTCATTCAACAGGTCATTTGTACAGCTGCAAGTAACTCATAAACAGACACCAATGTAAATTTCTAAATGTTTCAATACAATTCCACTTTACTAAACAATTAAATTGTTGAAAACTACACTTGTGCAAGAAGTGACTTGAATTGTGTTGATTTCACACAAAAAAGTTTAAGAGAGGTTAAGTTCCACCTCTCTTCTCTGCAAAAATATACTTAGGCAGGGAATGTGCCAATGGATCCCATAGCTTCATTAGAAATATCCCTTGATTTGGGCTACCTAACATGTAGCTGAACTGTCTGGTTATTAATCATGTCTTAAGGTAAACACTTCGAAGCTGTTGCTACTCAGTAATGCTCATAATAAATAGCCCCTGTGGGAAACACCAGCTTATTTCATTAAAACTCCTGCCTGCTGTTAATTGCTCTTAGGAAAACATGAACAAATTAACTGTGTTTTAAGAGACAGTAGTGTAAACGTGTATGCTTGTGTGTTTGATTGCTGGGCCTAATGATTTCCCTGATAATCCTCTTCTGTTGCACTCAGTCTATGATAGCTGGCAGAACCAGCCTGTTTTAATCAATAGCAGTTGATGTTACACACGTTACAAAAAAAAATGTGGTTTAAAAACCATAGTGTTCATCATGCCAGCCAAGGCACAGTAGTTTTCAGGTCATGAGCAACTAATTTTTAAGTTTTAATGAATCTTTTGCGCTAAAGAAATGATGCTTATTAGCTAGGATGATTAATGTATATTAAATGAGAAAATTAAAACCTCCAGAATATTTTTACTATGACAGTGGCAAAAATAGGATATGTGATACCTTCAAGGTGAAATAAAGGGATTTCCACAATTCAAAGAGACATGTGGCTTTGTATAAATTGTAATAGCATTCAGTTAAAATAGTGTAATAAAGAAAAGAGCATTTAATTTAAATGTCCTCAATCAGAATGTTAGTAAATATGCTCTATGCAGTAAAAGCAGCCTCCAGTACAATTTTCCAAGGAAGGTATAAGCAAAAAGAAAATTACCTTTTTTAAGAAGATTAAGGAATGCTTGCAACAAATATGTGTTAAAAAATAAAGGTATTTATTATCTTCCTCATGTAAACCTATAGCATTATAAGACATTCCAGACAGTAATCTGGGCTTCCTCACAGATGCTTAGTCCCTTGGAAAATCTGTGGTTGGAAACCAAAAATGAAAAGGAATCGAGTAAAGAGTAATATGAGGGATATATTTATATGACATTAAAGAAATCATTACACTCTCTGCTAGGACAACTGAGCTTGAATTTTTACTTTGTGTATTCAGCATTGCCCTCTGATTTTGGGAGAACCAACACTTCAGATTCAGCTAGGCATCTAAAAATCAGCAGTATGATTGTCATGAATCACCATTAGGTACTTGATCTCAAAAACCCCCAAAAAACTTAATGGGTAACAAAGGAGAGGGAAACTAAAAATGCTGATGGTAAGTAACCCTATATCATTGATAATGATTAATTTAATTACACAATAATGTGTCTATTTCAAATAAGAAGGTGATATAGCTGCTTTTCCCTGTTCCTTTGTCTGTGTTCATTTCAATACTCCAGAATGTATAGTAAATAATATCATTTTGCCTAAGAGTTGTGTTGTAAATAATTATATGATTTCCAGGCCCTGGATTTTCAACACACATAATCCTGCAATTAAATCTGACCATAATCAGAGGAATATTTTAATAACACATACTTAAGTTAAAATGTTTTCTCTACTCCTCCTGAAATTTTCCAATCACCCCATTTGTAATTTTCAATCCTCAGCTCTATTATTTTTGCAGAGCAAACTGGAATTTCAGTCCCACTCAGAGCACTCCTGGTTATGCTTAGCACATGAATAAAATAACCAATATGGGGGAGGCCCAGCAGTTGCAAATGATGGCTAATCAGATTTAGTCCCTCAAGAAGACAATGTCATTGGTGATTGTTTGCTCTACATATCAACAACTTTATCACAATTTTGTTAATGCACTCAAACATGAGAATCTGTTTCTACTCTGTAGAGTGAATGCTTCCCAATCTATCAGAACATTAGAACATAAAATACCACAAAGACCAAAGGACTTAGAAACATTTTAACAGATGGTTAAATAATTCTGAGAATTTCCTCCTGTAATCTTGATTTAAATGACAGGATCATCTTAAATACAGCCCTGTATGCATAAGGATTTCTTGCAGAGATGCACCTGGTAATTTGAAAGCTCCAGAGTCTTTGAGACACTCAGCCTTTTACTTGCTGATTTGAGGAAACCTCAGGCGTTTTCCACTAGAAGGTGAAAAAAGCAAGCGAACAAACAAAAGCAAAATATGTAATTCTTGGTTATATGGTTTGTTTGCAGAACAAAAGCTTTTCTGTCCTTTAACATATAGAGAAAACAGAAGGAACTTGACTTGTGGCAGTCAGAAGAGCCCTGTAGGGAGTAGGAAAATGAAAGGAAAACAATTCGGGGTAATTTCCTTTTTTTAAAAAAGGTATTTTGAGTATTTTGTTTACTTGCTTATTTACACTTTCCCTACTTCCCTTGAAACTGCAACTTTTCAGATGCTAGCAGTACGGACTTAATAATTTATCTGAGGCATAAATTTGACATTTTAGGTCTCCACCAGAGAGTGTAGCTTCTACACAAAATTAAAATATTTATCTCAAACCACCAAAAATCTTCTTCTGCTTAATAAGAACTCAGCTTTTCAAGAGGGTCTCCCACATTCACAGTGTGCATAAGCCAGCTACTCTGAGACATCTGTAAAGATCAAATCACATTTCTAATGGACAGATATTGCAGAAATGTTGCAGAGTCTTACTTGGTAGTATTAGGTTAATGGTTAGAATCCATGATCTTAAGGGTCTTTTCCAAACTAAATGATTCCATGATCCTTTGAAAGCCATGAAAAGTGATGCTACAACTCCAGCCCATCCATAAGTAGCTCAGAGCTTAAAGTGCAAAAATTTCTAACTCTTCCTCTTGGAAAACCTTTCCTCAAATACCAGGCTCCCCAATCCTACACCACCATCATACTGTCTGTGAGGAAAACCAGGGAGTCTGCTGTAATAGAATGGAAAATAATAAAGGCATGGAAAATAGAAACCTAGTGGGCAATCTTAGAGATCCTACAAAGACTGCAGAAAACACTTACTGCCACTGCAGAAATTCAAGGCCATCACCTGACCACAGAGTCAGTGGGGTTTGCAAGTGTCTTTTCCCTTGCCAGTGAAAAAGAAGTTAATTCCTGAAGATGAGCCACATCCAAAAAATCGTTATAAATTCAGCTCAGCGAGGGTTAAAGGAATGAAGGAAAATTGCTTTTTATGTGCTGCACAGATTGAAACAATGCAACCTGACAAGGAAATGCAATTCTCTGGCTTTTCCACTGAATGAGCAGGTTTAGTGTATGTTTCACAGCTGCAAGAAAATTAGATGATGTGCAGAAGAAACAAGCTTGGATCAGCCAGAAAGGACATCAAGGACAATATTCATACTGCATTTTCATGATAAACAGTCTGGAAATGTCAATGCTTTTTGTGTCAAAGAAAAACTACAAGAAATAGAACATACACATAGATAGAATTTCCAGGTCAGTGAAAAACCAAAAACTGGAAAAACACCAAAGTACATTTTAAAATTCATCAGCATGTTTGGGGTAATATGTAGCCCAAGGAGATTTCTAGGATGATTCTGTAACCGTCCAATTTGGAAGGTAATTTTATTGTTTGGATTACCAGAAGGAGCAAAATGGAATAATAAGTTTCCAACAGACCTTATTATTTGGATGCTGGGTTATCAGAGACCAGCTCCAGAGATTTATACTGCATTTCAGGTCATATGAATATGGTCAGAAAGTCTAGAGACAGGATTTGGTGGTGCAGAATTGTAGAGCCCAGCACTGGGGAGCAGTGACAGGCATTCTCAGAGAAGGGTTCAGCTGCTCTGGAAAATCACTATGTCTGGAGGCTCACCAGACCTCCAGACATGGCTGTTAACCTGTTCCAAAACAAAAATGGCTGGCATTTTGGGAAAGGTCATACAAGAGCTGCCAGGACACAAGTACAGCCTTAGTACACAGGAAACAGAAATTGTTTAGAATTTCGCAATGCACAGGTTTTGCGCTGTCTTGCATTTTTCATGGTTACAGTCAAAATTAGAGGCAAAACTTGCAAATTTTGAGTCCTTTGGGATTGCATTTCAGAACTCACTGCACTAAGTGCTGAACCTCTCAAGAGTGAATAATGAAAAAAATCAATAGATTCTCTGGATCTAGGGTAATTTAAAAATCAGTTTGACCAGAATGGCAACCAAATCTTCATTTTGAATCCAGAAAAAAGGTTTAACCTGCCTTACAACCTGGCAGAAATATTTCCTAAACATCAACCTTGCTAAAACCTCTCTGGAATGTAAAATACAATAAATAGGGGCATATTTACTGCAACAGATACTACTTACCTTGAGCTTATAGGTTAAGGGAGAGAATAGAACCTACACAGTATATTTAACAGTGACTAATGAGAGGATATTTTTCTGCCATCACTTGTTCACACCACTCATGTAACAGTTACATCACTTCTTATTGAAATGCATTTTTTTTTTCAAGTCTTTGAAAAGTTCTTGAAAGCTGGGGGTTTTTAATGTAGCATTGAAAAACATAAGGAAAATAATTTAATTTTCCTAAGATACTAAGGATATTGGAATAATATGTTATTAATATTACTGGATCTTTCATAAAACTTAAGAAAAAAATAAAACTGTGGTACTATACATTTGGGCACTTGAGGTAAGTTCTGAAATACTACAATTGAAGAGTATTCTATTTTCTCCTACTGCCATTATCCACTCTAATATTAGTAGTATTCTGTGTGAGCTCAGCTAGACCAGAGCCACCAGGTAGTGTTAAAACTCTTGTTACAGGTTCCTGAACAGATTACAAGCAGAACAAACTCAAATTATATTTCAATTTTCAACTATTTGTTATAATAAATAACATTAAAAATCTCACATCAGCTTCTTACCAGCTTCAAGAAGTAGATTAAAACAAAGATTGGATCAGACACACAAACATAAATGATTGTATTATAATCCCATATACCCTGAGCCTACAAAACAAGGTTACCTTTTTTACAATAATTAGAGAACTGCAACCCACACAATTGTAAATCACAATGTTTGCTCTTCTTTGTACCAGTATGAATGACCAAAAAATTGCCTCAACAAACCAGGACAAGGAGAGCAGAATTAATCTGGCCTTGAGTTTTAGAATTTAAAAAGAAAACATACCATAACTCATATGCTCATAATTCTTGGCCTCCTGGTTTTGTCAAAGAACATCAGGCATGGAGAGACTAATTTTAACTCAAGTTTCCAAAGACGGGCTGTGCAAGGCACCTACAGATGCTGCCCCATTTTCCAGGAGCTCTTAGTTTGGTCACGGGAGAAATCCAAACCCATGAATGGTTTTTGCAGTCACAGGCTTTCCAGAATAGAAACCAACATTTAGTTTCCACAGAAAAGTGCTCCGAGGGGGAATGTGGCTTTGTATTTCTAAAGTAATCCACTTGTATTTAAATTTCTTGAATGAACAATATTCAAAGAGAAGTTACCTGACTAGCAAATTACCAGGAAAAGACAAATATGCTAAGTGCCCTGCAATTAAAAAAAACCAAATAAATCAATTTTTAATTGACATACTAATTAGTTCAATGTATAAAGCCAGACACAATGCTTTAACAATGTATATTTAATGTTTATTCATTTTTAACTGTTACTTTAACTTCCAGTGACTGTAAAAAGTCCCAAATCCAGAATCTTCTCCACTAAAATGACTGCAAAATCTCTTTTTAAGCAGAACTTTTCACTGATTTAAATATGTTCCCGAATGGATGGAACAAAGTTAGCTCAGAATGTTTAAGAATCCTCCATATAGCCTATGCCCTGCTTTTACTGAAAAGTGAGACTGATTTTTTTTTTTAAATCACATTAACTAAAAGTAGCTTACCCTCTGCTACTGTAGAATTCAGCTGAACTGCACTAACAAAGAAGCTTACTCAATGACACCCTTGGAAAAAACAAGAAATAAAAAGCCACAACATCCAGAGCTCAGTAAAAGCAATTTCCTATAGTTCACATGGGCATATCTGTGATCAGACTTAGACAAAGAAGATCCTACTCTGATGTACTGACATTCATGGCAACTTCTCACTGCCTGCTCCTTCCTTGTAACTTGTCAGAGTATAGGACATGGTTAATGACTTCGGTTAAAAAATCAATCACTTTTTCTGATGCATGTCATACATTTGTTATCATAAAGCATTGATAAAGTGTCATAGAAGAGATATGCCTCCCAGAAAACAACTGAAGCCTAAGAGAAGCTGAAAGCAGAAATTAATAAAACAGTGACACAGACTTTAGTGGGACAGGTTAAAGTCTGGTGGGTCCCTCAGTCAAGAAATTGCTGTATCTACTAATTTTACCTTGAAGTTTGTGATTAAAAATGTTTTGGTGATGTCATGCAGTCTGAAATAAAAAACAACAATCTTGCATAAGCTACATCAGGCTAGGAACTTGTCAGAGTATCAGTTGAAACAGCAGGTTCCAAGTCACTAAATCTCAGTTTATATTATGCTCCAGAGATTTCTAAAGTAGCAGAACGTGCGCATTACTGTGTAGGCAAAATAGGAAAGACAAATGTTCAACTGACCTCTTCTCACTGCAATCTAAGTAACAATTGCACTAGAGATATCTCTAAAGGTGTACAGTGAACTCCACAAGAATAAAAATGAAAGGTGAATTCATGAAGATAATATCACCTGATTCACGTTGCAAAAATGTTATCAAGTTTTCATGGGAAAATGTTTTGGGGGCCAAGTAATAATGACCAAAATCATTCTTTATCATAACCAAATTATTTCTGACCAATCCTAAAGAAGAAAAGAGACAACACTGATATTCTAATCCAACATCAGTTTCAATACTGAGAGACCTCAAAAAACATCATAAAAATGTGCAACGCTGGTGCAATTACCATAAGCATAATTAAGGTAGTTTGAAACTTCTAGTGTCTGCAGGAATTTGAGAAGCCAAAACAGAAAAGCAGTTTAATTTTAAATGGTTAGCATTATGTTATGCTTTCAGGGTTGACTGGGCATGCATTTAGTGGGGACATTATAAAATAATTAGATTGGAACTTAAGAACAAGAAGGGACTGTGACTTCCAAATGAAATGGCAGGAAGAAAATGATGGATAAACAGGTCACACTAACAAACACTGGAGGAATTTACACAGCTATGATCTTGTTCTACCAGGGGCTCCATGCTGAGGGTGCCAGATGTTGAACCTTCAACAACAGCTCAGCAAGTACCAAAGAGACTGCTCAGATGAAGAGCTCACTTCTGCAGCAAAGCTACTCAATGACATAAAATAAAAAGACATGGCATCAAATCCCTCAGACACAGTAATCAAGTATGTTTGGACACAAACATCCACATCTCTTCAATTCACTTTCCCTCTTCCCTTCAAAATCTTTTTAAAATATCTATCCACTCAGTCTATAATCTTTACTGTTGCTTACCAATTTTAAAAGCTGATAAGAATGTGATTGCAATGAAAATTAATTGTATTTTCCCCTAAACTTAAAGAAAAAAATATTTAAAGGAATTCTCTAATTTTCCATGTTTCTCTTCTTTTAGATGGAATAATATTTGTTTTTATTTTGCACTAACAATCATGGCTGTGGCATTAATCAACCTGAAGAAACAGTTGATTTTGTCAATATTGATCAGGAGGACAAGGACAATTAAGCTTTTAGGCTTACCACTTAAAGCAATTATTACTTTGTAAAGAGTCTAATGATCTATTAGTCCTCTTTGTGAACCCTGCTATCTTATCTTCATCTGTGCTAACACTGCACATAGCCTAGTAATGCTACATAAATGTTGGAAATGTTTCACTGGTGGTTAAACAATCAAAAGTCCCAAATGACTGAAGTAATTGAACCTGTGTGTAATTTTCATGTTATGAAGGCAGTAAGGCTAGTTGTATGCTTGAAGTTGTATGGCTTCTTATTTATACCATATAGGAGATTTCACTTCTGTAAAAAATATGAGGAAAACAAATTGGCTTTTACAAAGCCTCTAATAAGATCCAAACCAAGGCATAATTAAACAAACAGTATTTACTGGGAGTATGTGCTCAGGGGCACTGTATCATTCTAACCCTGTCACTGACGTTTTCCTCATCTTTCAGAGCTGGGTATTTGGAAGACTCCCCTCATCAGGGCTATGCCATCTGGCACATACCACCTGGCATACCTGGGCTGCAACGGCTGAGGATCACTACCTTAATTAAACACATTTTATCTGCTCACAGGGATGCCAACAGTAATGGACAGTAGTGGCAAGGGAGACACTTGCACACACACTGAACACACACTCCCTCACGAGACCTGCAAGGCATTTGGAGAGCTTATAAATACAGTGGGGGGTGGCAGAAAGTAGTATTAAGATATCCACAGCACCCATTTCTTTCAATTATCCTGATCTTAGCCTTTCTTTTTCTACCATTTGTCCTGCATCTCACCGTTGTTCTACAGCAAAAATTTACAAATCCCACCAGGACTTTGTATACGTTACATATTCAAGCAGATTGGAACGCTTCTGTAATAACTCTGCACAGTATTCACTGCAAAAGATTGCAATCCTTTGGCAAAATTTCAGCCAAAGCTGAAAAAGAAATACAGAGCTCTACAGAGTAAGAGCTCTCAAACAAAGAGTAACTGGAACTATTAGCTATTTGAAATGGGCCGGGTATTAAATGGAAAGGTAGATTATACATTAAAAAAAATCTGAATTTTTTATAGAGTCCTTGAAAGATCTCTCTAGGATTTAGTACAGTGACTCGAATAGATTATGTATTACCTATTTTAGCATATTTACAACAAAGTAAATTTACAGGAGCTAAAAAAAAGGTTAAATCCACTAGAAAATGATCATAGCATAAAAGCAAGGGAGAGCTAAGAAAAAGTGCCTGTCTCAGTTCTGTGTCACAGCAGTGATGGGTGAGGCAGAGCCATGGGTGCTTGCCCAGATCATTGCACAGCAGGAGCTCCCTGGAGCAGCAGGAAGTGCATGTGCTGCACACCTGCTGCTTCAAATGCAGAGGTGCTGAAGGAGGAGCCTGCACACTAAAATGCTGTACACTGCCAAAATGATAAGAATTAAGTGGTTCCACATAAGTTATCATAGTTGGGAGGGCTGCAAAAGAATGCTAAATAACCAGGAAGGGCAGTTGAGACCTTGTGGTGTGCCACCCGATAAGAAGGGGGAAACACAAAGGCTATATTTTCTACTGGCAAATAGAGTAGCTCATGGACTTTTCTTTGACCTACTCTTAACATTAAATTATCTCATAATTCAAAGCAAAATATCTACATAAAACCAGCACAAAAATATCTAACCTAGTAAAAAGGGAGAAAAGAAACTAATACAAGCCTTGGGATCTGCAGTACCTTATCCTAAAGCCAGACAATTAAGAAGTCATGATGATCTTGCTGATCCATCAACTATATGGTCCAAAATTAATATTTATTATTATGGTCTTCAAACACAAACATAAGCAGAGCATTTCTTTCCAAGTTACTCTTGTTCCTTCTTATTGCAAAAGTGGAAACAATTTTAATTAAAAGAATTTGGTTTTCAAATCCTTTGGGTGTCTTTCTTTGAATTGTTTTTCTTTATTCTTTAGCATGCCATTTTTCTTATTGAAACACAATATACAATGACTCACTAAACCATGTTCAGAGGAGTTTTCCTAGATGGGGTGAAAGAAATAAAAGTGCTGCATTGAATAGAGGGGAAAAAAGAATCCACAGCAATGATAATTATGTGAAAGTTCATAAATCACTGTCAAGATCTCTCTGCTAGTGCTCCACAAATATGACTGCCATCTCATTTAATAATACTTCAAGGTTAAGTATTTCTGCCTTTTGCATTTTTATTCTCTCTCAGAATTTTACTTCCAAGCCTGCAGCATTCCATGTTTGCAGTGAATGTATCTGTGTAGCAGTGAACATACCTGCTGAAAACATAGTGGTCTAATCAATTACAATTACCTCACCTAAAAAAAAAAAAAAAAAAAAATTTAAACATGATCATTCAAACAAACCCCAAGGAAACACTTAACTGCATCCTAAACTGATGAAAACCATTCTTACTGGAACATAAAATGCAAGCACACAAATAATCCTGGCCAATATTAAAACAGTGTTTGTAAAAAACAAAGATTTGTGTTGAATTCTCTCAAAGCTGTATGTGATAGTTTTTCCCCTGGCTAGATATTTGTAAATCTTGTCTGCCTGGCTCTTGCTATTCCCATTTCAATTTTAGAGTTGGAAATGGCCATGTGATTTCCAATGTAACAACTGTCAAAAAAACCTAACTTGGGCAAAAAAACCCAACAAACACACCAAACCAAATGAAAAAATGAAAAAAAATTCACAAAAACCCCCAGCTTCAGTCTTACCTATGTGTTCACAGTAAGTTTAATGATGGGAAAACAGATTCACTAAATCTTTTAAACTGCAGGGACTACTATGGCTAGATGCCTAACGTATGGACAACTGTTTATTGAAGCAAAATTGACATATGGGCATGCAAGCACAGATACATATTCTGATTATTTTATTAGATTTCCTCTGTATATTCTTTTTCAGTTGTTCAGACTTCTCCAAACTAAAATTTGTTTTCACTTCACACATTTGCAATTCAGAAAAAGTAAATGGTGACTAAGAGTGTGGAATTCAGAAAGCAATATGCATGTGGGAAAATTTTTGGTTTATGCACTAAACTGGTGAAAGTAAGAATCAGCACTTAATATCCAATAGCCTCTAATTATAGCAAGAAAAAAGTACCAATTTTTTGTTATGAAAACATTTTAACACATTATAAAGATATTTTGAAGTGCCACCTGATATTTACATATTAAAGGTCTATACATTATATCATGCACTAGGTACACACATACACACAGAGTACACACTGTAGTGTAAACATGCAGTTTTCCCAAAGAATCCAAGATACAGTTGGATTTCCAAAATATAGACACCTTTGTTATCGTACACTGTTAGTTTATTTTGTTGTATTCATCATACTACCAGTATGATACCACAAATAAATGAGAAAAGAAGATTCATTCTAGTTAGTCCTGAGGCTGCTCCCTTCACCTCATTCTCCTTTCCAGGAATCACTGCTAGGCAGAATACCAGTATCTTCCTCAGCTAATCCCTTCAGCTTCACCTTCTCTGACCAGCAGTGTCCCCTGGAAGTCCTGGAGCCTTTTCTGAAGCCCTGGAATTTTTCATAAACTGCCTCCTGCAGACAGCAGAAGGGCCAAACTGAACAGAATGCATATTTTGCCTATTTACCAACCTGTATCACAACTTAAAGACTCCACACAGATTCAGTGATGAACATGAAGACACAGACTAAAGCACTTTAAAATTACTCTGATGAAAGTAATCTTGAGGAAGGTTGAATTATTAATGTATGGCTAACCTTTTTGCTTCCCTTTTCAGTTTTCACTTTGATCTAAGCATACTTCTTTCATTAAAGAACAACCAACCCATTTTAATGTCATCCTAATTTCTCAATTTCTTCACTGTGGTCTGAATAAACCTAAATCATCTCATCAGATGATGTGAGAGTTAGCACAATCTCTATAATATTCACTTGCTGTGTAAAGTACTTGCAATATACAGGCATCAACTATTCAGTTTTCCTTTCTGCTCTTGTCTATTTCTCCAAAACAGAGATTTTTCTTGTTTTAGCTGGAGTTGAAATTGGGGTGATTTTTTCTAGCTCCTAAATCAAAAAGCCTTCACCTCACATAAAGCAATCTAACCCATCAAGGCTCTGCTGCCCACAGCAGCTTCATCAACTGATGGCAACAAAGTTCTCAAAATAATATTCTTTAGCTGGCTATCGATGCCAAGCTAACACAAACAGCATGGATGACTTTATCTCAGGCTGTACCTTCAATATTTGATGTACTGATTGAACAGTGTAAGCAAAAAAGCTTGGCAGGGGCAGAGGATACAGAGAAAATTAAAAGACAGACAAATCAAAAGGCTATGATGAAGGGCACTTGTAATTTGTTTTTTTCTATTGCACAACTACAGGGATAGGCACAGTCCAAGGCCTTAGGCCAGACTTATCTGGAATGAAGTAGCCTTTTAGGGTTCATGCAGCTGCAGCCTCCATGACCTCCCCCGCATGCCCCATGTTGGGGGCTCCCCATCAAACAGAGTCCACTGGAAGTGGAGCTCTCTTGACTGCTCTGTCACAGACATTGCCCTCAAAAACACTTACTACTTTTACTCCAAACTTTCCAAACCAGGTAAGTTCTACTCCCAAAGAAAATTGCAGGATATTTCCCCAGTAACTTCAGTACCATCAATATCCAGCAGCTTAGAAAGGCAGAACCTTCTATTACTGTCCCCTGATGTTTCTACTTTTAGCTGCCATCCCTCAAGACATATGAATAGCTACTAAACACTAGTGGTGAGGAATAAACTCTTATCTCCTCTTAGAATCCTCTTGGCCAGTTAAGGGTGATGACACAACTCTTTACAAACCTCTCCATATCTAAAACAATAGTCTGTACTCTTCCACAGCATTCAGCAAAGCACGTGTATTCACACCATTTGTCATGATAGACATGATTTGTAAAAAGCACATATATAGGGGCAATTATTTCATAATGAGAAGATTTTTATTGTGCATTTATTTCTATAATTGATAGTAAAGGCATCCAGATAAATCTCAGACAAAACCCTTGTAACTATTTTTATGCATCTATGAAAAAAATTGTTGGGATTCCCTTTAGCATCTGTACCAGCCACAGAGACAGCTTGCTAGACTTTTGGTTAATGGTTTGCATTAAATGTTTGGCTTTGTAATTTCAGAGGGAGGTGAAGCTTCAATCCTGATGTGCTCCTTTAAACCACTGTCATTATACAGAATAGAAATACCCATGCTATTGGGAACTGTGTGAGGAAATGTTCATTACATATGACAAGCTCAAAGTGCCGTTTTAACAATGTTAGAGTGAATTTGCCTACTAAATTCAAGTGCCTTTTAGTATTAAAATGACTACTAACCACTCACAAAAAATAGACATATACTTCCATTTTAGAAGAATAGCAGTTTTATTGCAATTTGTTCCTTTGCAAGTTTAATAGAGATGAATACTAATTTTGCCTTTAACTCCACTTACAAACGACCACAAAACCTACTGACTTTGTTTCACATAAATTATCTGCAGAGAACATTAGAATATTGATTTTTCTTGATTTCAATTTCAAAAAATAACTATTGTTAATTGCTCAGAATGACCTGCAAAACAAAGCCCTTTATTAATAATGAGGATGCAGCTCACTACACATCACGTGATTCAACATGAATAATTACTATTGGCATGATGAAAACTGCATCAGGAATCATCACACAGTTATAGTATCTCCCTCCATCTTTACTTCCCTTTGTTTCATTTATTTTTTTAGCTACACTTGAGAATGAACATTAAAAAAGACAAGCCAGGAAGAGAAGGAAACAAGCCAAAGGTTAACCAGAGCAATTTATTTGAAGAATAGAGTGGTGGTGATTGACATGAAATAAGATATATTGCTTTACTTTATCTCAGAAGATCAGTGCAAAGGAAGGAGATTTCTGAAGAGGGAACAGCCTACATTGTCACAGCCTTCAGCTTAAACCATGGCAATGGCTTAGGATTGCAATTGCAAATAAATTACAGTCATTAAGGCTCAGATTTTGAAAAGGAAGCAAGAAATGCTTATATAATGTCTTGCAAATACTCTAAACAAACAAAAAACCCCAGCAATCTGCAGAGGTGAACATACAGAAAAGTAAAAGAGATGGATTTTGCACTCAAGTTGTTTAAAAGATTGTTCCTAAGTGCTTCTAAAACAAAGCAGTTGCGATGTAGTAGCAAATTAAGAAAACCCTTTAAGTGCTGTGGCTTGCAGGAAAATTACTGAAGAAATGGAATCCCTTTCCCACTTGAAAGAATTCCTGCAGTTCTGCAGCTCAGTTGGTGTTCTAATTACACTTTGGCACAGCCATTCACAGTCAGTGCCCAGTATGTGCTCAGTTACAGAGGATAGCATCATTAGCTCTTCTGAGTGTGAAAATTTGTAATAATGCCAGTATATAGATGTTTTGATCAGAACCAAAATTTAAGTTAACACCACTGCAATAGTTGCTCAATATCTCATTTTTTGCAATCATAGTCAGCCAGAAAAACACTATTTAACTACTCTCTTGTGACAGCCTGTTTCTCTACAGAAGAAAAACAATAGTGTAGCATCCACTGGTTTAATTTCCCCTAAAAATAAAAAAAAAACATATTTATATTAAAAAATTCCACTTCTGTAAATGGACTGGAAAAATAACTTTTAAAACTAAACTTTCTATTTTAGAGGACAAAGTATTCTGGGTCCAGATATGCTTAATGGCAACCGTGAAGTATGGATCAATAAAATATAGTAACTGTCCATCAAAAATATGAAGATAAACCTAAGAGCTGTGCAGTGAAGCATGGAAAGACCTATCTTTTCTTCTTGAATGTCACAGAGAAAAATAAGTACTTCAGAACAGTAGAACAAATGGTTGAGGTTATGTGAGATTGACAAAACCAAAATTGAATTGTTTTGTTTATACTACTAGGAAGAGATATGAAGATCCATTTAGAATTAGCTACATATTAGCATATCACATATTAGGAGTTGGTGAATGTACAAAGATTAATACAGATAAGAAGAAAAAAAAAGTAGGCTTCAAAACATGCCCATACTGATTTTTTTATAAAATACAAGAACACTTCAAGCAGTTCAATTTCAAATGAATCATGGGAAGGATTAGTTAGAAAAAGCTGGCCTTTGATCCTGTATATTTCTTAAGACTTGATTAAGGGAAAAAACAACTAAGACCAACACCCCACTGCACCCATCCCTCTCCACAATCCAAACCTTGTCCAATAATCTGTTTATTCTCAAGCAACCACTTACCACTTCTCTGCTGAGATATACTAGGGTAGAGATGAGCAGCATAAGCCATGTATTAACACCCTTTCTGCTCATAAAACAGGATAAAAGCCTGGCTTATATTCTCAAAGATTACAAGTGGGAAGGAAAAAAGAGCTGGGTTTCCACTAAACTGAGTTGTTACTGAAATGCCCCACATTCCCAAAACCTAAACAATTAATACAGAGTCCCATTCAACCACCTTTCTAGTCCTGAACATATTTAACATACAGCTAAGGCTAAAACCATAACTTCAATTCAGAGAATTTTCTGGTTTTTAGCAGTAAGGGGAATTAAATGCTATAAAGAACAGTCAGCCTCAATTCTACAGAGCAGAGCTGATGGACTGTCTCAGCTTTCCTGGTGTCTGCTGGCCAGCTGTAATCAAAATGGGGCCAATGCCACTGAAGAGCTGGGCCCTCCTCCTCTAAAATATCTAAAGTTCTTTTTCCTAATGGTTTTTTTTCCCTTGACTTTAATCTGTGATGATAAAAATACAACAGAGCTCTGCAGCATTAATTGCATTCAGCACAGCTTTTAAACCCTTCAGAGATTAGTACATTTTTAGCTGTTGAGGCAGCAGCCACAGTACCTGCTGAAATACTAATGGTAACTGCCATATTTTATCAGGCAGGCATAAAAGAACAGCAGGGGACTCAAAAAGGAGAATACCAAAAAGCTCAAAAATAAAACAAAATTGTTGTTACAAACAAATTGTTGTTACAATTTGTTAAACATCATTTTTGTAAATGATGTTTACCTAATAAGGACTCTTGTTCTACTGAGTATTTAAACAAGGGCATTTCAAGAGCCAGTTAATGTGAGACGTGAATTGAAAAACAATTATCTCTGACCCCCACATCTACTGTCTTGTGAGGGGTTACAGAGCAAACGAGAAATTCCACAGGAATTCATTCCTTGGGGGAATCCAAAGCTAGAAATGTAACCAGTTTAGAAAGGCACACCAGAAAAACAGCATGCAGTCTAATTCTTTAAATACCTCTACATTTTTCTACTCTGTCCTTTCTGGAAATACACATGGTGACATTTTTGTTCTGATATTTTTGCTACTCTTTATAATAAATCAAACAGATCAGTTAAATGGTACCTTCTACAAGAGAACCACCAAGAAAATTTTAAACAAAACAAAAACAAATGAAAAACCAATACTCCACTTAAATGTCTTTACTTCACTGGGAATTGCTTCTAGTGGAAAAGTATTCTAAAAGTTCACTATACATAACCTTCAACTCTTCTCCCTCACCCCCAAATGGTCTCCCAGCCAAACAGTGTATCTCCTAAAAAACTGTGCCTTTAGAACAAGACTACCTAACTGAAATGGAAACAATGATGAATATTTTTAAAATACAGTAACAAAGATTCCATGGTAGTTGTGTTGGCAACAGCACTGAAATTTCACCTGTGTGTTTTGACTTTTATATTGTTTACCTCTATTCTGCGTTTACTTGCCATGAATAATCATGCTCTTTTAATGAATATTCATGAAGTATGTGGGACTGCAGTTGCAATGTAGCCAACAGAAATTTGCCATTTAATGTTAGAAGGCAGTACCAGTGAAAACCACAGATGCATTCACAGCCTGGTATTTTGTTTTTAACAATGGGTAAGCGAGGAAGGAATGTATTCTCAGGTAAGAGGATGAGACAGAGATGCACTGATGATTGAATTCTGCTTGCATGACCTTTATACACTTTGGTAGCAATTCAGTCTATGTAGAGGAACAGCAGTCCAATAAAGTTTAAATTAACATTGGAAATTATTTGCCTAAGTTTTTAGAATTACTTTACCTCAGGATTCCATTTCTTCCCCCTAAGTGTTGGGTAAATGCAGTGGAAAATACGTGTTTACAATATTTTCTGTGAGCATTCATATTAGAAATCTGGTGCTAGAAGTTTTGCATCACCACTAGATGAGAGACAACCCACTTGAACAAACTAGACAATCAACTATGAGCAACTTCAACAAATTGCCTGCAGGCAAGCAGGGAGACCTAGAGTTATATTTGCACATGTTGCAAACTTCCAAATGGCTGAGGTGCTCCAATTTTCACAGGAACAAGTTTTTCACAGTTTATGTTTTTAATAGGCTAGTGGATGACTTCCTGCACCACGGATAGCATTTTCAACTTAGACTGCAGTGCTATATGGAATATGAAGTATCCAGGGGAGTGCAAATAACTAAAATTACCCAGGTATGCTTAATTTCTTCTAATATATATTTATTTTAATGTAAAATGGGGAGAAAGAGAGAAAAACCTAATTTAAGGTCTTTTTTGGGTCATGTTTTATCCCATATTTTGTAACTTTACCAAATTTCATCCCTTCATCTTTTAAAAAGAAAAAAAATATCTTTACATTTGCTGTACTGGACATGCAACAACAAAAATCACAGACCTAAACAATTTAGGAATAAGAACTAACTTTACCTAGATAAAAATGAAGTGTTTATTCTAAATTTCTCACTTTACTCTGCCCTAAATAAAAACTTTTGTAAATTGATTTCTTTTTTTCTCAATCCTGGTCAGGTTTGGGCTGTTTGATCACTATAATTTAGGAGAGACTGAAAGAGACATCCTAATGAGGAATTCTGCAATGGCTGCTTGCCAAGAAATCAATCAAGTGATCTCTTTCAAAGTCTACCACTAACCTCATTAAACCAGTGAGAACTGAAGCTGTGACTTTCCCAATTCATTCCCTCGAGGCCACCTGAAGTCTCTCAGTGAGGAGCACTGAGTGCATCCCCAGATGTGCAGTCTGGTCACAGGTCAGAGCACAGGTACTGTGCATCTCATATGGTCACAGAGATGAAAATGGCTATAGGGGTGCTTTAAAGACTTCCTTGTTGTAGTTTGCTGTGTAAAAATGGAGGGAATTTAAGACAATGTCAGCTTCACCTTCCAGGCTCTCCATCTTTATCTGGCTCCCAGTCACTGCCATGGGGATTCATCCTAATGACTAGCAAACAGCTGCTGGGAGGTGCCCTGAATCAGTACACCAAGAGGCACACAGACTGGCAGGAGTCTGTGCTTAAAGCACAGGCGCTCTGGAAGATAAGAAAGCCCAAAGGAAGTGATAAGAAGGAAGGTGATGAATATAGCACATTGCAGCTGTGTTCTGTTCACCTGGCTGCTGCAAGCAGGCTCATAGAAAGCTTGCTACTCCCTCTCCCAGAGCTTGTGCCATTGCCTGATCCCCTCCTGTTCGGTCCCACATGAGCACACAGATATGACTCTACTTTAAAGTGTCACACATGGTGCTACACTTCCAATAGGAATAATAGAATTTATTTTCTAATAACAGCATTAAACTTACAAACTAGATAGGGAATTGGCAAAAAAAAATTGATATCTACCAAAACAACTCCAAAGACCACCTTTCCTGAACTGTACAAAACCAAATGCCTGCTGTAATTATTGCAACTCTCCAAACTAAGAGGTTTTTCAATATGTATGTTATAAAATATTTGTCCACTCACCAGCTCCTAATCTTGTGAAAAAGTTCCCTAGCCTCCAGAGTCTTAATAAATCCCAAGCTAGTGAGATTTGATTAAAGACTTTCTAGTACGAACAAGGTTTCTTTTTTTGTAATTATTACATTCATTCAATGTGACATCCACTCATATGCTGCAGTCCAGCACACGACTTAAGCTCTGCTCAAAACATACTTAATCCCACAGGCCTCTCCTTCACAGAAATCAGCTTGTTCTCCACATCTCAAAGCACTAAATAATGACTGAACAATGTTATCAAGAGTTGGAATTAGACATTAATTCACATCACTCAGTGGAAGCATCTAAACAGCAGGCTGAGGAAATATTGCCATATTACCAACCTATGACATACACAATATATCAGGAACCACATTGAAAATTCAAAGGTTTCAAATATATGCACCCTGCTGCTCTCAATGTTTCAGAGAAGTACTCTTAAAAAGCAGTAAAATAGTTTAGTCTTCAATAGGAATATTTCCTACTTTGGACAACTTTGTTTTTAATTAGACAAGAATGTACAGGCATTTCTTTTAGATGTGCTTAGAAATATCTCATTTTACTATAAAGAAACACCATAAAAGAGAGCCATCAGTGTTAATCCCACACAATGAAATGACACAAACTAAAGGAAAGTATATCTGATGGAATTATTTTGCTGTTTAATTGGTCTAACTTAACCTGGGCATCAGTTCTGACCAGTCCAGTTGTGATATAATATTTCACAAGTGAAGGATGTAGGCATAAGTTAGTGCCCAAACTCTTCCCCATACTGATAAAAGAGGGAGGCCCTTGGGAGAAGGGGAGAATTTAATTTCCTCAGCTAACATTCTCCAGGAGATCTTCAAGAGAAAAGCTACAATTTAAGGCTTAGTCTGAAGCAGTAAAAATGAGTGGGGATGTATGTATTATTGACTCTTTCTTACCAGTTATTCAGTACTAATCAGCATACTTTGTTTTCATGTTCAAAATCAAAGTGGAAGGACAACTCTGCATTATTTTTAATTAGCTTAAACAGTAGGATTTTAAAAGTCTACATTTCTCTTTCAAATAAAGATGCAATAAGTCAAAAGTGACAACAAGAAAATGCTCAATACATAACTGCAGCTGCAGGAATTATTTGGATTCAGATATCTTTACCATAGCTGAGGTAGAGGGTAATTGGCTGAGGTTTACCACCCAATGAAGCTAAAAACAGAACTTCCATAGATTTCACAGTATTATGAATAAAACCATAGTGAAAATTACAATACTATCCAGAATAGTGTGGATCCCACTGACCTTACTGATATTGCTATAATATTTTCTTTAATTCTTATTTTATTTGGAGTAGTCTTCCAAATTTGAGTCACAGGACACACTGCATTAGAAGAGGATACACGAAAAAAAACAGGGCAAGGTTCAAGAAAAACAATCACAGAAATATTGGCATGAAAACACAGAGCCCAGTTCCCAAATTATCCTTAAACCTCCACTGGAGTTTCATTTAACACTGAAGTTACTCATATCAGAAAGAAACATCAGCTGCTCACTGTACAGGTCCCCAAACACTTGAATACCTGAATGTTACTCAGTTTTAGTAGCATTGCTCAGCAACTTTTCACATACATGCCTAGCTTGAATTAATTTTCATAAGCTGTTCCTAGTTTGAATTCATTTTCATAATGCTGCTCCAAGGGATCTGAAAGGATTAGACATGCTTAGAAACATTTCTAAAATGCTAATTTCCTGGGTTTAGTTTCTCTAATTTTTCACTGTACCACTACAAGGTATGTACCATTATCTGGGGAAAAATTTCAACATATTTAAACAATTCCTCACCCTCTCTCTTGCTCCTTTTTCTCTATCCCATCATTACGGTTAAGGCAGCCTCAAGAACCACGTGCCAGCAAGATTAACATCTTTGGTCAAATCTGAAAAACTGACCTGGACTTTTCCTATCACAGTTAGTTACTGAAGTATCACAGTTACCACATCAAGACTGGAAAATTTGGTTCCCTTGGGAACAAAATTCAGGTTTTCTATCAATCCCAAGAGGGTGAAACGTGAGATTTAACCCTTACCAACAAAGACAGGAACATTTAGAAAATGACCTGCAGATGCACACTGGGGGCTGCCTCCCAGAGTGAAGGATGTGACTTCAGTCTGACCTTGATGTACAGATTATCTTCTCTGGAAATCAGAATGTAGGTTTAAGAGGAGAAGAGATGGAGACCATGAACAGGCAGGGATCGAGTGTTCTGGACTGCATTAGCTCTTGGAGTGCCATAGAGAGTTCAGGGCCTCAGAAGCCATGAAGCACTGTAAAGTTTCCCAGTCTGGGCAGTGTCTCCAACCAGCTCTCAGAAGGCTACTGATAGTCTGGTACCTCCTTGCAAGGCATGAGCTCACCTTTGTCTGCTCAAGAAGCTGATGTGCCTCTCACTGAACCTAAAAGTGAATTTTTACAACACCCCACATCCCAGTGACTGTCTATTTTTGGAATAAGTCTCAATGGAAATGAGAAAGGCTGAGAGAAAGAGACTGCAGAATGACACAAAAGGGATGTGATTATACTAGAGAGCCAAGCAGTGATCTCTCCTTCTGAACCACTGCCAAGCTTTTGGTAAATGCTAAAGCAGAGTAGATTTGGAACACGGCAGAGTTTCCACTGATGGAAGCTGCAAGTGCAGCAATGACCACAAGAGAAGATAGAGGCTTTGCTGAAAAAAAAACATATAGTAATCACTGAAATAGTGGTGTATAAAAGTAGTTAGCAAATTACAGGAAAATTCATCTAAATATGTGATAGGTTTTCCAATGAAAAAGCCCTGTCCAATCAATATATTTCTACTTCTGCTGTACTTGGTTTTTTCAAAACAGTTAGTTTTTCCTTGTCCTAAATGCTTACAGATACAGAGGATATTTTGTAATATTTCAGATCACTTCCCATCCAACATAAGCTTTACCTCCTAAAATAAGCACAACCAGAGAAACAGGTGGTCTAGGAAACAAAGAAACAATGCAATTACAGCAAGACTTGACTTGCCTTCAGAATGCAGCCTTGATGTCTGCAAATCAGATTCTAATTTAAATCCCAGTGGGAAACTTAAAATTAGAATGCTTATCACCACCATGGTGTTCTGTGGTGTTATTTCATTTGGATTTTGACATGCAGCATTAGAGTATAACTGGGTGAAAAAGTATAAATGTATTACCACCTGCCTAGCTTTATTTGACTTTTTGCAGATTCACACGCATCTCTAACTTTACTCACGTAAATACACTTAAATCAAAGGGACTATTAAGGTGATAAAGGTTAAGCAGATGCTAATATGATTTGCAAAATTTGAGCCCTAAAATGCAAATGTTTTCAAACAGGAAGGAGTAAACATAGCCATCTGTGGTTTCTTTAAATTTTCTTTATTTTCACCATCTCCTTTCTGTAGCAGCACCCAGCTCTACAGCCTTTTGCTCTATTTTCTTCTTACAAACCTAATGATCAACAAAAGGGTTAACTTAATATTACATGCAGGGAATCACAATTGAATGTGTTTAATTAACTGCCAAAACAGCTGCTATGCACAGTGTGTATGTCTGAGCTGTCATATCTTCACTTGACAAAGAATGCACAGCCCTGTGCAAGACAGCTATGCATCACCTTGATGAATGACTGCCAAAGGAAGTGAAATGTCTTGTGGCCTCTCAGTGCCCAACACCCATAACCTGCCTCATCAGCACTCTGTACAGTGCTACCACCAGCGATCAAGCTGGGCAAGCTGGACATGTCAACCTTCCCCTGTACAAGTCCCCAGTCCCCCAGTGACCCCTCACCATCAATACCAAGACATTTTCAGGTAAGCTTTTCTCCAACTAGATGACCCTGCTACCTGAACCTTTACAAAAACCTAGCTCTAATCACTTACCCCCAGTTTAGTGATACTTCCCCACCTCAACCTAAAAGGCTGTTTTCAATTGGCATATGGAAGCTTCAGGTCTTAGATCAGTGTTAATAGCCTCTTTCTGAATTCACACCTTATTCTAGCTTATCTGTATCTGCAGTTCATGTGTTATGGTTTATATATATATAAATATATATATATAAATAAAATGTTTATACATTAAATCTACTCCAGACACTCTTTCTAATAATAAAAATTAGCCTTTACCAGCACTTTTGGAACTGCAGAAACAGCCTCAATCTCTTCTTCCCTTTACTGTGTCTCTCAGCCACTGCCCTAATTGCTGGAGCAACCTGTCAGCATCAGTCCTTTGCTGAGCCTGGCAGCACCTTTGGAATCTATGGCTCACTCTGAATTACATCCATAGCCCATGCACTGTCCTGCCCTGCTTTGCACCAGCACTTCCTTACTTCACTTCATCTGTCATTACCATGAATTAAAAGATGCATCTAAGCATTTTAATCTCTGCTGATGTAGCTTCAACCTTTCAACTAGAATTAGAACATTTTGACCCACCCATCCCCTAAAAGCAGTGTAGAAAATTCATAAACTAATCTAATCTAAGTTATTTTCTAGCTTAAGCAAACTTTGTCTTATTATGGAAGATGGGAAAAATTAAACTCACTTTTACTTTCATTTGAGAGACAGCATCCTACAGAACACTGACATACTGCTCTGCCACTTGCAAAAAGAGCACCATTTCAACCTGCTCTGTTCTGCTGCTTTTCTAGAAATCAAATTAAATTATTTCAGTAAGAGAGGGAGCATATGCTGTCACAGTACATCTGAAAATAGTGTGTACATAGGCCAGAAAAGAGTGAGAGCTGAAATGCAGTAGAGATATTTCACTGCAAAAAATCTCCTTTGATGGCATTTGCCAAGGAAAAAGTCTAAAAGTCTTTCCTTGCCTTCCTGGAAGTCAATTGCATCAGTAGGCATCCTGCTCCTGAAGTTTGCAGTCACAGGCTGGCCCTGCTTGAGGAACTATTTAATACCTTATTACAGCTCTCAGTGCAAATGCCTATGCTTATTAGTGGGAGTCAGCCCTGGAAACACAGAGGATTAATTTTCTTCCTAGTAACGGCCCTAAACAGGAGCCTTAGGGTACAGATGAGTACACTGATATGTGCTGTCACCACTTTCCTAGTTTGAGGGTAATCTCTCCTGTTCCCACACCAAACTCTAATTCTCTGTGTATTTGAAGAAGAGGGACAGACTGAGCCTCTAGAAACAAACACACAACTAAAAATTATGTGAGGGTTTTATGGTTCAAGTCTAATATAAAAACATCCTAGATTTAGACTTAATTTACTGAATAGGCAAGAATCTTACAAATATACATGACCACATGGACATTGGTGAAGTTTTTTCTGCTGTATCATCTTAGAATTTGCCACTTTGGATGACTATAAAACTCATTATTTTTTAAAATACTGACCTTACACTTTCATCCATTATATAATTTAATTACCATATCTGGTATGAAAATATCTAGGTAGCTGCAGAATAAGCAAAGCAGAATATGAAACCTGAATTAAAGTAAAACTCTCTTGTGGAGTAATAGATGTCTTGTCTTTTTAATATGATGGAGAGAAAAAAAGGGGTTGACATGATGGTGTTTTAAAATCAGAAACATCAACACTGCATTATAAATTATTCTATCTCTCTTTGTACTTTATATTCATGTAGTCTTAAGCACTTGTGATTTCTCATCTCTAGGCATCCTAACTATACTTGAGAACCAGAATAAATGCAAACTCTGAAACCTTCTTAACCTTAAGATGAAGGAAATGCCATTAAATTCCTCATGACATTCTTTATTGTCATTTCAGTACATTTATGATAAGAATATGGAACTGTCTGTTTTCAATGACTCTTCAACCTGCTATCTGCTGGCTTGCCTATCTCTATAATAGTGCTTTGGATTTCAGAGGATAATACTGATAGTTTCTGAAATGAAACTATGGCAGTTTTAAAAAAATATCCTCAGACATTATTCTTAAATACAAAGTAGAACTACCTGTGTTTAGCTTAACATTGATTTATGTGATTAGACTTAATGTGCTAATTTATCACATTACAGTGATTTTATAAGCTGTGAATCTTCTTTTCAGAACACCTTGTTTCTATTTCTTGATGAAAATATTTCCTCTTTCATTTATCTGGATGTGAGCACTATGTGACAATAAATCACACACCACAAGTTCCCACATACCATCACACCCCTTACCTTCTGACAGAGAAAGCTCTCTTACAATTAAATTTACAGAAATACATGTTAACATATTAACAAATAAAGAAGGAACTTGGTTTTATGGGACTATGCTGAACAGTATAACAAATCAGAGGATCCCAAGTATTTTGAGTATGCATTTTATACTCAACAAGATAACCAAATAATTTCCCAAAAAGGAAGTCTACTGTTTATTATTTAGGACAGATGTCTTAAAGCACTTACTTGATTTAGGGTCACAAAACTCTAATAAAAATCAGTGTGGTTTAACATTATTGAATTGGTTCATTTCCAAGGTAATTATGAACTAAGGAATACAGACAAGCATCCTGTGGGATCTCCTAAATACCTAACAGTCCCTGTTTTCTACCTGTAAATATTTTCTCTCCATGTGGCACAGAAAAGGAGGGAAAAGAGTAGTAGGCCAGGTATATCTCAAAAATATCACCCTACCACAGCATAATTAAACCAGTGAAAATAAAAGAATGCAACGTGAAAAGGCAGCAATATTTGATATTTTAAAAAGTAAATTAACCCCTGCAATGAATTCCACATGATCTAGATGTATGCAAAGAATCAGGATATATGACATAATACTGGTATCATGTCACATCATACACAATATGATCCAAGAAGCCAGCATAGGTATTAGTACTTTGAATTTATTCCTAACACAATTTTTTTTTAGGGCAAAATAAATATAACTCTTCAAGACACAGAAATATAAAAGCTGAAAGTTATGCAACTAACACTCAAAGTGTACACCAAAGAATTATAGTTTAAAATTAAAAATAACCCAGTCAACCTGATTAGACTATGCTCCACCACGTGCACACACCCAGAGCATCTAACATATAGTTTTGATTTAAAAATGCTGTCTCTAGCCATTTGACACCAATATTTCATAAGGCTTCTTGGCTGCCAGCAATCACATCCATCTGTTATGCTGGCAGTGTGCTCAATCACAAGGTGTGTTGGATCCCTTCATTTTAGGCACCATTGCCAGAGACATAGAAAACCTTTTGAACTGAGTGCAAATGCATTCAGAAAGTACCAGCTAAAGGCTTTTTGGATGGGGCAACAAACTTTGGGCAGAAAATAAAGAACAGAGGAAGAAAAAAAGTAGATCTAAAGAATGTAATAGCTCTAACAGCAGTCTTACCTTTGCTTGAAGAAGTGAGCAAACATCAAAAAGAGTCATTACCAACCAACAAGTGTAATTTAAGTGATCCTTCCCATGAGACACATCTTGGAAGTCATAGCACTACCTTCTATTTTTCCACAGAGCTTAAAGACCACTTTCTGATTTCTCTTTCACATAAATGCACGTCTAAACATGCATTTACTAAACATATACATACATATAGCAAATATAAATATTATACACACACACCAACAACATGCATGTTATATATGTACATATGTATATACACATACATAATTTTTACTGACAAGCTCTCTGTGGTTCATTACAGCTATTAAGGAGCAAAATTTACTTTGCTGTGAAGTCTTTTTGTTTTTCCCTGGGGGAGGGGGTAGTCACTCAATGCCTCTGCATAGCAAACACGTTTTCCTGCACAGTTACAAGGGAGAAAAGCCACACAGAGTGTGGGTAATCCAGAAAGACAAGTTCTGTATGTTCTAGAAAGGCACTGCAGCTCCAACCTTGCTTCCTTTTGAAGGAGAATTAAGAATGTCCTCACTTCGGAAACATTTTCTTGCTACTGACTAGTACATTGGTTCAGAAGGATTTAATCATGGTAATCTCACTGGAATTCGTGGGGTTTTTTCCCTGCAACTATCAAGAGATTCTTAAAAAAACTTCTCAGCTATAAAATGTGGTATCTGCATGCCAGATAATTTTCAGATTATTTCCATTTATTCCAGCTGTGTCATTCCTCAAGGCCTCAGTAAAACAGTCCAAGAGACAATTTTGAAAAAACAGTTCTTAAATTTTAGTTTCCTTTTTTTTATTCCTCTGCACAGTCAGCCCCCCAAAAAGAATAAATTCACAGGAACAAAGCTCAGTATTTCCATAATCACTTACAGATACTCTGGCTTTGCCTTCCAGAAAAGTGGTGACTATGCATATCAGGAGAGCAAAGGAGCAGTGCTAGAACTCGGCTCAGGAAGTGCTTTGCATTACCAGCTGTCACCAAGGGCTCAGCCCTGTGGGAAGAATCCTGTTCTGCCTGCTGCAATTCTCTCTCAGCTGTTTGGCCAGGGGCTGCACCAAGGAGGATCCTCATGCCAGCAACATGACAGTCTCCAGTGAGAACTGATCCAATTTAGCTAAAATGGGCTTTATCTTTTAGCTGACTGTGACCAGAACAGATGAAAACAGCGAGGTCCCTACACAGTCAATGCCTAAAGTGCCACTTCACAGCACTTAACTGCAACTACAGCACCAATGAGATGTCCAAATACAAGCTTGTCAAGGATTAAGAGATTTTTTAGCTATGAAAATTGCTTCATGGTATCAGCTACAGGAATTATTGAAGGAAACTACAATATATTGTTTTAGATGTCAAAAAATGACAGTAAAATGTGAGAATATTGATCAAACCAGAAGAAAAATAATGGTCAGCAGTAGAACAAAATACTTTAGCTAAAAGAGTGAAACAGAAATATTTATTTCCTGTTTAGTACTATTTTTGTAAGAGCAATTCCCTGAGGTTTCAATCAATTACTGATACTTTGTCATTTCTACTTATTTGAGAGTATGTGCAACACAATCTTCACTCAAGAAGCCCAAAGTATGAAAGCTTCAGTTTACTCACCACAGAACAGTTCTTCATCTATAATTCGGCTGATTTGTTGATCGCTGTCTTTGCGAACTTCAAATTATATGGGTCTCTTCTTAGGCTGGAAGAAGACAAAATAATTCACCTCCGGCAAATATATTCCTGATTTTCAAACACAAAAATCTGTATGCAGCCTGCAATTGCTCTAAGAAACAATACAGCATATCAAAATTAAATTCAGAACCTAACTCCATCACTTTGACTACTGAAGCACTGTTTTCCAGCAACAAGATTGTTTTACAAATATTTTACATTAATGCCAATGTGAAATGTCAGAATCAAATCAAATTTCACATCAAATGATTTGAAATGTGTGGCTGTACAGTAAGACTGCAACTCAGAAAAAATTAACTGTTTTTCTGCAGTGTGACAGTGAGCAATGAGGACTGATAGTAACTGAGTGATAACAAATTTCCTCAGACTTTAGATCTTCCACCTGTCATACACAGGGACACAGTTCTTTTTTCCTGTGTTTTATCTTCTTAAATATCGCTTTTCTTCCCTAATTATAAAAGACCAATTTTTTCACAAACATTTATATAAATTTCAAGTTCAAGTCACTTATCAGATTTCTATAATACTGTAAAATACTACATATTAGACAAATTCATAAAACAATATAATTTCTCAACTGAGAATCTATTTTTTTTTTTTTTTTAATTTTAAGCTTCATCTCCCTGTGGGATATGAGCCTATATCTGAATCACAGACTGGCAGCTATACATATAGAATTTGATGTGGAAAAACTGATTGAGTTGTCCCAGTTTCAATTTTAAGGATGATAATGCTTTTGGGTTCAGATCTTAAAACAGTAAACATTACTGTTCAGGTCAAAAGTATCATAACCTGCACTAGTATATTTTCAAGGCTTTAATCACAGAAATCAGAAAGAAAGTAGCCTTGTCAGTTAGACTGTTACATCCCATAATTAATTATTTGCCTTCTTTTTTATTACATGAACAGTTCATTGAGAAGTAAAAATCTCTTTTCTTCCCAATTTCCATTTTTTCCTTCCAGTAGACCTTTCAAAAGTTACTTGTAGCATTATCAAGCACATGAAGTCATACCCACCTCTAGTGATATTTGTGGAGCTGATATAGCTCTGGTTCTGAGAGAACACCATCATTTCATATTGAAAAAAATCTACCAGGAACTATTTCTCCCAGAGCTTTTCATACTATTCCTGCTACACCCCAGGCAAATTACATTCTTTGCAAAAGTAAGTCATAGAATAATTTTCCCTGAAAGCAATCAATAAAAGCTCACCTCATGACCTTCCATCTCTCTCTGAAATAAAGCCACTAGGTGCGCTGGCACCTTTGATAGATGATTTAAGTGAATTTTTCTGAACATATTCCCCTCTCTCTTAAGCATATAAGCCACAAAACTGTTATTCTGTGGACCCTATATATCATTGCAGTAGGTTCAACCTTTCAGTAATCTGGGAAATACAGCAACTGACTTCAATCCTGAATGAAAGCAAACCAGCCCAGCAGGAAGCCTAAAAATGTATGACAAAGTCATACTGAATGTTCAGAAAGAGAAAATAATTTTCACCAAAGTACAAGAATATTTTCTCTAATAATAAGAATTGCATTATTGCTACACAACAAATACAGATGCAACAAATCCCCTTCAGTCTCCTAAAGAAGAGACTACATACATTTTCCTTAACTTACTAATTGCAGTATGTATTTTTAAAATATTCTACATTTA
This sequence comes from Haemorhous mexicanus, assembly GCF_027477595.1. Lineage (NCBI taxonomy): Eukaryota > Metazoa > Chordata > Aves > Passeriformes > Fringillidae > Haemorhous > Haemorhous mexicanus. The sequence goes on along the minus strand of NC_082349.1, from coordinate 19,665,953 downwards.
TGTTAAATTATAAACCTATGAATTATTTTAAAGTAAGGCATAGATACATGTACAATAATTTCCTTAGCAGTGTGTCAAATTATATAATTGATCTATTTCTTATCCTAAGTAGTGATAAAGGCTTGCAATGGCAAGTAGTATTTTATCACTGGTTATGGATAATGTACGTTTTTGTTCTAAAACAAGAATATATTTAAATTTTCCCACTCCTTAGCATAAAATTGTTACAATCTTAATTTAACTTAGAAGTAAAACAAGAGCTAATTTAACTGCAAGAAAAGCTAGTCTTCTTATGTAAGCCTTGGGATGAAACTGCACCTCAAATGAAACACTTGAAATGAAAATCAGTCCCCGTACTTTCCTTTTTACTGAGCCTAGAAGCAATACAGTTGGAGCTCATCCACTCAATCACTTCTGATTTCCAGAACTTTTTTCCCCAGAGGGATGTTTAAATGAGATACCTAAATGTATTCTATGCCAAACAGTTCAAGTATTAACAGAACTGACTTTAGGTCTTATACCTAAGAATAATTACAGAAATCATTTCATCTGTCATGTGAAGAACCCAGAATAAAATGAGCTGTCACAAAGCATTGTGTCATGTCACCATACACATGCACACACACATCTTACATGCAAAATATTGAAGCTGTTCATTTTCCCTCCTACAGGGACACTGTCTAAGGTGGCAGCTTTCCTTGGGGAATTTGCTATCATTATATTTCCTATTTGGGCCTTTTCCATGGAGAAAGATTTTTCCTGTACCAGATTAAATCATGCTAATTTCAAACTGGAGGCAGTCACATCAAATTGATTTTTAAAAGCTGAAGAGAGGAAAGAGATCTTTGGTTGACGGTGTTAAGAGGAAGCAGCAATGTAATACACATTCTCAAAATCATCCTTGCATATTCTGTATTTCAGAAGCCCTTGAGATTTGCATTGCTCTATTTACCTCATTGAACATTTCAGCTCTAGTAATTCCCACTCTCATATCTACTGTCAAAACATCACTGGCAATAATGGATTTCTGTGTTGTAAGCAGGAGTATGGCTCCTTGTTGAACTTATCCAGTAATTTCTTCCAACAGAACTAAGTCTGTTCCAGCAAAAAGCATAAATACTACAAATAATTATAAAATATCTCTGAAAATAGGAAAAATCATTTTAAGAGTTCCACTTCACTCATGGGAAAATGAAAAGGTCATCAGATGTCAGAAGAAGCTTATACTCAAGCAAAATAGTAATTTAATGTTTCCTATACATTTAAATTTTCCAATATGTTGCAAAATTCTGAATATAAACCTCATTACTGTCTTACAGAATCAATTAAAAGAAAGAACACATTTGTAACAGCTCATTAATAGACATTAGGATTCCTGGAAGCTTGGAAAAAACCACTAATTCCTACTGTACAATAGCAACTAAAAGAGACACACCATTGAGTACTAGTCAGTAGAAGTGAACTAACAAGACACTGAAATGCTTAAAACTTAATTTTCGCAAAAATTGAAGGCAACTGTGTTTTAGTCTAGTTGCAGTTTACTCCATATTGTCAAAACCAGTACAGTTGACAAAACACATTTGTTCCTCAGAATTCCTGAACAGTAATTCTCTCTTCCCTATTCCTTTGAATATTTTTTATTATTCCTCAAAAAATTCCATTTAATTAAGGCAGAATCATTTAGAATTCCTAGTTCAGATATTATGTGCTGCTTTCAAAAAACTACTTGCATATGCTAAGTGGAATGCTAATAATAGACCAGCACAATGCAAAGTTTGTTTCAAACTTTCTGAGAAATTGCTTTCTGGCAGTCTTGAGGAGAGCTATTAAATGTCAATTCAGTATCGCTTTTGATTTCCTTAGACCAGATTTAGCAGCTGAACTGAATGAAGCGAGGCACGAGGGAAGACATCTTTAACATAAGCTTCCCAGGCTTTTATGTTTAGATCAAAGGGTATTGATTTACAATTCTGAGAATGAAAACAGTAGTGAAGAAACCCAGGCAGCTTTAAGTAAAGTGCTGACATCAGTGACAGATCTGATTTTAGCTATAGTGCCATCAAATAAAAACAAGGCCAATGGCCTTGTCAGAAAGATGCTTTCCTTTCCCCACCCTACTTGTAACACTGGTAAGTATGGGAATGCAAAAAAAAGTAAAATGAAGCTATGCAGACAAAAAAAAAAAATTCCAAACCCATACCATTTATATGTCCCAGCTCAATCACAGAAGGAATGCAAATGAGATGCTGGAGGACCACGGGAGAAACAGCAATAGGAATGAGTGCAAGAAAAGTAAGATCTCTGTAGTACAATATAGTGGGCTCTACTCAAATGTAAACAAAAACTCTTTTCTGCCTCAGCAATGAGAGGAACAGACACCATTCCTTTTAAAGATGCAGTCCATAGCCTGGGGTCATCCAGTACTAAAGGCTCTGCAGATCACATCTATGCTTGCATTTGTTTCAGGGTGAGGTGTGTTTTTAATCTTCTAGCCATTTTCAGTGTTAGCATTCCTAAGGGTCATTTCAACATAAGGAAGAGGAAAAGCTTGTTGAAGTAACATGGATCTCTTTTAACAGGGACTAATACCTATAATATTTATATGAGTGGAAAGGCCTCCTTTCTATTAGCTAATTTTCTTATTTTCCTTTTTAAACTGCATTAAGGCAGCAAAAAAATTCATAATTCTAAATAAATTAATACTAAACAAGAAGAAAACATAGGATACCACAAGTTTTACAAGAGAGCTTCCATATGTTCAACCAGAATTCCAAAAGGAATGAAACAAGCTTGAGTTCTAAGATTGCTGGTGGAAAGTACCTGGAGGAAATTAAGCATATCTTTCATGAGATTAATTCACTTTTCTCTCTGAGAAAAAGCAGAAAAAAGAACAGTTCAGAAGCTCCCAGATCCAAGTAGTAACATGATTCATGACATACCAGCTCCCTTGCTATGTTTTATAATGCTCTCAGCAGCGTCAGTCCTGGTATTCCTCCAAAGAAAAAAAAACCAGCACCAAACAGTGCAGCATCTGTAAATTTTGCCCTGGAAGGTGGCAGAAGAAGGTGCAAAGCGTAATGCTGAGCAGCACAGTGGGGGAGAAAGGGACTGTTCAACTGCCCTGCAACACAGCTTTGTTTTCAGAAATGGCACCTAGACAATAAATAGAAATTCATTTAACTCACTGCAGTCAGTGCAATCCCTAAACCTGGGTGTCAAATTCTGCTTTGTGGAAGCAAGAAGAACTTCAGCAAAACAGTGTATTTCTTCACAAAACTAATTCCAAATGGATATGGGAAGTTCATATAACTAAACTCAGGAGTTCTTAGGTGACAGTATTTCAACTGGATGTTCAAATAGTAATATAATTATTCCTTCTTCCTAAAGACAACAAGTAAATAATTTTTTTTCTTGTCATCATTGTGTCTGAAAAAAAGCAGGTCTTTAATCAGGAAGTGGGTATGCTGACGTTGTTATACAAACAGCAAGGCAAAAAAAGATGATTAGTTTTCATCCACAGGAATATTTTTTTAGAGGTCAGAGTAAGAGTCATGACTAAGAGTAACAAATGCATTAATGTCTTCATTTCTAATCAATTCATATAAGCACACTTTCACTCCTTGGACTTCGTAGACACTTTTTTGTCAGTTGGCCTTTATGGAGAACCAGCTCATTGATAATTATGAATTTAACCTGACCAAGAACAGCTGGTAACACAGACATCACCAGCTTTTTTTATCTTTTTACAAAAGGTACTCTTTTTCTCAGTGGCATGGCTTCTTCAGCTTAAAAGAAAGAAGCAGCAGCCACAGAAATACTCTCTGGAGCAAACCTCTTATCAAGTTTTTTACTGAACCCATTAGAAATAATAATGCATAATTTCTCAAGCTACAATGCCCCACACCAGTTTAAACCTCAGAGTAATGAAAGCATCTTGATAGCTACCTAAGGGTGAAATATGCTACTGTCATAGACCAAAAACTGCTCTACAGAGATACAGGCAGGATATCTGAATTCCCCCTGGAAATCCAGGGCAACAGAGCTGTTTTAGTCAGTGAGATCAACACCAGAGTCACTGTGTCACGTCACAGGGCCCATACAGTGCTCCCAGACAGCTCTGTTGGCACTACATAGTTCTCCTTCATATAAAAGAAGTCTTCCTCATCAAGCCATAGTATCTCTTGCCCCCCTACATCCAGGGAGCATAAAGACTTGTGACCAACCTTCTGTCTCTAGGCAAAATCACTCTGCACCTATCCTGGGATAGGAGTTAAAGAAATACAAAGAGCAATCTTAAGGAAAAAAAGCTATCACAGAAAATATATTAAATATATCAATAGATCCAAGCTTTTAAAATTATATGGTTCCCTATCCTATTTGAAACAATTTAGGAAATGAAAAAGAAAGCATAATAGGTCATGGATAGGGCTCAGAAGCTTTAAATTCCATCCCTCTCCTGCCACTGAATTTCCCTCAGCTTCTCTTTTGGCCTCAGAATGAATGCATCAGCTTAAACCAGGACTGTTTACACATACACTTGCAAAGGAGGAAGGCATATGAAGTAAGAACAACGCACAGATGAAAGGGACATCAATAAACAAATCAATTTTCTCTCAAAATATTGCAGCATCAGCAACTATCCAACAATATTAATGCATTGCTTTGTAAAAATGAATTACTACACTGTGCATTGTTAAAATATTTCATGTAATTACTTGGAGTTATCTGAACACCACTCTGCCCAGTAGACTTCAGAGCAAAGTAGAGCCCAGTCTGATTCATGTGCAGACATGGGCAATAGAATTAACCCCTTTTGACAGGCAAATAGGGAGTGAACAGAACAAGGAAAAAGTGGAATCAATAAAAAAGAGGAACTTTTCTGTTACAAACACAGTATATTAGGTAATTTTCTTTTTTCATGTACATGTTCTTTTTCCTAATATAGAAGAAAATGGCCCTGGATTATGAAAATAGTGTTAATCAAAGAGACTGTTTTTCTAAGTACTTTTGTATTGGAAGTGATTTAAGAAAAGCAAAAAATATATTGAAAAGGATCTTTTCTTGTCTTTATCCATCGATTCTAATAAATTTCACAGTAATTTCTGTAAAAACAGTTACACTGACCAATTGTTTCATGGTACAGTTTCCCTCTAGAAAAATCAGAAATAAGAAACATGAGGTGTTTCAGTAAATTCCCACAATTGTTTACAGCAGGAAGTGAGAAATGGGATTGATCAATGTTTTTAATCAGACCCTGTCATGGTGCATTGTTGCACTTGTTACAACAAATGTTAGGTAACTATGCTATTAAACCAGGCTTTGTTACAATTCTATCATGTCAACATTATAGATAATAGATTATTCTTTTTGACAACATCACAGACACATAAAATGACACTTGTGATATCAAGCACAATCTACTTTAGCCCAGAAAACAACTATTGTCCAAAAAGGAACATCTGAAGAGAAACTTGCCTTGACTACTGAGGGATGACTGAAGCTCAGAGAGGTGTACAGCTGCTAAAAGTTAAATATATAATATATTGCAATTCTATTGCAAGAATAACCTAATTTTTAAGTGCACTCATGTATTTCACCTACTTAGGTCAATAAATAGGAAATTTAAGCTCAGCATGATTGACAAAAAATAAACTGATATCAAATTACAGTCACAATCAGCATTCTCTTACAAACAATAAATATATAGCTATTTTCTAATCTATAATTTATACAAAAAGAAACACCAATGACTGGAAGATGGTGCAGAAAATTCTTTTTCAAACACACATTTAATATTAATCATTCCATGGCAGGATAATAATAGCACCCATAAAATATTTAAATATGATAGTATCTATTGTAGAATAACAGCCATAAATAGGATGGGCATTAAAATGACATAAGAAAATAGAAAACAAAATAATCCATGCAAAGAATTGGAAGTACTGTATTTGCCTAAAAGTGCTACACTACACAGATCACATGAAATAATTTCTCATTTAAGCTGCAAAACTAATCTTAAATTACCTATAAACCATTAGCCTGAATAATCTCAGGGGAATGTAATTACATACACAAAGTCCTTCATGTCAATTATACTGAATATAAAAACAGTAAGTAGTAAAAAACTTTCCATAAACAAGTATTTTCTACCATTAAAGAGATCAAGATTTGTTATTGTTACACATTGGGGCAAAGAAATAATTACAATGTGAGGATTCATCTCATCAGGATTCAGCAGCACTCAGAACGTTTAACTCACAATGGGTCTGCAGGCAGCCCCAGTGATGGAATCAGAAATGGAGCAGAATCTCTCCATAAATCACAAGCTGGTCTAGATTGCACTGAAGCAAATATAAGTGGTTAAGAAACCAGCATGTACTTGAGAAGAGGAACCAGCTGTCATCAGGCTTCAGGGCTGCACAGGCACACAGCCACTTCCTCATCACATAGCCCTTGTCCTTACTGATAAAACCACTCCTGAACTCAACCACGTTACACCCCACAAGAGCTGTAAAGGAATACTGAGCCACCTTCATTGCACAGATAACAAAATCAACAATTTTCCAGAATAATCTCATATGTGCTGCAGAGTGAGACTAAAATAAAAAAGCAGAAGATCATTCCCTTTAAAATAGCAAATCAATCTAGTTTTCTAAAGAAATATTTTAGTACAAGCAGTGCCTAACTCCCTTATAGATAGAAACACTGAGATCCTGTACATGAACATGCATTTTCTAGGAGGCTCTGTAAAACTTTGAAACAAGGAGTTCATACAGCCTTTTAAAAAATATTTAACATTACATACTCTTCCTATTTTTACAGTAAAAAAGGCAAGAATCTTCATCTGCAGATACTGCAATGCTTTTATTTGTATTAACATGACCCCAGTGAAGCAGAAAAAATGTCTAACTAATAATAAAGAGGGGAATTGCTAATGCATGAATGATGTTAATTAAACTAAGTATGAATGTACTGCAAGACCTAGTTGCAAGGAAAGACAGGAAAAATCAACAAAATTTCTCTCCATTTCTACTTCTATTTTGGAAAAAAATGTTCCCGTTTGCTAACCTACTCTTCTATTTTATGGCTATGACACTTTCATCCAGCAGCTTTGCTGTGCCTAAAACAAAATTCCATAGAAGACAAAAAGCAGATATAATTACAAGTCTGCAATATGGATTTCCCTTAATTATAGATACAGAAAAACAAGAGGCTGAAATAAAAAATAAATATTATTAATTACCTTTAAAATAAAAATATTCTCTCCTTATCCCAAAATGACTTTCAGCTTTTCTATTATCTTGCATGCAAGTCTGACTTGATGGAAACTAATGATTCATGATAAAGCAATGAAAACCATTTCCAGACTTTGGAAAACTTTATTGCTGGGTTCTGTTCCCAAAATTCTTTTAATCTTCTCTAGTTATACTCTCCTAGTAAAGTTGCACAGTTAGGCCACAACTTCACAAACTACTAAAGCATGTATTAAATGCATTTTTCAATCAATGCTTTATACCATACTCAATCACCCTGACTTCAGAGTGCCTCTCACCAGACTTTTACCACTTCAACTTACTATTAACTTTCTGAAAGTATGACTGAGCCTTGAATTTTTCCTTATTCCTCCACCATCTTCTCAGGTTCTCCACACATCAAAGGGATTCTGAATGATAACTGAAGCTTTTGCTCACCAGTATCCTGCTTCAAAGACAGCCAAAAATACTGCATGTTCAGTGACAATAAAATAATAAAACATCTTTGTTTTCTCCGGTAGCTGTTGTCCTACGTGAGCACATAAACTATGAATGTTTTCTAAATTTCCAGAAGCATTTGAATACACTTTATTGGTGTTTCCCCAAAGTGTTTTTCTATTTCAGGAACTATCTCAGACCTTTGGAAAAAAATTCAGTGAAACCCTGGACAAAAATTATTCAATTCTATTAATATGTACATTACCTTTTAATAGTTTAACAGCATACTCTACAGCTTATATTTAACTAAATTATTTAATTTGATTACTTTCTTTTTTATCTGCATTTTAATGTGGTATCTTTTTCTCCCCATAACTACAATTCCCAGCCCCAATCTGCATTTAGTCAGGTAATGGTTCCTCTTTCACAGTCTTTGGAAAATAAAAAAGGACAAAAACCACAAACCCTATTTCTAATGTCTGTGCATTACAACCTCTAGGCAAGAGTATTCTCAAGTTGACATATAAAATTTCTTTGAGTGTTTTCAAGAGCTTTGAATGGTTTTTCTGCTACTGTAGTATTAAATCATGGCTTTGTGGAAAAATGTTATTAGTTCAAACAATTAATATCTCTGCACGATCATTTGCTTGTAGCAATGATTTTTATTTGATTTATTAAATATAAGATTGAGTTTTGATACTATACAGAATGATGTAATGACCAAGAGAAATTTTGAGAAAAATCAATCTGAAAATTAAATAAAAGGTTTCAGTATAGAAAGAAGTAACTGTGAATAAAAGCAGTAAAAAGGGGGATGCTTAGCACTTCACTACTAAGGAAAAATTGTATCAGTAAAAAAACCCAACACTGTAGTTTACAAACTGCACTCTAGAAACTCAGTGCTGTGAAGAGCAGACAGAAACCCACAAAGAGCATTCATCCTGTAAGAAAACAGTCTTCCTCTACAAGGTATCAGTTACTTGCCTGGCCCAAGAGAAGATGCAGGTCTGAATTCTGCACTTATCTCAGAAAGGCAGAATTCATATTTCATTATACTTTCCTATTAACTTGGTTTCTATACCTTATTGCATATTCATCACTGCAAGATTAAAGTCAGTTTATCACTACTGTATCTGCCATAAATAACTAAACAATGAGAAGCCCATCATATGTAATACAGGAAAATCCCTCTTGAATTTACTATGCACTCCTTGTGGAACTCTTGTATTGTAAGAATTTATTTTAATGAGAAGTTCTTTGAAATACTAATTTTAAAAGAATTTTTATTAATTAATATTGTGCATTAAAATGAAATTCCAGGATACTGAAGACAGAAGATATAAAAGGTTCAGACCTAAATGGAAAACTCATCCTTACATAATTCTGATGTCCTAAATGCAGGTCTATTTGAATTCATTTCATAACTCATTTGCAGGTCAGTCTATTGTTTCCTGTCACTTTAAACACCCACAACCTCACAGCTCACCATGGGATGAACCATGGCCCTTTATTAACTGGTGAACTAATTAGACGTATTTATTAAATTTTCACTGTCTGCACTGCAGGTATTTAAAAATCAATCCTTGCAGTCCTTTTGTGTAACACAGTATTTTCCAAAGAACAGAGAAGAGGCACATGAAGTATAATTTCAGTTTTGAATACACTTCTGATATTATTGTGATTCTTAGTTAAGACCTGCTTATACATGTCTACACATATATGGAATATATATAGATCACTAAAGCAGCATGGTTCATGGTTTTTTTTTCTTAAGGGCTCATTCAGGTGACTTGCATTTCTTAAGATACTACTATTTTTTAGGAAGAGGTGGTGACTATATATTCTGAAAGGTAGATAACTGACCCAGGTACTGATGTTTCTGTAACAGGTTTCCCTGAATATGTTTTCCATTGCTGGCACTGCAATGCCAGCAGTGGAAAACAGTGAAACCCTGCCCCCACAACATTCCTGCTTGACTATGTCCTGAGTCATTGCAAAGACGGTGTTCTGTCTTTGAATATCAGAAGCTGTGTCCCCACATAAGCAGAAACCTGGCCATCATTCTCATGAGCACATCCAAGCTGTCCCCTTGCTCCCTCGCTGCATCAGCACAGACCAGTAGGAAAGCCCTGAGAGGAACTCAGCAGTGGATACTGTTCCATTTGTCTAAGGTTCAGATGGCAGAAAGAGCCACAGGCAGTGTAGAGAACTCAGTGAATTTGTGCTGACCATTTCACTTCAGTGCAGATATTTGAAAATTGCAGCAGCCTAAGATTTCTGATGTTTATGTCCATTAACTGTGTATGTGAAAAATTTCTCTGTAAGGCTAACCAAAGCCACCCTCACTCTCTGAAGGCATCTGGAAGACATAAGTTGAAACAACCTATTGGTTGTAGAGTTAGTTGCAATTTTGTCCCCACCATGACACACATCACTCCATGACCTGTGAGTGTCTTTGGACTACAAGCTTCAAGCACAAAAAAGTATGAGGGCTTTAACTGTCACACCATTCAATGTATCTTGTTATGTATAAAAGCTATTTGTGTCCCATGCTGGGGAAAATAAGGAAGACTAATAATTTTTTGGAGCAGATACCACTGATCAGGTAGATAGTAAAAGAAATTACTCAAAATCTTCCATGCTTGGGAAAAAACCAAGAGGTAGTAATTAAAGGAACTTAGTGATACTAAAATAGATATGTCTCCATCTAGACACTGTATTACAACTTGTACCTATCTAAAACTTGTATTTGTTCATTGTCATCTGGGATAATTAAAATATTCTCCCAATAAAACTGCATGCAGCTGACTGGCTTTAGTGATTTCAAGGACCTTCGGCAAGAGTCTGGGTTGCCCCTGTGAGCAATAAGAGATCCCATTAAGGAGGCTGCACTGTATTTCTTGCAGAGTGATACATATGTATACAAGGCTTGCATAAACATCCATAAATTAAACCTCAGTATTACACTGTATCAGAAATTCAGTGTTTTCTCCTTTGTAAACTGAGGTATTGTGTAGGCCTATTCCCTTGATGTCATTGAGATTTCTGCTGCAGAAAGAAAACCACAACCCTAATCCTGTCTCCTCAGCTACAAAAATTAATGGTTTTGATCCAGCAATTATTTCTAAAATTGCAAAGGACATATAAGAAAACTTGGGAGTGGAAAATTGTGCCTAGGTTTCAGCAGTGCAAGTAAATTGAAATGCACAGAGACAGCAGCTGAGCTGCAGGGCAGACATGAGGCGTGGTGGGGTCATGCTGGTTTAGGTACAATTCAGTGAATACACATGAACTTTAGCATCCCCTGTCATCTTACTCCTCCTGCATCCCTGGAGTATTGCTTTGTCCAAGTATTTGGGGAGCTGACCTTAACAGAAAGTGTGTGCTGAGGCTGTCACGTGGATTAGCCACAGGGACAGAAATCCTTCTCCGACATATCTGAAAAAAAGCTCTGGCTGCTCCTGTACAACATTTCATAAAGAATGCAGGGCACAGCTCTCCTAGCAGATCACCAGTCTATCTTCCTGCTAACTCTGACCTCTTTATCAAATCCCCTCTTGCACTTCAGTAGACTTTATCTCCCACACATCCCCTCCATTGCAACATCAAGTTCAATGACTCTCACAGGCTCTGCTTCTTCTTACCCCACATCCCTCTGATCCTGAAGTCATGCTTAAAATCAATTGATGAGATGCTAATCACACAAATATCAAGAAAGGAGAAAGTTACTTTTAAAAGTAGCTAATTGTTGCTTCTTTAATGGAAAAGAAGTATGACTTTGTTGCTCCTTTTCCATTAAAGGAAAAACAATTAACTACTTTTGCAAATATAAAGATGTTTCTGTTTGTAAAGGAAAAAAAAACAAAGCACAGCAGTATATTTTCATTTGTACACATCTGTACTACCAAGTCAGCCCATTTGAAGTCACCCAGCTTTCCATCCCTTTCCCCATACACAATCAAACAAATTCCAGCTACATTAGTAAATATCGCTAATATAGAAAAAAAATTTATTCTCAGCTAGTGTTGTCTTAGATAGCATCAGTTCTATCATCATTACAGTGCAAGGATTTCATATCACCAGAGCTTCACACCTCCTCGATGTGTCTCACAGGCTGCTCCTCTAAGCACTGACTGTTCCTGGTCCTTACAGCAATCATCTGACTCCTGATCCCACCAATCCACTCTTTTATACCACTTGCACTTATTGGCTACAGGTGTGGCCTGTTAAGGTCAGGCCTGCTTCTAATCTTTAGTAACTGGTCCAGCTGCAACTCATTGGGGGATAAGATTACCTTCTATACCACCTCCATTTACCCATACTGTATCCCCCTACCAGCTAGTAAATCATTAAGTAAGATTCAGACTAGGCACATTTCCCATAGCAGAAATGCAGCATCTGGAAAATTGGGCATTTATAATATCCAGATTCTGAGGTACAATAGCATAAATGATGATGTTACAGTAGCTTCAGAAATAATTCTATTAATTGGATCTTAAAATTTCAAACTTAAGTAAGATGTATGGGTGATACACCCATGCTCACAGTATTGAGAAGGTTCATATCTGCCATCCTGCCATGCTTCTGACAAATTGCAGAGAGAAAATTCTATTTTTCTTTAATCAGATTGAAATTACATAGAAGTAACCTCATGTTACCTGGCTCCTATCACCATGTTTATATTATCCTTCCACATTCTCAAGAGAACTGAACTTTCTATGAAGATTAATGCTATACTCACTTCACTGCACATTAATGTAGAAGACATTATTACTTGAAGCCCCAGGCGTTCCCACTGGCAAACAATATTAAATCTATGCATTGTCTCCCCAGGTATCCTGACATGTCAGCCTTAGACCTGCTGTAAATTCAGCCATGGCTGATAGGAGGGCTTCAGCCAGAACTTTGATTAAAGTATGAACCCACTTAAAAAAAATTTTATATATATATATATACACATACATATATACATACATATAGATATATATCTTGGAAATACATAGCAATGCAAAACTACAATTGTTTCTTCCTATTTCATCCCATTGGTTTCTATAGAAACACTAGAGAAGCTGCCAAGTTTCACTTTGAAATATTAATGTTTTTATAGAATTATAAAACCTTCATTCACTGACATATTAATTATACTGTTTAATGTAAGGTATTCATCTGTAAAGATGTATCTTTCAGAGCACAAATATTTGTAGAGATTTACCTATATTTGTAGAGATTTACCTCTACTTTTTTAAGGGAAATATCCTTGAAACCACTCTGAGGAAAAATGTATGGGATTAGAAAAAGATATTTCTTATATAATCCCTAGGTCTATTTGCCCAAATAAACAAGGAAATACTGAGACATTTCAACGTTCTATGGTTTCAACATTCTTTAGAATTAAATTAATATAGTCTGTGCAGAGACTTAACAGGTTCTCTCCAATTGCCAATTTACCTATCAAACTAAACTTCCCCTTCAGGCCCTACAAGATTTTGGGTTAGGAAAGGTAAATAAGCACAAGTTGCTCAGATCTGAAAACAGTACAGATGCTTTCCGTCTCAGATGCATCCATAACTGGTATCGCAGCAATCACACACAGATTGAAATGATATGTATCAATTTTGGTGCAGAAGTTGAGAGAACAATGGAGAAAGGAGAGTGTTCATGAAGACTGCCCATAAATCTTTAAAATTCTTGGGAAGTAGGATCTTATTCAGCAGCCCATCACCCAGCAAAATGCCTGGCATGAAAAATCTGTCTCTCTGGATTTGAAGGTGCACTGATGGTATTAAATCCCACAGCTCTGCATATTCCCATCTTAACATCTGTAGTAGCAAAGCTAGAAATTATGAAACAGGCCAAGGAGAATCTACAATCTAAAGGTCCTGTTTAACTTTACATTTAATATTTGGAGCAAAAAAGCAAGACTTGAGGTATTTACTGTTTCTGTGTGGCTTTAATATGGGTAGGAACAATTTAATGGTATTAATCTGATCCTATATTATTGATTTCTACTCTTAGAGTGAAGGTTCTTTTCCTGAGAATTCCCAAGGGAACAGAGCAAGGCAACACGCAAACATAGGAAAGGGGATGAGACTGATCAAAGAGATGCAACAGAACACAGGCACTTACCACATATATTAAGAGCAGCATCATTTTTTAAAAATTTCATATTATTTAAAAAAAACATCATGAGGGCTTTACTTACCACAACCCTCTTCTTCAAAAATGTGCTTTTATCATATTTTTTATATGGTGAAACTCTTTCTGTTACAGGAAATAGAACCCTGCAGAGTTCTATGTAGGTAAAAAAGTTGCAGGTAAAGCAGCCCTTTGGGAAAAAAATGTTCTGTTAATCATATGCTTGTCATAGTCATACCCTTCATCCTGAAAAGATCAACTTCTTCCAAGTCATGCCAGGTTCAAGCTGCCTCTTTGATGGATGCACTCAACATAGACTAAAGAAGTCTGATTTGTGAAAGCTGGGTTTGGATCCTAAAGGCTTCTCATAAGATTTTAGGGTTCTAAACTAAATGTCAAATGAGAAGTGGGGCTTATCCTGATCATTTTCACATTTTAAGTCAATTCAAATGCTATAAAAAATAGCACTATAGAGCAAGAAGCTACTTTTTTATTCTTGCACCTCATAACAGCTTAGATTTTGCACCCAAAATATATAACAGAAGAATTCACACTATTTCCCTTGAAAAATGTTTTAAATTCCTAATTCTTAAATTTAGAAAGGATGAACTTGAACTTTTTCACTTTGTATCATAACTCTGCACCATGAAATACCATGGTTTTCATTTATAGCCTTCTCCACTAGCTCAGAAGTCTAATATTGCCAACATTTCTACAAAGCATTCAGCAGCAAAACATGGCCAGATTCACAGATGTGTCTGTCTCTCCCTCTGAATGTGATCCAGATATAAAAGCCTAGTGAACACGCATGGCCTAGACCTTGTGCACATCTTAGGTGTGTTAACAGTAATGTTAGTGAAAATGGCACATAGAGGCAGTTTTACATTTAGAAGTCAACAGTATTTGACACTGAAATTGCACCCTTAGCTGAGAAATCATTTTTCCATCATTAGACCCCAATTCAGAAAGATACTGAAAGATGAAGGTCATTTTCCGCATTAGAAACTCGCTTTCAAACAATAGGCTTTTCAAGTTACTAGACAAGATTGCATTCTTTAAAATGAGGCAATGAAACTATTCCTTGTTAATTCCTGTCAATAGGACACTGACTTGGCCTTCTATAACAATAACTGTTTACAGGCTACTTATCTTACCTCAGCAGTACCAAACCAAAACAACTATGAATATACATTTTCAAAATTAGACCAACATCCTCTAAGTATTTTAAAGCTACATATATGATTTTAAATGTTAATACTGGATTTCCTGAAATAGTTACTTGTATAATTTTTCACAATTCATGTCTGTGGTGTAAGATTCTTCAGAAATTGCTGGTATATAAAATATCACTGCTCCTTCTGTCATTTTTAAAGAAAATCCACTGTAAATCCACTTGGAGATTCTAAAACTAATCACACATTCTCTCCCTTGTTGATCTTAATGCAATTATTTTTGCTTTGATTTTTAAGTGGAAAGAAAAAAGCAAATGTGTAAGGTCTAGTGCAATCTACCAACTTTGATGCCTTTGTAAGTCACTGGCAGTAATTTGTTCAACACAGCCATGAGGCTTTGGTGACTTCTTTCACCTGATAGAAGAAATCATGAAGCTTTCTTCCTTTCTTCAAACCCACATGGGCCTCAGTGGTCATCATGTGAGAAGGAAAGATCTGGATATGTTATGTTTCTTCTTTTTTCATTCTTACCCAACTTATAAATACTTTTATGCTGTCCTGATTGAGTTTTATCAGAGAACTGGACTCCTTATGAAACAAATAGAATGAATAACATATTTCAGGGGTAGCACTGCTGTTTCCTCCAAACTGCCATTTCCCAAAAAGCTAATTGCACCCTATGGCTAAAATATAGCTACTCCCTCGTCTTTCTTTAATAACTTGCATATCAGAAACAATATTTTGTTAAGTAATGGCTTACACGCCTGGACAAGTCGCAGCACTCAGCTAATGCTAATTGCATTTGCAGCTGACTGAGAGTGTGCCCCGTGGCAGTTCTTTCAGATCAGCTGCCAGCCCCAACCTGTCACTCCAAAGCAACATTTGTGTGACTGTGCTCTAATTACTCATCTGCCCTGTTCACATGACCATGGGACTTTATGACTTGCTAATCTATGGATAACTGCCAGACACCAGATACTACATCTTCTATAGCATTTAAGATCAATTTAGAGTATTTCCAAAGAAACATTCTGCCAATTTCCACTGTGACTACTAGCAGCTGCAACAGCTGGCCCCAAAAGATACATTCTTAATGTGCACCCCTCTAAGGAAGAGGCTCAGACATGAATCTCCATAGAAGCTACCCAGTTAAAGGCTCTACCTGCTACAAGAAGGATTCCTAGAGAGAACAACTTGAAGAACAAGAGGTTAAATTAGTCTTGGAGAATTTCCACAAAAGAGAGACAAACCCTATTTTAATAAACCAAGACTATTCCTATTCTCTGGATAAACAAACCCCATCCTCTTCATGACACTCAGTATGTGAAGACTCTTCCTGGATTTTATTCCTGTTTCTGTCAGTTTCCTGTGGCACAGATGAACACTGTGAGTTTTCCTTAAAACCACCCCAGTATGGTTATTGCTGTGATGAAGAGCTAATGGTCTATTGTTTCAGGACAAATGAGAGTGGCCCTCCCAATCGGTTGTTTTGTAGGTAAGGAGCACAAACAGACTTTGAGCTGTCTGATCAAAGCGTAGCTATTGATTAAATGACAATGGAAACAGAATGTCAGGTCTAGATTTTGGAACTACAGGAAAGCAAATGCCAGCTTATATGCATAGCCTCTTTATGTCTCAAAAATAGCTTTCTCCTTCATAAACAGTGCATTGATTGATGCTATTCAGGCAAATGTCTAAGCACATTTTGTTCAGTAATTATTGTAGGCTTGAGCACACAGACTATAGAAGAAAAATCTATTTTAAGCCCAAAACTCAGTGTGCCCTTCACTGCAGGCAGGGCTGTGACTAACAGAGATGTCATCCTTATTATCTTTACCAGATGCAAAAGCTCAAAACAAACCATTGAACTCATTAAAGACACAAGCATGGGATAGCATCCAACAGTCATAGCAACAAATTACTGGGCTCCAGGCAAACTAGCTAACTACAAATTGAAGTGGGAAAAAAGAGTGAGCATAAGATACACAGTAATCATTCACAGCAAACACAAAAGCCAAACCAACAGCCAAATTCCTGATGGTCTTTGAGCTGTCAAGGAGGAATACACCAAATGCTATCATATCCCGATGACGAACAGATAAAAAAAGTTATTGTTACTAAAAATTAGACAAAAAACATGCAACAAGCAGGTACTGCAGTCCAGGATCTGATTAACACTTTTGCCAGGTCAGAGCTTCAGATGCGCTTCCATGTCAGTGATGCTATGCCCCTCCCTCCCTCAAGCATGCCAGCTGCACTTCTGTGACTACAGCAGAGTTCTAACTCTTTTGGCCAAAGAACAGTTTCCCTAAAGCCACATAATTTCCCAGAGTGCTATTGCTGTTAGGTAGAGAGAGACTTATTTTTCAATTGCAAAAAATGTCCTTGTACCATTTTGCTATCTGTACATCAATATACCTTGTGTTTTCTTTTATTCTCTTGTAGACCAATTTTCACTGGAACTACATAATGTAAATCAGAATAAGAAAATGAACAGGGCTCAGGATTTGGGCAAATATAGTTTTTTTCAGTTTTGACATATTTATAAATCCATTTCTGTTTGTTTCTGCTATTTTTATTTTTCTTTTTGAGTCTTGTATCTCACAAAGGATTCTTTCACATTTACTGATATAATGCTTTACCCACAATCCTGAGGCATTCTGAAGAAGAAACAGACCTATGTTTCGAATGGGGTTGGATTTCTGTCTCTACATTTTTCTCAAAATCCAAAAGATATAGGTTAGAAGTGTTATTATCTACCAATCTCAGGCTTTTGGCTACACTGAAAAAACAAGCATTTCTTTAAAGACATAATTTTTATATATTCTAATAAATTTTACTACCAAGATTGGTGATAGGTCAGTGAAACAAGCTCCCTTAGGAAGTGGTCATAGGCCCAAGCCTGTCAAAAACCAAAGAGCATCTCCATGATACTCTAAGTCACATGGTTCATTTTGAGGTAGTAGGGAGTTGGATTCAATTATCCTTAGGAATCTCTTCCATCTCAAGATATTCCATGACTTTACTGTCTCCTGTGGAGGTCTGCTGCTCAGAAAGTGGACATCTACTTTATCACTGAGACCAATGGTTTCATTCAAAAGTAAACTAGTGTTAGAACTCACTGGATCTATTCCAGCACCTGCCTTGAAAGGTTTGAATAATCCTCGGAAAGGAGCAGTGCAGAAGGTGGAGTTCAAAAGGGCTCTTACAGCAGTTCCAAGTCCATGACTAATTGCAACCAGGAAAGGACAACCAGAGCCTGGTCATGAAAAGGCAATACCTTCCACCCTGTGACAGCCAAAGACATAATGGGAGACTGTCAGGAGTAGGAATATGTTTCAGCAAATCAATGGATAAATGCAAATTAAATTTCGGCATCTATATCAGACTATGAAATCGTTACCACATGTGGCTGAAAACCAAAAACAACTTTGAGAAAGTCAACAAAAGTCTGCTTACATTTTATGGGCATTTTTTCTCCAGAAGAGCTCTAAGCAGACTGGAAATCCTATCGGATTGTTGCTATTCCTGAACAAACTCATTATCCCCACAGTTAAACCTTGGTCCATTTTAGTCAAACAGAAATATTGCAGCCTCTCACTCTGCACCTGCCTTATTTTTCATTTCCTCTGTTAGAATGCTATAATTCATTGTTATAAATGTGGAATCAAAGCAACACCTCTGAATCCAATTAGAAAAATGGAATACAGTCAACCTAAGTTTTAACTAATAAATATAGCTGAGTGGAACACACTCTTATATTCCATAAGAGCCTACTTTGTCTCGGGATACATTTTCAGTGCCCATTCATTATCTCTAAAAACATCAGCTTCTTTCATCCATAAAGATGAAATAACGGTGCTGGTCAAAGTGCTAAGTTTCATGTAGACTTCTTGTCAAACTTTAAACTACTAAAGGAATATACTCTTCAGTATGAAAAAGTCTTTGTGTTAAGAGATCTGCCAGCAGATAGGACAGGTCAGCTTCAAGGCACAATCCAATATCTGCCTTTGCAGAGGGCGTCAGAAAAAAAAGTCATTAAAGAGAAATAGCTAGGTCTAATACAAAGAATATGTTTCTTTCATCTGAGATTTTAAGCCTGAGTTAACTGCTTCCTGAGCACATTAAGATTTAAAAAATAGCATTTTACAGGTAGATATTCAGAAACTCCAAAAGAGGGTATAGACTAAAATCAATTCTCCATGGAATCATTTCATTTTACAGTATCCTACAATACCACAAAAGAGTTCAGCAACGTACTGGGTATGACTCATTTTTCATCAAAGTGTCTTAAAAATAAAGCACAGAAGCTCTTTATGAATTATCTCCCTTTGAAAAGACTTGAAAGACCAGACTGCAGATTGTTGACATGAAGATGTCAGATGAAAAGAAAAACTATCCAATCCATTTTATTGCACATTAGATATATTTTCATTGGACTAGACTATGCACTCTCATGAATCACAATTCTAAGATGCCAGGAAAAAAACAGTTTTAAGACTTATTGAAGGGATATTACTGCTGACCACTATGCCACTTAGAAAAGAGGGCATAATTTTAAAATTACTAAGTGAAAGTTATAAAAGATAGTAATTAGATATTCATTAAACTATGATCATTTACATTTTGATGGTCCATAATAGTGTTAAGATTGTTATGAAAACCTTTTGCATGCCTTTTTACACTGTAAAGGCTAAACCCCTGTGGAATTATTAGGACTTGACAGCTCTACATAAAGTTGAAATAATGAGGTTTGGCATCTGAGAGCTCCTTAATCTTCTTCCATCAATACTGCTGCAATCGTTGCAAATGTCAGGCTAAAATGACTGTGAGCCTCAGACATCTGTCACTTACAATTACACAAAAAAATTGGTCTGATTATTACACTGTATGTTTTATCACAGAACCACAGTATTGAACGAATAATTACTACAGCTTGTGCAGTTTGCTTCAATAGAAAGAAAGAAAAGAAATAAATTTTAAAAAAGAGAAAACCAAAGAAACAAAGTCAGAAAGACCAGCACACACACAAAATGCCCGTCCACATTGGACTTTCAAGGAAGCCCTGCTCAACTATCAGAAGAAAATTTTCCTCTTCCATAGGATGAGACAAACTGTAATTTCTATCATGTATTCATCTGTGTTTATGAAGAATGACATTGGTACTGTCACAGAAAATAACAGTTACACTGGACCTACATTAAGTAACAAAATCCAACAGTATTCAGATATAGCCATGCTACCTCCTCAGAGCAGTGTCATGTGATGTTTGCAATTTTAATCAAGAATTTTTTGCCATACTCTTCCTTGAGATAATCTTCCTTTTCTGACCTGTTGAACTGTCAGAGATCGCTGTATACTGATGCAGAAGTACACTGTAACTTCTTCCCTTTTCCACAGACACTCCTCAGCATTTTCACTCTTCCTTATAGGTTATGGTACTGCAATCTGCTGAAGGATTATGCACATTTAGTTCAGTCTGATCTCACTGTGATAGAAAGATTGCTTAACATAGACCATGTAAGTACTTCAGCCAGATTTGCTGAATCAGGATGATTTCAGTTAGTTCTTTTAACCCTGTTGCCTTATATAGCTTTCATAATATTTTTTCTCTAAGTTAAAAGTTTTTGCTGCTTTTGGTTACTTGATAATAATATGTGGTTAATTTTTTTTTGTTCATTCTACAGTCCAAATGTGAGGGCTTGCACAAACGACCCATATATTCAAATTTCTACTTGGAATAAGTGTTGTTCTCAAATAATTACACTTGCTGTAGAACTATTAAAAAAAATTTATCTTACAAAAAAAAAAAAAATACTTTCATCAATTGCCTCTCTATTCTTCCCATGCATTTGGGTACGAAGGCTGATGCACTGGCAGTCTACCAGACTCTCAATGGATAATTTCCTCTAAATGATGTACTAAAACTATTTTTACTTCTGCATTTTCAGATGCTCTGCCAGTTTGCTTTTTATTACTGGTATGAGGAAGTCATTTATTACATTGTTATGGGATACTCAGTGTCTTCTCTTTTTGTATGCTCCTCTCAAGATATAGATATACATACACATATATACATATATATATATATATATATGTGTGTGTGTGTGTGTGTGTGTGTGTGTGTGTGTGTGTGTTTACTCATTAAAGTAATTATCCAAACTCATCTTGATTTTAGAACTAGGAAACTCACAAGAGACCATTCTTTGCTCATGCAATTTGAAGTGAAATATTTGAAGGGAAATCCAGAGTGGTTTAACACTGAGCCTTCAGGGTTGTCAGTCAAATAAGGAAGGAATAACAGTAACAGTCTTTGGAATCTCCCTTGGCAATTCCAATCATACCTAACACCTCCACCTACTAGCTTTTTTCCTACTTATGTCCTATATCTAGAGGAAAATGCTAAAAAAGCAAGTTGCATCTCACCCTCGGTCAAAAATTAAATATTATGCCCTAAAATTGTATAACAAGCTAATTTGTCTATTTATCTTCCATACAAGCTAATTCCAGTTTTTCTTCCATATTCCCTCTCATCATTGCAAAAATTTCCCTATAAATACTGTAAAGATACTCCCCTCTCCCTGCCCTTTAAATCCTGTATGAAAACCTGGTCTTTGTGGGAAGTCTACAAAACCCTTGATGCTGACATGCCAGGGAGTAATCTGTCTTCCTAACAGGCATTATTTATTGGGTTTCTTTACTCTTCTGTTTGTCATACCTACACACCATCTTATGTCTTAGACTTAATTCGTAAGCACCTGGGGCAAGGATCATTTATTAACTCTGTTTGTACAACATCGAGTGAAACAGGGTTATGATTTATACCAGACCTGACAAATTAAATAAATAGCTTGTCTTTCCCTTGCGAGTCTCAAATTCTGGTTTTCAGAACATTTGTAAAACAAGTACTGGAACTGAATAAAATTACTTGGATGGTGAGCTCAAACAATAAATTCTGCGGACATTCCTCTCAAACTTAGGAATGCTCTTTGCATTCCTCTTTGCTGATTCTCTTTAAAAATTTTCTATTTCAAGAAATCTTTCAACATTTTTTTGCTCCCAAACATAAGTACCTGAATAAAGTGAATATGAGTTTAGGTGCATGAAGAGAAAACTACAAATGACAGACTTACAGATAGAGGGATCTGTCAATTACAATACAAGAAATATTTGTTCATTGCTCTGTGGTTCTCTGGAAAGCATTTGATCAAACCTTAAAGATTCCCTTTTATTGGAAATTAGGTAAACACATTTGGACACAGATTGGGTTTAAACATTTATAAATATTTCCTAAGGGGCTTATCCATCTCTAAGTTCACATAACTTATCTGTTTTATAAGGGCTACATGGTTATTTGTAAGCAAAGCAGGTATAATTTGGCATTCCAGATTTCTGAATGCGTATTATTCCTTCTGACTATTAAGATTAATATAAGAGATTTTTTAGAAATTCTTTTGATGAAAAACAGTTGCACTCTGTTCACTGATAAGAGCCAATCAGATTCAGTAGAAGCATTAGCCTTTTATTTTGTCACTTGAAGACTTTGAAATCAACTCAATATTTAACAGCTACAGCTTACTGAATTTGGTAAATATTTGTGCATGTGTGTAAACTCCTGCCTCTATTTCATGACAGGTGACAAAAAGAAGATGATGTCGTTTCAATCTTTTCCTCCAATCCAGCTTAGCTAGTGAAAAGATTCTACTGAAGAATCAAAACTGATGTTTTTAAAAGAAAGTGAGACGAAAGGGGAGGGATGGGGGGAAAACAAAGAGGAATTGTGAAAGCTGGTGAGGTTAATGCAATCTAACCCATCCTAATTACCACACCAGGACCACACCTAGATTTTGAGTGACTTAGTACAGAAGATAGGTCAAACTGGACTTGGAAAACTCTGTTATCTCTCATAGACCTTTCAGTGCTTTGGTAGGGTCCCACATAGCCTGTAACTTAGTAACAGAATTCAGTTTTTATTTTGTTTCAATATGAAAGATACTTTTTCAAAATTTTCACAAGTCAAAGACCAATACAAGCTTTTTATTCATGCAAGTGGACCTGCTGGTCTAAGGAAAGGCTAGGGTTACAGCTCTCATGTATGCTTACAGAAAGATTTTCAAGGATTCAGTTTCCCAGGTTTTTCTCCAATAAATATGGAAACAGACTGCATACTCCTAAAATTTAAGCCTGCATAGTATATTGGAGATAAATCAACTTTGTTTGTAAAAGGATGCAAGAGAAAGGATTTTCACACCATGTATATCACAAGTTGTTACTATTTCAGTACAGGGGCACTGAGTCTGATCTGCTCAAAGTGTACACACAAATTCTGACCTCAGTCAAACCACCAAAAGAATGAAGAAATAAGAAATCTCTTCCTATAAATTGTTGAATTTTCTGAAATCTGACCTTAGGAAAATAGATTTCCAAAACTGAATCCTTGTCCAGACCTACTATTTTTCACCATTCACTCAGATCTGGATGAAGTTTTCCCCTCTTTTCTGGACCATGCTTGTGCACTTGCACTATTGAAACCGGAGAGCATGTGATTAACTAAGGACTCAGCAAACACAGAATGGTAAGAATGCAATATTACATTTCCTCAGGAAGATGGAAACATAAAAGATGGGTAACGGTATAAAGAACAAACAATAAATAGAATCTCTTAGTAACAGGTTTTCTTTCCTAATTGAGTAAAAATCCAGCTGATAAGACTGCATACAAATTAAATAGAAATATATAATTACAATCTACATTACAATATTCTAGTTAACTTTGACTTAAGGGTATTCTCAGAAGGAACAAGTTTTCTGCTCAGGTAAACACACCAAGGGGGAAAAAGAATTCCAACATGCACAAAAAACATGCTCTAAAACCCTGTGTCAGGAGAAAAGCATTGTTACGGGAAAGAAGGGAAAGCTCAAAGAAAGTGTTTTTCATATCAAAGGCAGTGTTTGCCAGGAGAATGGGCATTGGTTTCCTGAAAGAAAGACATGAATGCCCTGGGACAGAAAAAGAACCAAGTCAAAAGTACTACCATGAGAATGCCTCAAAGTTTTTAATCTTTGTTACCTGTGTTTCATACAAGTTAGGAGACACAAATTTTCACAAAGCAAAAATTCTGGGGATTTAAGAATAAATCTGTCACACTCTGCTCTTTTTTAAAATTGCAGGCCCTAGTCATCTTATGCTTGTTTTTCTGGTTTTACTTCTAGAATATCATCTAATGATATATCTTGACAGATAACAAAAAATTGCCAAGGGGGAAGATCCTCCTGGCCTATAGCAAATGGAAATTATAACAGAGAGATCTAGGCTGATGGAATACACACTGGCAGAGATAAATCCCACTGGCTGTGGGATACCAGATAGAGTACGCAGTAATTATACAGCTTGCTCATGAGTACCATGATATAGCCATACGTTGTGCTTCTCCAGCAAATTATCCATAATCACACCTCACAGTCATCCATGCATTTAATTTATATGCTTGTAATTCAGCTGAACAGTGACTCTCCTGTCTAGACATGTGACTCATTGTCATAGTCTGTACTCAAATTATCACCATTGGGCATGAGTTACTTTACTGTGGGAACACAACTATTACATGATGAAGTAGCAATGGCATTTCACAATCACTTCATGTTGATTTCCCACTTGCTGCTCATCTCTGTGAACCCAGATGACTTGAGTCATTTTGTAATCATAAGCTATCCAACCACTTTAAAATGTTATCCCTGTCTCAAGAAATTATAGTCAATGGATATCGATACAGCACAGCTGGATATTTAAAAGACCAGGCTTTTTCTAAGTAAGATCTTTGGAATTTTAATTTTCACACATTAAGGCTAGAAAACACATATGACCAGAGCAGGTTGATCAGGGCTTTATCCTGTCTGGTCTTGGAAATCTCCAAGCAAAGAGCTTCTCTGAGCAAACCTCTTCATTTCTTAACTGTTCTCATGGTGAAAATTATTTCCCTAAATCCACTCAAGCAAATCCCCACCCTGAAAAAATAATGCACGAATAAGCTCAAGATACATTTCATAAACCCTAAAAGGTTCCATTAACAGTTTATATTTAATGGAGAGCTAAGCATGAAACCTAAATTATCAGTGATTTTCTAAAAGCAGAAGCACTGTATAACATCCACAAAATTTGCATTACAGTTTACTGAAATATACAAGAATTTATGTTTTAATCACTTGCATATCTCAGCAATTAAGGTTATATATGAATATATACTAAGATGCAGTAATATAAACAGGATCAGCTAGCAAAAATCAATATGCAGTGAACAGCAACAGAAGTGAAAATAGGTCAATGTATTTTACAACACAAGTCTTATCATAGTACTTGTTTTCTACTGAGTAAAATACTACATATGACACAGCTATTCCCCATTACACATTACAGACACTGCAGGTTATAGTGCTAAGCTTGGTCCCTTCCATAATGATGAAATTACTTATTTGCTTTTGTTCTTTAGATTTATGTCATGCAGACTGAACTGTGCAAAATGACAGCCTTGCAGTGAATCAGTAACAAGCACTGCTTTGTTTCATTGTCCAAACACAAGAAAGGACATTTGTCTGAAGAACTGCATTTGCATTTAAATACTTCTTCTTTATAAAAGCACCTTCTGCAAGTATTAATTAGACTGCAGTATCAAAATGCAGTCAAGGATGTGCTTAGTTTAAGAATAGAATTTCATAAAAACTCATTTAATGCAAAAACAGTACAGTGCAAAATTATGACTATTACATTACTGAATACCATTCATTAAAAACCAACACGTTTATATCTTAAATTTCTTTCATCCAAGAGTATCACAGGCATTTTCTGTGGAGTTATGCATTTAAGCAGTTGTGCATTGCTTCTATAGATGGCATGTGCTACACAGGTTATCTGTTTGATATTAATTCACCTGACTGCCAGGAGTTAAATCAAGCAAGGCTGCTACCGTGAAAATCAATAGAAAAGAGCACAATAAAAGAAATAAGATATTAATGCTGCAACAAAGTGGTAAAAAATAATATTGGTTTGAAGTGTTCAGCAGGTGAGAGCTAGTGGTCTGGCAGCATCCAGTCTTCTGGATAGTTTATTCTTTTCTGGCTGATAGCCTGTAGCAGAAGGAAATCCCAAACCTTAAAACCTTTCCTTATTGTCCAAGAAAAGCAAGAAAAGCATAGTAACTATCGGAACCTCAAAGCTTAAAACCATGTGAAAGAAACAGATGGACATTTAGCATGGTACCAAATGTATAAGAGAGAGGTAAAAGAAGCCTGGTTTGCATACTAAGTAGGTAGACCTGAAGTCATTAGTTCCCAGAGTTAACTATTCAGGGACTTTAAAATGCAGACATTCTTTGGAAAATACAATCCTGGGCTGTCAATTGTCTAAAGGTATCTCATATTCCTGATTTTCCTCCTAGCTCTATTGCTACATGCTGCCTTTCCACTGCCAAAAATTCCCATCCTCCTTTAATATGAGAAGGCTGACCCACCCTTCTCTCTCTCTTTCTCTCTCTCAAAGCAAGCAGAGCTTGTTCTCCTTTCAAACACAGTACAGTCTGAAGAAACTGAGAAAGGGTTTGAAGACAATTTTCTCATGTTCATCTCTACACAATGCTCTTTAGGAACCTTCTACCAAACTTTTCATGATAACGATGTTTTTCTCTTACAATGTCAAGTACAGGTTCAGAATTTTAAGTTATTTCAGTATCCTCTTACACATCCATGCTCCCTCCATTTTAACCTTCCCAGTAGTGCCCAGTACCACCTCCACGTTCTTGGAGTAGAAATATCATATTCCAGTTATTTTTTAATGCAACTGAAGCAAAATTTCTTACACAGAAGGTGCATTTTCTCTGAAATACATAAATTCCATTGAGCTAAGAAGGATGGACTACATCTTCTTGTTATCTAAACAGTAACAAACATGAATAAGAAATTCAAAAGGCAAAATTAAGAGGGCTATTTCATTCCAGCTTTAGAAAAACCAATATTCAAAATATTACAGGGATGTAAATGGCCTCAAGTAGGGTCTAGCCTGTGGGAATATGAGAAACAAGTGAAGGAAATACTTGAAAATTCTACAGGAGTACACTGCAAAGTCTTTTAAGCAGACTAATTAAGAGTTTCAAAATTAGCTTCTTCCTGTGAAATCAGCATAATGGATTCCACATTTTGGAATCATAACACCATACCTGCTTCTGTTACAGTTCACCAGGGAAAGCACTGCAGGCTCAGTAAAAATAGGCATGGAAACATGGATGACCTGGCAGTGACAGCAGAGCACCGTTTTGCATTGTTCCTAAGAGAAAAGACTGCTCAGACTGTAAAGTTCCATCATGATGCTGAACGCATGGAATACAAACAAGAAAGAGTTTTAAAGCTTTGTTCTTAAAAAAGAGAAAGGAAAAAAAACCAACTGCTTCCTCTCTCCCACCATGCTGTTTTCCATGCATTGAACAAAATATCTATTTTGCATATGAGTACAAATATTTTACATCATCTTCCATTCCATCATCCAAAGACTACCGTGAAGATCTCAAATACCTTTTTAATGAGTGACTAGACAGGGGGTGCTGTGTAACTGAGGGGTGAAAAGGCTTGCTTGTTGCAAACAAGCTGTACTATCCTTTCATGATTAAACTTAGAGATTAGATCCAACAGTAAGTACATAAAGCTCTACCTATTACAGCACTAGTTTATTAATACACTAGGAATTAAGAAAATGTTTACAAACCATTTCACTTCAATAAATTGCTCTGCAACATACAATAGTATGGGCTTAACAAGGAGCCAGTCTCAGTCTGGGAAAAAAAATTGAATCCAGGAAAAATTACTAAAAACTACATTGTTAATCTCTGGGCAGTCTCATGCCTGTCTAGTATATTTATAATGATAAAGTATTCCTAATGATAGGTTCCCATTGCTTACAGATATGAAGTAGAGGAAAGGCTAAATGGAGTACAGCTGATGTTTCCCACTGAGCTGAGTAAATAATAACACTGTCCTTGTGATAGCAGTGCAGCTAATGGAGCAGAAAAGAGGCCAATTCTTTGCTCCTGTAACTTGATACATCATCTGAGCAATGAAGGTTAACTCATCTGACATTCCTGTTACCTTCTGAAATACCCAGTGACTAATATGAAACAAAGATAGGCTTTATGCAGGACAAAAATTAAATTATTTCCCTTGACTTTCTAGCCTGTCTAGACAATGGTTCACAATATGCTGTGCATCTGCCACCTCTAACTCCTTCACAGGACAGTGTATCATCTCATTTGGTACTCCTCTGCCTTTCATAAGGAGGAAAGAAAGTGAGTAAACAATGACATAAAGATGATAAAATGTCTGCCCTCCGAGTTTGGTCTAGTGCCTGTCTAGCAGTAGTTCTGTGGTTGTGCCAGACTACACCGGCTGAATGCTCAGAGTGCTCTGTCCATGTGCTGCCCCTTTCCTGCCAAACTATACACACGTCTTTTACTGAGCTTGCACAACGGGTCAGTGAATTTTCCCCATCCCGCTGATGAACCATTTCACAGTTCCCCCATGTGAACTGCAACTTTTTCTCAGATAATGAATTGATAATGAATTGATAGAATTTATAGAAGTTGATAATGAATTTATAGAGAATTTATTAGAGGTTGATAATGAATTTATAGAAAATGGGAATAGTTCAGATAATGCAATATATTCTGATTGTTACGTGAGCATTATGATTATTGACCTCTTGCAAAATATTCCATTGCCATTTGATGTACTTAAGAGGTTCACTACATATTAGAAAGTAGAAATAAAATTACCACTGTGGCTGGTGCCCATGAAATTATTCAGTGGTGTTTTATTGAATTCCAGACTGTGGCAGTTAAAATAAGAGATAAATTGATTAAAGATCATACATTGTTTTTCACATTCTGCTAAATTCCGTTATTAAGATCACATCACTTTTTGACATCTCATTTGGAGGCCCATCTGCCATAGTTTTATCGATACTGTAACTGGAAGCCAAAAACAGCAATTTATTATACGCCCAGAAAGCAATTCTAAGCTCTACTCTTAGGAACCAACTGGGCTAAACTTTGTTTAGAAAATTTGGTCTGAGTACATTCACACAGAAAAAAAAAAAAAAGAAAAAAAAAACAGGAGGACAAGCTGAAGTCAGTAGCATCTGACTGATACTGGTAAAACACAGAGTAAAATTTCATCTGATAATTTATCATTAATTCAGTTTTAGTATGAAAAAATTCTAAGTAGAAAAAAGCCAAAAGAGGAAGGAAAAGCCTTCTTTACTTCAAGGACACAGGAGCTCTTCCTATTGGGGAAGTAAAGGAAAAAATTTTGAAAATATTTGAAAATTTGAAAAATTTGGAAATAACAGGTGCAGAAACAGCCAACAGCAGCAGACACTCAGACAGTCTCTAGCCTTGGGTCTGTCTCCCCATGTTTTGTAAGTGGCTGTTCTGAGTTCCTTTTCTCCACAGTATATTCAATTCAATGCCACTCTACCATTTCATTCCGTTCTCCTTTAACTTTGACATCAAAGCATTTCCTTCCTCCCAGCAGTCACTTTCTTGTTGGAAAAATGCCTCACCCACATTGTGTCTGTCCCAGCAGTTTGGGCTGAAAGCTGAGACAAACCCTGCACACTTCTGCGTTTGCTCGCCCCATGGTGGCAGTGCCTCCTCTCTGTTGGTCATCAGGGCTACCAGCACCGACCCCAGTAAGAGTGCCTGCAACACCCTGGGCAACTCCACACTGGGAAGGGTTCCTGTGCACACGTTCCAATATAAGAGCCATGGCAATTAACTTTGTCACTAGTGGTATGTAAAAACTGAGTAAGTGGTGGTAGAAGGCTGCTGAGTGGTTAATTACAAGCCTTGTGGATGCTGAGAGCTCTCGAGCCCTAATTTATACTGTTAGTCCAAACAGTATTGGCCAGCATTTTACATTTTGGCTAAGTTCTGTCAGTATTCATTTACAAGGGAACAAAAGTAATGCAGACTGCAGATACAAACAGAGCCATGGCCCATTTCCTCCTAAATAAAAACTGTAAATTATTTCTATTGGAAAGGATTTAAAAAGAGAAGTTCAGCTGATGGTGTTTTGAGTCAAATTCCAGAAATATACAGATCTATTTCTACTAAGCAATTGTGGGGTTTTATCTGATCTGGACTATGTTCATCTGGAACAACAGAGAGCAGGATCTTTAAGCTCTTGTGTGAACATCCATTACATTTTTTGTCAAAAGCTGACACACAGCCATTTATTCATCCAATGATAACGTCAGATGCTTTAGATTGATGTAGAGAAACTATCATGTTTTCTACCAGGAAAAAAAAAAGTAACAAGTATCAAGACCTTAACTTTATTTGTAGCACTGAAAAGAGTCCAGTTCTACACACTCTTTCAACTACTGTAATTTCTGATGGTCTTAAAGGAATAGACAACAGAATTAATGCAGGAATTTAGGATTACTGGTGTCTTAAAATGTCTCCAGACCTTTCCAGAAGTAGAAACAAGGTCATCTTCAACGCCTTCACTGAGCCATATTCTCCAGTAATTTCAAGTGTACAGATGTGCAAAGCACAAAATAAAATTACACTAAATTGAACAATGCACTGTTTTAATTTGAACAGAATGCTGCTCAATTCCAAACACTCTTAAAACCATGAAAAGGATGCACTTACATTTATTTTTGCATTTTTTATCATTTTAACTCTCACAAACAAATCTTAAAGCCAGTATCCACAGAGATGAGAAAATATTTTCCATCAACTCTAACTAAACTTAATTATTTACTCTTACATGCACCTAATAAAGTTTAACCATTCTGTTAAAATTACTTCTTATATTAAGCACTTTTTTTCCTTCATGCAGCATGTGACCCACTAAGATTTATGGTACATTTGTAAAGGTGCTGTCTTCAAATTGCCTCTGTCATAGTCCAGATAGTCAGAAGCATCCCCAGACTTCATCTTATAGTGATTAATCTTACAAAGGTCTCAGGCAACAATTCTGGGGCATGTCACATACATGGGACTAGGCTTAGACTAAAAAAGCTTTTCTTTTAGCATGATGAAACATGGAAAATACCTACAAAGCCTCAAGTCTTTTCCCAGCTGTGATCTATGTTTTGTGCTGGCACTGATGCTTCTCTACTGTTAGCATATTAATGCATCATCTTATTTTTTCATTCAGTATATTCAACTTCTAAATTTCAAGCACTGCTCAGACAGCAAGAGAAAATAATCTCTCATGTGAGGATTACACTAAGGTAGTAAATAGCCAATACAGCCCAAAGGTAAAATATTCAATGTCCTAAAGTTACATTTAGCTTTCTTACATGTATTGTAATCAAAGGATTATACATATACATACACACAGGCTGTACTCTTGAGACTACTGCATCTATTCAATTCCTCCTTAATTTAGATGGGAAAGGTTATTTCTCCCCTTATGGGATGTCATTGTGAGAATGCTGCAGACATGCTTAAGTTTTCAATTGATAGTAGAGGCTTTTATCTATTCCTACTAAAACTCACCATTTAATACCTACACCAAGTCGCTGCAGAAGGAATGAATAAAGAATCCAAAATATTGTAAGCAGCTAGACAACAGGAAACAGTTATAATTTAAAAAATTTAAAATTGCACAGGCAAGTTTGAAGCCCCCATGGCACTTATAAATTACTGCATGTATAATCCACAGGAAGTGCATCAAAAGTTTATAAATCCTTCATATTTCTGACTAAACTTAAACAATTCAAAGGGCTTTAAAAGTTGTTATGGCACTGAATCAGTGTTTAGTCAATATCACTTTTTCCACCAATTAAATAAAACAACTAGAGGTGTAATGACTCTCAGAAAACACAACTTTCTATAATTGTCCAGTCCATTAGAACAGGAAATTTTGAATTTTAAGAATTTTCCAAGTAATTTAGGAACTGAGGTCAGAGTTTTTCCTTTTTTAAAGGAAGAATTTACACTGCAATTTAAAAAAAATGCATCTTTGAATGCCTCTTTGCCACTACAACCTTTTAGTATACAATCAGTTGCAGCTCACTCATCAGGGCAGTTGTATGAGGGTCTAACAAACCTCAAGTAGAACTGATCACTTCCCTTATGCTCATGACACAGCTGGGCCCAAGATATTATTTAGGTTCAGACATTTCTTTAATTTTGGCTATGTTCAGCAAAATCCTGAAAGATTTCAAGTACCTGCAAGCACTGTTTCAACCAACCAGTATTGTTAGCCTCATAATTGCTTAATTGCTTCTTCCAGTCTTACTGAGTAGGGTTTTTTTTGGTTTTTTGGGGTTTTTTGGTTGTTTGTTGTTCAGGTTTTTTTGCCTTGCTGGATACACCTTCCACCAGGAGATTCACAGCAAATGTAATTATTCATCATGGTTCCTTTACTATAAAATAACTGTTTGACTAGCATAAATTCTGCTCTGAAGAGTTAGTTTTAAGGAACGAAATATTTTCCAGACTTTTAACTTAATGATACAGGGTCTCTTTTTCTACTTTGACAATAATTCAGAGAAACTCTGCAGTGAAAATGTTTCATACCAGAGTCATTGAAGCCAAATGTGAGAAAGTACTAGAACTTTCCTTAACTTAAAACACTGACATCCCACAGGACCTGAGAAGCAAGGGGGGGGGGGGGAAGCCCTCAACACAAGTTCCACAAAGCAAAGAAATTCAGAGACCAGAGAAACAGTAACTTCTTAAATTACAATGAATCACAACCCATCATCACCCCTCATATACTGTATTGTTTAGATGAATAAAGGAACTCTGGAAATCACTAGCAACACAATACAACTATCACAAAATACTTCCATGCATCTTGCTGGAACACAATTAAAATTGCTAGGTGTACCCTTTAATTCCCATAATAGGTTGTCATCATTTAAACACTGAAATTAAGTATTGTTCAAGTTCTAAATGAATACTTAATATATGCATGGGAAATAGGGAATACCTAGCAGATAAAAAATTAGCATAATATGAATTTTTATTAATAAATTTTGTCTACAATTTTATTAAAAAACATATTTAATTAAATGTACACCACCTGTATTAAAGTCGCTATTTACACAGAAAAATACCAAATTGTAATACCTCTTCCATTTACCTGAAAAATGCTTTCTTAAATTAAAATTTCTCACCTACACTACAACTTCATGGCCCTTTCCTGTCCTGAGAGTCAAAATCTGGACTCTTTTTCCAGATCAAGGGTTCTGCTTCGCCCCCCAGCCATGTATGTTTGCATTTGCTGCATCAAATGCTCTGCTTGGATTTACAACTCTTATTATTTCTTCAAGATGTGAATTTTTACATACCTATTAAAAAACTATCTGGAAAAGCTAATACACAAATGGTGTACTCATAATCTCCCTAAACAGAGATTACAAGGGTTATATTAAAAAAAACCATAAACAATTAAATTAGAAAACTTCAAACTTTGAACAAAAGCAAACAGTACTTATTCCTGGCTTTATTTCTTTATCATTCAGTAACTGCTTGCCCATATATTAACAACATTTGCATGTTGGCTTTCATCACATTAATAAGCACACAATAAATCATCTCAAACTAACTTCAGTATATAAACATTGTCGAACTTTCCAGTCAAAGCAAAACTTCTGCTGGCATAACCTGACATCACCAGAGCCACCAAGATGGACTTCTGCTCTGCTGGTGGAAAAGCAAGGTGACATAAGATTAAAACTATATTTTAAAAAGTGGGGAGTTTAACACATAATATCTCACCCACATAAACCCACAATTTCTGTTTATGCAACCATTCTGTTCTGTAATAATGATCTGTATTTAGCACAGTTTTTTCAGTTGTACTCTGAAGATGGTATTTTTTATTCAGCTTGCTTTCTAAATATATTAGCATGAATCTGTTTGTCCCAGATGGATTTACTAAAATAAGAATGTAAATGATTTATGGATCTAGTATTTTTCTACTAACTTGCTACATTTATCCCTTATAAAACTTTGAGACTGGAATATAAAATCTTGACAAATGATTTTACAAGCAATTAACCTGAGCGTACACCGTTTTGGATATTGCATTTTCTCCTCTACTCTTCTAAGAGGACTAAGGGGTTTTTTAAATTAATATTATGATTTGGTCAGCTAGAAATGCATACTTTTATACCCATAAGGAATACACCCAGTGAAAAAGGCAATATCTAGAAATTCCTTTTTTTTTTTTTTTTAGAGAAAGAGATGACAAAACCAGAGTTACTTTGATAACATACTTTTCATCCCAATCAGCCAATTATTTAAGAAATTAAATGGCTTAGAAACCAGATCACATCACCTGGAATTGCTTCAAACTGTAAGAAGGCAGATTTGCATTAGATATTAGGAAGAAATCCCTCACTGTGGAGGTAGTGAGGCACTGTAACAGGTTATCCAGAGAAGCTGTGGATGCCCCATGGCAGTGTTCAAGGCCAGGGCTGATGGGATTTGAGCAACCCGCTCTAGTGGGACACATCCCTGCCCATGGCAGGGGGTTGGAACTAGATGATCATTAAGATCCCTTTAAACCCAAACTACCCCAGAATTCTATGACAAACTCAGGAAGTGAGATGCCTAAGGTTCTTGTAATTCCTGAAATTTAGAACTCTGCTCTCATGCACATAAGCTATCGGAGAGAAAACCACCTAAGCACATGCCTTAATAAAAATTATGAAACAAATCATGGGTTTCATGGAAAACAAAATAAAGTTCAGATTCTTATTTTAAATTTAATTCAGAGACCCTGCTACTTTCAAGTCCCTGGAAAGATTCCTTTGTGTGAAGTTAGTAAAGGCCAGTGGTTGCTTTAGAGCCTTGTAAACATCCATGGCTATTACCAGGGACTCTACAGAAAACCTCCAGAGCTGGCAAGTCTTTCCTTTCTCTGTTTATAACTGTAGTGCACCTATCCATCACATTCCATAGCCAAGTGAGTGAAGTATGACAATTCAAACACGCACTACAGGTGCTGTCTTAGAGAAAAATAAATCGAATTATTCAACTATAGTGGCTATTTTTGTCTATGTGCTGTAGTGACTGACCCAGCTAAAAAACCAGATATCAATGATGTGATGCTATCCATGGAACACTTACCACAAACATAACACTTGTTCTGCTATACAGATATTAACTATAAAGTCATTATACAACTCCATCTGATGACTGAACCTGTGTGAGCAATCAACCTATGCTGCAACAGAGAGCAAAAGGAGAACTGTCTGCTTGCAAAAAAGAACTAAAAGGTCCATAGTAATTATTTGGCCTCTGTAAGCAATCATTAACCACATTAGACCCTCAGATCAAAGCTAATTTAGTACTGATGGCTAAGAGATTCCTTTAGTCAAAGTAATTCCAGATCAAGGTACCTAAAAGCATGTTTTCATAGAACTTAGTACTATTTTATTCCAAGCTCAACTGTAGCCTATTAATTTCTAGTCAACCTAGCTCTCAATTTCCAGTGACATGAGTGAAATCATAAGCACTCAAAAGATTGGCCTGTTTGTTCAGCCAAAAACTAATTTTTCTTTTTGTGCTTCTCTGCATAAAACTACTACCTTATACACAGACTTTATGGCTATGGCTGCATGACTGAAGAAAGTGGAAGTCTTAAGAGTATATAAACAGTGGAAATATTATTCCTAGTTCAGCATCACACTGCAGTAAACTGAGCAAGTGAAAATGCTGCTGACAGCTCTTGAGTCCACTTTTTACCACACTGCACTGTGATCTGATACAGGGAAGGAAGGAATACAGCCATTCATAATTGACTCCATTGCTCAAGGTGAAGTCCAGTTACATCTGCTAACACATTGAATTCCTCAATCTAGGATAAAAACAGCTTACCCTCACACATTTAAAAGAAAAACACTACACACAATTCTGTCTGATCTTTTTTCAACTGATTTTGAAATCTGAGTGGCTTTGGTCAATTTGGGAGTCTCGAAATTAAATATTTGATTTCAGTGTCAGTTTGGACTGTATGCAAATAATGTAGAGATGTACAGACTTATTTTTAATTTGGACGCTATTTATCCCATTCTTGTGTACAGCCCGACTGCACAAGTGTCAGCCCATATCTGGGCAAAGAGATATAAACAAAAAACTTTGTAGTCATGCTCTCAAGCAAATAAACTGTCCATACACTTGGAATTGGGGCCAGCCAGACAGTAGAGAGCTGAATGCCTCTGCAATTCTTTTGAAGCTTGATTTATGCAGGCAGCTTCTCCTGCACAAGTGCCTCACAATGGCTTTAAATCCCTCCCCCAGATAAATGCTATCTAATCTGTGAGAATTTAATATTTTCCCCATAACTTAAGGCAGCTCTTTTTCTCTTTCCCTGACAGTTCTGACCAAGTTAATTGGCTGGATTGCTGAAGAACACAGCTATATAATAGATACGATGTCTTTCACAGGCACATCATGGCTTGCCAGAAGAATCCAGACTTCCAGCTCCAAGAATCTTCTCTGTCCTGCTCAGAATATCAGTCAAACTCAGCAGTCTGGGTATCATTCACTAATGGTCACTGTTCTCCCCTGACAACTGTTTTGGGTCAATCTGAATTGCGCTGTCACTTTCTGCAGCAGAAGGCAGTCACAGCAAGCTGCAGTTAACTCCCTGCTTTAGGGCAGTTTCACATCTCTAATGGGTATACATTGCCTCCTGTAACACCAGTGCTGCTGCTGACTTGTGCCAATGCCTCCTGCTGCCTGCACCTTTCCCAACATTATTTTCTCACTTCAAATGTTACCTAGAATGTTTTTATTATCTTTAGGCAAGTAGTATCTTAGCTACATACTCTTACACAGTTGTAAAGTATATATATATATAGTGCAACTTTACATATTTTTGATTTCCCATTAATTATTTCCAATTAATCTTCATGTTGCTGCTTCACTGCTGCCCAGAACAGAAGGTATTAGTCCAGGTTCAGTTTACCCTATGCTGTATACAAAGGAATTGTGACCTCACTGGTCTGTAAGTTTTATTTCCACTCCTTATTTTTATACTCAGAAAAGTCAGTAAAACATTTCTTTTGAAACTGCTATAACTTCTGCAAATGTGATTTATTGACTAGATGGCAAAGCATTAGTCATTGACTTCCTTATACACTGATATTGAAGAACATCACAAGAGACTTACTTTCATTTATTAGGTTCCTAAGCTTATAGGCTTTCTGGTTCATTGGTTGCCAATAGCAGTGCTGAATCCCAAAGCAAAAAAAAAAAAAAAATTAGAAAAATCAGACTTCAATCCAACACATTAAATGGAAAAATACACTTTGTATTCATTGAAGAAAGAAATGCAAGTGATAAGGATGAAGATAAATACAAAACACCACTTCACAAACAAGTTACTTTCTTCACACTGGTGAGAAATGTGAGCTACATAGTAAAGGCCAGAATAGCCTAAAATAAGCACAACTGAGATCAGAAACTGCCTCCAGTAAATTTAACCTAAGAGTTAATTAATCAAAATTATGAACAGATAGTTTTTCTGGTCTAATTTTTGCCTGGTTCAAAGCAGACCAAATTACACTCAGATCATGGTTGTATTTATATGGCTGAATTTTCCATTGGAGTTTATACCACAGCCACCAATCCAAATGAAGACTCTATGAAGCAAGAGAGAAACACTTAAGATAGTGTTAAAGTAGTTAAATGAATCATCTGCAAATCACAAAGCAGCTGACTTCATTTCTTACAGCATGGAATATGAGAGGAGATCATGAAGAGTGCTGAACCTTTACATCAAGCAATATAAAAGGTGTTTATGTGTTCTAGCAGCTGTTGCATAAGTACTTCTGAAGGATAGCCTGCAGGTTTCTTCCTGAATATTAAAAAGAATTTCATAATTGAATTGAGTTATTTTAATAACCTGAAGAACTTAATTTAAAAGTGGATTGTTGGATTGAGTACTAGAGGCAACTTAACAGAATTGTGGTTTTGTCTCCATTCTGCTGATGAGTCACATAAAGAAAACCACAGTTTTTCTCACACAGAAAGTGAGAAAATCATAACACTTACCTTCTTTCTCACCTACTAATGAGAACTGAAATATAAAAACTAAGCACAATTTTATTTGTAAACCGACACCTTAAAAGAACTAAAGGTTATTAAAAAACACTGTAATTTTGATCTTTTGTGTGTAAAGGTAATTTAGCAACATTAAAACTTACCTAAATGATAAGCCAGAATAGTATGACAAGTTCTCACCCTACGCTTTAAGCTCCTCATTTATGATACCTTTGTTAAAATCATAGCAGCTACCTGAGCTAAAAGCAGCATTGTAAGATTTGCTGCTATAAATCCATCCTTTTATTTTAAATTTATCACGTGTGTGTTAGGAACATTTTCACTGCAGCATTCTGGTTGAAACATCCTCTTGGTTAGCACCACATATTAGGAAAACATGAAATTGCCTTCTGTGGAAGATGAAGTATTGGCAAATTTTCCTGAAAATTAATAAATAAGTTGGAACACACGTTGACACCCTCCTACAATGATTATTAAACATGTATAAAGCATGATTCATTCAGTTAAAATAGTTACATAGCCAGAAAGTTTGTGGGAAGCAAACTCATTCTCAGTATAAATCCAGCAGCTGAAGTCCATGGCCTTGTACCAGGGATTAAACTTTTGACCTACATTTCCTAAAGGAATGAAAATAAGTCAGAGTTTCTTATGAATAAGGCATCTAGCCATTAGAAACCTGGGTGACCCTTGCAGGCATGACTGTCAGTCTGACCCAGTAATTCCCTGCATTAGTATTACCCCCATGACACCTTGGAGGAGAAACCTCCTTTCAGAACAAATTGTCGGCTCCCTTTTAGGACACTGCAATGAATTATAGGCTCTGACATTGATTTGGAGATCTTTAAACTGGTCAGTGATTTGCTGCAGTCAATGGTTGTGGCTGCAGAGTGCAAAACCAGAGCACCTCTCACAACATGTGGCTGACTCAATATTTTCCTAGAGTAATTGCAATTCTTTTTATGGTGAGGAGATGGACTATGATTCATTTCATCTCCCACAATCCCTTCTTCATAACACACTGTTTGAACAAGGACAAATGATTTGAAGGTTGTCACTGCCAGTTCTCTAGGGAACAATCTATTTCTACTGCCTGATAGTAAATATGTGCTGTAGACTTTTGAGTTTTGAAAACATTACATTTGAAATAGCCCTTCTAACATCTACTGGAAAGATATGGCCATAACTAAAAGCTATTAAAATGCTTCTGTTTTCACCTTCCTTGTGAATACTCCTGCTAGGGACACAATGGAGGTTAACAATACATGCATATATATTATGCATATTTTTAATTCAATTATTACAGAATTTTTCATTTACTGTAAACAGACAAGGATTTCAAGGTTCTGACAAGATCTCATTCTGAGGAACTCTCAACTCTCTAAGCAAATTAAGAGATGAATGAAAGGAAATCATTGCAGAACAAGATCTGCTCACCTGATAGAAATAAAGACAGGATAAAAAAGAAAATTGAATTGATGGTACAGAAGTACAGAAAAAAGATGAGACAAAATATAACACAGTGGTTATATTCACCTGTAAATATCTAAACTACCTGCAATGAGAAAGAAATGCACAGAAGTAGACATTTGGAGCTTAACTAAAATATGGTACTGCCCAAAATATATCTGACCTGCAGTGTGCTGTGTCAGCTCAGTTACATTGGTGCAATACACATTGGTATAGACCTTCTCCCTGCCAGGCTCCTCCAAACCTCAAGCACTCTTACTCTCCTATAAGTTTAGATTTATGCATATTCTTCTCTGTATCACCAAAGGATTTTCTATTATCTTCCAAAGTTTAAGAGTCTCTCCCAATTTCTTCTAAGACTCACTTTCTGCCACAAGTAACAATACAATTTTCTTTACTTGCCACAATATCTCAACTTGGAAAATATGAAAATTCTTTGGGTGAGAGGACGACCTGATCTTGCTTGTTCCAGAGTGAGGGAATCCTACCAAAGGAACCAATTGCCTAGGATTTTGTTAGGCAAATTTCTAGTTAGAATACCAAAAGCAGCTTTGTTTTTCTAGGATTCAAACTTTAGTCAAACCAGAAATCTAAATAAGCATTTTACTTAAATAAGATTCTTCATAAAAAGCAACTAAATGCAGCATTTTTTACTATGGCTGGTCTCCTCAATTCTATATAATTTCAATATTTGCAACTATAGAAGCTCATTTACAAAAATTATTTTAAAATATATCAACTCGAGAGTTGCTATACTGTAAAATAAATGAGAAACAACACAACCACCTATAAACAAGCTTAGATACAACACAAGAGGGAAATACATTTGTCAGAAATACTGTAGCATAAGCCAACACATTTACCCTTGTAACTCTGTTGGTTACCACCCTAAATTACCTGCTGTTTTAGGGCATTTAACAATTCATCTTCCTCACTAACAATCATTTCTCTAAAAGGCCCAAAGCTGTGATTGTACAAGGTTCTTAAGTGAGCAGACCCCTCTAGTAACAGGAGTGAGCCCTCAGAAGTAAGAAAAGTATTTATCATTCATGTTTTAACATAGTTCACCTTTTGCTTAACTTATTTTTTTCTTGAAGACTGAAAAAACTTGGAGAAATATTTACCCAGATGAAAATATGAAAATTCACAATCAGAACACAATGACAATGCTTGTTATGTTTGTAACAAAATAAGCCAGTTCTACACCTTGACATATTAGCCTGGGGAAAGAAACAGTATTATTCAGCCAGATTTGCCTGCAATAAAGCTCACTGTCAGGTGAGCAATGAGCTCACAGGGATGTGTTCCCCTACTGTCTCACAACAGGATTATCTGAGGTCATACTACTTGGACAAGCAGAAAATTCCAAACATCTACAAGGACATGCAGTGCTAGGAAAAAGGGGATTGGCTTTAAATTGAGAGGGAGTAGGTTTAGATTAGACATCAGAAAGAAATTTTTCCCTATGAGGGTGCTGAGGCACAGGCACAGGTTGCCCAGACATGCTGTGGATGTCCCATTCCTGGAAGTGCTCAAAGCCAGGCTGGAGGGGTCTTGGAGCAGTCTGGTCTAGTGGGAGGTGTTTCTGCCCACAGTTCTTTAAGGACCCTTCCAACCCACACCATTCTATGGTTCTAAAAATCCATAATCTGCATGCACTCCCTCCATACGATTATCATCGGGGTGACTGAAAACTAACTGGTTTTAACTGGCAAGTGACTTCCAAGTGTTCTGGTGGGAGAACATTTCCCCCAAAAAGCAATGGGGAATTTGCTGCACCTTTATAATTTTGTCTAGATTTGTCTATTTAAGCTTTTGGTTAGTTTCAGGTTTGTGGGTTTTTTGGGCAAAATAAGTATAATTTTAAAAATCAAAACCACAATGACTAGAAAAAGTACCGAGACATTAGAGAAAGCTGCCATTCAGTGCACAGTGTTAAAAAGCACAACATGAGATAGCCCAGCTGAGAAACAGAAAAATGGCCAATAATTATGGGGGCAGGTAAGGAAATGAAAAACTGGGAAGAAAAGATAATGCTACAGGGATTAGTCATAGGAAGTGCTGAGGTGAAGAGCTAAAATGTATCCGCTGTGCTTAAACACAAAATTTGTGCCTGAAGGTGAAATCAAAGCTATGCTTGTTCCAGATCTCATTTAGCAATTGTCAAGCAAAAGGAATATGAAATGATCTCATTTTAAATTGTGAGAGGGTTCAGGACACTCCATGTTTTAAAGAAGCTTTCAGCTGGATACATATGAAAAAGTCTAAGCAGAAATAAAAAATTGCTACTTCTTTGCCTTTTCAGTGTCTTCACCATATATTTCTATGTAAATATTGTAAATGGAGATGTTGAAGGAGAAAAAGGAGATGTTGAAATTGGAAAAAAACCAAGAGTCACAACAGTTACAATCTTGCCAACATACAACACAAGAAAAAACAAGTGATGAGCATAAGGCTAGGAACTTTTACTTACAAAATAAGAGCACTGCAAGAAAGATAAAATGAAACAAGCAGTAAGGAAACAGAGTATTTATTTCAGGGTATTAAATTACTCAGAGGTGATCTTTTGAGACATCTGTATTCCAAATACACAGAGATTAAAGAAGCACCTGGTTCTAAATTTTATCTCAGTATCAATAATTTTTTTCATGGGAAGCCCTTTTTGTATTGATCCAGACAGGACTTTTGCTTGCCATACTTGCAGTATTATTCATCTAGGGTGCAAAGAAGCTCTTTGTTCTGTAAATCATTAGGATTCAGATGCCAAGAGACCAGCTCATGGTGAAATCAGTGTCTTAGATGCTCAGAAAGCCACACACCACCAAGTTAGTCTTCACAGTACAAAACTTCAGTAGTATAAGGCACTAAGTAGTACAAGCCCATAGAGTGTAAAAATTAAACACTTCACGCTTCAACAAGATCATGAAATCTAAGAAATATGGAAAAAGGCAAAAAGGCCATTCCTTTCTTTTGACATAGTGTACAAGAAGGTCCAGAACTCAAACAAAAGTAAGAAGCGAGCAGCACCCACTGATTCTCAAGGCCTGAGTTTTTTCTTTTGCCCCTCAAGGTCAGCTCATTGAAACAGCCTCTTCCTGAAGCTAGAAAGGAGGGAAATGTTTTTTTCCCTCAGGAGTGAAGTTCTTTTTCTGCTTGAACCCAGGGAATCCACAAAGGCTGACCACGAGTGTTCCCCTCTGTATTAGAGAGGGTCCTTTGGCAATCTCTGCTCTTCCTAGACACTAACATAAACTCAGTGTGTACCATTTTTTCCAAAGCAAGTACCAAAAAAAATTACATTAGAAAAGCTTAGATTGCAGGAAAATCACAGACTACATTTGCTACGAAATTAAATGAAGAAAAAGATGCTACACTGCTATAACAAGAGCAGATGCCTGCTTAACCCACAGAGTAGAAATATAGAAATATATTGAGCAGGTTATAACTAATATTTGCTTCTCTTGAATATAGGTATTCTAAATTAACACAAACATAGACTGTCATCAGGTATAACCATTTTGTAATTCAGAGAAGTATAAGACATAATAATAAAATGAGCAAGGAATATAGAAACACCTACAGTGGGAAAGGAAAAAACGGGAATGCTGGCTTTACCCACTATGCTTCCATCTCCTCTCAGCAGAGCTCTATAGCCTGATATGTCAATCTCAGTGATTGTGACCACATCCATCAGCACTAACTGTACAGCTCTGTGGCACCACCATTAATTTAGGATAAACTTGTTAATAAGATTTGACTGCTCTGAAGTGGTGACAGTTATTAATAAATTTTACAAATGAGGCATTGGCAATATGCCTTGTTACTAAATGTCACTCTAGTATAGTTTTCTTTGAAGCTTCAAAGTGGCCTGATTTATCAGTTTCTCAATACTCTGCTGAAATCATTCAATCTCTTATTCCCTAACTTGCACATACTTACATTCACTTGCAGCTGAGCAGATAAGAAAAACACTGCTGCAAAATAAACTGTGAAAACACTGAAGCTGAAGGTTTGGAAACTAATTTTCACCTCACCCGAGTTTACAAGTCCACATTTCTAGAATTTAGAAGGAAAATACTAACTTTTTTACCAGCAGTCTCAACCTGTCAGTAAGAGACCTTTTTACTGAGTTTTGATCTTCTGCTGGCACTACAATCATCAACAGACTCTATAACAGGGTGCAGCAGTGTCTCTTCTGCTTTAGGACTCTACACCACAGCAACAGCCACCATGCAAGCCCCAGGGTCCATTCCCAGAGGGGCTGTACAGCTCCTCTCTTCCCCATCACACAACCCTATCTCCTTCCTCCATCATTTCTCTAGCATGCTCCAGAGCACCTCTATCTCCCTTCATACCTCCTTCCAAAATGCAGAGTCTAAAGTACTGGATTCACA
Organism: Haemorhous mexicanus; assembly: GCF_027477595.1. Classification (NCBI taxonomy): domain Eukaryota; kingdom Metazoa; phylum Chordata; class Aves; order Passeriformes; family Fringillidae; genus Haemorhous; species Haemorhous mexicanus. The sequence continues at coordinate 19,622,014 of NC_082349.1, read as the reverse complement.
ATGTTCAAGCATCTGTGCTGTTATTCCCCACAGCTATTGCCTTATGGCTTAGAATAGAGTAAAAATTTTACATAACAGTTTACATAATTGTTTCAGAAAAGTATCAATAATGTTGTGGGACCAGGCAGGTCCAAGGACTTTAAAGAGAGAAAAAATACTATTACTGATGAAAGTGTGTTAATTTAATCTCTAAAGGTCAGGTTTAGCCTGCAGGATACAGGATATCTGCTGCCTTACACCAGCTAACTTTATTTCTAAACTGACAGAAAATTTAACGCAAGGGAAAAGGAGAATGTATGTGCAACTGACAACATAGAAGGGTTTCCTTGGAGAATGAAGGTAGACCTCAGACTTGGCTGGTGGTACACCATCAGTAACGCTGCAAATCTCTGGAAAAAATAGCAATTATTGCCCCTCGCCACTGTGACTTCCAATCATCTCTATTCAATTCATGGGTGTATTCCTTCATTATGCAACAGACACATTCCTTCCTACAGCACTCACCCAGTGTGGTACAGCGTTAGGAAAGAGAAGGAACAGGCTCACTTTGTGCTCCTGTCTGCAGCTACTCGATGTGGCTGCCTGTGGCTCCCCTGAGGGTTCTGACAAATATGGCCTCGGGACACTTCCAGTAGCATGAAGGAACAACACACAAGCAGTAAAGAGTTCAAGGACATATGGGTTCAAAAAGTTTCTGCTATTTTTTCATGCTGTTTCTTGTGCAGCCTGTTCTTAACACTGTTTATGCTTCTGTGAAAATGATATTTTAATGACAGTGTTATGAATAGTAAGTCATTAGAAGCAGAGAGAATAAATTATTAAAATAAATCAACGAAAAGCAAAGGCAAGAAAATTTCAGGGGTGAAAATGCAGAGCTTTGCTTACTGATGCTTTTCTCTTGCTACAACACTCGATTCATTTTTAAATGGTCCCTAAAACACTAAAGAAAAACATAAATAAAAGCTTTATACTGGAGGTGTAGTGAACTAGTTGATAATATGTATTTGTTGCATCTGCTCTTCTCTAAAAGGTCTCTTGCATGTAATGTACTTAATCAATGCTGTTTACAGAGCCAGTTGGGTTTTTTTTGAGGAATCTGCAAAAAAATTCTGTTTAATCCTAATGCCAATATGAAGTTCAGTTGTTTCTGCATTCCATATTCCTTAGAATTAGATTTCTTACTTGAAGTAGAGGAAAAAACATTTAAGGAGAATGCATGTTTCCTGCTTTTAGAAGTAATCTTCCCCGTGCAAGACAACAAAACCCAAACTCAAACTGGCATAAGGAACTGTGTTTCCAATTACATTTGTGTCAGCATGGCATTGAGATAGAATGAGATAGCAGTGAGAGCCCAAGGATATAAGAGGTCAGCTTATACATAATTAATTTGTTAATCTTCCATGGCATTTCAGTGAAATGTGGTATTTTCCCAAATACATCCAGAAGTATGACAAGCTGTCTTTTCAAATGGTTTTATGTGCCTGGGCTCCACATTCTGTATTTTGATAGAAAATAGAAAATGATTATGATATTTTTACCACTTTTAAACATTTCTCTTAGCATTCTGGAATTTGTTTACTTTGACATCTGCTATTTGATAGCATGTTCATGTTCAGTCAGAATGTTCAACCACAAAAATCTAAAAATACCAAATGGCCTGGGTTTTTTCTTCACAAAGAAATCACAGGAAATTGCCTCTAAAAGTAATTCCTCACAATCCTTTACGTTTGATATTCCAGGGGCTTCCAGTATTTGGGGTTTAATTAACAGTTCAGAGGTACGAATGCAAGTCTTTTACTTCATTTAACAGAACTGGCTTTTTTGTTTTACTAATTATAAACTAAAATTTGTTCAAGGCATGCTTTAAAATGCAGAATTAGTTAATTCCTGTACAGTGATGTGTTAAAATTGTTTTGTGAGCTCAATATGGGGAATCATCACTTACAGAGTGACAGATTTTATGAGGAACACACCAATAAATGCATGCACTCCTGGACTGCTTTGTTTTTTTGTGAAACATTTTATTGTTTTGTATTTCTCAAATTGTCTCTGGGAAAATAACAATTATGAAGATGATTTAAAATTATATATCTAAGGAGCAGCTATATTATAAAGTGGTTTTATTCAGATTTTAAATTGTTAAACACCTATATAACTGAAAAAATACTCTAGCTCAGAATGCTCTCTGTCTGCATGTATTATCTAAAGAAAAATCTTGCTTCAAATACAAGGAGCAAAACCTGTGCCTCACTGAATATTACAAACAATATTAATAGGAAGAAATTGATGCTGACCTTGAATGCATAAAAGTGCTCTGTGTCAGTGCTGACTCATGGGATAATGTTGACCTACATTAACATTTTATTACCTTTTGGCACTGTTTTTAGGCTGAGCCAAGATAACATTCAGGCACTACTAATTTCTTTATAGCACCTGTTTAATATAGAGCCAGCTAGGTAAAAATCAGAGAAAGAAAGAAGAAATGAAATACACAACAAAATGTACTTACATTTAGATTGAAGAGATAAGTTAAATATTCATCATGACATATGTATTTATGATAATAGTAGTTTTCTATTCTCAGCTGCTGTAATCTTTTGTAATACAAAATGTGAAGTTACATGAGCATTTTTTAATTAAAATTCTTACCAGGTAGCTACCTTCAATACTCCGTTATAGCTAAGGCTAGAAGGTGCAGGCAGTAGAAATGATTTCAGAGACGATAGATACATGGAGAGATACATGGAGAGATAGATAGATAGACAGACAGACAGACAGATAGACAGAGAGACTGACAGACATGGATCCAGGATTACTTTGTAAACTACTTCCTTCTAAGGCATAAGGGTTTTGATTCTTAAGCATCTTTAGCTGGTTAAGGCTAAATTACGTGGCATGACAATTGCATTACTGCCAGACTGTCAAGTGAAGAACTTCAGGAAGCCAGAATCAATGTCCTCAGAATTACAGAGGCATTTAAGGGGGAGTCTAGAGGGCATAATCTGGCCATGGTTATACTCTGAGCCTAGTAGTTTCCTCAGCCTTCACTCCAGAAAACTCTGCTCTGGAGACTTTTCCTCCTTCCTCTCTGATGTTGTCATCAAACACTCATATGGTCCTAGACTCAGCAAACAAAACTCAAGAAACAAACTAACTAATAGTGTCTAGGGAAAGCAGATACAGAATCCTAACCTAAAACCCCCAAATATTTAACAATTGTCTTCTACCAGCTTCCCTGATCTCCTAGCATAGCTAAACCCCCTTTGGTGTTGAAACAACTTGTGTCCTGCTGCATTTCTCCTGCACTTAGGAGATCCATATTCCAATGCAAGAGAGTGAACTTCATCTATAAATTGTACTGCATAAGCTCTTTGAAGCCTGTGCACAGAGAAAAAGAAACAAATTCTTACAGTGAGAAATTATGTTTTGCAAATGGAAGAGACAGATTGAAATTAACATTATTTCATCCATAAATACATGAGGATAAATACAATACTAAAGCTTCATAAAGCTTCTGTAATGGATTAAGAAAACCACTATTACACTACTACGAATTTATAAAACATAATTGGAAGGGAACTTTTTCTTTTGTCTAAATTTAATTTCATAAGCAAATGGAATGTATTTAGACTGAAAATAGAAGAAATGCAATTCTGCCTTTGAGTACCCAAGTCTTTCAGTCCTTGTTAATGAAAGCAGAAAGCAGGCAGGAGACGAGGGAGAAAAAAGAAAAAGAATGGCTTCATCTTATAATAAATAAGCTTTTAAGCACAATAATTTAAGCTGATAGCTGTTGAATTTAAATACAGGTAGACATATCACTTGGAGCCTTGTGATCAGCTTCCAAATGGTATGGTAGACTTCCAGGGGGAAAGAGGTATTAAAAACAATGCTCAAGGACAGGAAAAAATCAGACATATTATTTGAAAAACTTTCTTTAAAATCCTTAGAAAGAATAAAAAACTAGTTCTTGAACTGCTGGATAATAAAAATCAGCTGTATTAATAATAATGCTCAGTGCTAAATGGACTAACACATTTCCAGTACCTGCAAAACCACATAGGACTAGGCAAGTCGTGTTCCTCTACTACAAGGAGCAGGAAATTTATGTGCACCAAGTGAAGTGTCTGTGAAAAGAAGTATGAATACAAGAACATGGTCCGTAGCTTCTGTCCCTGAAAAGGCCAATCCAAAAGCGCACTTCCCCATAATCTAATTTCTCCTCATTTTATAAATAGTAACAGGAGAGTATGTGGAAATATCTGTATTCAGAGTTGGTTCCAGTCCAATCAACAATAAATCAATATTGTAAAACAAAGTATAGGCTTGATGTACATAAAAATCTACCCTATGTTCTTCAAAAAGGCACACAAGGGAAGGAATAAAATTGCTTCATCAAGCAGAAAGATTTAAAAGCCTAACGACTAACTAATAGCAATCATTCCTGGATTTTTTAAATACAAAATCAAATTCATACTTAGCCTTTCATCTTCTTCATAATGTCTACTTTCTATGAATTCCAACCCTCCTTCAGTAAAACAAAAAAATTAAAAGGCCTGGATAAATATTAGTACCACAATGCTCCAATTTTCTAGAAAATGCATAAGTTATAAAAAGGAGCCACAGAGTATTGGCACTAGCTCTCCAGGGAGGCAAAACCAGGGTGCCCCATTCCTGTTTTCATTACTATCCCTCAGGACCTCCACTTGCATGCTGTTTGCCAACTTCAGAGTCAAAGGTATTTGGGTTTCCTCTCCACATCACACCAGTAACTTCCCCTCATCATCCTACACACAGTGAAGCATGAATACCTCTCCCAGCTTTCTAATTAATTCACTGCATTTTGAGATATCTACAAGGCTCATTTAGTATCCACATTTTCTTCATGTAGCACACTACAGTTACAACCTTTGATCTTTACTACAGTACTGGAGATCAATCTGATAGGCAGCTAGTTTGTTTACTACAGTGTTAGGTATCCTTGGAGTTTTTCAAACTGGTCCTCAAACTGTGCCTGTGTATACAATAGTGAGCACTGGAACTGACACTCCCTTTGAAAAACCTTACTTCTAGTCCTGGCTTCCTCTCAAGTACAAAGAAATGACTGAATACACTAAAAACAGTGATGCATGATTTTATCCTATCCATTTTCTGTTGTTTTATCCATGTTACACCAATAATTTGATTTCTTCCTTTCAAAACCCATAAATTATTTTAGTAACTGCAAATTATGATGGGAGAAAAGCAGGAGTTTGAAACAATTTTCTCCCCAGAAAGTTTTCCCAGTTGTGATGATCAGTAGTCGACATTTAATATAGATGTATATACATACTAAGATATAGTGCATATATATATGTAAAATGGTAAATGTAAATACAGATGTTGCATATACAAACTAATTACCAACACAGAATTAGGTTCACAATGAAATCATAAGAAACATAAAACTAAAACATCAAAACCACAGGAAAAGGGAGGATTTAATAAAAAGAATATTTTTAGTTATTTTCTTAGTATTTATCCAATGTTTTTTCCAGTTCAGGCACAACTGTGTATTCTATGCCAGAAGTCTGCTATATCACAGGCCAAATGAGAAGGAAGACGCTGAAGCATGGACAGCACAGTCAGGCACTGTGACTGGAAACTGCCAGAAAGAGAAACTGCAAATAGCTGGACAAAAAGCAGAAGGGAGAGAGATACAGCAGGGGCATGAACTGAGAAATGCAGGGATGATTGACAGGATTCACACACTGAAGTATAAATAGGAATAGCCTGAATTCAAGGATACACTGACAACAGACATGATGACTCAAACCACTGAATCACAATACTCAAACCACACAAAACTTTCCTGGAAGAGAAAATCAGGCACACTACCATACATGACACCATATTTCTGGAGAGACTGGGACTCTTTTTTTAATCTATTAAACTGCAGAAAAAAAATCTCACTCATTATATTTTTCTGAATGGGTCATAACAGGCAATGAATAAAATCCCTTGCTGTTTTCCATGTCTTTACCTGTTATGAATGAGTGAGGTTAGATATCCAGTTATATCCAGAACTTGTTTTGCATCAGTGAACTGCCTGTAGAGAAAAAATATGCAAAGGACTAGGTATTTCTACTAGAAGTCACCTTAAACAAAACAAAATGAAAAAAAAAGAAAGCCAACCCATCACACATTTATCACATAAAGATTAAGGCAATTTCAACAGGAGAAATTTTCACCATCATCAACTTCTACACACAACTCTATGCACACATAGTTTATGAAGAAAGTGGTACAAGCCTGCACAAAGGCAGAATTGAGAAGGAAAGAAAGTTCAACAGGCAGACATATATTGATATGGCATTCACTTTTTCTATTAAAGACTAAATTAGCAAAGCATTAAAGAAGTCTTTAAGGCTCTACCACACATTGCATCAGAAATGCCAAAGAACGCCAATGACAGATGTAAATGGAAGCAGGATAAGTTCTGTCAGCAGGCAGAATTTTAGAAATGACTGTGTGATCTGTAGTCAATAGCAGGAGGAATACTTTACAGTAGCATTAGTAGCAGCAGTAGTACCAGTAGCACAGTATTAATAGCTAGTATTAATCTGAGTCACATCAGCAGCTGTCATGGTGGGTGGGTTTCAACTTGAATTACCCCATGGCAACCAAGCTAAAGAACTCTACTGCACTCAGATTTAGCGACGTAATATTTGCAGAGTACGTGGTTTGTGGCACTTGCTCATATCTACTTAAATCAACGTGCAGGCTGCTATTTGCTCCTCGGCCTTCAGGTGACCTCTTAGGTATAACTGTAGTCATTCTAATCAACAAGAGAAAAAGCAATTGCAACACCATAATATGCACTTGCAGACATTAGGCAGAGAGCTTAGCTAGAGACCATGCAGCATGGCTCTTCAGGATAGAAACTTCAAGGCTGAAATTTACTTCATTAATTAAAAACCTTACTGCTTTCAGTTTAGCAACCATTTATTGGGAACTGAATTTCCTTAGGAAGATCAATTCAAAACGACTGAATATTTGACTGGAGATCAAGCCTCTAATCAGGAATTACTTGGATTGTAAACCAGATACATTTTCTTAAGAAAATTCACCAGTGAAAAGTAAAGTATACTTAACACTACTAGCAAAAATAGACATTAGTTCATATGACATCTCAGCACGTAATGGTGTATTTGGTCAATGGATGGGAGAACAATTACACTGCCTAATTTTACACACTTGAGGCACACAGTTTAGCAATCCAGCCTTCAAAATTCATGGATATTTTTATCCAATCTAAAAAGGCTCCCACAAAGGACCTCACAAAAACAATCACATCAGCACAGATTGTTATTCCTTATGCTGATTTCCACAATACCTTTAATTGCCTTTAATACACATCAACTTCTGATTACTCACTATAGAGGCTCTAAATCATCCACGCAGATGTCTGGATTCCTTAAAGTGATGTTACACCAAATTCACTGAAGTCCTGCACAGGTTTCTCTTTCCATCAATGGGGCATTTATTTGACCTATCACCTACTTTACAACTGGTCTGCTTGAAGTCTGGGTAAAAAACTCCTTCTGTCTTCATTGTCTTAAGCATGAGTCATGAACAGAAAGCAGTGCTATGAAGTCTACTATGTGAGCTGCTGTTAGGTGAAAAATTAACAGAATTAATAATGATTGCTCCTCAGCAGCATGTAGAGCTAAAAATCAACAGTAAGGGCAGGTCAGGTATTTCTATAGCTATACTGTTTAATCTGCTGCAATATATTGGAAGCCTAAGTTTTGATCAAGGGAATATACTTTGAATACATATGTAGGATTATGAAAATACCTTTTTCTCACCCTTGGTAAAAATAAGAATACTGTTATGTGAAGGATTATTACAAGAAATCATAAAATACAAAGTTTTCACTATAGAGAACAAAGATTTCTTCTTCTGTCATGAATGTCAAGCCTTTCTGAGTTCTCATTATGAGAACAAAGATGATGCTGTAGAAAAGGCAGCTACACCATCTTCCCCCTCAGTCCCTCTTGATCCCTTCAGACACACCTTTCATTTCCTTTTGGGTGTTTTTTAGGAGAGGCTTTGTTGTGACTGGAATAATAAAGTAATAAAATGTTGCTGGAATAATCAAGTGTTTCAGGAAGAGCACTTGAATGCAAAAAGCCACTCTTCAGCTGAAAAGGAGGCAGCTGGTACCCTGTATCTATGCAGCAAAGAATGCATGAACATTTATTTCAATTATTCCATCATTTTGGGTAATATAAAACATACTGCTTTAAAGCAAACTGTCCCTGTAATCTTTTCCTTATTTCAACCTGAAAACACACTACCTGAATCATTTCTGCTCAGTCTTAATTTTTACATTCTCATTGTATGTGTACTTTGAAGGCTTGAGATAGAAAATTTCCTTGCAGACAAGCAGAACAACTGCTTTTTTATACATAGAAGTATACTGAAAGTATCTCACAAATTTTTTCTTAAAGCTGTCTTATATCTGGACCTCTGATTAAAACTGATCTTGTACTTTGGGAAATAATTTGAATGACAATAAGCTTCTTTAATTTTTCCAGTATGTTCCTTCTTTGCTTGGGAAATTTTTTCTTCTGCACAAGAGAGATATGGGGATGAAGGAAGAAACGTGACTATATTTAGATAATTGTTTGTACAAGATACTGTTAATGTTTACAGAATCATGACAAAGGGGATTTTTTTTCATTAATGAAGTTACTTAATTAAAATAATTTAATGTGCTGGATTAGCAGGGTGTTGGGGAAATACTGAAACAGTTACCTGGCAATTGATCAAGGAGCCTTGTCTCACAGAACAATACTAGCATAAAAATAGCTCATAAATCTGAAAAGCTGATTACTAAAACTGTTGTGGGAGCTTTATTTTTTAGAAGAATATTGAATTAATGAGGAATAATACAAAGGGGGAGTTTAATTATTCTGAATAGAACTACCCTGGCCTCTCAGGATGAGTGTGATTATGTAGGTCACATATCTAAAATGACTTTTATGCATATTTCATTAAAAGCCACATCTCTTCATGAAGGATAGGAAGCAATAAGCCCTTTTCAGATAGTACTCTCTCTACAGTGCCTTAAAAGAAAGCTATTTCCTTTGTGGTTATGGAGCTGTTCAGATGAGCTATCAATAAACACAAAACCAGGCATATTTCATTTTCACATTACTGCTTGCACACAACAATAAATTGTTTTCTTTCCCACTCTCTCCAAACCCTCACAATTATTTTAAGTGTACACTAATTAGACATTGCCCAGTATTCTTAGTCTGCTTGTACCTCTGGGGGGTTACTATCAAACTGATGAGAATACTAGGTAAGCATTTCCATGTTCTTTCAAACAATGAAGTCTTGATTCTGAGTCAATTTGTAAGAATTTTCTACATAGAAATGAAATTAAACAATCAATTATTAAATTATTGAGCAAATATATTCTTTTTTTTTCAATTGATAGCCACTTTGCTGTTTTTAGACAGGAAATATTTTACATCCCATTTTACCTGGGTTTCAGAATTTTTTTCAATGTAATAAAACATTTCTCACTAGATTTACACATGTCAATGCTTTCAGTTTTTTAATCATTGTTGTCATCTTTTCTTAGCAGTAAGACTGAGATTTAGTGTACTGCACATACTTAGGAGAAAGGGGGAAAAGTTTGATCCATTAAGCATCAGAAAAACTAATTACAACTTAAAATGATAATTTTTTGCCTAGTCTTGAAAAGCTAATAAGCACAGTGGAGCATTAGAAGGTTGATAAGATACTGTCATACTTAATGCTAAATCCTGGATGTCTCAGCTCAGTGACTGAGTGTGGATAAAGGTCTAGTTTATCCAATACATTTTACTGGTGAACTGAACCATGTGTCTTCAGAACATGTCTTCAGAACTGAAGGTCAATGGATTCACTACCACATCCACTTAGAGTCCTAAATAATTGCTTGCAATTTTGAGGTTTAGGGGAAATAACTTCCCAAGTATTCCTGAACTCCTATTTTCATATATATTCACACCTACATATAAGGAACAATAATGACAAAACTGTGCTAAATTGTTGTTAAATTATAAAGCCACAGTTTCTATCACCTCTTGGTATATATATCTTGGCTGTGGTACTTCTGAGTCTGTAATGTTTGATGGAGCTTCAGATTTATTTCTCCAAACTTCAAATATCAAAACGAATTCCATTATGATTTTCACAGCTGAACAATTTCAGTCTTCAATGAACACTACAGAAAAGGTAGTTGGAGTTGTTAACCAGGAATCAAGAAAGAAAGGCATCATGCAAGAAAGATGGTTTATCCAAGCAAAAACACTAGTTCAGCACTGCCTGACACAGCACAGATCATGGTATATTACGTGATTGTTTCTCTTGACAGGAGAATTGTTATCAGTCCCTCTACTTTGCAGTTGAGACTGCAAAGCCTTCTCTGGAAGCTTCTTACCCAATTCCTCCCTCAGTGTTCTAACACTCCTCAGCACCTTCTTAAATGCCATTGTGCTCTAGTGGCTTATTATGGTACTAGCTCCCTTCTGAACAAACTGTGCCAGCAATCCATTGCCTGATGAACCTGTGGCATTCTGAACTGTCTTCTCAATAGACAACACACACACGGGTCCTTTGGTTGGTGTGAAGTTTCCAACCCACACGAAACTGAGGGGAAAAGCTTCCCATTCCCCAGAGAGACTAACACCCCAGAGAGACTTGAAGCTGACAAAAAACCCAGACACACCCTAAACCCAAAGGAGGAAGGGTGGAAGCTGTACTCCTAGTGTTCAAGCCAGAAAGTGCAGAGGATTTGTACACACTCCATGTTGTGTGCAGAAACTTACTGCACTCACCAGTGGTATTCTGATGTCCCATGCTACCAAATCATGTCCACTCAGAGAAAACCTTCCTTTATCTCCTCCTTACATCAATGTCATTTATAGCCCTCTTCATACAGGTACATGCTAAATGTCTGAAACTGTGGGAGCCCCTCAGACTGACTCCCAAGCAAGAGGAGTCATCTTTCAAAGGAGCCCTGGCTTTCTCCAACAAGAATGCACAGGGCAAGGATAGACAGGGTCTACACCAAATGACATTAAATTCTGTCACCACTTCTCCTGACCCATTTTTCCCCACAGGAATTCATAGGCCTTAGCAGATCCCATACTAGCCCATTCCTTTAGTGATTCACACACAAAGCAGTTGGAACAGGTAAGAAATATGAACCCATTCAGAGTTGCAAGTGATTCATGAGCTAATGCCCAGGGGCCATTAAATTTCTACAAGAGAGTGAAGAATTATATGGATTTTGACAAGTTTGTTAACAAAAAACCCCTAATGCTATATGCTTACACTTATGGATACCTTTTGTGTTTTCCATTTTTTCTTGTGATTTTTCTTTTTGCTTAGCTTTCATGTGTTGCTGACATTTCAAGTATTTAATTTGGCACGGAATTAGCTCCTAGTCTGTACAAGACCATATGCCACACTTAGAGAGTAAAGCAAATACAAACAAGGAGCTTTCATATAATCTCTATTTTAATTTGCAATGATCTAGCCCACTGTAATATGAAGGAGTACCATACCAACACCAACATAAAATCATTAAAATACTCCAGAGAGAACACCATCTACAGCAACTAAATTCTGCCTGACCTCACCCACATATAAATTGTGACTGGGCAGAATGTGGGTAGCTAATCATGGGGTTCATAGGAAATAAACATTTTTTCCAGCAATTATGCCTATGAAACTTACAGAAGAAACAAAATGATACCCAGGATCTGTGCACTCCACCGTTTTTAACTGGCAACAGCAGTTAGACTTAGCCTCAATGTTTCCAGTATTTGCTTGATAGATCCTGGTCTGAGCCTCGTAGAGAAACCAGAAGACAAAACAGCACGAGTTTTTATAAACACAATTAAAAATAGAGAGATAAAATCACTGAGTTTAGCACCACAGGAAAGAAAAGTAAGAATTGAGTAAATTTTGCATTGTCCAAGTAGATATGGGTAAATTCCAGCTAGCTCTACTCATTCTTTGCTACATCTGAGGTCTAGCTCACACATATTTCCTGATGCTACTTTGTGATAGCAAGGCAGCAGGTGTGCATTCTTCAAGAGCTCTTCTCAAACAGCTTTTGAGAAGAGAAGACAGTCTTCCTTTAATTCTGACTGTGACTTAGATGTTGAGATATAACAGGGACAACAGAAACATCAACACAAATATTTTCCTGTATAAGGGACACTTCATCATCTCAGCAATTAAACTACATTTTAAGATCACTGTACCTTATACAAGGGGAAAAAACCAACACTGTAACAACCATATCCTAAGGGGTTGCTTTCTTCTGCCTGAAAGTTAAGTGACATTGAACATTTCCAAGGCTCTGTGTTACACAACAGAAACAGCTTTCTTAGCCATGGATGCATGTTATATATGTCATTTACACTGACAGTGACTTAAAGGTCAGCATCCAAGCAAACCAAGACTCTTGGGAATGGCATATTGCAAATTAATGACGAGTAAATTTCAAAAGGTTACTCAATTTCAAGTCAGCTCACCCTCTGTAAGTATGGAATGCTGTATCTATAAAAAGAAGTACGTCTATGACACAGGGTTGTATCACAAGTCAGTGCTGATTGAGAGTTATAAACATTACAAATATGATTACATGGAAATTTTTCTGCATTTTCAGTTTTAATTAGTTGAAACTCAAACTTTATAACATAACTCAAAATAAGACAAATTCAGTAAAACATATTTTCACATGTGCTTATGGTTGGGGCTTTTTAACTTAAGTAGGTAATCAGAAATTAATAAAAAATTAGGTTTTTTTTTTTATTTTCTTCAGTTTCTGTTTTGCTTTGTCACTCAATTTTTTCTTTTGTTTCAGTCCTTTCCCTCTTTTTTTTACCTCTGTTCACAGATCATCCCCTTCTGTTACCTTCATTTCCATTCTACTGCTATTTGTATAATAAATATCTCCACTGCATAAACATTGTCTAGGATATGACTCTAAACTTTTTTTTTTTAAATCTGTAACTGATGAGGTCAGAAAATATCAAGACTAATCAAAAACATTTCTTTCTACTTCGTACCCTCTCAGTTACCAAAACCCACCATTTCTCCTCACAAATAATGAAAACTGTTTACAAAACCCAGAAATACTATTTCAGTCAGTCTTCCCTCTGTTGACATAATTTCTATACATTTAAAAATAAATTAATATAAACAGTTTCATATGCAACTTTTCAACCAACCCACCTGAAGACTACAGCTGAAGTTCTTAAACACAAATAGCAGAATTTTATGTAAGTACTTCTAATATCTTCCTCTACTAGCCTGGGGAGCTGTGCCATCTTTACAAATCTTTGTTGTGTCATGCTAAGCTTCTTGAGAAAGCACCTACTGTTTGTACCTGGTTTTGGTTTTTTTTTGAATGCCTTTGATCCTACTTTGATCTTGTTTCAGTCAGTCTCACAGAATGGGAGACCAAAGTTGAATTAAAATCTTAAGCATGTTTCCAAAAGCCATTATTTAATACTTACGAAAAAGTGAGACCACTAAAAATCTTTTAGCAAGTTTTCTATAGAGCTTTAAATGATAAAGTTAGTTTTCAATTCTTAGATTATCAATATCAATTATCAATTATCAATATCTAGAATTAATATGCTAAATCTAGTTAGGCAACACATTTTCTCAATTTAAAATGAATAATAAAATCAAGACCCTCTGGTTCTGTGTTTTTGAGCAATTAAAATATGCAGAATGCCTTTAATTTCATTTAGGCGAAGGCAACTAACTGGGAAATTACATTTTAGAACATAGCTAAGCACATTCCTACAGAATGTAACAAGTATGGCAAAGTCAGTTACAATGGCCTCATGCCAGCCGAGAGCTTGCTCTTTCAAAGGTAATCATACTCCTCTATCTAACACATAGCTCCAAAATGTTTGAATACCAGTGGCAGTTGCAGGTCTGTAAGATAATACCATTTAGTCCTATTCTAAAATATTTTGTCACAGACCCATAAAGTTTACAGACAGGTATTGATCAATCCAAAAACTGATACAATCCAGATTTTTTTTTTCTAAGAATTTGTACAGAGAAACTGGACTATTTAACAAGAAATTATCAAACCTATGTCATTGACTCCAACTGAAGATTCATAATAAAAGATTAGGAATACTTCTCATTTAAAATGTGTTTGCCTTGTTCAAGGACTTCAAAATATCCAATGCATAAGAGATTCCTTTGGCCCACGACTGGTTCAGAAGTAAGGATATCCTGATCACCTTGCTAGCAAACAGAACAGCAAAATGTAAGATCTCTCTGCAAGCAGTGCTCATATAGGTCTCTCCTCTGTACCACCACTAATACTTTTCCCCCAAATTTTATTATTAAAATAATTTACTTGATACATCTATCCCTCTCTTAAATTTGGATTAAATTAGCCAATATTTCATTTCAAAAAAATAAGGTGAAGATGAAGCATGGAGCAAACAAAGTGTTTGCTTTTTTCTCCTGCAGGAAACAGGATCAAAAAACCCAAACACTCTCTAACATAGTTCATGCCTTGCCAAGTCTGTTACTGTTCAAACAGTCCTCCAAAAAGCATCACATTATTTTTCCTCTTCCGGACAATTATTTTCAAGTATTTAATGTTATTTTGAGCTTAAGCCTCATACCTTAGCAAAGAAATTCTACACCTTGGCAGGAAGGAAAGAGCATCTTCTCAAATAAATGATGCAGGGATTTGATTATGAGGTCACAGCCTCTGTCAGAAGTTTGTCTGGAACCACTGTGTGCCTTCTTTGTGATTTCTAGTATCTATTTATTTAATGGATACCAACAGATGCCCACAGAAAATATTTTACTTAGGCAGTAAGGGCTTCAGTAACTTTCCAAATAAGTAATTCACATAGAGAATTCAGAAGTCATTAAAAATTTACAAGCTGTTATCATTCTCTTCCTGGTTCACCTTGCAGATCTGTCCACTCAGAAATTTTCCTTCTTTTGCATACTATGCTTAACTGCATTAAAGTATGAAATTCTACAGACAAAAACTGTCTACAGCAATTTGGACAGTTTTGACCATTTCTAAAAGGTGAACAGAATTTCCAACTGCAATGGATGTCCATGTAAACTATTCAGTAGTGGCCTAGACAGTGCCAGTAACTTCTAACTCGATTGCAGGCATCTCAGCACAGCAGAGTGACAGCTATAAAGGAATCAAACTGAAAGCTTACAGTAGTCCAAACTGTTGGCTTTATGGCTGAATGAATTAATCAAAACTAATGTTCATAGCCTGTCTGTAAAAAAATTTTAAAGACTTCCTAGACTAGAGGTAATTATTTTTCTTTCTTCGTCTCATTCTTTCAATGCTACATTAATATTCTGAGCTGTGGTTTTATATGGGCATTTATTTTGCAACAAGATCAAAGATGAGAAAGCAAATATTTGCCTTTAAATGCAAACCAAAGAAACATAGATGTTATTATGTGAATAAAGCTCTTCTTTCTCTCCAGCCCTCTTTAATCAGTTGAGAAATTAATACACTTGAACAAAGACAGGAACACTGATTTATCAATTGTGCTCCCTAAATCCTGTCAAATATATTATAACAGTTTATTCTTGACTTTTACAGAAGATCCAACCGACTCACACTCCATATTAACTGCAAAACACAATTAGCTGGGAAATGAACCCATTATGTCCTATGTTACAGGAATTAATTTTTTAAGGATGGGTGTAGAAGGGGAGCCTCCGTAACAGGAAACACAGGATGGAAACACAATGTGGTTTCTTTATGGTTTGACTGGAAACCCCTCTGAAGGTTAAGCACAGCCCTATATCTCCATATAAAATTTTAACAAGGCATCAAAAAAGCTTCAGTATTCTGCATCCATAATTAACACAAAAATCTGCAACCAAAAATGGTTAATTTAGAACTTAGTTCTAAGAGTCAGGGAGGAAAACAAAAATCCTCAACAAACCTAGTTAAATGAAGATCCTATTTTTACAAAGATCTACAAACAAATTTCATCTGAATTGTAATAAATGCAACCACTTCACAGCGATGGAAATACAGAGAGCAACATTCTTATTAACCTCACTGACTGATGTTCCTATCAACTTTATCTATGATTATAACTATGCATATAAATCTCTTCAGGATCAGGAGCTTACACTGCTTCAGAGAGAACTTAAATTGTAATGAATGATTTTTTCATTAAATCAGTGAGCAAAAAGAACATGTTCTTTTATTACCAACTATCTTTAACTAGATAAAAAATATCTACTCATTGGGAAATTTTCACAGTTTTCTGAAAAAATTGTAGTTACAAGGTTTCTTGTGAGACATGCAGGACTTGGTACAAACCAGCAGTTAGCACTCATAAATTAATAGTAGTCTGTGTGATAATTTTTTTGGGTCACAGTTCAATGATCCCTTTATGTTAGGTTAGTGAAATACTGGAGTCATCTTTCTTAAGTAAATGGAAGATAGTGAGATACTGATTTCTTATCATATCTACACAAATACCATCAGTAGGCCTTAAAATTCACTTTATACAAACACACAAACAGAAGAAATGTTTCTTGAACAGCTAAAAAGGAATATTTAAAACATTCAGCAATAGTCAAAGTATATAGCATTTTTCACACAGAAGAGTTCACCTTGAGAGCCTTGGGCAAAATTCAGCATAGCTGAAAAATTCAGACAGCATTTTAGATTTTTGTTTAAAGTATCCCATTATTCCTGTTTCTGCAAATCTGACAAAATTACAATGAAAAACACCATGTAGATTGGAAAAACCCAGGGGGTTTTTCTACCTAATATGGTGATTTGTTTTACATAGTTATCATATGCCTTCATTATTTACTTTCAGAGTTTGATAAAATGTCATTTACTCCACAGCTATGATCTGCTGTTATAAAACAGAACTGGACAAATACAAATGACATGAGTACTCCCATTAAATAATCACATTAAATAATCATGCCCTTTTTTTTTTCTGTCCTTTTAGCATGACCTTTCACGACCTAATCCCAGGCCCCGATCCTGGTGCCACTCAGAGATGCATTTGTGGAAATGTCATATTTGTATTTTAAGGCTTGAAACACTGGGCTTCTGAATTGTTCTCTACTGGTTTTATACATTTTCTTTTTTTCAAGATGGTTGTATTCTAGGAAGAAAATTATCTAATTCCACAATTAATTTCTACCTGCTGTGACAGTGCACCCTCAGGGTAAATATGATATTTTATATGAACACACTGAAAGCTTCCACTGTGATTGACCTTAAAGGCACTCACAAATTAATTACTTTGCTCATCAATATGGCATGGCAGCTAAAAGATTTGAGCAGATACCCAGCCAGTTAACATGCATGCTGCCATCCGCTGAATATGACAAGGGATTTGTACTGCTTTCTCTGAAAGAAAAGCTGTGCTGCTTTCCAAGAAGTATGTTATCAAACTCCTCATTCCCAAGTCAAATAATGACTGTTCATGTTCTGTAAAAGAATCGGTAGCCTCTCATGGGTTTTTTCACCCATGGGTTTAAAACTAAAAAGGAGACTATCTCAGCAAATTCATTTAAACTTTGGGGTTGAATCCACTGCTTAACAGCTGAAGCTTGGGAATATTCAAAAATATCATTAGGTTTAAATAAACCCTCAAGCAGTGCAGATGTGAGAAAGGAATTTCACAATTTATGTACCTCATTGTCCACCCTCAGTACTACTCTGATTTAAAATGCTGTCCTCTGGCTTGGGACAAAAAAACCTGTATTAATGTGTAAGCTG
This sequence comes from Haemorhous mexicanus, assembly GCF_027477595.1. Taxonomy (NCBI): domain Eukaryota; kingdom Metazoa; phylum Chordata; class Aves; order Passeriformes; family Fringillidae; genus Haemorhous; species Haemorhous mexicanus. Next base: position 19,604,181 of record NC_082349.1, on the reverse strand, counting down.
AAATTCCTATAAAACAATGGTCAGGGGCCAGCACGGAGAAGCAGCTTTTTAAAATAGCTAGCTATAAGAGAATTTTACACCATTCATACAAAGACTACATCTAGCTTCTGAAAAAAAGCAGAGGTGTTCCAAAAACACAAACATTTTCAACTTGTACACTACCGTTCCTGCAATTAAAATTAACAACAAACTGATCTACATTGCAATATATAAATATATATATACATATAAAAATGTATAATATACATCATACTGGTCAAAAAATCCATACTGATGAAAATGCAGCACCTACACTTTCTCAGATACGCTGAGGAATAAGATAGGTGGCTGGCTCCAAGTCCTGCTCACAACAGGAGAGACAAGACAGCTGTGCAGATCACCACCATTCACATTGTCACAGGATAATTCAGGCCGGAGGAGACCTCAGGAGGTCTCCAGCTCAAACTGCTGCTCAAAGCAGGGTCAGCTGTGAAGTCAGACTTCAAAGTTACTCAAAGTTTTATTCAATCTGGTCTAGGAAACCTCAACAGATGCAGATGGTACGGCCTTGCTGGGAAAACTGTTCCACTGCTTGGCTGAATAGTGAAAAAGAGTTTCCTTATGCCTTAAAATGTGAGGTATTTATAGTTTTTATGCTTCCCAAATATTAAATATTGTAGGTATTATTTACTTTTTAGATACAATAGTTATAAATTAGGGGTAGTTTTATAAAAGATAAAATTACTGAAATGGAAACCACAGTTTGAGGGAGAAACATGACATTTTGCTCCAAAGCACACCTTTATTACAATTATTTTTTATGGATTATTTAATACAGTTATTCCCTCTACAATTTAAAAATGGGCTGATATCTTACAGAAAATTGAATAAAAATCTTTATAAACTTTTTTTTCTCTAAAGAAGAGATCCTATGTTTACTTTGTCCAAGTATCATAGCCAGAGCTATGAGTGGAACTGGAATGAATGGAATCGTTGTATCTGTCCTTCTGTGGCTGCTGAGCAACAGGATAGGAGGAAAATCAAAACTACATAAGAGCCAACTCTCAAGCATTTGGGGTAACACTGGGAAATTGGAATAGGATAAAAAAGGGATAATATGTCCCACATGCAAGTTATAGACTCCTAAATCTGATACTGTAATGAGAAAATCAAAACCAAATGACACTGAGCGTTGTGGAATGCAGAAGCAGCTGAGCTGTTCAGCCCAGCCAGCACAACTCTCCATTAGCTCACTGCACTGCTTTGAGACCTGGATGGAGTCACCTTCCTAAAGTATTTCTCTTCCTAACATTTACCTCCTGAAAAGCTGCCTACCTACTTAAACTGATCTCAGAGAGCACACTGACAGGCTCCTTTCACTGCACCCACACCAGTATTCAAAATCTAATCCTCAAGAAGCACCCTGGGGATTCCAGTAAGCCTCATCTTGAAAAATCACCTTTTTTTCCATATTAATTATATTCTAACATCTACCTGGAATTAAAATATCAAATAAGTGTCAACTTACAAAAAGTACCCTAACAGCACCTGAGTTCATACCACCAGTTATAAGAAGCCCTTGGCTATATGGTACAGAATCATGAATATTGTAATAGTATCACAAATAGCACCACACTGGTAGGTTCTTTTAAAAACTGAAACTTATTAAAAAAATCAAAGCAATGAACTACTGTATTACAGAAAACACCCACCTCTTAAGCCCATTTGTCTTTTTGACAAGTTCTTACACAAATTTTTCTTTCTCCATTCCAGGAGAAATTTCGGCACCCAAGAAAGATTCTACATAGACTGATTTTCCATTTGGGGAAAAATATCAGGTATGATGGTTAATTCAAAACCTTAAAAGCAAACAGAACACAAAGTCCATCAGAAGGTTTGCACCATCATTTTTAATCATGGCCTAATCTTTCCCTTAATACTTAATGCCCCCTCAAGTGATTATGACAAAGACTGGTGCTGCAACTGAACTTTAAGTAGCAATTCCTTATTATTATTTTATTACTTTGAGACCCCGTCCTGCAAGATGCTGAGTCACAGGAATTCTACAATGATCAGTAGCTGAGGATATTCTGGCCTTTCAATTCCCACAAACTTCATGCTGCTGCACCAGAATACTGCAAGCAGCCTCTTTACTATGACTCTTTCGTCAATTAATATTCTTATAAATGCTACGAGACACAAACCAGTTTTGCCTGCATATAAATATTTAGAGAATACACCAAAATAAATTCATACACATGTCATCATACAGAATTCTGCTCTTTGTTACTTCTGCAGTTGCATTTGCAAAGTACATTAAAAATACATAAATTAGAAGAGGTATTTAATGTTAAACATTCTACGGATTCCTGAGACTGAGACTTAATCAGCTACTTAGCCCAACTTTAATTGTGACTTGACAGGCTAAAATTTACTTATTTTTAGAGATTATAGTCAACTTTAAATATTGCCAAGTGAGTATTATAGCATTTAAAATCATATTATTCCTAAACATATTAGGTTGGACAAACCAAATTCTATCAAAAAACTTCTAGATATTTCTATCTGCACTCTATTCTAAAATAAAAAGTATTTTAATCCTAATTCTCCAAGTTTCACTTATTCTACAGGATCATACTTTTTTGTGATCTTGTAGAAGAGAATCTTAATCCTTAAATTTTACAATATTAAAAATTATAGAAGTCCATATGCATAACCAACAATACAATTAAAGGCTCCTCTGATGGGATGTGTTGTAATGTACTTCTCCATACTAGAAGGAGAAAATGCCAGAACACTTCTGAGCAGAGTTCCATAACCTTCCAGGAAAAGCATTTTTGGTAGAGGTACATTCTTTATAGATGCTGTCACTTTTACAAAGAATGCCCTTCCTAAATTTCACACTGATTAAATCTTTAATTACATTTTCTCATTTCTAATCCTAGTGATCAAAATATAACTATAAATCGGAATATTCTCTAGCTATATTTTACTCTAAACTCCTAAAAGGCCAGAAAGAGGATTTATTTTATAGACTTGTTTTTGATGTATTAATGAAGTCCTGTAATAAAAGGTAAATAAATAAGCATGGTATCTGAAAGAAAAACAAAGCAAGCTTAATCACAGAAATATTTTAAATAATAATCTTATCTTTATATGAAATTTTAACTTCCACACAACTAAGTCTTTCTTGTGCTTCATAGGAACTGTAAACATGTGGGAATACTTTACTAAGCCCATTTCTTCTCCAAAGAAAATTAAAGTCAAACTTAAACTTTACAAAAGTAAATTCTAGATACAGATTAGGTTTAAACAAAGAGCTAAAGAGGTGCCTGACTCACTGGTTCTCCATTAAACCTGTCCACATCCCCCAGTAGCTAAATGTTTCTGTCCATCTGTCAGCTATTTCCTGTTTGTTGAGGAAGGCAGCACCATCGATGCTGACTCAAAGTGCTCACATCACAGCACCCCTCACCACTGGCATCTGCACGAGCTCACCAGGAAATAACAGCACTGCACTTCTGCACAACTTGGATTTTAACTACTTTGATGCACTCTTACAGAGACATGCAAAGAAATGTAATGTTCACAGAAAAGTTCCTAAAACAACTCTGAGTAACAAAGATTCTTTTGAAAGACTCACTTCTAAAAAGCAAGGAGTAAGAAAAATATCCACTCCTAAATTTTTTTTCAGTAATTATTTAGTCACCTTTTAATTCTGATAACATACAAAAAAATCAAAATACATTTTTCAGGTAATAGTAGGACTTCAAAAAATTCTCTGTTTAGAAAAACAGTCATCACTAGGACCATTAGATTGACAAAACATGCTTCTAAAGCCTCGATTTGATATTTTAACTAATATAGATGTGGATTAGAAAGCAAGGTCATAGTATGGACAGATTCCAAAAATTACTCTGCTAATATGACTGATAATTATAAATTATACTTCAATCTAATTCTAAAAACTATCCAAATAATAGCAAATTTAATATTTTAAAGTACTTAGCCCCACCGTGAATTTTGTCCCACACGTGCAACATTTTTATATTTTATTTAACGTCTATGTACTCTTCACCGATTAAATAATGTTTTATTAATTTTTATAATCATCTGATTTTTAAAAACTTGATGTGTTCTGTTTCTGTCATGTTCTTTCCAAATGCAAACAAATATAATGCGTCAAAAAGCTTAGCTTCTGTACCATTGGTAGCTTAATTTTGTTTGTACCATTTTCTCTCTCTTTAGCTTCCCTGAGATATCAAAATCTTTTTTTGTAGTGAAGAACAAATTTATGCTCTTCAAGGACATTTCAGAGCAGCTAATGTCAACAAGGGTCAGTATTCAATCCTTCTTTCCAATTCCCTAAACTTTTCATTCTCACAATCAGGAGAATGCCTAAAATTCAAAATCCAGACCACCATCTTAACCTAGCAGAAAATTCAACACCCATGAAGTATTAGGTGTAAGACCAATTAATGAAGAAGTTTCCTGTTTGGAAAAAATATTTGTTAGCACTGCAGTTCAAAAGTTTTCAGCTGTTACCTGCTACAAACAAAGACTGCCTTTCCACAGATGCACATGTGAGGAATCCTTTTTCATAACTCCCATCACTACTTTCCAGCTGCCAAACTCACACTGCAGAACCTCAAACTTATTTATGTGTAATTTGGTACCTACAGCCAATTTATCAACTTTGCTTTCCATGCACCCGAGTGAACAAGCCTGTGTCTTGCTCAACTGCCAGCAATACATCTTGCAATCTGCTGTGAAGGAAAGTTGCTGTAACTTTAGGCACACACTGAGAACATCCCTCCCCATCCAGACAAGCTGCATTCACAGTGTGCCTCCATTCTGCTAACACTCTGGCCCTTGATGCCTGCAGGAAAGCTTTTAGTGTCTCTTTTCTTCCCTCTCACAATCATGTGTTTCCCACTGACTGCAGAAGTCAGTCTCCACACAAAGACATCAAGAAGAAATGTCATTGGCATAGAATTTCATCGGTTTTTAAGGATGATTAAAAGCTTTTCTAGAGAGAGATCTTCACAATCAGGTATTCCTTTGCGACTTCAGGGCATATGGCAGAAATAAAAAGTTCTCATGAGAACTTGAATTTTGTTTAATTTTTCAGATAACTTCAACAAACAGAATTATTTCAGGTACTAATTGCTAATGATTCTCACCAGTCTTCAGAAAGTCTTTTCTGTCAAAAAAATTAGTTGCCAGATTGCTAGAGGGTGGAAGAAGAAGTCTATTACATATTTCCATTTTCTTCTGAATGGATTATAAAAATCAAGAAAATAATTGGGGTTTTATGCTATCCTTTTGAAACATATTTTGGTACCTTTCATATATCAAACAAATTATTAGTTTGTAACACATAAAAGAATCTGAGAAGCTCAGGAGTGCTGAAGGCTTATGTTTTTAGGGGAACCACTGGTTTTATTTTCTAACTTAACTCTTTAATATTTTACTGATTTCAAAGACATATATTCCAAGCAGCATCAGGAAGTGGGAAAACATACTGGATCACTGAAGCTCCTTAAAAAGTTTGCATTCTATGATTAATTTAATAGTTCATATGCTTTGCCAACTTTATCTATGATAAACTGAGAAAAAAAGAAGGGGAGAAAAGCATGGGGGAAGTAAAGCTAGGGAAGATTAGAGAACTAGGTACTGAGGGGCTCTAGAAAAGATTTAAATACCTTCAATCTTGCCTTGGTTTTGAATCTATTCTTCGTTCTTTTTTCGTATTAAATTCTTTCTGCTGAAAGCACCTTTCACTTTGTCCTTTGGACAACCTGAGTACATTGGGACCATTACTTTATATTGAATTCATAGGAATATACATGGCTGCCCCCTCCTGTATTTTTTTAGTGCCATTTAATAGAAAATAGGTCTTTTACATGCTTTCTACAGGAGGGTAAAAAAACCCCAAAACTCATCTCCTTTCTGTATCTTTTGTATTTTCCTTGTAGAAGATAATTCAAAGGCAGATGTATCAGAAGGAAGTCTCTTTCCATTGTTGACCCTGGAATGTCAATGGAAGTTCATTCATAATTTCCTTTCCATGCCATAAGGAAATGTAATTTGTAGACCTACCTTCCAAGGAAATGAAAGACTATATCTCTGTAAAAGATACTGCTGATGAAAAGGGGGTGTCTAAGACACCTTAGCATAAAATATACATTTTAATTCACTCACAAAACAAAATCTAGTTATTGTAATTCTACAAGCAATTCAAAAATGTAATAAAACACTGGAAATTACAGGAAAAGTCAGCATTTTTGATCTGGAAACATTATGCCAAGGATGTGCAATCTTTTCAGATAACCCGTAAGCACAAAGCTCTATTTGTCTTTTAGCAGTGGTCTTAGCTCATCAAGGCAAACGACACCAATCTTGTAGACTTGGAGACAGTTAGAAAAGCATGTTCTGTTCACACTTAACCTAACACCCTCCCAAACTTGGGGTTTTGTTTTGTCTAGAGTTTGGTATTTTAAAACTCAAGTTTTGCTTCTTTAAGGATATTTTTAGCCCACTTTTCCCTTAGTTAAGATTATATAGCACCTGAAAACAAAAGCACAACAGTGCTGGCCTTTCTGTACAGGATGGTTAAAAAGCACACAGTGAACCCCCCAGAGAATCTAGTCAAGAGCAAAAAATTTCTAACTGTGAAGCTAAAATAGATTTTTACCACACAAAGGTAAAAACACATTTATAATAATCTTCACTGTGTCATAAATAAGGTTACCCTGACCATAAGTCTTGAGTTTGAGTCCTCTAAGGAAAAATAATTGAACCATTAAGATGCTTTACCCATGTTAGCAGGATAGTGCTGTTATTTACACTTGGGCCATGTTCAGCTGTGCTGAACGCATATGCCTGAGGAAGCCAAATCCCATCGCTGCCTGTCCTGTGAAACTGACCTGTGGAAGTGTCCTGTGAAACTGACCTGTGAAACTGTCCTGCACAGGCAGACAGCAGCCAAGGCAGAGGCCTGGCTGGCAAAACAGCGCTGTCCTGACTGCAAAGGTGCTGGCTGATGAAGGGAAAAGGAAACTCCTGACGGCCCTCGGGCAGGTTTTCAAGGGTTCCTCTCAGCAAATGACCTCCACCTGCCTGCAGCTGCACAGGCTTTCCCACCTCAGCTCACAGGCCAAACCAAGGAGACACGATGGTCCTTTGCTGCCCACTGGCCAGCTGGAAAGCATAGGTGGCTTTACCCTCACCAGAGCTCAGTCAAGCCCTGATTTAACTTTCTAGACGGAGATGCGAAAGGTATTTCCTTGAGGAGAAGCCTCTTCCTGCAGCTCCCCACATCAACCCACCCTTGCCATGATGTCAGGCGCTCCTTTCGGGACAGCGGCTCCTCCCCGCCTACAGCTGCGCTCCGCAGAGGCGCCGGCCTCCTCCGACCACTGCCGGGAGGAATAACCCGCGGCCGGGAGCGGGCTCGGCGCTGACCCGCGGCCGGGAGCGGGCTGGGCGGGACCGCCCTCACGGGGGCACCGCGCCCCCCAGCGGCCCGGCCACGCCTCCCCTCACGCGCGGCCGCTGCCCGGAGCCCCCGCACCGCCCGCGCGCCCCCCGCCCGCGCGCCCTCCCGCCGGCGCTGATGTCACATCCGCCGCCCGCGCCCGTCCAGCCGCGCCGGCTCCGCCGTCTCCCGGGCCCCAAACTTTTGTGGTGGGCTGGCCGGGGGGAGGGGAGGGGCGGGGTGGGACGGGGCCGTGGAGCCGCTCCGCCAGCTCGGGCAGCGCCGTCCTCGCCCGCCCTCCCCGCGCCGAGGCTGCCCACGGAATGAGCGTCCCCGGGGCGGCTGCCGCTGCCGCCTCCACTCGGGCTCCGGCGGGCGGGCAGAGAGCGCGGCTGCCGGCGCGGTCGCTGCGGCGGGAGCGGAGTGAATGACCGAGAGGAGCGGCGCGAAGAGGCAGCCCCGGGATCAGGATGCGGGCGCCCGCCAGCATCCTCAACCTCCTGCTGCTCTCCTTGCTGGCCGGCCTCAATCCCTCCAAGGTAGGAGCCGGCCGGGCGGCAAGTTCGCAGTGGCGGAGCCTGTCCGCACACGGCGTCTGCGGTAGCGGGCGATGCGCCGGGGAGAGGCGGGGGTGTCCTTGGCTGTCCGAGCGGCCAGGAGGGGGAGGAGAGCCCGTGTCGGGAGCGGCTGGCCCCGGTTCCCGGGCCGTGCGGGGGGCCCTGGGCCGGGTGCGCAGGGCAGGGCACCCCGCAGCCGCCCGCGGCCCCGGCAGGAGCTCGCTCGCAGGAGCTGAGCCGTGCCCGCCGCCGAGGGACGGGGCTGCCGTGCCCGGTAGCTGTCCAAGGCCGGTCGCTGTCCAGCGCAAACCAGCGGTGATCATCCCGCTTCAGGCAAGGAGGCGTTTACAGCGCTGGGTGACTGCACCAGTTCTGGGGAAGCTGCGAGGCGCTGGAAGCGGGGATCGGCAGCCTCCGACTGGAAATAAATTTGTTTCGAGTGAAACTGGAGGCGTCACGTGAAGACTCTGAATTTAGTACTACAGCCACGCTTCGGGCTCCTGCAGTTCTGTTATTTACAAACGTAAAGTCACCGAGATATGGCAGCTGAAATTGAAATAATGATAAAAGTAAACAGTAGGTTTTAGCTGTGCAGCCTGGCTGGTGAAGAAGATTTCAGATTAAGTCGTTTAGAAAACCAGAATTGCACTCTACCACTTACAAGCAGTAATGACTGAAAGCCCCCAGGTCTGCAGATGTCTGTAGTGCTGTATTTTATAGATGTAGAACTTGTCTCATTTGTCGGGGGTTTTTTGTGGCATACAGTCTTGTAACTGTGATATTATAAAAACGTGAGAAAGAGAAAACGTGACAGGAGAAAACATTGCTATAGTATTGCAGTCCATCACCAGCAGCACTCCGTGGCATGTTGCCACGATATACATTGCATGGTGGTGAATGTCATATTAATGGTGCCAGTTAGGAACCTGCCAATGGTGTGAGGCAATGCTCAGCTTTTCTGGCAGGTTTTCCATTTAAAATAAAGATATCAACCTGTACATATACAAATATGTACTGAATGTCCAACAATATGGAAGGGATGCTCCTCTTTGAAAACAAAATCAGAACCTAAAAAGCAATTCAGTGGAAATCTGATTTACAGCTGCAGTATTCTGACTGCTTTTCAATCAATAATATATAGTGGCAACTTAAAAAACCAGGAGGTGATAGAGGATTAATAACACTAACTAAGAAATTAATAATATCAGCTCTATTAAATAAGAGCTATTTGGAAGTCAGGTATTGCTGTGCCTGTAAGGAGACTCATCAGGCAATGCACACACAGGAGTTCCACATCTGTGTGAACAGCAGCACATGGTCTCATCAGAACTACAGGTTTCCACACACTCATTTTCTTTATTATTTTGTCTTAGCAAGATCTACTAAAGAGACTGCATAAAAGCAGGAAAAGCAAATTTATGTCCTTCTATGTCCACAGAAGAGTAAAACCACTACTGAAGCAAACAGATATGGCAGAGCAATTCTTTTTAGTTCAGACCCCAAAATAACACTGGGAAAAAATGTTCCATTTTCTGTCTCTGTCACCATCCAGCACTGAAAAACAGGATGAGGCACTGGAATGAAATAGCACAAATGAACTTTGGAAACTCTGCTTCTAGCCCTTTTTGCTGTGCCATGCTGTGCAAAGGGCATGAAAATGGCCTTTTATTCATCACTCTGTGTGACATTTTCAGACATATTCAGATGTTCTTTCCAGGCTCTTTTGACTTTGTCAAGGGTCAGGAATAAAAAAGCTCAAAAGTCCTTAATATTACATTAAAATTGGAAGTCTGGTTTTTATCAGAGCTAATTGGGTTTTCATAAATTTTAAAAAGTGAGATCAAGTGGATCCTACACCATATTAAACATAAAAAGGTGTCACATGGCAAACAGTAATTTTTGTTGACTATGAACAATATATTTCATAGTTCTGTGGAAAATTATGTATGTAAAAAATTTAACAACATTTTTCTAGCAGAAAAGTACAAGTTCTGACTGAACACACTTCAGAAATAGAACTAGTGCTCAGTTATTTCTCTTGCTGCATGCTAAATTGAAGTAAAATAATAATTTTCTTTCTGCCCTGCAGTTTGGAAGCAAATCTATGATATGAACCTAATTGTAGGAAACAAGGGAATGGTAAATTCTTTCTTTTCCAGAAAGAATTGTGCAGTATGCCCATGCCTAGAAAGACAACTTTCTACGTGCCCTTGAGACTCACAAGCTACTTAGCTTATGGAGATGAATCACAAGAGATATTTCTGGTATACACAATACATTTCTAGTCATGTCCTACATAATTTTCAGGTTTTATTGATCAGCTACTTTAAAATAATGCTTTGGGGAGTAAAAAAAATCTTTAATTTAGTACCACACTGTGTCAAGACTGATGTCTTCAGGCACTCTTGTTATGACAGAGATATTGTGCTCAACTTACTCAGTTATTTACTGAGAGTAAAGTGTTTAAGTATCGCCATCTTATGGTAAAATATGTAACAAAAATTTATATATTGTTTATTTCCCAGTCTCTGAAACATTAAGATTTTATTTCAACCATAGTAATTTATTGTCCATGCTCTTGAATTCTTTCTTTTAAACTTGATATAAAATATTGATCACCTTTAGAAATTCTTCTTTAACAACTGGAAGGCAGCTGACTAATGATAATTTTAACACAGTGCTAATTACTGAATTCCAATTTAAGATACTCATTAAACATTATGATGTTTGTTGACTTTATTTTTTCTCTGTATTTACATAGGAAAATTTTTTAATTATCAATGATAATTTATTTCAGTAAAGATTTATTTCCAACAGGGTGACTAGACATTCAGCAGAAAGCCAGCTACAGCAAAAGGATTTGGACAGAAAAATCTTCCTTTCTCCTACTCATAAGTGCAGTATCTTGAAAGAAGGAAGTATCCATAGGATACTAGGAAATTTCTAAGAGTTACTGCTAGATGGCATCTCTGTGCTGCATTTCTCCACCTGGAGTTTTCTGTAATGACCTTCATAGTATGTCAAGTGGACTTCTTTTATAAGGGTTGCTTTGCTTACCATCATTTGATAATTACAGTGGTATAACCAAGTAAGCATTTTGTAGTGTGATAAAGCTGCTCCACATAGAAATCAAGCTCAGAAATTTTTGGAGTCTAGATGGCATTTTGTAAGTTTAATTTTATAAATCTAAATAGATCTGATAAATATGTTCATGTTTCAGGGCAGTTAATGACCTTTAGGCCTTTAATAGCTTTATATCCTACATCTATTTATTTTCCATTGTTTGAATTTTGCAAAAAAATATTTCAGAAAATAACTGCTAAGTACAATCCCAGATAGAAACTAAGTACAGTATTAATAAGGACAGTTACAGAAAGGAACTGTGATTTATATTCATTGCATGGGATAATAGGATGGTTTGGAATATTAACATTAAAAAACAAAAGCTGGTTTGAAATCAGGCATCTGTTTTTGAATGCTTAAACTCCTTGGAATGGCTCTGTTTCTAGATTTTAAAAACCCATGATTTTCACACGTAATCAGACTATACAAATAGCCACTGAAATCATCATTTTTCCTGGATTTCAAGAACTTATCAGTAGGAAGAGTGCACTGCTTTAGTCCTGGTTAGCAATACAAATCAATTTATCCCTATTGCAAGAATTTACAAGAACACTATGTACAGCAAAGGGTTACCACAATAAACTATTTTACTGAAAATATGACTCATAGGAATACACTACACTGCTAAATTAAATCTTGTTACCTACTTGGAAATTAATTTACTTTGTTTCCTATGGTATTAGTAGTTAGTCAGTATGAAAATCTTTCATAGTTATTTAACTTCCAAGGTTTAAGAATGCTCTAAATCATTAATTGCTGACTGTGGACAAGTCTCACTTGGTGTCTGCTCTCCCATTTCTGAGGAGCCTGACTAGACAGCCATTGAAGAGCATCCTATTGCTATCAATATGCCCTGGGCTCTCTCCCAGGTGTCATTCTAGACAGGCATTCACTACATCATTTTAAGTAAGATATATTAAGATATTGGAAAAGAATATGCACAAGCACATGAGAGTGACATCTGCCTGAGTGCTAACTCCCCTGTTGCTATCAGATATCATGTGGTCTTTAAAGGCTTTTTAAAACTGTTGATGGGAAGAGGTCTTTTTTTTTTCCTCTGGTTAAAACCCAATTCCTCTGTTGCTCATGGCTGTTATGACTTTTACTCATTTGAATGCACTCAAAACCAATTATATAAGTTATACAAAATCTCAAATATACTTGTATACATATACACAGACAGACATATCCTCACAGGAAACAATTATTTTTCCAGTAGAGGCATATTGCCTTCAGGCTTCCACCTTTCTTCTATGTTTGACCAAGTCATGAGCCAGTGAAACAGAATCAATTCACTAAGTCTGAAAAGAGGAAAAAGCTGAAGCAGAGAAGACAACCATCAGAAACAAGAAATGCAGTACTGAAGCTATTAAAACAACACCAGCTCTAAAAATGGTGTTTCTAGTTGGCTGCAGATTTAACACAGTTGTGTTTAAATTGCAAGTTTAAATATGTGAAATTCATAAGGGACCTATTAAGAAATGAACAGGGAGTCTTCAGAGAGGCCCCAGTCTGTTTGGGGCACTGAAATCACCTTTTTCAAAACTGCTGTATGACAGAAGTGGTTTGGGGCATCACTTCGGCATTCTTAGTGAATCTTGACTGAAAGGCTGGGAAAATTCAAAAACATTCTGTAAATCTTTGCAGCAGAAGTGTGGGACAAGTCCTGTCAAGGACCATCTTCAACAAGAACAGCAATTTATCCTTCTGCTTCATTCCACAAGGCAGTAGATTTCTTGTTTAGGACCAAACCTAGAGAAAGCAAGGACTTGTGTGCCTGGGTTTGAGTACAGAATTCTTTCCATGAGTGAGAATTCAGAAACAGTGAAAAAGTAACCTGACTTTCAGAATTTCAGAACTTCTTGAAGAATTTACATACTGAAAGGTTCATGGTGGCATACTTTCCTTTCATACTATGCTATGCTGCCTTCAGCTTCATGACAGAGGTTTGCACATCAAAAAAGCTAAAGAAGCAACCAGGTATATTTTTCATAACTTAGTAAACAATTTTAAATTGGAATTTGAGTTATAGCCAAAAGTAGATTGAATACCAGGCCTATGGATATAGCATTTTGTAAATTCCTACCCAGCTGCTTCTGCAGCTATGTCTTTTCACAAGAAAAACATTTTATGTAATTACTCATAAAATATGCAGTCCTCTTTATTTAAAACATTTTTTTCCTCAGGAGGAATTAAAGAAACTTTAATATTCTGACCTCTTCTGAGACTTTTTCAGACTTTTAAATCACTTAAGTAACTAACCTAAAGCAGCCCCAGATAACACAAATGCAATGTTTTTCATCCTGCATTCCCCTGAAGAACAGTCATCTGTCTGCTGCACTGCCTTCTAACCAAAAAATCCTTGTAACTGTGATTTAATGATTCTGTTTACTTGTTTCACTGAAAAGCATGTATCAGTCAGCATAGCAACAGCCTAAGCAAATTCTGAGAACAAGTAGCCTTCTTCACTGCTTTGGTTTTGGGAAATAGTGTTTGCACCCTCCTCAAGCTGCAAAGTAACCCGTAAGGGGGCAACCAGAACAACTGGAAAAAACTAACTCCAGTCTGAATGAGAACTGAATGAACTCTCTTATTAAGTGCCATTCATAACATGGTGAATATTATTCATAAATTATTGGGGCACTTTATTAAAAGATAGAAAATCCATGAAAATCTCTATAAACTTTCTTAGAACCACAGCTAGAGGAATATACTGCAAAATGTGTTTGTGTGTCCCTTTGAAGGAGACAACTAAGCACGTTAGTAGTTTTTCATGTATGAAATTGTAAATGCTATTTGAGTTTGGACTACAGATTTAAAATCAAATTTATATAAATATGAACTTCATTTAGAAGCATTTTGAATACATTAATACTTGTGATAACAGCAAATATTATTGACCTGAGATCTCATAAACACAAACCTATCACACCCTTCCTTACTCATATTAAATGTGGTTGCTCCATCTCAGCCTCCCTACTAGAATTAGGTTTTTGTCTTCTTTTTGTATAACCTCCTACATATTATTCAAACTATTCTACCTTCTTATTATAAGACTGTTTATTTTCAAGATATATGTTTTTCCCAAGAAAATTCGTAGAAGGCAGTGTAGTTATAACAAACTATTGTACTGAGTAACCATCAGTACACAGAGTAGATGATGGTACAAAGAGCACAAGTCCAGTCCTGAAACCCTGTGTGACAGGTTTGCATTTATAATGAGATCTCAGATCAATATTGTTTGCTGTCATCACAGGTGTTTCTGGGCACCTGCATAAAGAATATAGAGATGCATGTTAGGCAGAGCAGCCTAAATACAAAGATTGCCACTAAGCTGTTTTCCATCCTGTCCCTGAATACATACACAATTATCAAAACACTAAAAAGATACATGTTAACAATCTCCCATGAGAATCAGCTTTAGCCACAAGCAAAGAGGATGATCTCCTACATTTCTGACTTTTTAAAGCCTCAAGTTCACTTCTGACTCTTTAACCTAGAGGCTAATCCTACTGCCACCTCTGCCTGCCACATAACATGTAGGAATTTACTGACTTCTGGATACCTCCTCAGTCTCCAATAAAATTTTTGCAAGGGCTCTTGCTTTTCTTCATGATTAATATGTTGATATTAAAATAACATGGACTATTCAACAAGCTTAACAGTACATACGTATAGTAACATGTGCAATTAAACTAGATATGCAAAAATGTAGCTGGAAAGGCAAATGAGCAAACTGAAAACTATATTCCATACTATGTCATACCAAACTTCAGAGTTTTCAGTCTTACAGAAGTCTCCTGGCCCTGAAAAATACACTGAAACCAGTGTATGCAAAGAATAAGTTCCTCTAAGGTAGGAGCATATGTAAAGAGTGGGAGTGGCTGTCTTTACCCTTCTGCTGAACTTGTATTTAAAGCCCTTGCAGTTACATATGCACTACCTAATCCTATGTTCTTTGATGTAACAGGTTCACTTATGACATCAAAAAATCTGTCACCTGTGGCTCATGCAAGGTTAAATAGCTGATTTGCATTCTAATCCTTTTCAAGAGAAAGTTTATAAAAATAATTTTTAATGACCTTCTGCTATACTAGTTCTGCAGACACAGCTAAAATAAATACTTCCATATTAGCAGATGATACAGATATATATTTCTACTTTGTTTGCTTTCCATACATCTTGCTGTGATCAGCAGTCTGTCCAGCACAATTCAAGCAGATTCCTATGCTGTAGTTTGGGGTTTTTTTGCTGATTTTTGCCCTCTGGACTTGCTTTTTTATAAAGCCACATACATCTGCTGTGAATATCCTCGCTGTGGTAATAGAGTAAAATAAGTGTATCCAAAGTTCTGGGTGCTGGCCTTGCATGTACATATGGTGCCCTGCTTTAAATATTTGCTGTTATCCTTATCTGGAGTGGATGTTGCTGTTACCATTCTGTGAGATCTCACAACACCAGCAGTGTTCTGTTCTTTCTTTAAAACAGCAAAATACAGCTTTAGCCTACAGACACACACACGCACATCTATATATATAGTTCCCCTCTTATCTGTCAACAAAAAAGAGCATGCATCTGAAAAAAAACTGTGAAGCAAGACTGAATCAGTGTTCTTAGAATGCTCATTTTATGTAGACCATGGTGTTTTATCTCTTTTAGAGACAAAGTTCTCCCTCTCTAAGGTGGTCTTTCTCATGTCAAGCACTCGGGAGAAAAACTCTATTGGCTAAAACACTCAGTCATTATTAAAAGTATTTCATGAAGCAATAACTTGATTTTCTGAGCATCACCAGGGACTAGATTGTGGAATTTTAGGGCAGGCAGAGAAGTAGTTTCCTGTCCTCAAAACACCTTTATTTGTACTTCAGTCAGTGCTAGCTTTCCCGCTCTTCCTCCTCCTGCTCTGTGCTTCAGACAGCAGCATGTGAGGATGACCACAAATGCTGCTCATCTGCTCTTCCCACTCCTTCAACTTCACCTGTGTGTGCAGGGACGTACAGGCAGATCTACTCCTCTACTTGTCAGACTTGACAATGAAATTATCCTGGTGGATATGATGCACAAGGAGAAGGACTGTGTTGGCTCAGTTTAAGTTTCTTCCAGCCTGCTTGAGAAATGAAGAAACATTCTTCCTTTGGACATTTCAAAACCGAAAGAAGACAGAATGACATCAGGCTTCCCTGATGTCTCTGACAAGGCTACCGTACAAGAAGCCACCAGGCAACACGGAAAGCCTCGAATTTTGATTTTTGTGAAAATGAAGGAGAGGGGATTTTCACAGATACTGTAATACTGGCAGTAGTTGAAGTACTCCAATTCAAGGATTCCAGTTTGTCCAGCTCTAGATTTGTCAAGTGTGCAAGCTACACTAATGGTTAAGGTCACCACTGCTGTTTATATAAATGAAAAATTTCCCCAGATGCTATTGGCATTCATATTACATTCACCAGTGTTTTCAGGAATAAAACTAATTGCTATTGGAAATAGTTCTATCCCATTTGGAAATGGCACAGAAATTAAGTAACATTAAGACTCAGTAAGCCAGTGGGTCCATGTCTACAAAAGGGACATGACCCTTGTTCAGACCCTGACAACAGTTCATGTTTTCTCATGTGGTTCCCCAGATCACTTTCTAAATGGATGGTAAGAGTGATGCTGATTACTGAAAAATATGCCTGATAAGCCCAGTTCTTCTGTTAAAAAGACACAAGGTTGCATCTTTTCTCCTTCAGAATTTTCCCAAACCACATGCAATTGGATATCATCCAGCACTCACATTTCTGTTCTCATTAGCATTCTTGCATATATGCTATTTATATTTTGTGATTTTCTGGTTTTAGTAGCCTCTAATACTTAAGAATGACCAATGTTACCTTTTCACTTTCTAGTCCCTCTGGACCACTACCTTCAGAAATTCAGTATAACTGAGTGCCATGGTGTCTGTTCATTACAAGTCTTTACTTTGAGATCAACTTCCTTGAAGAGTAGCTGGCTGAAAGAGCAAAGATAGCACTGGAGGTCATGGGGAGTTCAGAACAAACCTGATTGTGGATGAGAGCTATGCCACTGCTGACTGAAAAAGGAGCTCTAAATCCAACTCAAAGCTATATGCAGGACCACCTGCACTGCCTTGTCTCTCTTGTCCCTTGAGACAACAAATTGTTTTGTCACATGGCACCAAAAATGTTTGGTTTGAATTGTGTCATTTGGAACATGAGTACGTTTTTAAAATGCACAAGATATGAGCCTTACAGGATAAAATGTAAAATCTATCTCAAATGAACAGGTTGTGAAACTGAGAGTTTGTGATGAAAAGAAGGATGAAAGCAATAAGCTAACTAGAGGACACATTGTGAAAAATGTACTAGGTACTCTGAAAAATGGAAAGAATAGGCTTAGAAAGGGAAGATGACAAGGAATCCAAATGATACAATGTGAGGTTAAAATAAATAATTCTACTGGGAATGGCCTGGAAACATTGAAAATGGGAATTTGTGAAAAAACTTGCTAATACCTGAAGACTATTTTGTCTTTCATAAAGGCACTGACCTGTTAATAAAAATAAGCCTAACAGTACCCAAATAGATTGGGACTGGGATATATTTAATTTAAAAATACACTGCTGAGTGCCTGAAGAAAGCCCTGTGGCTGTATCTCCTGCTGCCCATCCATCAGTTGTGAGTGTTCCCTTACTTTTGGCTGTGTCTGCAGGCCTGTGCCCATCACAGACCATGTGGACAGGAGATTATTGTGAACAAGCACGTCAGTGCAAGACACCTATGAAGAAAGTGAGGATGAAAAAGCAAATTATTCAATATTTGTGTTTCTTAACACACTGCCCTCGGTAGATAGGAAGGAAAACAAGTGAAATCTTCCACAAATAGCTATTCCAATTTTTAAACAAGTGGAGGTTAAAAATTGTTTGTACTACTTTCCTATCAGGCAAAATCAATGACGAAGCAGAATGTTAGGTGAATACTATCATTTTGAATACACATTTATAATCTGTACTTGCATGTGAGTAAGATAGCAAATTTTGTGTACTCACTTAAGAAATACCAATATATCCATGGCTTATCAGTCCAAAGTTGCTCAAATTTTAGCATTCAGATTTATGAATTATTCATAAAATAGCTGTGCAGTAGGAATTATTTATAGAAATGTTGCCAAAAATAGCACTCTTTTTAGACTGAGTCTAGTAAAAGAGAAAGCTAATTTTGTTAAATTGTTTAGATCAAATTATCTGCTTAGCCTTATTATTGAGAATACAGTGCAGTCTATTTTTAACTACACAGTGGGGCTCTCAGCACTTCTGAGAAGAGTGAGATAGAGCCTAACACATTCCACTGCTGCTGTTCTGGAGGCCTGCTGTGAATATGCAATTATGAATGGATTCAGTGTATGAATTTGCTTTGAACTGTACTATCTTGTACTGTGTTTCTGGGAACTGTTAAACCATCCTGTTCTGTTTCTGTCCAGAGTTCTGTCATTTGAGGATATCATACATTACTGCAGAAGAAATAAAAGAAATCTTCCATAAGAAAAAGAGTGGGCAGAGCAAACAACACGACTGTTTTTATGGGATTCACAAGGGATTTGTATAGCACAATCTCAAGAAAATAGATTTTCTTACTCAATAGCTAGAAAGAGAATGTGTTGGAGTCTCAGGTACAATTAAAGTGTGTTAGGAGCCCTAGGCCAGTGTATCTGTACAAGAATCAGTGTAGTTACAAACTCTGACTGCACTGCAGCAGGGAAACAGTGGCAAAGGCTGAGGATTGACTGATGGCCTTTTCTCTGGTCTCTGTTTCTAATTGAGAGATGCTGCAGCCCCTGAGCACTGTCAGAAGTCAGACAAGTTATACCAGTTGAAGATCTGACCCTAACTAAATTCCCAGTTGTAATTTTGTGGTGTTACTGAGTCTAGAGTGATTCTGCCATCCCCAAGCCAGTAATTACTGGCTGTGCCTGGGCCAACATCAGCACAACACTAAAAAGTTAGATAAGACATAATCTGTCCACCATTATTTAATATCCTTGCCCTCATTTTCTTCCTTCCCTCCTCCTCACTAAAGGAATGCTAGGCTGAAATAACAAGAGACATTTTTTGCAACATTTCTGTCACCAGAGGTTCTCAGAGAAGTCTGGCTGAGGACCCATTCTAGTGCTCAGAGAAAGGAATCTGTTTTCTGTGTAGGGGAATTCTTAATTGCCTTTTCTCCTCCTCCTTGAAACGTTTCTAACAAAGAAAGTCATGCTGCTGTTTACTCCCTGTTCATCATTAGCTAAATAAAACTCCATAAATATTTCATTCTGTTGAAACCTTAATAATCAAATAAACCAACATAATCCAGCAAACATATCAATTATTGCAGATTATTCTGAGCTGATCAGGCACGTTTAAAGATTTGTTTCTGTCCTAAACAATAGTTATTTGAGTTTTATGTTTGGAAAGAGAAAAAGAAAATACTGAGTGTCTTCATTCCATTTGTCTGGTGAACCAATGAGCAAAAGCAATTTGCAGAGAAAAAATTTGTGACATCCTTAGTGGTGTAAACTAGGTACCATACTGAAGACAGTCCCTTCAGGGTTAGTCCTAGATATCAGAAGACACAATGTGCCTCTATAATTTTTGAGAGACAGATACACTTGCACAATACAGTGACATTTAATGCTTAGAGTCATCACTAGCAACCATCTTAAAGAACATCAGAGTTGCATTTCATACACAGAAATGTTTATGGAACTGAACATCATTTATATTCAGTAAGGATTTTGCTCGTCATTTTTCTATTAGTTATCATGCAGACACTGTTTCATTTTTTGGTAACACCAGGACTGGATATCTACAAAATACAGATATGGTAGTTTGAACTTACACTTCTTGGGTTTTTTTTTTAGTTCAGTTTTCAGGGACTAATTTGAGAACAGTGCAATAGCAGAGTGTGAAAAAGAGAATGGTTCCATACTTCCTGGGCACAGTGACAGACAATGTCTTTTACCATGCACACCTGTAACCAAGTCATTAGGTTTGGTAAACAGGCAATAGGGAACAAAATTCTTTATCCTTATCCTGTCTGAGTAAGAATTTGGGGATTTAGCTCTGCATAACAGTTGCTTCATATTATTAATATAAGATTACCTTTGTCCTCTGTAATGGTGAGAGAATATGTTGTTACCTGGTGTGTGGTATTTATTGTACTCAATCTAGAAACAAAATGCATTTATGTGGTCTCACATGCATTTATATTCTCCATGCATTGTGAAATAGCATATAAATGTGCTACTTCCTTGTACACAAGTTAGATGTTAATGATACCAAATCTGCACCTCACGAGCTAGATTTCACCACCAGTGTATTCAATTACAATCAATAGAGGTCACGTCCAGGTCTACCTCCCTTGCTGTCACTCCAGGGCTTTAGCAATGTAACTGTAGGTTCATATCCATGACAAGAAAGCACATTCTTCATACCACAGGGAAAGCAACAGGATTTTAGAATTCCTCTTTGTTGCTAGGCTGGACTGAACACATTAAAATATTGAAATTAAATATTAAAATTTGAAACACAATGAAATAGAAAATAATTCAGTCAGACTTGTTCCAGACTTAAATACTTTCTGTGAATTCAAGCTTGGTTGACCAAAGAACCCAAGCTTGGATAAGCTAAGATTAACCCTTATGAAGCAGTTTTGTGGAGTCCCTCTGAAAAGCTCCCATGGCCCTTAGGGGATGGCTGATTACCTGCACTGCTGGGGCAGCTTCCCCCTCCCTGGAGTTTCCACTGCATGGCTATCAGGAAACCCTCACTGTACTATTAGTCTACTCTTTACTGACTGAACCTGAAAAGATGAAAGTGCCAAGTGACACAAGTTGATCCCCCTTGTCCTTAATGAAAATTGTGTTCCAAAACCTTCAAGCTTTTGTAGCACCTATAAGTACAACTCATTTCCAGATGAAGTGAGACATTCTTTCTCTGTTTATAAAATTGTAAAGAAAGCCTTTGGAAACCATATAGGTCATCTACTTCCAAATGATGCCCTGGGATACAATTCTCAATGATCATTAGATTGGTTTACTATTATATGAACAACACAGAGAAAGATTTCTGTCCCCCTTTAATCCCAAAGATGTTAATTATTGCTATTAATACAAGAAAGTATTTACTATTCTTGTCACACTGCCTCATTTGCAATGGTATATTATCTTGGGAAGAGAATTGGTTTTGTATTCCTTCCTATTCTGAAATTCTCTATAGCTCCCTGTGGGAAGAACAAAAGAACAGGACTCGTTCTTCCTCAGCAGTCACACAGCTGATCTCACAATATGATGCTGAGTTCATAATGCTTCCAAGTGTTTACCAAAATAAGAGAGAGAATGATGTTTGTTGTGTTTGACTTCAGATTATGAGATTTCAGGAGTATGTACTCCTGTACCAATGAGAGGAAGGGAAGACTGGTCCAGAGCTCATTTTGGTTTTTAATGTTCCTTGTTCTTTCCATTCTTATTCCTTCCCCATTTACAAAATCAATAATGTGGAAGAAAAAGTTTTTGTAAAGGGACACACTTCTTTTGTTCACTCAGACACTTGGCATTTATTTTATCTCATTTTGGCAAAATTACATTGCAGCTGTCTGGAAGCGATATTTAGTCTGTTATGAACTCTGCATGGAGTATTTTTAGATTCGATTTTGCTAAGCCTCCTCTTAGTAAATTATTTCTAATTCATGTGAGTTGCATGAACCTGAGAGCTCCATTAACCTTCATTATGCCTTCTCATCACTTCATAGTCTGAGCTCACATACAAACACAAAGAAAATATTTAAATGAAATAGTGTCTTTAAAAAGATTCCAAACTAAAACTACTTGATTTAAGGAGGCACAGCTACCTTATCTATGCTAACATCCCACCATTGTTCTGCTGGACTGTTTTTAGTGGACCCGAGCCAAATCAATAGTTACTGACATTAGCCTCGGTTTCTTGTCAGCTCAGAAGAGCTCATTTTCTGTCACTCTGTTGCCCTCTAAAAGCATTGCTCATTTTAATGATATTTTGGGGGAACCTATCCCCCCCCACTTTAATCTCAAATGAAAAGCAAAAAAGCCTCTTAGACACTTCAGAAATTTCTCTCCTTCCCAGTTCATTCCCGCCACCCAGAAATAAATCTTGTGCTCCCTGCCTTCATCAGGGCACTCACAGAATCATGGAAGATAAACTAGAAACAGAAGCTTCAGAATGCCTTTAATCCATTCCTCCAAAATGGAACAATTTAACATACTTGCATCATAAACTCTTACCCCTGCCTCATCCTAGAAATACAGCCAAAATTAGAGTGCTTTATGCTGACCAATGATGTCATAAGAGCATTTTCTCAAAAGTAAAATGAACACATTTGTCTCAAACTAAGACTTCAGGCCATTTGCTCTTAAGTCTTCAAAATCAGTGAATTAATCATCTGAGCATTACGGAGCTTTCACTCCTAACTTGTAACTATGCATGGAGCTGGCTGATGGAATGTGCAGGTGTGATTGAGGAGATCCAAATATTGTGCTATGGAAAAGAAAGGAAAACAGTTGATCAAGTTAGTGGTTGATCAAATGTCACAAATTATATGCAGCCTGTAGTTCAAGAATGTTTTTCTAAAGATATCTGGCATTCCTTATGTTCCCCTTTAGGCTTTATATCACTTCCAGTTCATAAACTCCTTTGTTAGTGTTATCTCAGTTGCAAAAGATGGTAACTTACATTGTGACTTTTAAAAAGATGATCCTGGTTTCCTAGGAAAATTTCTTAGAGCCCTTCTATTTCAACCAGCAGAATGCTGCTTGTATTAAAATAACCTGAGCCTCCCTCCTTCAGCACTGTGCAAGGTCTGGGTTCAGAAAGTGGGGGTGTTGCTGTCCTCTGGAAGGGCTCCTCTCTTTAGGGCAGCACAGGATGGACTTGCCTGGAAAGGTTTACCTCCGTCTCCTGTTTCAGAAACCCCCTAAAACAGAGATCTGTGAAGTCAATGATACTTGGTCGTGTGGCATTGCAAGGAGAAATGTACTAATTGATTGAAAGTATGACACAGTTTCATAAATTCATGTTATATTTTATAAAACTCTTTAAAAAGTTGCAGTACAGGTTCCTCAAATCTAAATGTTCTTTGAAAAGTGTAACCAGTAATTTGCATATTGCTTCAGAAGCAGAACCCATGTCCAGAGCCTTGCATGTACTCCTTTAGTTGTAGGATATCTATGAATCTGTGCAATAAATAGGCAAAAAAAGTGCTGAAATAACAATCAGTAAGGTTCTATAAGGTGGAATATGGAATATGAGGTTTTCTGTCCTAATTTCAGGGATTAAATAATCAATTCATACAGAAAATTATTTCCAGTTGTTGATTATAACAATAGATGTTTCACTGAGCCACAAAAAATTTTATTCATATTTACATACCTTTGTGCTTCAGTAAAACTAAATCAGTCCAGGGTAGTGGGATTCTTTCATGCATGGAATAAAAACCATCAAAAAGCTCCACTGTACACAAGATTTTTAGTGATATGTCCCCACTCCTTTACTATTGATAAGGAACTCATGAGAGACAATAACACACCAGTCCTTTTCCCTTAAATTTGTATCTCAGTACTAGAGGCTGGCATTTCTGCTGCATTTTCCTAAAGATTACAGGTTTGCCTTTCAGGGCCCTCTGACATGTATCCAGTAAAAACACCAGAGAAGGACTGACAGTGTCATCAGTCACTTGCCACTGCAGCCTTGGTGTTGCCAGGAGTCCCTGCTTATTGCAGCATAACCCGGAGCTGAGTGCAGCCTGTGATGCCAACTAATGCCTCCAGGAAGACAGTGAGGAAGAGAGAATCATGTAACCCAGAGAGTTTTCATGCTCAGACATCCTTTCTCAGCCACTGCAGGACAACTAGAGAGTCCCAAAGCATCCTAACACAAATCAGAAAGCTCCTGTTTCTTGATTTTTGTTAGCCTTCGCTCTTACACTTCTTCCATCCTGCTCTCTCTGAAAGAGCTCACTTTTCAGCTGCAGTAGTTTTCTTTGGCAGACTGTAAGTGTATTACCCAGTAGGAGCATCATACTAGACTGAGGAAAAGTCTTAAGAAAGAGTGGTCACATAGGATAAGGAGTAAAGAATATTATCTTGTTCAGTTTAATCTGTTATTTTTATTTGCATTCTTCATCCCTGGTTTCTTCTTTAATCTTATATTAGCATATGAAGGTTTTTTTTGCTTTTTTCCTCTCTTACAACAGATTGCAGACAACTCTTTGCCAACCCAGAAGGCTTAAATTACAATATGAATACAGACTGTGGATTGCCTTAGATTCTTCACAATTACAGAAGACTCACTTGGTGCAGCAATGAAACTGTCTGTGTAGAATGCTGAAAGGCTTTTATCCTGCTGGTTACCTCAGAATGCATAAAACAGTGTCCTATGTTATAGCTTTGGCATAAGTAACAGTGTTAAGTAATTTGGGAATATAATCAGTCCCTCAACATCTGATAAAGCACGTTCTTGTTTAGGGGTGCTTTTCTTTTCTAAGATACTGATATTCCCAACTGTCAGCCTTTTCAATTTCCATTGCATTTTTAAAGGGTCTGTGTTGTTATATCAGCCACACTATTTTCCTCAGATTGTCTTAGAGATAAATAATATTTGATTATCATCTCAGGAGGCATCAAATATTTAAAATATGAAATTTTTTGCATGCAGACTGTAGGGTCAGTTTTCTCTTTTTTATTATTTGTAAAGTTCCTTGAGAATTCTTTTATCTAATGGAGCAGCACTTGCACTTTGTGCTCTGAAACAATGTTGTTTCCAATTCATTACATAAGGAGAAATGAGGCATCTTGTGAAGTAAGCATTAGAATATGAAGTCAGAAAGTCTGCACTGCTAAACCAGATTGGTCTTTGGGGAAATTGGATATTTCCACTCCACTAAAAAGCTATTATAATAACATTCTTTTGACTGCCAAGCAAGCTGCACTAGAGACTTCATTTGCTCCTTGCTTAATGTATCTGACTTCTGATACCTCACTTTTGAGTCAAAGCAAGAGATTTTACCTTTTTTTATTTTTTTTTCTGTGACTCTCTTGCACCTGCTGACTCCCAACCTTCATTCCTATACTGGTTTAATTAGATGCTAGTATTCTTGCCAAGTCCAGGACAACATAAACTTGCAGCAATGCAGGAACAATATCTTCTGAATTAAGCACTAATTCCTCCAAGACCCAAAGTGCAAAGAGAAAGAGTAAAAACAATAAATTACATTTGTATCTAGATAGAATTTGCATTACACATTATACAACCTCAGCTTTCCAGCTTTATCTCTAGAGCACAGTGCTACTGAGGTAAAAGCTGAAGCCTCATCTGCCTTGCAAACCAGGGGTTTTATCTCCTCCATTCTGCCTCTTTGCTCTGGTGTGTTACCTGATCTTATTACATTTTGAAAGAAATATTTCCAAATCCAATATATTCTGTCTCTGATACTGCTGATCAGCTCAAGGGGTTTATAGCAGTGACATTTCCTGTACATCTGGGAATTCATAGCAGAAATTAAAGTCCTCAAGGAACACTGATTGAGATACTAACTTGTGTTTTACTAGCTGGTCTACATGTAGTGCACAGTCCAAAATTTATCTCTAGGTAATTCATTATACCCTCAAGG
Organism: Haemorhous mexicanus; assembly: GCF_027477595.1. Taxonomy (NCBI): domain Eukaryota; kingdom Metazoa; phylum Chordata; class Aves; order Passeriformes; family Fringillidae; genus Haemorhous; species Haemorhous mexicanus. The sequence continues at coordinate 19,578,361 of NC_082349.1, read as the reverse complement.
AGCAATGAGGAAAGTCCAAACTAGGAAGGCTTATCCCTCTAGAAGGATTTAGCAAAGCTAAGTTTACAGTCTGATATCTCAGTTACTTAACACAGGTACCCTCAAGCTCCAACTCCGAGGAGAATCTTTGACTCTGCAAGGGGGGATGGAAAATCTGGAGCCAGAGTTCTTCTGCAAAGAGATCCAAATCTGAGAATCTCATGTGAACTCGAGTGTTCTAACCCCAGAAAGCAAACTGCAGCACAGAAAACTAATACACACTAAGGGAGAGTCCCAGGCTCATGTTTGTATATAAGCCAGGTAAAGCTTTTAGGAAGTTGTATCATTTATTGAACCAACAGATAGAGAAAATGGTTTGCTAAGGGAAAAAAATCAGCAATTTATATAGCTTAAGAAACCATAACCAGGAGTTCTGAAGAATCAAAAATACACAAGAGCTGCAAACAGTTTCTGTATGGCTCAGACATGTAACTTAACAATAAAAAGATATGAAAGACTGCCAGCAGCAAAACATGAGGGTAGAAATCAGAATAAAACAAGATTGCTTGAATGTCTCCATTTAAGTGTGTTTTTGTAGCCTGCTTTCCAGGCACTGGAGCATTCCCATAGACTGTGGGTGTAAGCAACAAAAGCAACAAAATAAATGTATTTCATGTCTCTATCAATTTTTCTAAAGAAATTAAGTGCCTAAACTGATGTTTATTCTAAATGCTTTGAAAAATAATTTGTTGCTTAGCCAAAAATATCCATTCTTCTTACTAATAAGCCATTGAATTTATGTGAAATTACTTGATTGACAAGTTTGAGGATCAAAAGGTCATTTACAACCTAAGGACTTGTCTTTCACCTATTAATAATTTATTAAAAGGAAACATTTTGTTTTACATCAGTCATTTAATAAAATCCCCAATAATGATTTTAATATTTTAAATTCATCAGAATATTTTTTATTCATACTGTGGATGAGAAATGAGCATGTCACAAACTTTATCTACTGAGTTTCCCTTTAACTCATTAATTTCTCTGTATCCTGAGTTCACTGAACAATGTATCAAAAAATCTCACAGTCCAGAGCTGAGTTTAACAAAGTGAGCAAAGTTACAATGTGCTGTGTAGTCTATCCAAACCAGGAGGATTGTGGTAGAGCTCTGGTGTAAATCATGCAAGTCACACTCAGCCTTTAAAAACTGGTTTTGACTATAATGAGCACAACCTGTCTGCAGAGTGACTGTCATGTAATTAAGTTACTCCAGAGCTAAAACTTGGTATTTTACTTTAAAACTCCAGATTAAATCCCTCCAGGAAAATGTGGTATAAAATCAGGTTGGGTTTTGTTGAAGTGCCCTTCAGGAAATGAGTTGTATTGTCTGTAAAACGTGTGTGTGGCAGTAAAACAAAAAGATCTTCCAACAGGGATAATTTAGGAAAGTATTAACAGTCTTGAGGCTAAAGTTGTCATCACTTGCATCAGATATAAGACCTGCAGAAGTCTGTTTCCTAAACAATCTAAAGCAGATGAGAAGCTGCAACAAACTAATGCTTGGTTTCTTGGGGTTTATTTCTTCTGAAAAAGCCAGTGTCTTTTAAATTTTGTGTTACTGCCTGTTCATTGGGAAGCTTTCCTGTTTTTCCTCATGGTCCCCTGCTGAAATCCTGCATTAATGGGGAAGGCCTGCCTGCCTTCCCCTTGACCCCAGAACAGAAGTAGGAACACAGGAGGTGTTTCCCTGCAGCCATATTTTCATATTAGAGAATGTATTTTCACCTTCTTTTTTCTCCATTATATGTTATATTTAAAAAAAAAAAAAAAATTCTTTCAAATAGCCCTATGGCATTCCATCTGGCCCCAAAGAAAACATTTTCCCAAAGCACTGGCTGAAGTAGATTCCATCTGGAATCACTTTTCTCCTTATTTGTGACAGATTGACTCTGTTGTATTCATAAGAAAACAAATAAGCAATATTTTGTTCCATCAAAAAGCGAAAAGTCAATAAAAAAGTATGTGTGAAATACAGTATCTTCAGTTTCCCACTTTGAGTTCCACAATATTATCTTCAGCATCTTCCCATTTCTGTCAAACCATCTCCTTTATATAGATTTTAAATCTTTTTTTTTTTCGTTTTAAATCTGAAATTGATTTTCAAAGCTAAGCATTATGAGACTTCATGCTTTTTTTATTGCTATTTAATTGCCTTAACACCACAAGCACTTCGACAAATTGGCTAAGGGGTTTTTTTTCCAGTTTCATGTTAGTAGTTTTTACTGTTATTGTTTAATGTTTTGGTGCTTTTTTAGAAGCAGGAGATGGGAATCTTGGCTAGGAATACACTAATGCAAGACAAAAACTCAGAACAGAATTTTTGCTTGGTCAAGAGAGGGCTATAAAATACAGATAAGAAGTTTATAGTCTGAACTGTACAGTGGCTTTGATTGAAATTTCCTGTTCTTGTTTTGTGGTCCTTGATAGCACTGCTAGCCAAGCTGCAGAAACTAATTACATAGCAGAAATATTTTAATAAATTTCTCTGCCATTTGCTAATAAGTTAGTTAAATTTCCCTGTAAAATTAATATCAAATCTTTAAGGTTATGTAAATGCCTTCATAAATCAAAATCTTGGCCCTTTTTTTATTAATTAGATCTAAAAGCTTATGTAAAACTTCACCAGCATTGCCCATGAATTTTATTCTCATAGGCACATTGCTAAGCCATCCTTTAAAGACTCAGTGACTTTGTGATTCTCAATTGGTGAATTTGCCCTCATTAAAGCTAGAAAGAATGCCTGCATTGAACTTCTTGTGGACAGAAACCTTTTTCTCTGTAAGTGAAAGCTTTGCTTCTGAGCTGTTCACTGATGCTCACTCCTCACACATTTCATATTTTTCTCCTGTGAAATAATAATGGTGTTTTAATTTTGGTATTGTAAACATGCACAGGGGGATTAAGTGCTGCTGTATAAAAGAATAGCCTAAAATGCTGAAGAGTCATTTAAAAATACAGGTTATGGAGAGTGTCAGAAGGCTTCTGATGGGGTATCACCTGAGTCTTCATCATTTATACTCCACTGTTGTCAGCTCACTAAATCCCATAAAACTGCAAAATTCCAGTCATGTCCTATATTGGGAAGGACCTTGTTTCCTTTGGTCATAAACTGCAACTGTAAAGGAATGACTTTATTGTGACTTGATGAGCATTGTTGAGGTTTTTTTAGAAAACATTTTCATCTTCATTTGGAAGATGAAAAATGAAATTTTTGGGATAAGTCATAGATTGGTTTGGTGTCAGGACTGCTTACCAAGCTGTAAGAGCTTTGTTCCCTTCCAGTGTCACAGCCTGGAGTATCAGACACTGCTCTGTGTGACTGCCAAGGCACAAAGCCCAGCCATTTCCACCAGCTCCTCAACTGCTGCAATCCTGGTCTCTAGCAGCTGAAAAACCACCCAGTATTAGTCCAAGACCACAACTTCCTAACTCAGAGAACAGGATTCAATCCCTCTTTTAGAGACACAAGGAGGGGGTAAAGGATAACACATGACAGGGTGAAGAATCACAGGTGTTGAAATTATTGACCTTTAAGTACCACCATGCAAGCTACGTTCTTCTATTGTGAACATAGTTTTTTAGAGTAGGTCTCCAGTTTTCATTTTCTACAAGTTTGAAAAAATACCTACATTTATGTCAGTATTTACTTTGGCTCACAATTTTCTGTGCTAGTTTTACAAGAACTTTCAATGTACACCACTTCCTTGTAATCAAAAGAATATGGCCTCTCCTAATAGATGCTAACTGCTGCCCATATGGTTTTTTCTGAGCATTGTGCTGATACTAAAAGTTTACAGAGTTGTGTGGCAATCACACCTGAGTCAAAACCCCGGGTAGAAATGGAGGTAGGGAAGTCAGAATTCAAATCACTTCTTTCAAAGCAATGTAGAGATCTCTGGTTTTCCAACACATTTGCTGAGCTTGAGATCCTGGAATATCATGAGCTGTATGAGACAAAGACAGAGCCTTTGTCTCTAGGAAGAGGCAACTAAGATTAACCTGTTCAGGATTTTAAGTGTCAAGGAAGAATCTCAACCTTCACACAGCAGGCAGTGTGCCCAAGGAGACAGAATGACCAGGCTGAGGATGGACACACTACCATGACCACCACTGTGCCCGTGCATAAATACTAAATTTAGTTTAAAAGTGCTTTGAATTGTCTTTTAGGTGTCTTTCTTTTGGTGTATTCAAGTGCCAAGATGGGAGCAAAGAGGCAGTAACCCCTAATAGCTCACCACTAAATATGTCAGTTTTTTCAGAGCTATTTTTTCCCCATCTCTTCCTTCCCGCAATTTTTTCTTCCCTCCTAAGAGTTTTACCAAGTTGCTGTAAACTTTCCATGTTCAGAGTAGCTTTTACAATCTTGTTGCTCATCCATATGCAGAAATCCCAATCATCCAAATCAAAACTTAGAAAATTGGCATTTTGTCATTTCAGGGAAATGGTAGCCAAGATTAAACCACACATTATTTAGTTTTCATTTACTTATTCAAGCCACTGTTACTGCCTGAGAGATAAGAACACTAATCTTCAGAAGATCTGGGACACATTTGGGGGTTTTTTTATACTTCTATTTGGCATTCATTGCTGTGCATTACAGAAGTGCATTTCCCACAGTACTACCTTCAGATAACAGCACCAGTTTAATAAATTTCTCTTTTTACTCACAGGGGGCTGGGAACAGAACATTGAACCTTCAAATTTTATACTGAAATTCCTCATCCATGAGAAGCTGCAGTTGCTAATAGCATTCTGGCCCTCAGCAGCCCCATGGAGGGGAGCACCCATTCCTTACAAGGATGGATTTAACTCAACCCCTGAGGGTCACACACTAATTTAAATGATTTTAGTAAAAGAAGGAAAAAATTAGGGTAAAGGGGAAAATGGATAGAAATAAGCAATTGAATCCCTTAAAGTGAAGTATTATTTAAAACTTTTCTTTCTGTTCTGTAAAACATAAATAGGAAATTAAAAAGGCAGCAAGAAAACCAGTATGTCATAACTTCAGTAAGGTTTGTGGTATACTCGCTATTATTTTTCTTCAAGTAATACAATTTTGATTCCCAAATGAACAGCTAGAGTTCTTTTCAGAATTATTCCATTCAGAAACTTGTAGGATTGTTACAGCCTTAGAAAATAGCAAGTGCTTGCTTTCTCTACCCTTACTTGAACATAGAAGTATTTTACAGCATCTGGGATCATGCTTTGTGGCATATCCATACATTGTTTTACCCACTACTGAAAAGCAGCATGTCTTACTGAGCTAAACACAGCACGTGGCTCACTGTAGTCAAAGCACTACACAGCACTTAGAACAGGTTAAGTATCCAACAGAAACTGCAAGAAGCATTTTGCTCAACAGAACAAAGCTGGAGTTTGGCCACAGCGTTTGGATTAACACCTCTGTCTTGCAGGCAAGATTACCCATGGAATTTTCTCAATATTCACTTACACAGTGTAAGCTTTCATCCCTGTTTAAAAGTAAACCAGGCCTTCCAGGATGGTGTCAAGAAGCAGAATACATTAAGAATGGATTTGCTTGCAGTGAGACACATTCACAAAATCTTGTTATTTTAAGATGTTGCAGGAAACATGTGGTGCTTTCTGAACAGAAATGTAATTTTCTTTCTTGGACTTTCTGCCTACAGAAAAAGATCCTTATATCTCAGGAAGGAAATGCTGTTAATGCCACTATTGTTAGAAAATCCAAACAGGAGGATGCTTCAGCCTTTAAATGCCATTATCAGTGCCATGCTGGTTAAACCTATAAACTCTTGTTTAGTACTGTAGCCTGTGGGTTGCCAGACCACTGGGGATAAGCTCAGCTTTAAACTTCTGAAGAATTTTTCCCTATTTCATCTCTATAGAGTTTATGACAGATACGCTAGAAAAGGGTATCAGCACAATGTGACTCTTTAAGAGACTTGCCAAAAGAATGTATGAAAACATGCTGGGATGAAGGGCAAGTCAGCAGGATAACCCTCCCCACCTTACTTTTTATTAGTCAGTCTTGACAATTATCTGCATTGGGAAATATAGGAGAATACAGCCAAGTGTTTCTCTAATGCAGAGCTGTAAATTTACAAAGAACAAAGACATGCTTGTCAGAATGCAGCAGAAATCAAACAGTACATGGTTCCTTTGCTTCCAGTTCCAAAGACAGCACTCGGCCAGATGCAAATACAGGCATACAGCATACAGCTGCTAAATAAAAAGGAGATGAGCTGATTTCTGAGCTCTGAGGGACAGCTCCTTTCCACACAGCAAAACTACTCTTTCCCTGTTGAAATGCTGCATCCATGTCCAAACCATCTAACTGAATCATGCCCTGGCATGAAAGGAAAAGGCAATTAGGGTGTGTGGCACCAACAAACACTATGGTTTGCTGTGGGCCAGCATTCAACCCCATACCCCAGCCCTTTTGTATTTGTAATTGGAGACATATCCCACTAAGTCTTTTCCCAAAGACAAAATTCCTCTTTGACAGGGAATTTTGTTTTGCAAATCCTTTCTACTTTCTTCATTCCTGTCTTCTTCTCACTTGCAAAGACTCCAGAAGATTTTTAAAAGGCACTGAACAAATTTACCTGTATCTATTAAATGTGACAGGCAAGCTCCAGTTCAGTTAAGTTCTGACTGCAAAGCTGTAAGCTTGCACTAACCAGAGGAAGGGCCAGTTATACTGCCCATTCTCACAGGCTAAATGCACTTCGGCTCTGATTAGCTCAGGTCTCTGGTTTTGACCATCTAGTTGCAGTCAGAGCCAGCTGAAATAACTTATTTTATTAAATTACTAAAGAATTTACTGATTTTCATTGCTCAAGCTCTCTCCAGGATTATATATGATCTAACTTCATGGGGAATTTCAGTTTCAGCTCCTTTAATTTAACATTTACTCTCAATGACAGCCAGCTCACCTACCTCATCCAGCCTCAATACATATTTTGAAGATGGAAAACCAAAATTGTACATTCGGCATAAGAATTACTCCAGGAGGAATTCTGTATAAGTTCTCATACCCAGTCCATCCAGTTTTAAAAGGAAAGCAAAACTGCAAGAAATTCCAGTCCCAGAACCATCCAACATTGCATCCTCATTGCTCAGAGCAAGATAAGAGATCCCAGAATCTTCTAAAAACATACAGATTTCCATCCTCTGTTAAAAGAAAAAGGATTGTCTGCACAATCTTTAGTCATTATCTACTAAATAGATGTCTCCATATATTTTAGAAAATATACTCTTTCTCCCATTAGATCCATCATCATATCACACATTTGAGGGAAAGGCTTATGAAGTTTTATTGAGTACCTGATATAAATGTTACTGAGAATTAAATGGCAGGAAATCAACAGAAGAAGCTTTTCTTTTTATTTCACTTAGTCCTTCCCCACCCATTTGTTTTTCCCAGCTGTTTCAATTAACTGCAGACTTTGCTAAAGCAGACTGCCCATGGTGTTTCCTGTTTCAGTCAATTCTCATAATGAACTAATTCTTCTGCAAAGACACTACTTTGTTATTCTGTACACTTGGGATTTGCTAACAGCAGAACACAAGAGAATAGTTGTGAAATAACCACGAAAATGTTCTTTAATGTCTTCATTCGAAAGAAGCTCCCTGAAGCCTGAAAAATTAAAAAGCAGATAGCTAAGACCACTTCAGAAAGGTCACCTCAAGAGCATTGGTACTGCATGTAATGGACAGCAGACTAAAAATCCCTTGCTCAATACTTCTCTAAGTGGAGACACCTGACTGCAGAATGCCACTGTCTATGCACTGATGAGCTGTGAAAAGAGATTTTCTAGAAAGGGCATATACTTCTCAAACTGCCCTTAAAAAAACCTGGAAATTGCTACTCACAAGTAGCACTGCAAAGCCACAGGGTTTTGTTGAACAAAACCAGAGTAAGATGAAGAAGGCACAATTCTCTAAATTCAGAGAGCTGCAGTTGAACTGATAGAAGAAGTCTGTGCTTTCTCAGTCCGTCGGCAGCTCTGTGAATGTTAATTGCCATTCCAGCTCTGAGAACTTTGCTTCGTGCATGCATTAACCTAATGTGAATAAATAATCATGCTCAGGAACATGACTAATGAACTGCCATTTTCTAAACCAATGTACTACTGAGCACAATATATCACATGAAAATAAAGAACCAAATACAGTATGGAACAACAGTGCAATGAGGGAAGCTTTGGCTTTTCTTCTTGAGCTTAATTTCTAAACCTAACCTGTCAAAGTACAAACTTTCTGAGATTTAGGATTCCTGATTTTGCTCTGCTTCAAAGGAATCTAGTTAAGCCAGCTAAGCCATGAGTGTGCAATCACTTCAACATAAAATGCAAGGTTTCAGGTGTTTACACGATAGCATTTACCCATGAGCACAATTTTGAATTGTAAGAATTTTTTAAGGTAGCATTGTTTTTCATGTATATTAAATTCGCTGACATCAGGGTTAAGTGGCTGTGGCTGAACTTCACAATTCCCTCTTTCTTACAATCAATGCTTTCCTCTGGCCAGGAGGTAATTAGTTTTTGGGCTGGGTATATTTTCACATGTTGCTGACTCAGGACATTTGCTCTGTTGCTGTTCCTAGTACTGATGTTAATTACTTTTTACAGTGCAGAGATCCTACTGCCTCACTTGTCATAAGATAATGTTGGGATGTGTTCTCATTTTCAGTAGACTTAATCCCAATCAAAATGTAACAGGATCTCAAAGCAAAAGTAAATATCAGAGACTAGAAGAGCCTTTAGACTATTTATTAAATAAGGCTCTTAAATAATACCTCTAATGACCCCAGTAATTTGTAATATAGTAATCGAATATTACAGGACTAGCATACAATAACATTAACATTGAAATTGCTACAGATTGACAGACTTTTATGTAAGATCAGAATATGGCATCTGAAGTTATTCTGTATGGATGCTTCAGCTTTTACTGGCTTTAGAAGTTAACTAAAAGAGGAACTTCTCATACCAGCAGAAATTTAGGGTAATAAAGAATGTTGTTCAGATTTTAGAATTGCTGTTTTATTCTAGCTTTTATTCAGAGCAGTTAATCATAAACTAGAAATGTGAAATTGAAGCTTTAAAAAAAAGAACAAAACAGAAAATACAGAGCTGAAATGAAACACAGATCATAAAATTTTGTTTCTGCTTTCTAACAATATGAGAACAACTCTTCAGCTATTCTGTGGCTTCCTTGGTATATGTGACCTCAGAGGTAGAAACATTTTCTTCTCTTTGCTTGCCATTTTTTAATTTACGCACTTATTTATGGTAAAATACAGCTAAAGTTATTTTAACACTTAATTTCCTTAACAAAAAGGGGGTTTGAACACTTCGACAGTTCTGGTAAAAACATAAACAAATACAGTTTCATTTCACTGTTCAGAAAGGAAACATTTTTAAGACTGCATTCCCATGCACATCTTCTCTAGCAATAAAGGCAACGATTGCTCTGAAGCAATACTTGACAAATGGGTGCACAAAAATATCAGATGTGTGGAATATTGACAATCCCCCAGAGCACGTGCTGTCTCTGTCTGTGCAAGCACACCCGGGGCTGCCATTCCCTTTGCAGCTACCCTGGAAAAAAGAGTTTCCATCTTCCCAGGGAGAGCCTCACTCGTGCAGCCCCCGGGCTCCCAGACACTCGTACAAGCTGCCCTCATCCCTGCACTGCAGCACAAAGGGGCTTTAAAGCCCCTGTGCAGCTACAGCAGCTCTGACTTCAGCAGCACGGGGATGCCAGAGCTCTGGTAGTGTTAAATTATATAACCAGCCAAGAGGACTGGAGGATCACCTCCTGCTGAGTTCTGTAAAGATGTATCCAGCAGCAATACTGGGAATCACATGGCAGCAAGCTTTCTCTTCTGCAGTTAAACCAGTGGGAAGGAAATAAAGTGCTAAACTGCATTAATGAATATTCTGTCACAAGAACCAAGCAGCATGTCATCTGTTAGGAATAATCATGATAACTCAACAAACAGCATTCTTTCCAGGAGCTGACAATACTCTGGATGGAGAATAATCAACAATGATTTTTAATCTGGGCATCAGAAAAGTCTTTTATTGCCTTTTGAATGTATTTTGTCCAGTGTTAAAATTCAAGAGGAGACCAATTACATTCTTCTGTAAAACTGCAAATGTTGAAGAGAAGAAAACCAAAAATGTCAAAAGCTGCAATTCAGTGTGGTAAAACAAAATTCTGTCTTTATATTCATGAAACGTTCTGGAACTGAGGGAATTAGTGTGCTTACTAAACTTCTGAAAGAGGACAGGAATAGAAAAAGGTGATAAAACTGATGAATTAGAATTTTTTTTTTTTTTTTGTATTAGGTCTAGATAGGATGCTGAGACACTTCAGAACAATCTAAAAAAATTGGAAAATTGTCCAACATTATCAAATATTACCTGATCCAGATTGAAGTAATCAGTGGAGGTCCTTGGGAAATTGACTAATTGCCAATGAAATGTGACAGTTCAGCAAAAAGCCTCACTTTTGATGTCAATCTGGACAGTTGAGTTTGCATATGTGTTCAGGGGACAGCTTTAAGCCCCTCTCCACAGAAACACTGACTCAGGGAAAGGCTCAAATGCCTTCTTCCACTAAGCCCTTCATCAGGCTGAGCTAAAGGCCTGACTCAGCTCTCAGTCTCCAAATCACCATATCAAGAATGGACCACAGGGACTCTCTCTACAGAGAGATGTACAGAATGGCCACTATCAGGCAATTCAAGCTTTATCTCCTGAAATAGAAAATACTCTGAGCAAAACAGCTGTGATCACACAGCCTTTCTCCAATTTGCCACCTATGCACAACTCCTAGCAACAAGGTATTTCAGTGGGTTTCACTGTATTCAGATCTTTTCAGTGAATTAATTTTTTGAGTATTTGAAACATTTCACAGTTCACCCTACTGTGTAACTACCACAAGATACTTAATACCTGGATACATAAATTTTTTTATATTCTGTTGCTGGGTGAGCCCTTAAGTTTATATAATTGCTCTCAAAGGGTTTTCATTGTATTTAAAATAAAAATAAGTTTACATATGTCTTCCTTAAACTGCAGAGATTTATGGAAATCATTCTGAATGGATATTGAAAGAGAAATGTCTAGCATGAATTAGTGCACAAGCTCTGAGAAGCTGAAGTACTGTTTGCAGAGTTACAGTAGCTTTAATAAATACATCCATGTAGACACACACCCATAAATACACATCCCTTCCGTTTCATTGCATGCAGGATTCCTTCACAGCACTGCCAGAAGTCCTTAAGAAAAAGTAATTTGCTTTTCTGAATCAAATTCAGAAACTAAGTCCATAGCTGCCCTGGGGAAAATGCAGCAGCCTGTCAGCAAACTTTATGCAAGTTTTCTCTTAAATAAGTGCCATTAGAAGTCCTCACTCAGCACTTCTTTCACAAATAATTCTTAAAAAGTAAAACTGCCCCTGTGGCACAATGATTTCTAGACTGTTTTTTCTGCTTTTCTTCCCCCCTCCTACATTCAATATATGAGCAAGAGAAATGCTACAGAACCTACAGCTCCTTCTACAGCACTAGGGAGCAGTAGATTTCACAGCAAACCAAAAGAAGTCTCAAAATGTGTGATCCCCAATTTATCTTCTGTTTGCATCCCAGCACCAATGAAGACATAGTGAGTCTGCCAACCCTGCGAGTAATGCAATAACTCTTGGTACAAAAACGTGTAAACTAACAGGAACACTGAGAAATGTGACTCTGCACAGCCTCAATGGTCTTTTATGAACAATAAAGATCTTAATAATAGGCTGTGCAAATAATAAAGTCTCTGATGTTTGCAATTTATGAGAGATCAGCAAATCACAGGAGGTCCAGAAGAGTTTCTGGTGCTTTGACGAGCAGGCTGGCAGTTCTGCCCCTTCCCCATGGACAAGTACAGAACCATATTTACAAACAGGCTGGAACATATTTCTGCCAAAGCACTGATGGGAAGTGGGGGGGTTATTTGTGCTCAGGCTTTTGCATTTCAGACAGGAACACACTGCTCTGCCTGGACTGAACTAATTAAGGGCTAATTGACTGTCTAGCACCTATAAAGAGATAATTCACCCACGCCATCTCCCACTGGAAACTGCAATGACTATTAGCACAGAAAGGATTGTTTATGTAGTGGTCAGCATAAGACACCCATAAGTATTTGTTAGTAAGAGCAGAAAGAGGGCAGATGAGGATATGGATGTTTTTAATGGATGATTAAATCTGGGTAGCTTGATCTCCTTTCATGCTGTGGATGTTGTGTGCTGCAGTCACGCCTCTCACTGCCAGCCTGCACTGGGATGATAATCACTCACTATGAAAACTCATTAGCTCCACAGCAATGAGCCCTCCACTGCTGAAGCTTGGTGCTGTCCTTAGTACCATGGCAATGATCTCTAACTGGATGTCCCAAACTCTCCCTTCTCTGGTAGGACTAAATACCACCAGAATAACCACTTCAGATTCTCTAGTAAGTAGCTGTTATATGTTGCAAGCTATCTTAATGCTGAATTAGTATTTAAGTGCCAGCAAAAGCGTTAGTTTGTTGCCTCTTTGTAAATCTCTTTCTTGGTTACTAATCTTCCTGTCATTTCTTAATGCATGCTTCTTTTTGGGCATCATGAAATTGCACATTGGTGAGCATGTTGTGGTCTTACTATGAAAGGGAAGGTTTCAAAATAGTATCCTTAAATATGTAACAACAAATGCCTTCATCTTGAGCATGAAATTCTAAAAAGAGTACAGCAATGTCTTTTCATTTGTCTAGACTGTTCTTCCTATCTTTACTGCTCCAGAAAAATGCTTTGTGTTGTTTAGCATATTATATCTGGCAGTAGCTTTCTTTTTGAAAATTGGATAATGTTACCTAGTAACTATTCACTAGAATATGCAAAGGGTCTGATTCCTTCACAGCTTTCTTTATTGGAATACAGTTAAACAAATAAATAGCTGTTAGAAACAAAATAAAATTGGTACTAGGAGGTTAGATACCAGAATTTTTAAAAGACTGATAATGGGAATAATACAAATGACAGAAATATCAGTTTGTATCATTGATGCTCATATACAGCAGCCTCAGTTAGTAAAAACCTCCAGGAAAGCTGTGAATAGCTATGAACTCATGAGAAGCCTAAAAAGTCAAGTAACTTTTTACTTTAGAGGGAACACTAACCTGGCATTCATAAATTAAATTAGAACACAATTTTCTTAGAAGCTCAGTAAAACACTCTTATCTATGTATCTTTTTGTGTAACTGCAATCAGATGTTTATATAATAGTAAGTTATGTAAAATATAAATGTAACTGCTTTTATAGCAATTCACAATTCTCAAAACTCAGAATTTTGTAACCAAAAATTCTGTATTTACTAACCAAAGTAGAATAATTTAATATATGCATACAGGAAAAATACTACTGCAGAAAATCACTGTATTTAGTCTAAAAATATTACTACTTCAAAATTAAATAAGAAAAAATCGTTATCTTTTAGAGCAGCAAGATGAGAACACAAAGAAAAGCTCTGTTTTCCTTAAATGTAATTTCATTTCACTGAGTCACAGATTATATTGCTAGTCCTTGTGGCTGTATATTATAAGTAGAAGTTTCCTATCACATTTACATCTAAGTTTGAAGTTGCCACTGTGTAACTACAAGATGCACATTAGTTATTATGAGCTATATATTTTATAAATATATATATATTTATACACACACACAAATATATGTGTTTGTACTGATGTGTTCAGATTCCAAGTAGCACAAAACTGTCATGCTCCCCCCTCGGCTACAACAGGGCACTGCTGATAGAAATGCCTCCTAAATATTAAGAATGCCTTTAAGAATGCTCTTTTCACTCTTTGAGTTGAGCTAGATGCATATTTTTTCTTTTGATAAGGGTAGCAAGAGTGCCAGTAGAGCTGGGAAAGTGATCATAAACTTGATTATCTGAGCTTGGCAACATCTGCCAAATAAAGAAAACGGGAATTGCAATCATGAAGGGCTCTTTTTACACAAACCAGAGCACCACAAATCTGGTACCTTTCTTAAAACTGTAGATGTTGGTCGAAAAACTTTATGGCCCAAGTGCTCAGTAATACCAGGGTCATCACTGACTGATTTTTGGCTGCCATCCAGAGTTCCCCACTTGCAGCTTCTCCAGTGAACTCTGCAGCATGAGCATTTCTCCACAATCTCTCTCTCAGCACATACACAGCTCATAAATTGTGTATATTGTACAATGTAAAAAAAGGACAAAACCTCCCAATTTCCTGCCTTCAGCAGGAAGAATTGTACAAGAATGTGGGGTCAGGTAAAGGGTCTCCTCTTCTGAGCTGTTTCAGTAGCAGGGTTGAAATTGCAAGACAAACCAGAAAATACTGTCTATGTTTAAGCAAGCATCCTAAGTAAGGTACTGTCCTTTGACCCATCACTACAGTAACAACAGAGGTAGCTGTAACAGTTTGATTAGAATATATGAAAGTGCAAGGGAAAAAATAAATCTCTTAGAAGTGAACTAAGTCTTTAATACAGCAGCCTGCCACGGCAGTGGTTAATATTGGATTTTATAGGGACTCCTCTGTTTTCCCCAGAATTTCAAAAACTAGCAAAAGTTACTATTGTTGTTTTCCACTTGCTATTTCTTTTCTTTCTTGTTTACTTAGGCCTTTCAGCAGTAAGCCTGCATTTGAAAAGTTGATGCAGTAGCTTCTGTAAGGTTTTGATGACTTTAAGCTCCTTTTCGAAACAGCAGTTTCTGCTTGAAGTAGGGATTAAATGTCAAACTAAAACAATAACAGAAAAATAAAGTGCACCTTTGCACACATGCATGTTTTTCTCTGCCATCACTCATATTACCCATCCTTATTAGTGAAGGAAGCCTAAATTTCCAAATAGAGGGAATAACAGAAAAATTCATAGGACTGTAGCCAAAATTGTAGAAGGTTTCTGCCATCTTCAATTACTTCTTCAGAGGAGTCTGTCTACAGAGATATTGGCACCTCTTCAGAGATGAGGAACTCTGCAACTCCTGCACTAAGCTGCCAGGAAAGCATCAGTATCAAAGCTTCCCAGTTTAAATAATCATTTTCTCTGCTGGCACTGAGTACAATTGTATAATATAAATAGCAACTGATTCCTACTGTGTCCAAACCAAAATTACTTCAATGATATCCATTAGCATCTGCACCATGAAATTCATCACTCAGTACAATATTAGGAAAGAATAAAGCACAATATTAACTGTAATTTACAGTTTAAAAAGAAAGTCCAAAAATTGTTTCTTGTATCTATTAACTTCCATCACCTGAATGCTTTCAATCATCTCATTATATTGTTTTCTATCATTCCTACACTATTTCTGTACATCCCATTAAAGAGATACTGAATCCCACACAAACATTAAATGCAGTTTAGCGTTACCCTGCTCTGCAAACAAATGTGTTGTGGTTTTTTTTTGCTTTTCTCTCTCAGTCGTGGTTGCTGTAAAAAAGAACAGGTTAGGAATTTCCAGTTTTCTACTGTCCCAGTAAAGGACATGCCGTGTCTTAATCTCCCTGTGGCTTGCTTGCCATGAGCCCCATTCCCCTGGCCCAACCAGACACTTTTCCATCCCACCCTGGGCAAGCCCCTGTTCCCTTGGCTAAGTGCAGTGGGAGCCTGGGGAGCAGTTCCTGTGAGGTGCAGCTTCAAGAGCAAACCTGTGCCCCACCTCCAAACTGCTGCTGAGCCAATTCCCACCCGTGAGTCACACACTGTGCTCTCCCCAGGCTCATATGTTTGTTCTTTCCTGTCTTTGTTGTTTCCATTAGTCTAAAGTAAAAGTCATCCAGGCTGAAAGGACATGTTTGTTCTCTGCTGATGAAAAACTCTAATGTCCCTTTGCAGAGAATTAAATCACCTGGCTTGTGCTGAATCACAAGCAGAGTATCATTCTCATCCACCCTGGAAATTGTGCATGCTAAACTCCTCTAGAGAACTATTGCAAAGGTGTGAGATATGGCAAAACTGGGAAACTACCAAACTTAATAATTGTTGGCTAGTAGGAACCTCAATGCAGACATGTACTGCAAAAATAAAAATATTCTGCTGCAGTGTTTTTTTCAAACAATAAAAAATCAGTTCAGTTCCTTTGATTGTTACTATTTTGTTGTTACAGACTCAGATTAGCCCCAAGGAAGGGTGGCAAGTTTATAGCTCAGCCCAGGATCCTGATGGCCGTTGCATTTGCACTGTTGTTGCACCTGAACAAAACCTATGTTCAAGAGATGCCAAAAGCAGGCAGCTCAGACAACTACTAGAGAAGGTAAGTCTTCCCAAAAAATTCCTCCTCTTGGTCATTACACTTCCTGTGGAACTCTACTGCTTTCCTTCTCAGTTAATCCATAATGAACTAATGAATAGTTACCTGATAAAAACTGTTCTTCAGGGTATATCCCCTGCCTGTGTTCTCCTCTCTGATTGTTATTTATCTGTTTTCCTTACATCAAAGCTTTCCCAACCCAAGTTGCATCTTCTCTCTTAGTCACTCGTCCCAAATTCCTTCTTACATACAACAGGACAGATTTTCCTGTGTAAAATCAGTTACAAAAATCCCACTTCAAGCTAGCTCAGGGATTTAAACTATAGCTTCTGCTTTGATCATGTGAGACTGCTGAATGTCATTTCTCATCTCTTATCAAAAAATAATGAGAGAGACATCACAGCATCTTGAAAGCAAACTGTGCAGAGCATAAACAGTTGTAATTTTTTTCATTGTTTCTTTTTCTCAAGTTTATTTATTCATTTTCTAATGAATAAATTTTCCCCAACAGCCCAATTCTCAATTCCAGTATTATCCACTATTGCACATATGGTGAAACCAATGAAGTCTTGTTTTGCATCAACAGAAAAATGCTGCAACTATGAAAACACAAACATTCTGCATTCCCTGCATAAGTAAGCAAGGTTATAGTTACTGTATCACAGCCAGTGGTACAGAACCTGAGGCCTGAGAGAGTGTTTGAAGAGCAGCAAAAATCAACATAAAATGTAGACTTGAAAATATATTTGTAGCACACAATTTATAGTATTTTTCTAGCTATAGAAAAATCATTCCAGTGTTAATACAGTGCCAGATCCCCAGAGATTTTTGCTCTCTGTGCTTCCATGAACTTCAGAAGGGACAAAGTTTCAAGTTGACAGAGCCCATAACATGAGATGCATGGAGAGGACATTGATGGACCAGCAGAGAGAAAAGGAGCTGCCCCCCCTCATGGTGTCTGTTTGCTTCAGAAAGGAACACTCCAGTCTTTGCTCCAGGATATTCCCCAAATACCCAAATTTTACTAAAAAAACCCTTTATTTTGAGATGGGGGTTGAAGGGGTATGATAAAATAACTACATAGTTTTTCAGCTGCCACAGAAATGAACTGAAATCATCAGCCTCTCAAAGCTGTTCTCTTATGATTAGGACTGTGGCAACCATGGATATGTAATATTGTATTACTATTTCCTGAGTCCATATAGTCCTTTAATTAGAGCCTCTAATGTGCATGTCTCTTCTGCCAAATGGAAATTCCCAAAGTTCTTCCAGCACTCAAAGGACTTTATTTGCCTGCTTTTAACACTTAGATAGCAAAAAAGAAAAAAAAAAAAGCCTCTGCATTTTTCATTAAAAATCCTTTCTCAGAACTATTAGTGGCAACTGTACAATAAGTAATGTACACTATTTTTAAGAGTAGTTTCTAAATCCATATATTCTGTAGATCATGTTAGTTCCAAACATGAATATCCCTTGAAATACTGCATATTCTTGCTAACCACAGGAGTACTGCTGGGTTTGTCTTTCCTTAGGAAGGTACAATATGTTTTGTTTGAGCCAAAACTTCAATAAGGTGCCTAATACATTTACAAATGTCTAGTTTTCTCACATTTTAGGACAACAAAACCCTTGCTGAAATAGATAACTACACTTGGAAAATGTGTCATTTTTATGGCTGGCAAAAGCATTGCTTTCATAACAGAAACTTTTAAAAGTAGGTGTAATTTACTCTTGATGACTGATACTGTTGCATCACTGTGGTAAAGTCCTCACTATAGCTACAAAGTCACTTGTTCAAAATTTACCTAAACATTCACTACTTTTCATCTGAAAAAAAAAAAAAAGTGGTTTTCTACCAGTGAGACAGTTGGATAAAATTTCTAATTTTACATTTACTTATGGAATTATGGGGAAGTACCTCTGCAGTGATTAACACAGCCCAGCTTATCTCTGGGCAGTCTTATGAATGCCTTATATTGAATGATTCTATAAATGCCTACTAAAGAAGGTCATGCTCCTTGTACTGACCAAAATCTCCAAAATCCTCCAAAGTGCCTGGAAGGAAATATATGCTATATGAGCACCTTCTGAACCACACATCTACTACAGGTGTCAAAGACGACTCTATTGCCTGACAGCACTTCCTGAGCCCAGTGAAAATTATGCTTAAAGGATCTCTCTCTCTCTCTCTTTACCTCTAATCAGTCCAAACAATTTTTGCCTTCAAGGCCTTGCCCTGTTCCCCACTATTTGTACCTTCATGCAGTTACAGAATGTAGAACTGTACTGTGGTAGAATGACTCTCAACTAATTGACAGAAATGCATTTCATTGCCTGACATTTAAACAGAGAAAAAAGCAAAGCAACAAAAAGTGCATTTAGAAAGTGTTCTTCTTTAACAGGTTCAGAACATGTCCCAGTCTATTGAAGTTTTAAATCTACGGACTCAGAGGGATTTCCAGTATGTTTTGAAAATGGAAACACAAATGAAAGGGCTGAAGGCCAAGTTCCGGCAGATCGAAGACGATCGGAAGACATTAATGACAAAGCACTTTCAGGTAGCTCCAATTTTTACAGGAACCTCCAAGCCTGTGGAAACAATGTGCTAAGTGACAATGCATGGACTGCTAAGGTCTCAGCTGGAAATGCTCCTACAAGGGTGCCATTTAAAAGAAAAGCATAATAAATCTTCCTTTATGATGATAATCTTTTGCTCTGTTGAATTTAATTGTAATAGGGAGGAATTATTAATTATTAAGTCATTAGAAAAATGTCACTATGAACAGATTCCTGTTCTTTCTCAATGTGCATGTCATACTGAGAAATTTATGTTCTTTCAAGCTCCAGTGCTAAAGGGAGAGATCCAGTGGAATTAATAGCAAACAAGTAGAGTTCTGTGCTCATAGTGTTCCATGACATTTACTGCAGTTGAAGGGAAGAAAGGTTATAATAAATCAGTTTATTGTAATTTTTATCCAGTGCAATTAAGATCTAATTTCGTGTCTGAAGTTCTGCTGTTTTGAATTTGGGATGGTTACAATCTAACCAGTCACATTAGTGTGATTAAAAAAAAGACCTCCACTGAATTTTAATGATGACAAAAACCACAAGCCCATCCTTTTGTGAGGCAGAAGGGTTACAGATATTACAAGTAATATTCTGGATTCTGAAAAAGCTACCTGAAGTACTCTTCAGGAGAAAAATATTTCAATACCATATGTAAATTCTTTTAATATAGTCTGATAAATTGATCTTTCAAGACTGTGAGACCACAAAATAGGTGCTAGAAAATACATTCTGAGGATTACATTATGTTAAGTAAATATATATTTTTTGAAGTGTTTCTGAAAGTTCACTTAAAATTAACCTAATAGAAGACTATTCTCTCATGCATTGAATCTCCTGCTTACTACCATTAAGTCTGAGGGGTCTGAGACTTTCAGGGTAGACTGATTATAGATTTGTAACTAAAATAATAATTTTCAAGTTGTTTTAATAATCAGGCATAAATACTACAGTGAAGGAAATCAGGGGATTGAACCCCTTAAACATCTCTAATGCACATATGATTGCCTTTAACAGGAGTTGAAAGAAAAGATGGATGAGCTTCTGCCACTGATCCCAGTTCTGGAACAATACAAAACTGATGCCAAGTTGATCACACAGTTCAAGGAGGAAATTAGGAATCTGTCTACTGTGCTCACTGGGATTCAGGAAGAAATTGGTGCTTATGACTATGAGGAACTACACCAGCGTGTAGTCAATTTAGAAACCAGGCTTCGTGACTGCATGAAAAAGCTCAGTAAGTTAACAAATTCATGGCAAATTAGGTCCCTTGGCTGTGCATTTTTAGTTGTCTCTCTTTAGAAAGATTAAGGTTTGGAGGGAGGATTTGTCTGTTTCTTTGATGAAAGACTGCATTATATTCTGATCTGTGCTACCCTAATAAAAGACAAGAGTAACTCAACCTAAGGTCAGTTATATCATTCTAAGTACATGACATAATGTAATGCCGTACTCTGTACAGAAGGAATTAGATGAAAAATCATAACAGATGGCAAACTTGAAATCTGAGGTTTAAACCACTTGGAGAGTTACAAATATTTCCTTCAAAAAAGCTCAGACAGACACTGCTACTAGAGTTATCTTTAGGGTGTCAATGTGAAAAAAATAATGAAAAGTAGAATGGAATCAATTTTGAGATGTCCACGTCATAACCCTGGCATCTGTGTCACCTGAGAGGCCACTCTGACTGTAATGTCTTCAGCCTGTACTATTAGTGTTAAGGAGATCTCCCATTCTCCAATTCACATTACAACCTAACCAAACTTCACATCTAACTTAAAGAGACCAAAGCACAATTTCTGCAGGATGCACAGCAGCAATCCATTGCTACTGCTGCACCTGGTTTACCTCAGGCCACCTCCACCTTGGCTGCTCCCATGCTGCCTTTAGAAGTCAAAGGTTGAACATTTTTGAAAATCAGCACTAGCTCAGTATCAGCTATAAAACTAAGGGCCTGAAGGATCAATATCAAGTGTCAGCCTCAACTTCCATCAGGGATGGGTAACCTGCTTTACAAACACAATGCAGTCCTCCCAGTCTATCCATGCATTTGGAGATTTCTGAGTGGATCACTATTGCAACCTGGATAACTACAGCAAACAATCCAGCCCCCCTTTATGAAAAATAAACACTTCACACTTTACTTAACACTAAACAATTTACTTAGCACTAAACATGAATAAACTTGAAATTCCAAGGTTTAGGCCTGAGACACTGTGATCAGTATCTCAGTTATCAAGTGTGGGATGTTTACTTTTAATGCTACCCAGGACATTAAAAATCTTTGTAACTGGATAAGTAAAGCCTCCTTATTTTTTTGATGCAGTAGAAGGAGAAAAAAATCTAGGTTAAGTTACCCTCTTCAATAATTTATTTCTTTATTTTATTCTGGAAATAGCATAGTGGTGATGTGCTAAAATACATGAAAGACTTCTTCAAACAGAAATTTCTTATGATCCTATTTTCCCCTCAGTACACACACAAAATAGCACATTACTGCATTGGCAGAAGGCAGTCAGGAGAAAACAGCTGTGTTGCAATACTGCAGCAAGCAAGAAAATTCCTGAGAATAAACAGTATTTTCTGATAGTGAGTGTTCCAGTAAGTTATGAGATACCAAAAATCATCAGTTTAACAAGTGTCTTGTTTTTCTTTGCTTTTACAGCATCTTGTAACAACAGTTAGTGAAGCAGTGAGTGGGAGATATATTTTGTGCAATGGAATTACTAGGTGTATTGACATTCTATCTATCCTGAATTCCTGCAGCACATTCTAATCTCTTGATGTACCTCATGAAAAAAAAACCATTAAAATTATGTACATTAGCAGTAGAGACAAAGTTTTTGTATAAAATAAATTATTAAGCATATCCATTAACAAA
The DNA here is from genome assembly GCF_027477595.1 of Haemorhous mexicanus. Lineage (NCBI taxonomy): Eukaryota > Metazoa > Chordata > Aves > Passeriformes > Fringillidae > Haemorhous > Haemorhous mexicanus. The sequence goes on along the minus strand of NC_082349.1, from coordinate 19,556,556 downwards.
AGGGAGTGGACCTTCTCAAGATGTAACACAGAATCATTTATCCTTATTGACATTATTCCCTGGTCTTAGATGCCTAAATGACTTTTATGGTCCCCTACTAAGCTGTTTTTCTGGCCTATCCCTAAGTGCCTTTTGAAGCACAAGCAGCCTCAGTGTGGCTTCCTGTAACTGCTGAGAGCTGGGGCTGTGTGCTCAGATCAGAGAGCATGAGGAGAAAGCAGCTTTCATGCCAACACCTGCTTTGTGGGCACACTGGCCATGCTGGAGATGACCCAGCTGTGCCTTCCATGCCAGCCCAATAGCCAGAAGCCAATGGCCCCAGTGTGCCACAGGATCTGGCTTGAATCTTCACAGATTTTGTTGCATTTCACAATACAATTTTCTAATCAGTGTATGCAATAGCTACTCTCTATTCTTCTCCCCAGCAGGTGTTTTTCAGCAGTATAATGCATTATTTATATTGTCCTGGCCACTTAAAAGGGTTCTTCCATCTGCATTGGCAACACTTTCAACACTCATTGCAGTACACTAAGCAGTTATCTTACTCTCACTAAGGTTTAATGCTTACCACAACAGCTGTGATGACTGAATTTTGCTCCTTCTCTTTGGAATAAGAGAAAATTAAAGATGAAGCTGCTGGGAAATTAGTTGACAAAACTTTTAAAGGGTACATGCAGTTAACCATGTAGAAATAGAGTGCATGTGATTACACACACCCCAAATTCACATGTAATTATACATGTATGGGTCTTTTACTGATAGTCCTCTAAGTCATGGGTATTTATAAGAGAATGCAGGTTGCACAGGATGCTTGGAAGCTTCCTATTCTTGTCATGACATGTTTATGAAATTAGAATAAAACTTACATGGGTAGCATTCATAGCATCCAATGCTCTGACATATAATTAGAGTAGATTTATATCAGATTAAGGTCTACCTGCATCTGATTATAATGTAGACTCTGAGCAATATTTTACAGTAACATTTTTTGTTAAAAATTCAAAAGTACAATATTCTATGTATCCAAAGAAGTTCTGTTACATCAGTGGCAGAGGAGCTACTAGTGCAGGAATGAGACTATTGATTGCAGTGGTACTTCTACATCCAAAGCATCCTTCCCTTTGAAATTTGAAGAACTTTACAAATATCATTTAGTATAAAACTGGACAACAGAGATATAGATTCTTATCCCTATTTTGTAGATGAAGGAACAAGCAGCCCAAAAGTATAAATAGATTTTCCAAAGATTACAAAGCAAGTCATGGCACTTAAGGAGAAAAATCCAGGGATTTCCTCTCTGCAAACTCTAATAACTATATTACAGTGCTTGCTTCCTGGATTGATATTATGCAGGAAAATACACATACATTCATTAAGAACTGATTCTTCATTCACTCATTTAGTATGTTATGGCAAATTTGACCATAAGCAGAAAAGTGCAAGCAGTAAAACATTTGGAATGCATTTGTGCAAGTGCCAAAAAAAAACCCTCACTTCATTTTCCCTTATTTATTACCTTCCAAAAAAAAAAGACAACATAATAATGATGCTTATGAACACTAAGAGAATGTTGTGATTTTATTTCCCTTGTCAGTCCTTCTATAAATGATACATTCAGTTGCTCTATATGGCAGCTACCAATATTCAGCCACATCACAGAGAATGGGACTATCCACCCATTTCTAGCTATTTCAGAACAGCTTCTCTCCAGCTGCACTATCACAGCCTCCTCCTGGCACTTGCTCACTTTGGAGCTTTCCAGACACATTCTGCCTCATGTACTCAAAAGTACATCTGTTTTCTCTTCTAATGGTCACTTCATGCTCAACTTCTTCCTTAATATAAATAAATACTGGAATTCATGGACAGACTTACAGGAGTCCACTGCACAGAATTGTTGCAGGAGAGGAATCAAGCCAGAAACACCTGGATTCTGCATATGAGATTTCCTGTACAGCTCAGTTTAGGATCTAAAAGGACTCTATGATTGGGATTTCCCAACTACTACAATCAGTTATGGCTGGAACTTGCTAATGTAGGGCAGCTGCTTCTTTCAAAGCCAAGGAAAAGAGACTGAGGGCTTCTAAAAATCCCACTGCTTTTCTGTGTAACCCCACCTGAACCTCTTAGGGAAGGAAAAAAAAAGCCTAAAGTATCACATTTTTCTTAGAGTTACTAAACGTCTTCACAGGTGCTAGTATGGAGATACATTTGACCTAACTTTTTACTAGCATCTGGTCTTTCTGTTAGAGAATCAAACTGCTATAAACCAAATGTTCCCTTCTGCCAGGGAAAAAAAAAAGGCAGATCTATGGGTTTCTGATTAATGAGGAAGGAAAAGAAAAATGGGACCTACTATAGGGCAAGAGGAAAAAAAAAAATCCTTCTTACAAAGTGCTCTGTTCTGTTATGCCAAAAAGGGAAGCTTTGTCACTTTCAGTCAGCTGCCCCCCAGCTATACAGCAGCTCTCCCAGGAGTCTTCCTTCCTTGATCACTGCATGCTGTCTGGGAATAAAGATTTGATCAGAAATACACCCTGACTCAAACTGCTGATCATTTAACTGCTGAAGTACGTCATCTCTTTTCACATTGAACAGCATCTCAATACATTTTGAAGGATTATTCTCTAAAAGCATCTAACTCCTGTGACAGGGGTACACAGCTCTATTCATATAGTTTGAACTAAATGAAGGCTGAGGAGATTCATTAATTATTAACGATGTGTAACTAACTCTTAATCAGCGAGCTATACATTCAGGATAAATAAAACACAACAGAGGAACCACTGTACTGACACTTAGGCATGCAAATCTCTGAATTGCTCTCTAACCTCCAAAAGCTCCTCACACACAGAGCAGCACCCAAACAGCCACAGAGCTGTGTGCACCCCCACAGGGACTCCAAACACCACCTGCTTTTATCCCTGTCCTGCTGCAGCCTTGAGCTTGCTGCGTGCCCGTGCTGCTCCCACCCTGCCCTGGCACTGCTGAGCCCACCTGGAGTGTTCGTGCACCTGCCCTGCCTGGACCCCCTGACACAAACTGTGCCTCAGGGAGCCCTCACATCTCCGAGAGGGGCTCTTCCATGGGTTTTGTCCATTCAGAAGCAAAACTTCACAACTCATTATAAGTCCACTTTTAGCTTCCTGGATTTCTCTTTTTCGTAGAAGAAACAGAGCTTCAGATTCCAAATTATTTTTATGCTTTCCCACTAATTGCAATACTGTGTTGTAAAGGCACCAATTAGCATTAGTATACCTTATAACTCATGCATTCACCGTGTTTTAATTATCCCAGATACTACAAGTTCAGGAGTAATTGTTATTCTGATTTCTTTCTGCTTATTAGTTTTCTGATAAATCATTCCAAATGAAGTATTCCAAATTCAAACTCAACCCTTAGGAAGGGTTATCTCATGCCCATTTCTGAGACTATTTACCAACAGACCACCTAAAAATAAAAGCCTTCACCTTGACAGGTTATAGTTCTCTACCTTTCCAGCTAATAGCGATTCACACTGCTGAAAAAGATCACTCAGCACACAATGCTAGCAGCCTACCTACAAAAAAATCCAGAATAAAAAGTTATGTCCTATCATAACCAAGTATTAAAAAAACCAATAAGATTATTTAAAATGGGAAATTCCAAAGATATCTTCAAAATACTGCAACCTGAATAGATTGAGATATGTCTCTTAATAATGTCTCTTAATTGACCCAGAAAATAGACACAGCCTACCCTGCTCATGGAGGTCTCAGCATGCATTCAGTTATCTTCATTTCTAATACATCCAACTTCCCTGGCTGTGAAGCAGCCTCTGAGTTTTCACCACAGCATTAACCCCATTCTAAGTGACCCAAATAGGCTGGCATGAGACATTCCTTCCAGAGTATAAAATTGATGTGACCCTCTCTTTTGAGCTGAATAAATTCACTCTCAACTCCAGACACCATTTGTTTTCTACGTTTCCTAGACAGATATAATTATCAGTGTAGCACAGAGAAGCACTTACTTTGAAATTTAAAAAATTGTTTCACTTCTTTTTACATTCTTTTCTTAAAAAACATGCTATTCAACCTAATTACATGCACACCACTGTGTGATGTTACATCTTGGTAAACACATGAATTCCACCAGGAGCTTGTTTCTAAGAGGTATCTTATTAATGTCCCCTAAAATATAGATTTTTGAGTTGTTAGGAAGGTCAGCATCCGAGATGGTATCGACTTTCATTATTTCCTCCCAGGCAGCCAAATAGATTAGAAGCCAACCAATACAGCCAAGCTTGCTAAATAATTCTCACACTCACTTTCCTCAGGCAGCCTCTGGTAAAGAAAGAGCCATGTGTGTGTTAGCAGGGGGCAGTCAGGCACAAGCTTTGAGAACAACAATGTTGTGTGTACAAGCTCATTTTTGTGTCTGCCCTTCACCACTTAGTTACCCTGGCCAATGGAAAACTGAAACATCCATCAATCCCAGCTTTGTGCTGAAGTTTCTGAGGGCAAAAGGGAGGGGGGGATTATGTCTTCATTTCAGTTATTATTAAATGTTCTTCACTTCAGCTCAGAAGATATTTTACCAGTTGTATTTTAGCTTATACCCAAAGACCATAACTGTGCTTTGATGTAAGATGTAAATACAAAATTTAAATTACAAAGATGTAAATACAAAAATACATAATAATAAAATTTTATGTGTATATTTTTGCATATTTATATTACTTCAATATGGAAAAGTTCCTCCTGTGAAGGTGACAATCAATCTTCAGCATAAGCCTGAATCCCCTGGAGCCACTATGCAGTTTGGAGCATTTGGCCTTGTGCTCTAACTGAAGTCAAGGAGAGTTGTGCATTAATGCATTTGTTTTTTTTGATTTCAGCATGTGGCAAATTGATGAAAATTACAGGCCCCATTACAGTGAAGATCTCTGGAACCCGATTTGGAGCCTGGATGACGGATCCATTGGCATCAGAGAAGAATAACCGAGTATGTTAAGGCACTGTCTTTGTGTCCTGGAGTCTTACTTGCTTTATTTTAATCTTTTAAAAGATATTTTGCCCTAGGAAGTTACAATCCCAAGCATGATTTTCTACTTCAGTCATTTTCACACTCAAACAATTCCAGAGAAAAAGCAACAGTATTTTTGGAAAAATATCCAAAGACAAAAGTTATCTGAGCACTTTTGTGCCATTTACTTCAACTTTTTCAGGGTTGGCAAGCATCTATCAGAACTAACAACTTTTTTTTTTTTAATTTCCTAACATATTTAACTGTGCCTAGGTCTTTTAAGAACCAGAGTAATCTAAAACATCAACATTTTTACCCAAGAACAGGAACCACAATGCAGCACAGTTAAAACTGGGAGGATTAGGCCCCATATAGGCTCTGGTGAGATCATTTGCTCTATCATATCCAAGTTATGTTATTGTTTTGTTATTTGGCTCTCCAATAGGATCTCAAATTGGCTACAGTTTTGAGAAGATGCTCACTCCATCAAAGAGCTTTGGAAGTCAAAACAATAGGTTTCTTTGTATGAAGCCCACAACATTAATTTTTTGAATACAGAAAAAAAAAACACAGGCAACAGAAAAGGCAACAGAAAAATGACAATAAATAAAGAGTGGTGTGCAGCTCTCCCCTGCCCACTGATCCATGCATGTTTGCTACTGACTCCAGAAACCTCAATTACCTTCAGGAGAGCATCAAACTCTGAGAAACTAAAAGGGGAAAAAGCAAATTGCATGAAAAAAAGAAATGGGGGAATAGAAGTTACATAAAGAACATTTTAAAAAAGTAGTAATTCTCTTTTAAGGGGGAAAAATCGCTTTGAAACTTTACTGTTTCATTTCTATTGGTTTTGTTTCCTTTACTAAGACTATTTTTCCTTGAATATAGAATCAGCTGAAAGAAATTTAACCACATTTATTCCTACGTATAAATTCAAGTTTATCTCACATGCTATTTCCCATCTCTCTCTCTTAGATTATTAGTCTCTAGAAATACCTTTAAGCAAGCATGATATAGCAGAGGCCCAAACACTGAATTAAATTTCTCTGAAAATGCAGACACTGTAGTTAGTAATAGTGGCATTAAGAGTTCACCTGTACAGGTAAGTTGGATTCAGAAATTCAAGAGTTCCTCCTGCTTTTGTAACAGGAATGTGGGCAATATTGCACTTTCATAGCCTGCTGCACAGCTAAAACTTGTTTTCCTTCTTTTTTGCAAGGTCTTTTTGTAGTGGTTTTGGTTTGCCAATTTAAGATTTCCCCAATTTTAAGATTTCCTGGCCAATGCACCAAAGAGTGTGGCAGGTTTCAGTGCTGGCCAATCACTCATGCACTCCCTGCTGTGAGATAGGATTAGGAGAAAGGCAAAGCAGGCTCAAAACTTTAAAATGGTATAAAGAAAATGTTATCAACAGTAACTAAAAGGAAAATAAAGTATAGGAATCAAAACAAACCCTTCAAGACACTTCTCACCCCACAACCTTTTCTTTCCCACTGACAATGTAAAGAAACAAAACCTAAAATTCCCAGTCAGTTCACCACCTCTAAAATAGTCCTTCTTCAGTTCACTTAGGGAGAGAAGTCCCTCTTGTTAATCTTATGAAGAGTTCTCCACAAGAGGAAAACACATTGACACCAAGCCATGACACTCCCTCATGCCAGATCATGATCACATAGCACACACCATGCTTGAGATGGTCACTCCCAATCTTTGTTTCCTTTCCAGGTCTGGTACATGGATAGTTACACTAACAATAAAATCGTCCGTGAATACAAATCAATCGCAGACTTCGTCAGTGGGGCCGAATCAAGGACATACAACCTTCCATTCAAATGGGCAGGAACCAACCACGTTGTCTACAATGGCTCCCTCTATTTCAACAAGTACCAGAGCAACATCATCATCAAGTACAGCTTCGACACGGGGCGGGTGCTGGCGCAGCGTAGCCTGGAGTACGCTGGCTTCCACAATGTCTACCCGTACACCTGGGGTGGCTTCTCTGATATCGACCTGATGGCAGATGAAATTGGGCTGTGGGCCGTGTATGCCACCAACCAGAATGCAGGCAACATTGTCATCAGCCAGCTGAACCAGGATACGCTGGAGGTGCTGAAGAGCTGGAGCACGGGCTACCCCAAGAGAAGTGCTGGAGAGTCCTTCATGATCTGTGGTACCTTGTATGTCACTAACTCGCACCTAACAGGAGCCAAGGTCTACTATTCCTACTCCACAAAAACCTCCACTTATGAGTACACAGACATTCCTTTCCATAATCAGTATTTTCATATATCCATGCTTGACTACAATGCAAGAGATAGAGCTCTCTATGCCTGGAATAATGGACATCAAGTCCTGTTTAACGTCACCCTTTTCCACATCATTAAAACTGAGGATGACACATAATTTTATTTCCCTTACCCCTCCCTCCCTCAAAGCAGTCTCATTTGTGATTAACTCTAAAAGCATCCATCTCTCTCAGTTCCTTTTAATTTACATTTCTTCCTTCATTAAACAAAAGCAACATTTTCTACTATGTAATGCATCTCAAATTTGGCTGAACCTGTCAAAAATGACCTGTCAGAAATAAAAAACATCTTAACTCGTGATTCTGCAAGGTCTGTCAAGACCTTGTCTTGAAAAGCACTAAAGAGGATTTAATGGCTAAAGACAGTTTTTAAAAGATTATGATCTGCCTTATTTTAGAGTCAGAGACTAATGGTGGCTTAAATGCATGAATGTCTTTTTTTACCTCATTTTTTGTTTTAATATATTGCTTAACTTCAGGAAATATTTCAGTAGTGTCATATTGCACATTGTATTTTTTTATTTATTCCGAAAAACAGATTTAGTAGGAATTTAATTTTCTTAGACAAGGCGTATGATTCATTTTGCCATCATCCAATTTCAGATGTGGTGCTGTACAGTATGTTTTTAAATCTCTTGCAAACATTTTATCAACAGTATGTATTTCTACCATTGTAACCACCATTGTGCAATTGTATCTCTTCACTTATGTGAAAGTAAACTAAGTACTATTTTTTATAAACTATATTGAAGCTTAATTGCAGTTCTGGCTATGAGTCAATTGAAAGTGGTAAAAATCTGATAAAAGGTTGTTATTTCTGAGAAAGCCCAGTAGCTTCTCAGATGCATGGTTTCTATTCTCAGCTTTGCTTCCTAGATCCCCTCTGAACCAGCGCTGCTTACTGGCACATTAGCAACTTTGAAGCTTCATACCAGTCCCACCTTTACAATTGTTTGCTCTGCCCAGTTTTTATCTCCTGCTGCTGGCTCCTCTCTCTCTCTCTCTTTTTTTCCTCGTACTTTCTTCCCTTTCACCATTTGACTGCCCTTGTTTATGCTTATCCCTGCTGTGAACTTTACCAGCCAGAAGCTGGAAGGAGCTGGTGCCCACCAGCTGAGAGTGGGAGTGCATCCCGTGTTTGTGCTGTTCTGGGGCACTGAGGAGCAGTGGTAAAAGCCAAGCTTCTCTCCATCTATCTGTCTTCTTATTAATAATAGGGGAACATTTATCTGTTGACAAAACTCTTCTCTGGGATGACAGTAATCACAGAAAATACACCAGGGAAGGTGCAAAGCCCAGATGATCAGTGTGGCCCCTGGTATTCACCAAAATTCTTATAAGGGAAGAACATCAAGGCCAAGCTGTTGCAAAGAGGTTTGGGGCTTGCTGGCAGTAGAATTGCTGCACCCAAACTGATGCCTTCAAGAAACAAATACTTCTGAAAACTCTGGGGGTTGCTGTACTATCTCATTAGAAACTGGGGGGCAGAGAGAGATGTGCATAATTGAGAAAAAAGGAATGAGGTGCTATGTATCTCTTCAGGCAAAAGTAGAAAGAAATTACCATTAAGCACTAGTAATCAGACTTTTTAATAGCTGGGCTCTAACAAAATGGTAAAAGACAGCTATCTGAAAAATTCTGTGTAAGCTGTGTCCCTCACACTGTCTGAGCTTCTATTTTGTATATCCTTTGAAATTGAAAAGCCAGATATTTTATTTGCTGGTTCTTCTAATGTACCAGCGGAGATCACCTAAAGTCTCATTAATGTTTTCATTCTTATAAATATACGTGTTTATATATGTTTACAAGTATGTTTTATAATACAAGCCCATGTGAAGCTGAACAAATTGCCTTATTTTTCATACCAGTTGCAAAACAAAAAAATGCTAATAAGTTTTCAAAAACTGATAAAGGAGGCAAAAAAACCTGAAAAACAAACAACTAATTACATTACAACATGACCAGAGAAAAGTTACTTTCTTGCTCCCATCTCCCCACTCCTGTCTAGAAGAAATGGTAGCTGTTATCCCATACAATCAGTTACACAGAATTTGGACAGACTCAGTTCAGCTAAATAGACAAATAAAATCACTTCCCTCCTGTAACCAACTTACCTGTATTGACAATGAAACCTCCTCTGTGACATGTGAAAATGTTCATGACTATTCATTAAAAAAGGTATTTTATGTTATACAGGGATGTTTTATGAAAATGGAGTATGTTCAGATTTTTATCAAAAGCCATAAAACAAATCTCAACCTTTCCCCTGTACAGAATAATTTCAACAAAATAGTTTTTTCAACCAGTATAGCATTTGTAAAATCATTAGTCATTAGATTGAGAAATTAAACTTCTTTCTACTCTATCATCATAAACTTGAAGAATAGTCACAATCTCTTTATCTGAAAACAATGATTACTACCCTATTTCTTTATAAGAATACTGTGTAATTAGCATACATACAGTAGTACAGGTTGATATCAGTTCTTACAGTAAGATTACTCTCACCTGATTTCTATACCATTATCAGGGTAATACACCTGTTAGTGAAAGAAAAGACAACACTACTACAGGGTGCTAGAGATGGATGGAAAAGAGGGTTAGGAAAAGCACCTTTGTAAGGTGGTTTGTCAAACCAAGATAAATCCTACCCTTCTAAATTAGTAACAACAGGTTGGATTCCAATATTTAAACATGAAATAACAGCTTCTACACAATCTATACAAAACATGGTGAGACATTATCAAGCAACACAGCTTTCTGCTAAGGAGCACTTGTTTTTCTGTGATTGTGTTAATCACCTGTCATTTCAAAACAGGAAATTCCAAAGTAATATTCCATAAGGCTGAAAACACCATGCCTCAATATAAGCAGATTTCTGTTACAAGCTTGGCCTTCATAATTGGGCAGCACAAGCAGAAAATCTTGGTAATGTAGAAGCATCCTACAAGTTTTATAGGTGAAGCATATGCTTTTTATTATGATAATGGGATACCTGTAGTATGTAGGGGAATAAAACATCTCCCTAAACGTGAGGAATTTAATTGTAAAGTCTGTTTCAGTATCTTAATGACTTCCTGTTTCAAGGGATAAACATGTAAAAGGATCATGTCACTCCTCCACCCAAAACAGGATACCTAAACTTCACCAAGCTGTGCTGGCAGCAGAGAGGGATGCAGACAGCCCCAAATCTACCCCAGGAACACAAGTCTGCCAATCCTCCAGGCATCCTGGCCTGAGGGAGCCTAAGGAACGTGAACGATGTACACCACAAAGGCCATAGCACTCTCCCTGGAAGGGACTGACTACTCCCCAGAACAAAATAGGCAGAACAAACCTTCCCAGAGAAAGCTTCCTGCACAGTAATAACCTTCTGCAGTCCCTTCTGGCAATTTGTGCCAGCCAGTAGCTCCCAAGTCTGTTGTTTCACACAAAGGCTGTGCAGCCTGCCTTGTCTGTCACAGCATGCCAGGGAGACCCCTGGAAGGGTGATGTGGAGCCTCCCCAGCACTGTAAGCACTGCTAGCAAAAGATGGGATTCAATTTGAAAAATTAAAAGAAAATAGCTGAGTAAGATGGATTGGTACAAGGTTTTAATCACAGATTGCTTATATCTAAGAATTCTCCTTTTCAGACAAGCCCAGGGGCACTGGCTGTCACTCAGCCCAGCAGGCTGGATCCACAGCAAAGGCTGTTTGTTTCAAAGCACAGCCTGAACAAACCTGTTACCTGGTAATTTGTCATAATCAATTGCTTAGAAAATGCCAGAGTAGAGATGAACAAACCATTCACAGCAAATTATTCATCCAGTAAATTGTATCCTGTTCCAGTTCAAGAATTGCCAGGGAACAGACTTGATACATACTGATGTTTGTGCCAGTGAAAATATTTTTGGGAAATCATTTGAATAAGCACCTCTTCCTATAAATCACCCAAGCATTCCCTGCTGTGAATCTTATGCCCTTGACATGCAGAAGGCAATGCTAAGCATTTGGCCATCTTATCCACAAAAGGAAAATGAGGGCTGCAGCTGCAGATTTTTGGGCAGAGCTGCATCACAGCCTGCTGTGCTGACAAGCTCCCCACACCACTAATTCCCAGGGGAGCAACACCTGCACCACAACAGTGTCACAAACGCATCCCACCAGAAGCTCACACTCAAAAGGACTCAGGCATGCAAACTCCCTTCCACAGATCAAAAACCAAATCCTGAAACTCACTTCTCCACCAAGACTAGAGACCCCCTTATTTCCAGAACTGAAAGCAAAGCCTGTTTTCTAAGCTGAACTTTCCTCAGTAATTCTCCAAACACACAGCCACCTACATGGACGTCAACATGGAAGCAAATAAATTAACTATAAAATAATGCTAGAATTACAGAATAATGTTATTTTTTCTACAGAAAAAACCATTTAGATTACGCAAATATCATTTTTATGAGGGTTTCTGCACTCAATGGGAAACTGAGGAAAAACAGTTACCCAGCACCAAGCTGTGGAAAGTATACAAAAATGACTGTTTGGTATAGTGGCTTTTGCCTGGCCCTAGAAAACAGAGATTCTATATTGATGCAGTAGTTATGACCACAGAGTCCCTAAACTGAGGTGTGCAGTTTTCTCAAAACTGAAAGCACATCATCCTCCTGAATATTCTGCTATTATGATTAATTACCATTCTTATAATCTGTGGACTCTGTAGACTTCTAGTTGTGGTTAGTCAGTGTATTTAGCAAGCATTTCAAGATAACTTCTACAGTGCTCCATCTCTCTCTTTTTCCTCAGAAGCCTCACACATGTAGCACACATGAGGCCATGAACACAAGGGATACATCTTTTCTGCAGCTCTCATTACTCAGAAGGGATTATTCATAATATAGATAATTGACCCCTGATATCAAAACTCTGTTTCTTCCAATACCACCTCTCTGGAGGGAATCCTCACTCTTAAAATACAAATAATTTTTACTGATTTAATATGAACAGGAGTTGCACCAGCTTTTCACAAAAACATCCAGCCTCCTAAAGACCAAGGATATTTGTCTCTGTCTATGAAATATAGATGAGAAAAAAATTCACATTTCCTTTGAATCAGAAATTTCTACTCGACTCATATGCTTCTTGTCAGCTGAGCATCAGCAGAAGCGCCTGTGGACTTTTCCTGTATCTACTGCTCCAGAACATTCAATTAAAGTAATTACACTGCAGAAACATTTTAGCAATCAAAGTGAAACAAAGCTTCCTCTGGATTTTGTTTCAAAAATAGCAGTTTTAAACACAGCTCACTATAAATGAATACAATATTTAGACCAGCTGCATTCTGGCTCCACCTCTGCATCCACTGTACAGAATTACCATTTTCCCTAGAAACTGTGTGACTGATATACCAGGGCAGCACAGGAAAGTATATGATGACACATTAACAGCTCAGATTTGACATCTCAAAAAATTATCTGTTTTACTGTGCCTTTTGTACAGAAGTTTGAATTCCTATTTGCACAGTTCTTACAGTGAACATAAACAGGAAGAACCCACTGAGCCAGAATACCCATTTTCCCCTCACATATTATCAGCCACATGCACAAACCACTCCAGCTTATTTTTCTTTGTATTTTCTCTTCTTTTGTTGGCTGTAATCATCTTGATCTTCACTTAAACCAGCCCCAACCCCTCTCATCTTGTAGTATGTTTAATGAATGGCTGTTCAGATAGAACTCAAAGTGCATAGAAAATTTATAGTTCAGCAAGTTTCATCTGGAGAAGTATAAATTTACTTTTCCAGTTTAGCTCCAGCATGACCATAAAACTGCCTACAAGCAATACTGATTTTGTATCATGGATTGCTCTACAGAAATAATTTAAATCAGATTCAAGATAATATTTCCTTCAAAATAAATAAAAGGGAAGAAAGTTTTGTTTCATATCTGCCATGGCAAGAAATTCATTCAAATTAAATTCATCATTGTCCCCAGCAGGGTTAGACATCCATTTCTCCCTTCTGGATGACAGCCTCAAGGTGGTCAGCAGCACCTGCAGCTGCAGGAGATCAGGCCTCACGGTAATTGAGTGCGCACGCTGTCAGAGGTGCTCCTGCCCTTCGAGTTAAGCTCCAGGTCTGTGTCACACCATGCAAACAGGCCATTCATTTAGGCTTCCCTCATCTCAGTAAATGTGGCTTGCTGTCACCTTGAAGGACGTGCCAGACTGATGGTGGCTCTGGGCTGTCCCTGTCAGTGCCCTGGGGAGGTGAGGGGCGCAGGAGAGCCGCGGTTCCTCATCACCACGGCTCTGGCAGGGGCTCACTCCTGGGGAAGGGCACACAGCACCTGCCATTCCTGCCCCAGCCACCTCCTCAGGACTGCCAGCTTAGTTACAGACACTAATTTAGACCATTTCCCACTCAGTCAGGAAAGAAAGGACATTTGTACAAATCTCAGTGTTGAGGCTGAGCACCTTGGACATGGAAGTGCTCAGCTTAAGCCCAGCAGAGCTTTGGCTCACCAGCAGCTGATGTTAGATTTTCAGTTCTCAAGTCAGTGTATCATTAGCTCAACTCTGCAGAGACAAACATGTGGCCAAAAGTTCAGTTCCCACACTATTACAGTGATTTTTAATGTTTGCCTGTTTTGGTTTTGGCCTTGTAAGGAGGCCTGTGTCCATTGGTAAAGTGGCTGGTTAATTCAGTGACAGTATGCCTGCCATGGGAGACCCCTTTCTGTAATTTCTGAGGAAAAAAATGTCACTTTATATGGAGATACTTTGGTCCCTTTATGGAGGAGGAGTCCAAAGGCTGCTCCCAGCCCGGGCAGTGTCAGGGATGGGCATTACCTTGGGCACAGAGCTCTGCCCATCCCTGGGCATCAGACCCACAGCACAGCCCGGCCGTGCCCAGGAGGAGCTGCGGGTCCCTACCCAAACACATTTTAGCTTCTTACATCTCTGGACTAGCTCTCCTCACAGCACAAATCTCATCAAAGTATTTACAGAAGCAGTTCTGCTCACCAGACCAAATGAGGGAGGAAAACATTACAATATTTATATGCTTTGACACTTTTCTAGGAGATTCACAGGCCTCATCCTGGCCCTGTGCCCAGGAATGAATTACACTCCAAAGTACTAAACTGCACTCTTATGGCAAATGCTAAAATGCTGTTATTCTAATAGCAATTCAATATCATGATAGATGCAGAGAAATGACACACAGCAGAGCTCCTAATCTGAAAGACAATAACACTGTAAAATACAACATTAAAAAAATTATCCCAATTAGTGTTTGCCAATACATGCTCTAGCTTAATAACACTCATAGCTTTTCAACAGAATATACCAAATACCAGCTCAGTTGATTTTATTGGTATTACTGAATAATATTATGCATTACATGACTAGGTAATCATGAAATTGAATATTTATGTATCATCTAAAAATTAGTACTTATGTCATTCAACAGACTCACAAAAAATTTTAAATCCTATAATTATGAGCTTGGAACACTGCTTATTTGCCATATTAAATTAGAAGAAGAAATCACATTTAAATAGAAATGTTTTATGCCACAGAGTAGGATGATATCTCTGTTAAAGATAAAAATTAGAAATCTGTGTATATACTGCATCAAATACATATGGATGAAAGTGCTACATAAATTTCAGTTTTGCGTTTTCCTTTCCAAACTGCACTTAGAAAAAGCACAAAATCAATTTTTCAGATAATATAGACAGATGCAGATGTAAATTCAGACACATGACTGTACCTAAGTTGTACATGATATTTACAACCATGCCTGGAGAGAATATAGCACATGTGGACAAGAGCTTAGACACTGACTGAAGCAATACCAGCCACAAAACAATCCAATATGCAACATAAGAAAACTACTCCCCTGTTAGCAAGACTTCCCAAAATGGAGATATTTCTTCTACCTGGAACAAAATTAGTCATGCTTTGCAGAGGCTGCACAGCCACAGCCCCCAGTGTCCAGGCAGCTGCCACACCTTGCAGTGCAAACAGCAATATGCTCATCCTGGGGAAACTGTGAAGCTCTCAGCAGACAGTCCTGAGAAGCCCTGATGTTCCACACAATGGTCACCCACATAACCACAGGAACCTTTGTAATGAAGTCAAGCAAACAGGACAGTGACAGGCTTTGTAAGAAAACAATCTTAGTCTAAAGAGCTTCCAAATGGTTTGCAAAGCTTTGTGCCACTGTTTAGCTAGTCCACTCGGTGGGACAGCCTCAGGAACATTTTGTCCATGACTGCCACCTGGCCACCCCAGAATTAGGGGAGAAAGACTAGGGCAATTTATTAGCTTTATTACAGAAATTCTGATAAATAAGCAGATAGCTACAGCAAGTCTAGAAACCCTAATTAGGGGTTTTTACCCTTTTTTCTGATTTTTATTCTTTTGGAATGCTTTAGTCACCTGCTACTAAATAGGGATTCCTCTGGCCTGCTAAATAACCCATTTTAAATAGCATAGACTTACATATATTGAAATAGAAATTGGCCCCGTTGTCATGCCTGGATGTCTTGTCTGTGTGAATGCACCTACCAATATTAACAGCTAAATTATCTTTCACTGACCCTACTGGCCATGTCCTATAAAATTTCAGAGCCCTTTTACAAGGTGTTTCACTAAGCTACAAAAAGGGGCCTTTGGCATTTCAGGCAATTAATTAGAAATCTCCCCAACAAATACTCTTTTGTTTTGTTTTCCTTCTACATAAACAATGCTGTCTATTCACTTTTAAAGAGGCATTAAGAAACCATGTCTGAAAATATTTTTATACCTATAAGAGCTGTAAGAGAACTGACTGAATGATTTGTGTGATGCTGAGGACGTGTCAACAGTGGGAAGTTTCATCTCCGTTTTGCTTCAGTCAATCCCAAACTATTGGACTCAACAAAGAACCAATACTGGAGTCAATTTTGGAGAAGTGTAATGGTCTGTGAAATAGGAAAGGTCAGATTAGGTAATGCATTATTCAGTAGAGATTTACACTCTGTATGAATCTCTGACAGATTCAGATCTAAAGCGTTTATCAGCACTTTTGGGTGCATTCTTCCATTCAGATTTGTTAAAACTAAATAAACACAAAGCAGTGCTTCAAGAAACATAAAAAGATCAACATTTAAAAATTGTCTCATGGATTGGGACCTTCCTGCCCTTACTGATCTAGAAAGTCCCATGAACGTTGTTATGAGTTTGTGAGGTTTTGCTCCAAAAAGTCAGAAATGCTAAACAATGGTTACTTTGGGCTGTCTTTTGGCAATATACATGAGATAACAAGCATTTAATCAATTTTAACAATTGTCATTAACATAAAAATTAGACAGGGAGTATATTGGATAAGTGATTTACTTGTAAATGTTGTAGAATGATTTCTCGTTTTTCCAATGACTGTTACAGACCTGCCAGGAATCAAGACTAATCACAAGCTTTTAAAGAGTATAGTTCCACACTTCATTTCAGGAGTAGTAAATGCAGTTAAAGAGCTTCCTTCTTTTCACCTCCTGTTTCCAGCTCCCTGCTACTACTCACAGCCAATTTGAGCTGATACAACTGTGTGGTGTGCTGTGTAATTGACAAATGGAATAATCTAGAATTAAAGAGAAAAAAACCCAAAATGGCAGGGGGGGAATATAGAAAATAGACAACTAGATAGATATTGCCACATAAACACATAAACAGCCATAAGCGTCTCATGCCCTATAAATCTGCTACTCATTGATTTGGTTTACAAATTCAGTTAAGTTAAACAGAAAAGAAAGATTTTGGGACATGATTACAGCCTTGAATCATAGATTCTTCCAGGCCTCTATCTTGACTACAGTAAATTTAACACAGCACGTGGAATATAAATGTTAAGGAAGAACCCCAACAGCGGGATGCAACAAATGGACTTTCTCATTTTTCAGAGAAATTTAAGAAAACTGCCTTAAAAAAAAAAAAACACAAAAAAAAAAAAAAAAAAAGGATGCTATAATAGCTATGTAGGAGGAGATCATGGGTGATGGTGAGCTACTGATGGATTAGGCTGAGTAAACCTCTAAATCTCTTTGGGTCGGGAGAGAAGCATCGCAGGGACTGCCTGAACTCCACCAGTCCCCACAGGAGAAATTCTCCTCAGTGAGTCTGCTCTGCCTCGGTGCCCGTCCAACAGAAAAGGCAAATCTGAGGCAGGGGACTCACCCTGTCCCAGCATGGCTCCCAGAAACCCAAACAGACTGAAGTAACCACAAGCCAGATAATCTTGGCAGGTATTAGACTCCAGATACATGTGCAGAAGTAAGGGTCAGGTTATGTCTGGCTTTTTAATCACTATGGTTTGTGCCTGGATGATACTTGCTAATAAAAGCCATCTTTCCTAACCACCACCCTTTATTTTGCAAATACACAGGAGTGAGTTAGACACCTCCATATTTCCATTTAATTTTATTATCAAAGACAGAAACCCAATTATTTTAAATTTTTTGTTTGCTTTCATCCTTGAAGATGCAATAGTCCAATGTGAATATTTCCTTTGTCTACTCAGCTTCCAATTCACTGCATTAAAATGCTATGGGTAGAAATATTTCCAAGAGAATGTATGAAGACACTACTTCACCTTTCTGATCTTTTTGTGATGTCTGAGTTTTCTTCTTTCTAAAATAGCTATCACTTCTTCAGGAAGTATTTTCTT
This sequence comes from Haemorhous mexicanus, assembly GCF_027477595.1. Taxonomy (NCBI): domain Eukaryota; kingdom Metazoa; phylum Chordata; class Aves; order Passeriformes; family Fringillidae; genus Haemorhous; species Haemorhous mexicanus. The sequence goes on along the minus strand of NC_082349.1, from coordinate 19,538,564 downwards.
AAATAAATGATCCAGGCCCATCCATCTAATTTCAGCAGAAAAGGCTGAAGTAAATACCTTTCACACTATATTACAAAATTACATGGACTGTAATTTAGCAAATAGCCATAAATTTATACAAAACATCTATATGAAAAATTCACTTTATTAGACAATTTTCTGCCTCAGGAAACCATCTTCAAGACTCTCCAAACCTGTACTAAGTAACCAGTTGTTGTTGTGTCACTGACTCATGACAGGCAGCTTTTGCTTCATTAATATTCTAAAGATTCTTCCATTATTTCAATTTTACAGAGCCCATTCATCAGTATCCCTTACAACAATTCTGAGATGCTCTCCTAGCATTCAGCTACAATTTCCAGAAGTACTAAATAGCTTTTTTCTTGTTAATAATTCATTACAGAATCCGAAGTTGCCAGACCATATCAGTCATACTGTTCACAACCATTGAGGCCAAGGCATTTTTGGGGGAAAAAATGTTCTACCAGCTTCACAGCTACCTTGTGGAAGCACAAACCTGTATAAATAGTCAGTTTTCCAGCTAAATGTCTATCTGTGCTGTCACACCAGGGTGAAGCAGCTGTGTCAAACCTGCCATTCCTGGAGAGTGGAAGACATTCTCAGGATAACAACTCCACATCTTATGGAGGGGGCTAAGGGAGTATGAGGAGGAGTGCCCAGCTGGTGCTGGTTACTTCATCCCTCATTATCATTGACCAGTTGTGGAAAATGTCATTTTTTTTCAATTTTGGGACCATACCAAGCATAAATTAAAAGACTGTATTGACTGTAGTCAATAACAAGAATGAGAACAGGCAATTCAAAGCCTTAAAAGAAATAATCCCATGATTTATGTTCACAAGCTTAGTATCAGCTTCTAAAAAGGTCTACATTTTAATACAGTAATACTTTGATGGGACTTTTTCTTCTTGAGAGCTAGATCACATTTTGTATACTTTAAAGTATCTAAATGCTTATAAAATATCTTTGGGAAAGAAAATTCCCACTAGAACTTGCATACTAAGTTAAGCTTTTCTACTGAGAATATTATTAAATCCCACTAAATCCTATTTCCATTCAGTCATCAGCAGCTCTGTGCATAAATACATAGAAAGATGTTATAAGGGATTATGTTTGTGAAAGAATATCAGCCAGCATTCTTGGCTTGTTCCTTAGCAACAAAATAATGATGATTCCTAAAAAAAATAGTTTTAATTTCCCTAAATCGAGAAGTTACTGATAATGCCATTTTAAATCACTTAAGCACTTTTAAGAACCTTAGAAAGATCAAACCATAAGAACAACTCCTGGAGATGCACATTTTTCTTGCTGTAACTTGCATAATGGCCAGGAATACAGAATAAGGGATTATACCAGATTTGCCCCCAAATAGTCTGAAAATTAAAGATGCCATTAAACATATAGAATGATGTATGAAAAAAAATTGTATTTGTTTAATACAGTGTGAACTTACCCAACAGGGAGAGAAATGCCTTCTGGAACACTTTTGAAACGTGAAGAAAGAAGATGCAAGTTGTAAAATATCCCAATAACTTGCTCTAGAAAGAAAAGATTGGGTTTGGTGCTATTCTTTCTTTTCTGTAAGTTTACTTCAGTGTCCTTAGAAAGTGTTCAATTCATTACCAACACTGAACCAGCATTTTCTTTTGAATAATGCCCTGGTGCTGGCTGCACAAGCAGCCTACCTTTGCTGCATGAATAAAGACAAGCACATGGAGCCAAAGGTATTTCCTGTTTCCAGAGATTGCAGGTTAAGAAAAACTCTTTGGATGCACATTTAACCAATCTGGTGTAAGTCTTGAGCTTTCTGAGGAATTTCTTTGTGGCATTTTCTACGCTGTTTTTCCCAAGAGTAAGTTTTGTATTTTACATTTTTGATGTACCTTTGGAGCTTCATTTTGATAGCTGATATTAATCTTTTCCTACATTCTACAGCAATTCCAAATACTCTTTGTGTATGGCCATATTTAGATTCAAACAAACTGTCCCAGTTTCTTCACACTGACTAGCAGCAAGTATTTCAATTACTGTTTGGGGGACCTTTAGGGGGCTTTATGGCTGTATTGATTAGACAGAACTGGTGAATTTTTTGCTTTTGTGGAATTCACATGACATATGACTGAAAATTACAGTATGAGAGCACATCAGGAACACCATGTAAAATAATAAATCAGATCATTTAAGCAGCATAAAAGCATCAAACCTGAATTGAAGCCAGAGTTATTTGTTTAGCCCAGATAACAAGTCAATGTGTCATTGAAGCTAAAACCCTGAAGGAGAGGGAGGTTTTGGCTCTAAACACTAAATGAGAAATGAAAGAGATGTGTCTGTGTGTGTGACTTCAAGAGCAGCCCTCATCATCTTGTCTTTGTCTTGTAATGTTCTAGAGGCACCTGGATTTAGGACAATTCCTTCAGCAGTTTCCAAATTCATGCTACTAAAAACCAGAAGTGCAGCAGCTGACAAGATGATTGAGTGACAAGATACAGTAAAGTGTGTAGTCTACAGACTATTTCAGAGTCCACACCTTGGCCATTGCTGATCATGAGGATAAATAAGACAAGCAGACTAAATGTGCACTCTAATGTCAATTATATTCATAAAATGAAAAGTGCAGTGAAAGTTAACTAACACTGAAGCCCATTCATTCACTTCAGTGCCTTGCAAAATCATCAGTTATGATTACTTTAATGGAGCTCATTTACCCTACAAGGTGTCTGGTTAAATGAAATAACTTTATCAAAATATATAGTTAAACTGTAGTTGACTGAATCTAGATTTAATTTTCCAGTGCTTTAGCTCAGACAAATGTTTTTAATCCTCTCCTCCTAAAGCTGTGGCATTTTTCTATTCTGACCTTTATCTGGCATGTATGATGGATAGACACTGCATTGGCTGTACAACTATACATAAATTTGAACTGCCACAGCAGGAAGAAAAAACCAATGTGTTAAGTCAAAAAAGACTGCCAAGAACTGTATCTATTCTTTTCCCTTCTTTGAAGGAGAAGAGTCTGTAGCTGAATGCACTTAAAATACCTGTCTTTCTTGAAAAGATGACATGGAAAATATTTTGAAAAGCAAAGCATCACAAATTTTTTTCATCTTTGGAAAAACAAAAGGGAAATTTAAAGTATCTATATGAGTAGATAGAGACAAACTACTCTTTATTCTTTTTTCCCTCCAAGAAAAACAGAGTATGATTGAAAAATGCGTTATTTTGCTACACAATATCTGGCAATAGACAACATCTATTGTTGAGATTGCAAAGAGAAATATTTAGCAGCATTTCTATTACTTCCTTTTTATTTATCCAGTAGTTAGTTTTGTATGTCAAACAAAAAAAAAAGCCAGAAAAAAACAGTAGAATAAATCCAGAATCAATGTTTTGTGTAACAAAATCCATTTCTTTATTGAGACTTTCCTGCACTCTAGACTGCCAGAACTAATTTGGCTTTTTGCACCTGCAGAGCGTCTTCCCTGCCTTTCTGTGCTTTGGTACAGAGGGGCAACAAAGTCTCAGGCAGTTTAAAATTCACTTCTGGAAAAGAGCAAAGAGAAGAATGAGTGTCTAGTTTAGCTGTGGGACAAGGAGTGCTTTGCCATCATGTCCTCACTCAGCAAAGGACATAGGACAGAGGTGACATTCTCCCCTCATGGCCCCCCGGCCACTCCAGTGCTGTTGTTTTCCCCACAGCCGTGGGGACAGGACTCCTTACACACACTGAGAGCAGAGCACACGTGTGCTGAGCATTGCACCCTGCAATTCCCATGCCATTGCAGAGAAACAAGGGATAAGGGGATGGAAAAAGAGAAAATAAATGCTGCCTTCAATTCCCATTTATACACAGAAGCTGAGGGGCACAAAAGGCAACTCAGATTAGCTAAATGAATGAAAACCAGACACCACATACCTGTGCCCCACCATCCCTCCTCCCAGTGATGCTGCCTCTCGCTCCTCCTGTCCCATGAGCACAGCAGGCCATGCTCAGCTTCATCTCACAATAAGCTCTCCACTTATTTCAGGAGATTAATAAAGCCACTAAAAGACTCTTTGTTCCCTACTTCCCTGCAGCCAAACATCAGTTTACAGTCACTAGAGAAGTTCTGTCAGCCTCTGTGCATGTCTCTGGTTCTACATGATAAGAGCACTTTTTATAGGTAGTGAAAGATTTTGTTATGCCCCATCAAACACTGTGGAGTTGTTGGAAGTCTCTGAAACACAGCACATTGTTAAGCATAGATTAAAAATAAACAAGTGGCAAAATGGGGAAATGCCTACCTGTTTTCCAGAGATTTTAACTGTATTTACATTTTATAGCCGTGCCTGTAGAGGATGTTTGTGATTGGTAACTTTTGGGATATACTGTAGAGATTATCTTTTGTCCACAGAAGCAGATATGTGGAAATAGTCACAGCTAACTGTAATTGCATATCACTAACATAAGTTTTCTTGCAGCAGATAGAAATTATTAAAGTTATACCTCATAGGTCAATGAAAATGTTGCCCCAAGCAGATAGTGGCGAGAAAATTGCACTGTTATTTTTCTAATAATATAAAAAACCAAACAGATGATTTTCTGATTTCCTTATTGAGAAAGGAGAATAGATTTAATTCTTACTCTCAATTTGCCTGCTACATTTCACAGATTAATGTTCCATACTCACAGCATCCCAAATGCACATTTCAAATATGTAGGCATATGCTTATTGAGGCATAGACTGAAATTAATATGCAGGTTTTAAAAAAAAGTAATTAGGCATTACAAAAGCTTAATATTCATCCAGTCTATGTCTGAAAGACAACATAAAAGCAGTGCATGCCAAATTAACAAAAAATTCAATTCCGTTCCATCCCCATCAGCATTTACGAAAAAAAGGGAGTACGAAATACTCTTTGGATATTCTTGCCTGATATCTATTGTCTACTTCCCCAGGCATTTGAAAATTTAAAGCTATTAACATCTGCAAGGCTGTTGGCAGACTGAGGCTGTGTATTTGATAAAAGACCTGCACCACAGCAGCTCCCTGAACTCCTGCTTTGCCCTTTCAGCTAGCACTGCAGGCGTGGGCTGCAAAACCTGCATGCCAGCTCAAGCAAGCTCCAAGGGAAACAAGCCTTTTGCTATGCATCTGCAGGTGACCAAGGGATGCTCTAATTAGACCATAAACTTCATCCTCAGGTGTGTCTGCTCAAGATACAGCCTTTTATGCATTGCTAACAGTTCCACCGGTCAAAAGCTGCCCCACTCTTGGAAGTGCAGAGATGCCTGAAGAGAAGTACTCCATGTCAAATCTCTTAAGCCCCTCACTTAAGAATCAGAGTTTTTTTCTAATTGGCAAACCTTATGTCTGAAAATCAAATACTATTAGAAGCCACGGTAAATTATGACTTCATAAAACAATTTTCAGAAAGGTATAGAAACAGTAGAGAACTGACTCTCTAAGGTGGGGTGGTTACCCTGAAAAGAAATCAGAGCCATGAAAAACAGGTATAAAAAAACCACTGCTTTGGTATCTCTGGAAAAGTCCCTCTGCTGCTGCACACACCTGCACATATTCACCCTATTCTTCTCATTGTTTAAATTAAAATCATGTGAAGTAATTACATTAATATTCCTACAATAAACATAAGAATTTTTGTAGAAGAAAAAATGCCATACATATAGACTTTTAAATAACTCCTAGAAATACCATTTTAGCAAGTAGCTCACTAGCTTACAACCCTTCAAGAATATCTCTCAAATAATATTTCAATAGAGTAAATACAAGGGTCTAAGGAAAGTGCCAAAGTGGTTTATAACAATAACACAGCTATTTGAAGAAACAAAACAGCCTAATAGTTTATTAATTTAAATAGTTCAATGGCATTTCCATAGGGAGAAAAAAATCTATTAGCACTAGGAATGTAAAGAACACTTAAGGGTGAGGGATGTCTGCCATCACACTGTTAGCAAACAGCTGAAACCTCTATTTAGGGCTTCCTCAATTTTTCCCATTTGTGCCTCAGCTATGCATGTATGCCAACAGCAATTATTCCAGCAACACACAGTGTCTCCTGTGTGCCTGATATAACACAAAATACCCATTCTCATTCTTAATCAATGTTTATTCATTTCCTCTCCATTTGCATGGTTGAATGAATTGTTAGTTCTAAGCATAACAAGAACTTCTCCAAACCTCCAGACAAAAATTTTGCTGTAAGTACAAAGTAAAGGAGAATCATTAACAAGGTATTTCAGAGACATCTCATCTCCAGTGTATTGTCCAGAAAACTTCTGCTTCTCAGATCTGCTCATTTACCACATACACAGGCACCTGTATTTCCCTGTTCTTTGTTCATCACACAGGTACTGAGCTTTGAAGAGACCAAACTGATTCTGAGCTCTTCCACTGCTTTCCATCCACCCAAGGCCAGAAAGTTTAGGCACACAGTACCCATGCCTATTGTGCCCAAGGAACAAAACCTCTCTAATAAAGACAAGGCTGTTTAGATGCCTCAGCTCTAACCTTATTTGCATTATAAAATGCTTCTTCTATTCTTGGAGGAGGGAAGTATGAAATATAAGCAATGTAGTGCAATAAATGTGAGGATTAAGTATTTTCAATCTACTAGGAAAATGCAGGCTAGTGATGGCAGTTCTGAAAGAAGAAAGTCTATAGTGTTATTCTACAAATGAAAAAGAAATATTAAAAAGCTCCCCTGCTGTGAAAAAAAATTAATCAACTGCACTAATGTGCATGTTGATACAAGTCACATACAAGTAGAGGTGTTAAACATGTGAACCAAACCTTACAAACTCTGAGAACTCAGCCATGGGCTCTATTGCTGAATCTAATTTGCAGCATCCTGTTCAAGGAAGATGAGAAATAACAGGGCAAAGTCCAGATCATCACATCATCTGAAATCTGGAAAATCTGGCCTCTTCTTGAAAGAGTTTGGTTTCTTTGCTGTGTGGGAGAATAAAAACTTGAGGAATCAGATGGTGATAGGTGATTATGAGACTGCAGTGAAGAAGACAGAAGTAAACTCTGCTCCATGTTCATTGAGGGAAGGACAAGTAACAAGCTTAAACTGCAAAAGAAGAGTCAGGCTATGAAAAATATTCTCACTAAGCAGACCAGCTTCTTTAACTCCCAATCCTCATCTATCCTCATGTGATTTGAATTAACTAAATATGTGTTCAACTCTTATATGTTTTTAAGTGAATAAGTTAATTTAAAAAATTAATAGGCACGAAAAAGGTACATAGCTCACTAAAGGCAGCAGCAAAAAATTCCATCAACTTGCCCCTTAAGAAGATTCCATGCTGATATAGCTATTTCCCATTTGATAATAGCAAAAAGAGATAGAGTAAAAAAATATTTTAGTGAGTTCATAATCTCCACAGCAGAAATAAATGTTTCTAGAAGTAGTTGCAGAATAAATATATTTCCTTTTTTTTATTATTTTTTGCCAATAGTATATCAAAAGTGATTCTGCTGTGCTTGGAACAAATATATTCATTTTTTGCTAAAATTAGAGCCACATGTGTGCTTTGAAACATATAAAAGGCAATTACTATACTGTTTAATTAGTTTCTCATGGATTATGCTACTTTTTCATGCACCTTCTTTTCCTGATACTAAAAAAAAATTCAAATAGCAGAACCTTCATGAGACAGCAAGTGTTAAGCTGACAATTTATGGTTTTGAAGGCCGATAACCCTGTGCTGGTGGAGTGGTTTTTCTCTTTATGGTTCATCTTACATAAAATCCAATTTTATTCAGTTTTCCTAAGTGCCCAAAAAGCAATATCCTGGTAAAAACATTGTTGAAAGCAGTAATTGAGTGAAACAGCTGTGAATCCTAGCCCTGCATTCATCTAGAAAATACAGGGCATTACAGAATAATTGTCTTCACTTTGCAGTTACTCCAAAAGCAATATTTATAGATAAATGCAAAAAACAGGGGAAAAAACACCTTTATTTTTCAACATTACTTGGACAAGAGCTCAAACAATGCTCTGTGAGCTTATAACAATTTTGCCCCCAGTTTTATACATCTGCTATCAGACAGTTTCAAATCAAATCAGGCTGAAGGTTTGTACCTGGGCTATCAGCTCTAAAGTGGCAGGATTTCTGTTTCAAAAGGTTTTCAATCACTTATCTTTCTGAATTTATAAGGAGAAAAACTCCTCCATCTTGGGAGCAGATTTAGACGTGCATTGCCAACAGTACTTTGATTTTTTTATAGATATGTATTTTATTTTGAAAGTATAAAGAATTTTTGGATAATAAATTGACTAACACTAAGATGGGAGGTTCTCAAAAAGCCAGTAACAAAGGACAGCTAAAGATGAACATTAACAATTTATTATAAAATATGTCACAGCTAAATGTTTGATAAAGCACTCAAAAAGATCAGCAATATGCTGAAACATTGTGACTGTGTAGTGCAACTTGATAAGTGAAGCAATGGTTTCCATTTGCCCCTATTTTATTATATTTGGGCTGAATTTAAATGGATTGAACTGATTGTATTTCTGCATTTAATCCACTGTTGCTATTCAAAAAGCAGACATATGGGTAAAATCAAGGCAGAGTAGGATTCTGACCCATCCTTTCTTCCTAAAAGTTCCTAAGGCCACAGTGCTGTGGCAGCTGCTGAGGCAGTGGCCAGTTCTGGAGGAGTGAATGGAGACAACATCCAGGGTGCCCCTGGGTCTGCATTCAGAGCAAGTGCAGATTGCAGAGTTCAGGCACTCCTACAAGCCTCTGCAACACTGGGGATGCAGTTTTAAGCTTGCCCCTCCACCCCAGTTATGATGTTCTTACACCACCTCCAGGTTATGCTGCTCTGTACTGGTACTGGACTGGTGAGTGCTGATTCTGTGTTATGTACAGGGATTACAAAGAGCACATTCAAATGCTAAAAAAGCACAAGAGAATGTTGCTTGCAGATGTTCTAAAAGCATACCAAACACATCTTAGGTTCACATTTAGGTCTTCTGGATACCTTGACAATCACTGCTGAGAACTAGGCTTAATAAAATTTCAGATTAACATATGCTTCTGTCTGCTTCTATATAACAAAGCCTCCTGGATAAAAAGTGGTTTTAATTGAAAGTTAGATATTAAAATTCTTGTGGGGATTTTGTTCCCTCTGCCACCACTCTGTCTGTGAAATAGGACAATGCTCATTAGCACTTCCACTCTTTTGAAAAGCTTAGACTCTGCCTGTCTGAAATTATCTGAGTTTACAGAGTTTTACTGGACAGGCTTCTTAATTTTGAGAATGTAAACACTGCATCTTCAACATTTCTTCAGCAAACATCACCCTCTCAATAATTTCAATATAGTGTGCTGTACACTGATTACACTTGTTTATATATTCTGGCAAAGACAGGACTAAAGTTTTTCATTTAGAAGAGATATCCTTCTGAGAAAAACATTTTAATGAATGCTGCTAAAATATCCTAACAAGTCCCTTGAACTCAGGCAATAAAAATTGTTTACTATACTAAGCATTTCATTAGGTCTTCAGTGTAGATTGCCTGCTTCTTTGATCAATACATTGCAGACACATGGGGCCAAGCTATTCAATTCATTTAAATTTAAGATCCTTTTGATTCAAATTTGTTTTAATTTCTATAGTTAAATATCATTTATCCAGTTTATATATATAGTCTGTAGACTATCTCCTTACTGAGGTGCAATTTTATTACTGTGGATTAGAAGTAATTAGTGCTGCAATGATATTACAGCAACACACACATACTTGACACCAATAGATTTGTTTTCACTGCTTTTGGGTATCTCTCTACATGATGACAGCTTTATTCTTCAACTGAATCCAGACTAAGAATCAGTTCTAGTAGCAAGTATACAATTAATTTCTTTCTAATGAGGTGTTTAATCAAAGTACATTTGATATCTTAGCTGTGGAAATGAGTACTGAATATAATGCAAGCACAGAATCGATGAGCCAGAAAATATCCTTGCTCTTCCTCCTGAACTGTTTAGGAAGCAATAATTTCAGACCATGAAAAGATATCCCTAACTTGCAATCCCAACCCTACAACTTTAAAATAGAATTTAAATAAATAATAAATGAAATTATACCACAAATAAACTGAAGTACCAGTCAGGTTGTATTACACACCCAAACAATTTTGAGTCCAAAAATTGGAGGCTGTTGTAAGAATTTCAGAACTGCAGAAGCAACACAAAGTCCAAGATGTTAGAGCTGTGTTTGTTGTCTTAGGAAAATATTTTCTGAGTTAGTATTATACTGGCACAATGTTCTGCCTACTTATCTCCAGGGTCAAAGAGGACTCCATAAAGAGAAAGGTTATCTGTTTCTAAGGTAACAATGCCTCCCTCTGCAATGAAGTGGCCTGACAGGAGAGCACGAGGCTGTACCAGACCTGTGTGCACATCAGCTGTGAGCAGGGGGTGGGCAGGAGCTGGACCAGGATGCAAAGCCTTAGAGTCATCCGGGCTCCCATTTGCATATTCCCTTGCAGGCAGGATGAGAATTGGCAGATAACTAGTAGGAAGGCACAATGCTGCTGTCTGGCTCCTCTCTGTTTTAATTTTGGACAAGCTGAAAGGAGCAAAGTACGAAGGAAACACAAAACTTCCACTGCAGTCTAGAGTTTATTTCAGTTCACCCTCACTGCAGAAGCAAGAAAGGAAAGGAGTAGCTTGCTATGGGATTTTTACAAAGACAGATCTCAGACAAGAAACAGAGTAAGAAGGATGAAGGATGAGAAACTCCTAATTCTGCACTCAATTAAATGGACAACACCATATCTACACATTTGCTACAAGAAGTTACAGATCTACACTAGGGGTAGGGGCTCCTTGGCCTTTTAGGTTCCTCCCAGCACAGCAGCTAGAGATATTAGCAGGTGTAAGAGTCAGGTTCTGTGTGTTCTCCAGACCCTGGCTGCTGCAGCTGCCTTTAGCTTCAGCAACATTTTGCTGTTAACAAAATTTCTCAATCAAATGACACTAAAGTTTGATTTTAAATGCTCTACAATATACCCTCAGATTTCTTATGGTCCTTTATAACACAATTTGTATAGCTGATCAAATAATGAGTTTACTTATTAAATGGTGTAAAAATATCATAAAAGTAGATGGTACATCAGACCTTGTTATAGTATATGTCAAAGAAAAGTTGATTCAGTTCTTCAGCATAACATATTGTGAATATTGTTTCCAATATACCATTATTGTTTCCATTATACCATTATTTCCATTATAAAAAGCTGCCTGAGAGAGACTGGTCCGCCCAATGTTACACTAGATAGAGGAAGATGAGAGTACCTCTCATCTCTTCAACACACAAGTTTTTACAAGTTCTGCTGCTTTTTCTTTCTCTGGATGCCCTGCACAAGTGCAGTGAATGAAGATCTCCAAGATTAATTGCTTGTTCAATAGCTAATTTTCCATGAATACTGCAGGCACAGAAATGGATGGAAATGCAGGGGCAACTCGACATGACTAACATCATCCTAATATTGATAAAAATACTTGTTTACAAGCAAATTAAAGAAGTTGAAAAACACTTTCACACAACATCAGCAGAAACATGTAAATAATGGGTTTCTAATGTGGTGTTTGACATTCTTCAGAATGATACAAAAGTTACATAATTTTAAAATGTGCTAAAAAATATGATGCTGGCAAAAAGAGAAACCACTTGGCATGAAAACTCTGTAGATGTTTTCAGCTACAATGTTTCACAAACAGATTAAAATAGGGATAGCAGATATGATCAGATATGTTGTCTGTTGGCTTTTTCTCCATTCAGTACTTCTCTTTGCTGAAACACAAAATCACCCAGCAGTCCATGTGCTCTATGGCATAATTTGTCCTATATTAATGGGGCTATAACCATCACTCAGACAGCTCTCCTTTGTTACTAAATCTTATCCAAGTACCTCAGCTGCTGTAGTCACAGGCACAGCTAAGGCCATACTTTGCCACAAATACATCTATGGTATAAGACGTCTTATAGGTTAGAAAATCTTTAGCAACCCCATCTACTCCAATATGGATGCCCAAAGTAAAAGAAATTCTGATATGCTGAGTTCATTCACAGACATTCCAAAAACTCACAGGGTACTGAAAACCAAAGTCTTTCCTTGGTGTTATAGACACCATCAGAAAGCAAAAACAAACTGCCATTTGCACAGGAAAAGAAGACAGTTTCAGGGACAGTCTCATCCCCAGTCATGCTTGCAAGTGTGCACACAATCTGCAGAATGGAGGTCAGAGTTTCATCACCTCTCTGATGTGTTTGAAGGTACAAGCACAGAACCTGAACTGCAAACACAAAAACTGGGTTGGTCCCATCTGGCTCTTAAAGTAAGGGGGACCATGGCAATAAATCCATTTTCCAACTCCAACATACTCCATTCATGCAGAGACCTTGAAGTATTTGAACTGGAAAAAAGGAAGTGAAAGAACAATGTTTGAGGAGGATTTTTTTTTTAAAGAATTTTACATTTTCTGGAATAGATTCATTATGATCAAGCCAAAAAGATTCAAATTATTGTATTTTTAAAAAGGTTTTGCTAAGAGGTTGGGAAAAGAGGATTTTTACCTAACAAAAAGCTTGCAGGGACACACTGAACATATTAATTCTCTGATATAAATTAGAATAGCTTCAAAGCTATTCTAAATTCCACTTTTTCTGCAAAAGCCAGGGAAATTATGCCTGCCAAAGGCTGCTACAATCCAGTGTACTCCAAGAAGGAAGAACAGTGCAGACAGTTAACCTACCTTTGTTCTACATAGGGATTTATTCTACCAACAGGCAACCTTACCTGTCCAATTAGACCAGTTGCTAGACTCTTGTTTTTAACACACCATATGGGTATAATTTAGCAGTCCTGGACATGCAGATTTGATTTTGAAAAACAGCATGATAAAGGGTTAGCTGGTGAGAGCTTTCTTACACTGATCTCTAGAACACAGTTGTTTAAAAATGGCAGATCACAGTGAAAAGGCAGCACTTCACCCCAGAGCCAGCTGCTGCAATTTCTTTATGAAAACTCCAACTGGGATTTGTGATTATGTGCAATGGCACACAGTTTGTTGCAGACTCTAGAAGAGACACTGAAATATACCAGAAGAAATGTTTCAAAAACATCCCCAGGTGGAAAAGCACCTGCACAGAGATTACCACTAGCATTTAGTTATACAGGTTTGGACCACTTCCACAGTGTTTTATAGCAACTCCAGAAGTTAGGGTTTCTCTTGGTAATCCTTTGTAGAGGATTGGATAATATTTTATGAAGACTGCAGCCTATGCTAGGTTACCCCTGGTCTACCAATTCAAAAGTAGTGACTGAGTAATGAATAGAGCACAGCCTCTGCTGGGCTGAATTCCCACAGCAGGGATTACATTTCAAAGCTATGAAGAAGGATCTGGGAGCTTCATCTTTCTCATACATCCCAGTATAGCCTCAAGGAAGCTCATGGGGGTGAGCCTCCAAGAGAGATGAAATGGGAGCACTATTAGACCTATTGTTCTTTCTTAACTCAGGTGGGAAATATTCTTTTCCATACCCAGTCCAGTTCCCTTCATCATGACTACCAGGGAATTGCAGTATTTCTAATCATGGTCAATAGAGAAAAAGCTGGAGTTCATAAAAACATGCCAAGCCTGAGTACTTCTACAGAAAATTGGTTTTCTTTTCAAAATGCAATTTCTGAAGTGTCCAAACAGCACTTTTTACAAAATATTTCCAAGTGTTGTTTGCCACATCTCAGATGCCTAATTCTAAATTACACATGCTGAGCAGTATCTTACCCCTCATATTACAGTACTGAAATTGACATATTTGTACAGTTTATATCCACCTACCTGTTACTTCACCTGGGCCATAAGTTGCTGCTAGGAAATTATGAAAATAATTTTGGCCAGGCATTTTTTTGCCATTAAAAAATACAATTTATCATATTGTCGTGTTCTGTCATCAGACTTTGATAAGAAGCCTAACTGCTGAGGGAGGGCTGTGCTGCAGCTGCTACTACTGGCTATGACTGTCCAGATGTATTTCCTTTTGGCAAACTAAAGCCTTCAAAGTTATCAAAGTCATTACCATTGTTTTGGCAGTTTGCTGAATTTGCTAAGCATTAAATATCACAAAACTCCTGCTGGTTATTTTCAAACTACACCCAGGGGCAAACCAGACTACTGTCCACCTTCAGCCCAGGTTTTCCTTGGGAAGGAAGAGGGAAAGCCCAGGGGCTGTCTTTGCCTTCAGAACAATGGCAGGAGCCCAGCTCAGTGGTCTGCTGTACATACCAAGAAATGTCATCTGCTGTTGCCATCACATCCTCCTGTCCCCCCACTGTGCAGGATTGCATTATCTCCAGCATGCTCTTGGACTTTTTTACCTCCTGGTGATTATCCCCTGGTATTTTTAACTTCCTTTTGCAATAACAATGAAGAAATAATGTAGTTGCCTTGGGGAAGACAGCATGGCAATCAGAGAGAGCAAGATGCTCATGCACCCCATAACTTCCTCATTTTTATCTGCATTGTGCTATTACCTCCTGTTATTGACAGCTCTCCATGATGCAAAGCAATGGAGAAGGCACACACCTAATTACTTCTAATGGATTACATTTACATTATTTCTGTCTCAAATAAATTAGGAAAGGTTTTGTGAAGGTCACCTTGTTAATTCAGTGACACAGGACAAGTTGTCACCCCCATTAATGCAGAGTGGAACCACAGCTAATGAAATTTGCTGTTCCTGGGTGAAGGGCTCACCCAGCAAGCTCTCATATTTCAGTGCACGTGTTTCTGCCAACAGCACCAACTGATACCTCATCAAGGATCAACTCAAGCCTCGAAGGAAGAGATTTGGCACAGAGAACAAAAATCACAAGAGTCTCTTCAAAAAGGCTTCTTTTTAAAAATGGTCTCTAAAAATTCTGATGGAAATTCCCACATGATGGCATTTCATTTTTCATATGATAACCATTAAGAAGTATCCAGATTTCATCTGGAAAATTTGGTCAAAGTTGTGGGTAAACAGAATTTAGTAAACAGGTTCTACTTTAAGAATCTGACCTTCAATCCTTAATGAAAAGCTCAGAAACTAAGAATTGAAAATACATATCTTTACTTTCAGGAACAACCACTTGAAAAAATTTCCTCTGAAATGTTTTTAAAACATATTTCTTAGTTGCTTTACACAGAGAAAATGGTTCATTTTCCCTGAAGTCTTTAAAATAACAGCTTAAGCTGCTCAGCAAGAAGTACCAAGTCAGTCAATTCTTAGAAGTTAACACTCATTATAAAGATAAATTAAAAACCAATTTTACAAAAAGAAATTTAAAACAATAAACAAAAAATGAATATAAAAGTGTCAGTGGAAGTTTTTGCTTCCAGGTAGATCAACTGTTAATGCATACAACTGTTTGCTAATAAGAATTCTTGCAGAGGATGTTATTTTATGTTGAATAATGTCCATGACAGTTTTAACATCTTCAGGGACACAATTTAAAGAGATGTTATTCAAAATAGTATATTGATACACTGCTGAGACAGAAATTTCAATCCACAGAACTCGGGGAACTTCCAAACCCAAGGCCTGTTCCCATGGCAACTGCAATTACACAGCTTCACTTATGCATTATTGCCTTTTCTTATGAGCTGCCAGAGCAGAGCCTGACTGCTAAAACTCTTCCAGGACACTGCTTTCACTACATTTGCAACTCTAATCCAGAGGTGCTACTATACTCCAAAGTCTTACATTTATTTTTGCACTCTAGTCTGAGTTACATTTGATCTTGAAAGTCAGGAATATTAGCACAAACCCAGACTGAAACAGCAAAACAACAGCACTTCAAATCTCACTGAAACACACAACCCAGAGAAGCACATAAAACTTGTCAAGGATGTTTTTTATGACAGTAAGCTGTTGCTACCCCATGATGGCCAACAGCCCCCCCTTTATTTTTTTGTTAATTCCTATTATTTCAATAGTTCTTATTCCGGAAACATTAAATTTCTCAGAATCAATCTACACAAGGAAAACAGCATACTTCTGTTGGTAAAGGAAATTCTTAATAACAAGTTAAACCAAACACTAAATGAATAAAAATATTTTACTTTAAGCTCTCAAAACCCTCTGCCCTCTGCATTACAGATTATGACAGAAACCTCTGCTAAATATGTTGGAATTATCTCTTTTCTTTAAATTTATTCTGAAAGAGTATATTTCCCTTTGAATTAAGAATGGTGGAATTGTGTGAGGATTTATTTCACTCCTCCTTTCAGTTTGGTTAGGCAATGTAAAATTGAGCCAATAGTTTAGTTCAGGACAAAGAGCAGTTGCAGCTGCTGAGATCTTGCTCAACTATAGCATAAAAACACACCAAGATAAGAAAATTAAGAAAATATATTAGGAGCCACCTAACATTCTGATAAATAGCACTTAAGACATTTAAGCATAGCTGTTATGCCAAAATTTATATTTTGGCTTATTGAGTTAAAAAACAAATGTAGCACATGAGCTTTCAGGGCATGTGAAGGTACACAGCTCCCACTGGAACAGAACACACCAGAAATCTGAAAGCCTCTGAAAATCTGGGTTTCTTGATATCTGTAAGGAAAAATAATTGTAATGAATTATCTAGCAGGGTACTGTGTCCATGAGCTCAGTGGTGTATAGAGCTCTCAGGCAGGCTGCTCAGAGCTCTGGGTGATTCAGGTGCTGCAGTACAGCTCTGTGGCCAACACTATTCTCACGTGCCCTGCAGGGCAGCTCTGAGAGCCTCCCCTCTGCACTGGGCACTCAGGACAGCCTCAGGGCATCCCTCACACCTCTCAGAAGGCTTTTCCAAACCTCAGCTAACCTCCAGTGAGGTCAAACACTCCCCAAAACAAGCAGGTAGCAAAGAGTCTCAGGTAGGCTTAGTTTTTCAGGGGAGAAAAGGGGAGGGAAGGGTTGAGGGCTTGCCTCTTTGTTGTTGGTACTGGTTTGACTTAAGGTTTTGGGGTTTTGTCTGGTTGGTTGGGGTTTGGGGGTTTTTTGGTCAATTCCTTTTATTTAAGAGTGTTTTCTAAAGAATTTGATGTATAGTAGGTTATCTTTTCAATGAAAAGAGTGAAAAAATAAAGTTATCAGTAAGCTGTATGAAATAGTCTGCTGTCTTGTAGTTTCCCAGCTACTTGCTGATCACAGAACTACCCACTCTCCCTTTCTCAGTTCCTTTCTTTGTGCATATGTCAAATGCTGGCATGCAGGCTGCCCAAAGGGAATAGAATATCATCTCCAGAAAGCTGTTAACATAAGGCTGTGCATGTACCATGCCATTATTATGACAGTTTGCTTTAAAGCAAAAGAGACAAGCAGAACAGGGGAAAAGTGCACAGCTCCTCTTTCTAACTCCTGTCTCCTGTTCATTCATTCCTTAATATTACCCTTACTGGGGTCTCACATGCAGGCAACTGCAAAGCACAGAGCACTTCACAAACTCAGTTTGCTGTAGGTGGGTTTGCCCATTTTCCTTACTGACAATTAAGAACAATCTTCTCCAAAGGCTCCTTAATTGTTAACTTCAGTCAAAGTACACCTCAGAAGCACCTTGTGTGACAAGAATCTCACAGCCCTTCCCTTCTCTGGACAGTGGGATGATCTGGGTATGAGCTGCAGGGATTTCCCATGCTGCAACAAGCACTAACCTACAGCAAGAACCCATTCCTTTGATATGGCTTGAAGTGGCCAATCTGGATCAAACTCAATTAGCAAACTTGCTTCAGATATGTTATTGCTCCTCAATTCTTCTGCCTCATTATATTCTCATCTCATTGAAGTAGCCTGGAAATACTTAAAAACACATGACTTGCATAAATATCTTAAAATATTAATGAATTACTGTTTCCATTAGCTGCTTGAGTATTTTCCCCAGAGTGAGCACTGCAGCCTTGAAATATTCAAGAACTGTTTCTGCTCTCATACTGCCAGTTCCTCTCAGAGCTATCCTCTGCTCCTTTCCCAACACTACAGCAATCTCATTAGCCTCTGGTATTCCCTGCCCTCTTTCTTTAATAGGCCCCAAAGAGATTGTTTTTAATTTCCGTTCTACCTCTTGCATAATTAACCTGGAGAACCCTGTCTTCCATTCTGTGATTTAAGGAAATCAAGAATGGTAAAAGCATAGTATTTCTCACCTCTCAATACTCAGAATTGCCTCCTACATTTCTGTACTGATAGTGTTTTTAAAACTCAGTTGTGTGTACATAAATTTGAGCTGGTTGAGTCACTGAGGCGTTCCTCTCCATCATTTGGCAATTTGCTAAAAAATGGCATTTTGTATCTTTTATGAATAACATCAAAGCAAGGATTTCCCTGGTTTTGGCCAGGAAGGCAAAAGCCAGAGTAAAATGGAGGATTTCAATAATCAGCCAGCCACATTAGATAAGGGACAAACTGGTATATGATATAGCATTATTAGTAAGGAGACTTCCTTTGGGGGATTAGAGATTGACTAATTATCTTCCCTGAGGATCAAGGAATTTACTTCACCTTATCTGAGTTTGCTGGTCCAAGATATCCCTATCTGGTTTTTCCCAAGCCCTCAGGAAATACAAATGTTACAGGTTTTTACTTCAATATTCACATACCATGCTGGTACATCCAGCAGTCCTTATTGTCTCCAAAAGCAAAGCTTTGTAAATAGGAAGAGGTTTAAAGATTTCATGGTCTGTATCTGGTGAAATTTAAATTTGAGGTTTCAGGCATGTATCAATGACTTCTAAATATGTGGTGCAGCTCAAGTATCCCCTTACCCCCTGGCAAGGGACAGACAAACCAAAATTCTTCATTAAAGTGCCTGCATGCAGAATGCCTAATCCAAAATCTGCTGCAGCAAATAGAAACCTTTCTGATACCATCATTGACTTTTCCAGACTCTGTCTTGTGGAAAAACTTGAACTCCTTTCATGAACAGCTGAGTAGATTTTAATGTTCAGTGAGTTCAACTGGAATTGGTTCTACAAGATGTTATTTTTGACCTTTGGCTAAAGTGACAAACTTGCTTGATATGCAATGAGAAAATTTCAAGACTCACAACACACAGCCCTGAAAAGCATGCAGAGAAATCTGTAGAAATTACAGGGGACACATTCTGAAGTAAATAATTGCTTTTAACCCTGTATAACAATATTCTTTGTATTGATTTATCTGAGCAGCAGTGACTCATCATAACTGGGCTAATTAGAGGATGAGGGCCAGCGCTAGCTGGAGCCTATCCTTTAGTCATCAAACTTGAAGCTACTCAATTTTTATAAATTTCTTATTTCTGCATGATTATACAAGAGAAATTGACCTAAAACTAAGTGAAACACAATAGGAAAAGCTATTGCTATGAAAATCTGGGTGTTCCTTACACCAGTATTTCCTCAGCTGATCCATCTCCCCATCAGCCCAAGTGCTCTGTTCCAAAATCCCACAAAATTCAACAGAAAATCACAGTGGGGAAGAGCAGTGGAAATTTCTATTTTCAAGCTTCGAAAAGTTTGGAGGCAGGAAGCAAGTCTGATATTTTTGTTAACTAAAAAATGCTACACCATTCTCTTGTCTTCTAACAGGTGATTACAGGTAATTAACTTGCCTTTTCTCCCGTTGCCTCCTCAGGACTGATGCCTTTCTGGCACCTCAGTTTTTCCTGAAGAGGCACCTGCCAAACGCTAGAGAGGCACAGCCTGAGCACCTTTCTTGCCACTGCTGCAGTTGTCAGCTTGGAGGGGATAATTTAAGCAATTTTGTGTCCATAGAAAAGAAACCAAAGAAATAATATAATTCTGCAATTTAGGGCAGTAGCTGCTTGCCTCATGCTAATTGAAATTGGATGTTATGGGGAAGAAGCTGAAGGCAAGAGTTGTTTAGCCACCATCTCTTCAATTTGATTTGTACAGTCTGCCATACAGCACACACACAACAGGGCTTTATGACATTTATGGTTAAACTAATTACAGCAACAAGTTTTGTAAAACTGCCTCAAGCCTCTATGCTTCATGATACAATAATCTCATTGTTTTCTTCATTTTATCATTGAAATCTTGTTAAAAATCTCTGACAGAAAGAAGTCCAATCTCTTTCTGCTGATAAACTGGTGTCATACTTAAACCAAACTCAAACCTTTTAATCTGAAGCTATTCAGATGCCAACAGCCTAATTTGAAGTTTACATCAAACAACTTCCCAGGCAGCCTGGAATTCTCACCAGCTACATCCATGTTCTCTCTGTGAGTAAATGGAAAAGGGGCAGAAGCAACAATGAGGATGAATTAGAAATAAACTATGGCAGCTTATTTCTGAAAGTTAATTTTGAACATGTCCTGAAAGAATTTTCACCAGAATCCTTCCTTTTATGAGGCAAACTCCCATTCCACAGATGTTGCTGGTATCAAACACATTTTTAGGAAGTCTAAGAACACTGCATCCTTGTCTGCAGATCAAAAACTATTTTGAAAACAATTAAAAGAACAAATGAATTAATGTCTTTATGGGTAATTTATAAGCTTAAAAGAGGAAAAATAAGCAGAATACATAGTGTCCCCTATAAAACACAACTGTCTCTACTTGCTGTCAATTCATGACCAGCAATAAAAAGGAATTTATCATTTTAACATCAACCCAAGTGTAACCTCCTCTTCCTGTAAAAAAAAGCTAAGACAAAGTATTGCTATTCAACAAAACAGAAAATATCAAAAGACAGCAAAACAAGTTTAATAAGACAGCTAGGTACCAGAATTTCTAGAGTCTACTATTTAATGTATTCAGCAATTCCTTCTGCAGATGTGTAAATAGCTTTTCTCCTCATTAGGACAAATTAAATTATGTTTTCATACTTATGAAAACACAGAACCAGCTTCAAAGAAAAACAAGGACTATGTAAATTTTAAGTCTGTGAAATTGATAAGACTTCAGATTTCTAGAAAACTAATTAGAAGAGAATAACTTTTAGCAAATAAATGATAGGATGTGAAATTTATGAAACATGAAGGAAACTGAATGTTCAAATGTTTGCTCTGCTTCAACTGAATTATTCATTGCAAAACCTGTTCTTGTGACTTTAGTCCCCTCTCTTATCACAAATTCTCTGGGAAATGACCATCATTTTATTCAAACACTCATTACCTGCAAGCATTTGCTGAGTATTTTATGTCAACAATTTTGAGTCCTTGGGATGTTTGGAAAATCTTTACCTCAGTACCATACTACTCTTTTATATGTGTGGAATGTTTGGCCAACTTAATTAAAAAACAATGTTTCTAGTTCTCTTATTGAATGACTAAAATGGTTTAAACAAGACAAAAAACAAACTATGAACACTGAATAGCAAATAATGAAGCACCAAAAAAAGTTCAAGCAAATATTTAAGACATAGGTATAAGAGTGGAACATTGATATGATTAATAACTGCCTTACTTGAAAGTAATTTTTTTTCATGTCTGTTCACTTTCTCTACAAGTTGTTAGTTGTCTCAAAGCTGTGTTTTAATTGTATTATTAATTGTAAGACTAATTCTACATGGAAACAGCATTTATGGTGACTGTTTCTCCAATCCCATGACAGCTGGTCTAATAAGTATTTTTTCCAAATGAGGACTATATGCAAAATTAAAGTAAAATCCAGGACAAGCATTTCAAGTTTACCCAGAACTTCACAACAACCTGTGCATTAACACAGGGTCACACTTCTCTGAAGTTCTGCTGAGCAGCAATTCCCTATGAACTCAACATTTTGCTTTATCTTCTTAAATATAGGTGATCTCTCTAATATTATATAAAGCCATTTGGAAGCCTCATTCACAAGCCCCCAAAAACCAGGCACAATGTCAAACTAACAGAAAAAACACTTAAATCAGAAACACATTTCTGGCCTTATACTGTAACATTCCATTATGAACCTCATAAACAACCATTTACATTTTCCAGAAATATTTACATGCTGCAATTTTATTTTGCTTTGAATTAGAACTGCAAGTTTTTAAAATACACACTTAAATATAAATCAGTTTTGTCTAACATTGGAGCATTATACATCATTAACACTGAAAAACCTACTGAATTTCATATATTGAATATATCTACAATATCAAACCTGTGGAAGGTGTAATGAGTAGGGTATTAACAAAAGTTTTGGAATAGAAACCAAAGCAAAAAAGGGATCGAGATGGACAAAAAAAATATTTCAGTGACATCAAAATTAAAGCATTTTCAGCATCTATTTTGACTTTACATAATCCAGTAATTAGTTTGAGTTTAGTAGAACTGCATTTTCAGATCATTCTTCTTAAACCAACTCAGAATGCAAAATTTAGAATCAAACATTATTGAAACCTCCCTGCTGCCTTCTGTCAGACACAAGTTCTAAGGAAATGCAGTACCAGTGTCTGTACTGCAGCCCAGGGCAGTTGGAGAATATCAGCATTTTGCAAGGATGGAAAAGGAGCATCTGGAACTGAATTCTGGGAATATTTCCAATCCAAATACATCATTGCATTCAGGCAGTACATTGATGAGGTATTCTACAAAGAGTTCAGAGGAGTAGCACACGAGACACAGACAGCAATTACAGTGTTTCTTGGGAACAACCAGTAGCACCAGTTTAATGGAACTTCTGCTGACACTGACTTTCCAAATGAAATCAGAGTCACAAATTCAGATAATCCAAATAATTTTGAACTAATATCTTATTGGAAACCAATAAAAGATCAACACAAAGGCACTTCTGATCATTAAAAGCATTCCTGTGTACCAGAGCTCAAAATTAAAAGGATCTACTAGGGCAATATGAAACAACCACAATGGAAAGACATCAGTGGGATATAATGGTAAGGAAGAAAAAAATTCTTCATTTTCTGTTATTGATCAAAGCTAAGGTAAGATAATTACATAACTAAAAATCTGCTGACATATGAGTTAAAGAACAGAAATTAAAAGAACTGTCATACAAGTGAGTAATGTGAAGAACACGAAGAAGTTATGAGAAGATGCAGAAGGAAATAAACATGAACATTGTACAGATTGTAGAGAATAACCCAGCCTCAAAATAACCACTGGGAAGAAAAAAAAAGAAGAAACCTCTTCATTGTGATGAAAACCCATAACAAAGACCAACTTTTATACCAGAAAAATCACCACCACAAACTGAGTGCACTAACTGGAATAATCAGTGTACATTCAAATAGATGTGCAAGAAACTGCAGTGAATCAGACATTCCTTCTGTTTCCAGAACAGGCTGGACATGCCATTTCATTGCTCTTGAATGTTGTATTCTCTACAAACAAAAGGGGCTGTTTTTCCTTCTCCTCACAATGCACCACCCCTGCAGTTCCCAGAGTTACACAAATCACACACAGTACAAGTGATGGATGGATGGGTACAGATCAATACAAGCTCACTGCACGACTCGTATGCTGTGCCCAGGGTTGTGTTGTTTACCTCAGCAGAGTTCAACCACAGGATCTTTTAAACAAGGAGAAAAAAATTCTAAAGAAAAAAAAAATTGTGCCATTTTCAATAGTGCCTGTATTTTTTTCCCTTAGACATTTATTACAGGACCCTGTATATTTAGAGAAAAAGGAACCAGTAAAAAAAAACATACAAAACTGTTGAAGAAATAAGGATATTACTAAAAACAAGACAATGGATTTTCCTTACTATACTTTCTTCTTTTTTGCAGGATCCTGTAATAAATGGCAGTAAAAAGAATAGGACTTTTACATGCACATAGACAGAAGCAGCATTGGGAAGGAGAGCTAAGCCCCTGTGGCTTCCTAAGAGCCACTTCATCCTGTGACTTTACATAGTTTTATTTTCAAAGTTGTGTGCTGCCATTTCTATCTAACAATTATTTCTTATAAGTTACTATCAGACAGATTGCACCTCCAATGCTTAAGGGCATTTGATGCCAATTGACTCCACTTTTCTGAAAAAGCAAATCATGCTCTCCTACTTCTGCTTTGCATCAGTGTCTGGCTTAATGTATCACACGTTTCAAATTACTGTTCTTACTGCAATCTACTGGAGTTAATCACAATATGCATCAGGATTTATTCCTAACCTTTGGGTAAAAGTATCCATTTTCCCTTTCAGCACAACCTACCGTGCTCATCACACTGGTCCAAGCCCTCACTGGACAGTGAAAGGACAAACACTGCCTTCTACTGCTCATTTTGTTATTCTCTCAGATACACCTCATTTTCATACAGGCTAATCACTGAACAATGGAAATATTTATTTGCAAAGAAATTATTAGGTTTACAAAAGAAAATAGTTAATATTAACACTATTTGTAAAACATTACCCCTCACTCTACAGTAGTAATTGCCTTAAAACATCAGCTTCAGTCTAAATATTCTTGCAGACCTTTGTAACATCACAACTGCATTAACTATAAGTTATTCATATTTACAAACTAGGATTTCAGCTAAACAAAACAGCATCAACACTCTTGTAAGGGGATTTTCTTGGGAATGAAGAAAGGAGAATTATCCTTGACTGACACAGGATGTTCAGCTTCATTATGGCATCAGAAGGAAGGCCCAGATGACTACCCTTGATTAGATGCTTAATTTTGCACAAGTGGGATAAACCCATTCTAAAACCTGCACTTATTAGCAGAAACTTCCATTTGTGGCCACCAAAATAATTGCTTTGTTTCAATATGTTATTACAGTTTCTTATTAAATTGCCTAAAAAACTTTTTTTTTCAGGCATTGTTTTGTCCCAGGTGACCCTCATTAAATTCAGTAATAGATTTACTATTGACTCAAATGGGAGCAAACTGAGACCTAGGCAGCATGGATATTATTTTCTTTGTCTAAAACTTCTTTACAGAATACACTAGAGAAAGGAAGGGAGTCTTCCCTTTCAGACAATGAAAATACATGGCTTTAATTCCTGCTTGAAGTATATCCAGCACTATCCCCATGATATTCAGTAAGTTCCATAAACATGACTTAAGAATAAATATGGCCTCATACATCTGCAAAAAGCAATCCATTGAGACAAAAATCTGTACAGTTCACAGTTCCTACATTTTTATATTTTAATCCATTGACCTCAGTTATAACACTAGCACAAAGCAGATGGGACAAAGCTGGCATTAAAACTTGTTACCCATCAGAAGGCCAGACTAACACTGAGCTGTTAAACTTCTTCTTCACAAACTTCATCAGTTGCTTAAGCCAACAAACAGAATATTGCCTGAAATAAATCACTTAGCAGCAATTAATTCCTATAGACAAGTCCATTACTGATCACTTGTATTAGCATGAGGGTATTACTTCAAAAATATTAGCTAAAAGTAAACAGAAACTGTATTTTTCTAAATTTACATATAATTAATTGTTAGAACAAGCAAACAGATAAACAATACTCCCACTGCAACTTCACTCTGCCAGCATCCATCCAAATATAGGGATGACTCTGAAGTAACTCATTAACCAGTAGCAAAGATTTTGTTTCATTCTAATATTTCTTCCTCAGACTACTACACAGAGATATAAAAATCTGGTGCCAGTGTGGCCTGCCTGAGATAACAGAACAGACTTGAAAAACAAAAGGTAATAAACATATCTTTTTCAAATGCTATTTAAAGAAAAAGTCTTTAAACAGTCCCTGAGGATTTTTGAAGGTAAACATGCAATTTTAGAGATTATTTAATTCTATTTCTCTGAAAATTATTTTAATGTCCTTTAATTTTAGACAGAATTAAGCAAAGAAAATCTAACATTTACTAAGCTACACTCAGTCCAGTAATTTCAGTCATTAAGAGCTTCACCATTTATGTAACAAGCATACAGGGAATATTGAAACAAAAAACTGATACAAACATACACATTAAGCATTTCACATGCCCCATCTCACCATACATCTGGGAAAAGCAAAGCTCAGGTACCTTTTCAAGTTTTACACATATATAAGAAACTTTATTCATTTCCTCTGCTGTTAGTTGTTCTTGAGCCTGGGTTTATTCACAGAAACATTGAGCCCAAAATTTTTCCAAGATGGCCCTCAAGGTTCACATGAAAACATGCTCTGTGTACATACTATAAACTTTCTGCTATTTATTCTCCTGCTTTTTAAAAGCCTGCTGCTGAAAAATGGAATAGAAGCAATAATGCATGAGTTAGGTCACTAGTCACACACCATGAAAATTCAAAATGAGCAGCTCCCAAACAACCTAATCATGCAAATGTATTGGCTGAGCTGTCTGGCAAGTACTTCTAAATTACAAATAGATCCCTAGAAAACAATAGCTATTTCCAGACAAAAATATTTAAACTGAATTCATATTTAACATGAGAATTATTTATTCTGATAAGATCAACTATTTCTAATAGTAAGAATACAAATCAACAATAAATACAAATCCTATGCAAAAAATAATTTAACCAGTAATGCCAACTTACACCTAAGTTTGGTTCTAATGCAAAAAGTGATCTCTCTCCTTAGATGCCATCTATTCTGCTGTAAGTTAACCCAAGACTCAAAAGCAGCAATATGAAAATATATAAGTTTTTTTTCTCATATATATTTGTTTCAGAATCTTATTCTTTAGGTGCAATGAATTATTAGCACGCTTTACTAGCAACATCCATAAACTGCATATATAGTACAAAGAGCTTTAGGTAAAGAAGCCAGTTCCAGGTAGCCCAACTTTTCTGCTACCACAGGGGAACAGGCTGCAGAGCATTACACAGGCAGCTGAGAGGACAGAGCAGGGCTGCACGTGGTGCCTAAAAGATATGGCAGTCAACTGCATCATCACTGCAGCACCATGAAGCAAGGAGTTGGAAAGGCTCTCTGGCTTATCTTGCTCTAATTTTTAAGACATTTGAGAAGTTATTTCTACTTGCTTTTCTTCTTCAATCTGAGACTTATTTTTTTCCTCATCTTTAGTAGTTTGTCCATTCTCACATAAAAGGAAAGAGGACCTCACTTGGGCTCTGCACCATCCTAAGGGAGAGAACTCAATCACAGCCATCACATTATCAAACACCACAATGTGCCATATTATACTGAAAGCTAGATGTTCTTTTCTTCACAATTCTCTTTAAAAAACTCCTCACACTTCAGCAGTTCCATGAAAATGTATTTTAAGAGATATATCACAATTAGGTATAGTTTTCAGTAGAAGCCAAAATACAAAAAACTTTATTCCCAGATTCCATTTTACGAGAGCCACAGACAGCCTTCAGTGTCTCCACAGAATTCAGTTTTCCTTTTACAAGTGTATTCAGCTATCCATCTTTGTGAGAAATAAATCTTTCACCTAAGAAATAGCTTTACAAAAAACCTGACATCTCATTTTCTTCCACTGTATTTGTAGGTACCTACTGCAGTAAAATACAAAAAAGCTCCACACAAATCACACTTCCTAAAAGCAAATATTATGATGCTTGGGAACTTTATTTGGACATTGTTACAAAGCAGAATTTATCAAAAGAGCTATGCCTGGGAAAAAAGAAAAATTACTCTAGAAACACAACAAACAAAAAGGAGAAATCTCACTTGCTGTGAAGGGAAAGCCAGTGGGTAAAGGGGGAGGCAGCAAGAAACAACCAGGACTCACACTAAGTTGCAGGGGAAAATCTGGGAAGAGATCCAGTGCAAGATCTGGTCCTTTGGTCTACAAATGACTCTGGAAGCCTCATGCTCAGACTATAAAATCTACTGTCTTGGTCTGTCCTGAGGATAAGCATTCACACATGGTGACTTCCCTTTTTTCTGTTTTACTCTTTTGCCATTCACCTCAGAGGCTGATGTTGCACGCTGTTTCTATGTCTTCCCTGACAGATAACTGTTCATAAAAACTCCCCTGGGACACCAGGACCCTTGGCTAAGTGAAGTGTCAGACTAAGAGTTTCTCATTTCTATGCTTGAGTCTCAATTATCTGCAGAACATAATGACAGCATTTTCCTCCATACTCTTAAACTTGTTACTGGTGGGAAAAGGAGAAACTGCTATTCCCCAAGAGGAAGTTTGATAGTGTTAAAGCAGCTACCAAATACAGAGATATTATTTCTTCTCAGCATTTGCCTGCCCGATAGCCTATGGCTGAGCTGAAGCAGAATCATCCAAGGATGATTTGGTTTTCCCCAGAAGATCATGGCATCACACAGTAAAGCTCCTCATTCTTTTGTTTCCCACAGTGCCAGTGTTTGAAAATGGGTCTGCATTACATTTGTGTAATCTTAACAGGCTGCCAATAACACTCTGTACTGCAAACACTATTTTTCAGGCAGAATAGTAATTTTTTACAGGTACACCATTCTCCTCCTCAAAGTCACTTGCTGATTCATTAAGTGCCAATCACACATCATCAGAATAAGCATCACTAGGAGTGCTCTAGCTTAGGCTGATTTCATTTCCTTTACAATTTATTCTTATTCTATTATTTCCAATTTTTAAACTCTTTTTAATCAGTTTCTGTGGTAGACAGTATACTTTGAGAATTAAATACTAAAAAAACCCATAAATATAGACAAGAAAAAGGGAAAGGTGTCATACTAATTTTTTTCCCATCTCAGTCACTACTTAATACTGCCATAGTTTTACATGAAAAAACCTGGGTGCTGAAGTCAGACAACACAGAACTTTTAAAGAAAATCATAATCTTAATTAAAATATTGAAGAAAGGATGTGATATCCTTCTTAATACTTGGCAAATGAATACAGTAAAGAATTAGAACACAGAAAGGTTTAGGCTGCTAGGAACCTTAAAAATCTTCTAAGTTTATCTAGCTTGGAAGACTTTTCCAACACAGACAAGCATAGCAGTTTGCTTTTTATGTCATCTCTGTGGTTTCATTTCTAGATGCTTGAGATCACTGCCAAATACTTCTGGATTCTACAGAACCTTCAATCAAATCAAATTTACATCACAAAGAAGGCCTTGTGCCACATTCTAGGGAACTGAACATATTCACTTCAAAAATAAATGCAATTGAACATTAATAACTCAAGCTGAACAAATCATTTTGTTTTATAGCTAGAAATTTGCCGTTCTTCTCCAGTTCTCATACAATTAGGGATTGATTTTCACAATCCTAAGATTAAACTAAATTCATACACGCAAGACCAAACAGGTTTTTCTGTGAAAAGACTCCAAAACATTAAGAATTTCTGTCATTAGTCATCCCTAGAAGCATCATCTATTACAAAGTTTCCTGAATGAGCTATAAGAGACTTCACTAGTCAAAGGGAGGAAAGACCCATGTAAACAATGACACCTGCAATTTACTATTTTTGCATGGACAAGAATCACTTCTTCAAGATCTTGAGTTCACGATCTGTAGCTACAGTCCACCAGAATATTTAAACAGTTGCATAACACCACATATATGAGTAAGGCTGTCAACTTCAAAGGTGCTTCTTAGGCTTAATTCAAAGCAGGTCTTGAAGAACATGATTTTATACCAATTTTTTCTTACTACAATTTAGAGATCATAAGAATATAAGTCAACTGTTTAAGATTACCTAATGAATTTAATCATACATATCATTCATGATCTACTTTACTTACCATCTCCTGAGATGGGTTATGATTTGAAATTATTGACAGAGTTGATTATTTTTCCACTTTTCAGACTTTATTCTTTAACTGTACTGTCTAAGTAATGCTATCATCAGGCATCTCATCAGCAATGAGTTGAAATCTCAGCACTGTTAATAGGAATATTACAGACATTACTTAATAGAATTTTAAGCATAACTGATATGCTGAAAGAATTAGTATTAAACTTCTTAGTTTAGTGTAAAAAGACACATGTTTCTGTACTTTTTTGTTAACTTATAAACACAAGTTTGCTGTCTGAGCAGTGCAGTGAAGATGAAGAAAACCCCAGAGTTGCTCAGTAGAACTTCTAAGGAAATTTGCTTCTCAGCTTGCTGGAGATGGTAACCTTGTTCCCATTGTGTCTTAAAGCAAAGTAAACTCCACACTTATACAAGTGCCCCACACAACTTTCAGAGTGAGTGAGCATCAGGCATTCTGGTACTGTGGTTTTTCCCCACTCTTTTCTTCCCCTTTTTCCCCTTATGATTGAGAATATATACTAACTTCACAGGATTACTGCAGTCAGGGAAGAATGTACAAAAATGCATCCCTCTCTTGAGAATGAAGTCAGGGATAGCTGTGAAGTCTCTGGAGACCAGAAAAATCAACACAGCAGGAAATACTGCAGAATCTACTAAAATACCCTGGGGTTTGGCTCCCCTCATTTCCTGTAAGCTAAATGCTACTGACAATGTTTAAAAAGATCAATCAACCCAGATAATGTGCATATCCATGTGCACTGGTACAACTCCAGACAAATATGATGCAGTATAATTCAGCACATGCATGTTAGGCAGTTTTTTTCATTCCACTATTCTAGCTCATATGTCTCAGCCCACAGCATGAGAGGCAGATAACCCATGCTTGGGTTAACACCTGAAAAGACACTTGGGGATTTTTACTAGAATGTGTGTGAAGGAGAAAAAAAACAGCCCCACTGAACCAGAAAAGAGGCTGTGGATTAGCCCTACACAAACTTGTCTCCTCTCTTTCAGTAAAAAGGAGAGAAACAGTAGAGCCTTAGAGAGGCTTCCCCTCTTCTCCCCACACCACCTCAGATGGGAGCTTGCCAAACTCTCAGGATTAATACTCACTCTCCTGTGGAAAAGCCTAACATGTTCCATTGCAAAGCCCATCTCAGGTAAGAGCCACTGGGGAAAAACAAAGATGCTGGACTGTAGGGTGCTAATTGGGTCAATAGGGATTGCAGCACAAGCAGGAGGCTGTTCCTTTGTCATCAATGTGGAGGAATACTTGTCTCATTTTTTCCACCTGTGTTTAATTAAAAATGTAAGACTCAAGAGGCCTAGAAAGCCACAAGCAAATCTCACCAAGGGTATATGTGTTTCCTTCTAGATAAAACTCACCCTTGTGATAGCTGACTTCAGGGAATTCTTTTACTATGGGGGGGAGGAAAAGCTGCTGAAAAGCAACAACAAACAAGATTTTACAGCAGGAACAACTTGGGATGAACACTGTGAATAGCAAAAAACTCCCAAGATATTCCATAATGTATTAAAATTCTGTAGAAAAGAAAACAGACAGCAACATCTGTGCTATGGTGATGCCGGTGTTGGAGCCCATGAGAGGGATTTACAGCTCGTAATGTACTAAGAAGTGATTTTGTAAATCCATTTATGTACACACACCATACTGAAGTCCTAGTGTTTTGTGTACTGAACATGCAACAGAGTTAAAAAACCTTTATTTCCAGCTAGCACTTGAAAAATTAAGACTGTCATTTGGTTAATACTCATTTGAAGTTACAAAACTACTGCCAGCAAAAGCAATTTATCAGAATACTTGCCAAGCTATGTGGCTGATTGTTTTTGGCACAGGGCTGTTGCAGCCTGAGTCATTCACATCAGTTAAAATGAAGACTCTCATTCACAAAACATTGCTCTATTGAAGCCAAGGAGTGTTCTGCTTTCTTTTTCATACTGTATTTCTGTGTTATTGCTGTGACATCTAGAATAACTGAAATTAGAGCCTTAGATCACAAACCTCCAGACATCTACAAATAGAGTGATGCAGCACAAATATTTCCAGAGCACACCTGATACTTATCCTTTCCATTCAATTCTGAAAGATGTGGCCTGATAATCTCAAGAGCATTAATGAAAGAAACAGAAGATGCATATACCCAGAATCTCTGTATTGTTCTGTTAGAAAAGAAGCTGCTCTGAATCTGAGACTGAAAATTAAGTGACCTCCACATTCTCAGACAGCTCCATCAGATAAAGGAGGGTTTCTGTCAGCCTTAATTTGCATCAAACCCTCCCTCAGCAAAACTGTCTGCTTTTCTTGTCAGTACAGAGCTCCTTAGGAACTTCAGGATCACCAGAAAAATCTTACTTGGCTCACAGTGCTGATGAAAGCATTCTTAGGTGTACAAATACAGATTTCATTAACAGAACGTGCTCATCAGATATGAAGGAAAGTGATAATGCTAGGACATGAGCTATGCTGCACTCAGCTGCACTTCACTGCATTTTCCATTACAACTTTCTTGTACACTTGCAGCCACCTCAAATGTTGATGCAATTTTTGGTGGCTTTCATTTGAACATAGATGCTTGATTCACTGCAGCTTGGGTCTTATAACCACTGAGATTATGAAAGTAACTTCTTGAATAAATGCTAGACTAAAATCCCAAAGTTTTAAGATTTAAAAAGCAAGTTTCAGCCTCTGTCCATTATGCCAGATTCTCCAAGAATACATAACACCAAGAGGTACTAGTTTAAGTCCATGCTCTCAGGGCTAATAGATTTTTCATACTGGACTTCACTGTCAATTCACTGTAAATTTTTGTGCTCTGGCACATGGAGACTCCCCAGTTTTGCTCCATCTCTCAAAGGTTAAGCAGTGTCCACTGACTCTGCAGTCTGATCCCCTTAAAGGTACAGCAGTGCTTGCCATGTAAATCCAAACTCTTTCACCTCTCTCAAGCCACAGCAAAGTCAGTTTTCTGATTTGAAAGACAGCCAGCAGGGGCCAGTCGTCATTTTCATCATGCTACAGCTCCACCAGCTACACAAAGACTGAGGCAGCATATCATCTGGTCTAAATCAACAGAAAGGAGTTCAATTACCTAGCTGCTGTTTGAAGGCTTAGAACTGAGAGGGATGATGGTTAGCCAGTTTTCAGCAGGCACTTCCAAGATATAACATTCTCTCCTTCGGCATACACTTATTTCAAGTATATGAAAGTGAGAAAAGTTTATCCACACAGCTTGTGCTATTCTAGCTAATGTCTTTTGAGATGTGCTTTCTGGTAGTGACCCTAACCCAAAGGCTGTTGTACATGAAGGAGTTTGAGGCTCAGCTCACAGCTAACCTTGTGCTGTGTCACGTGTACGTTTTGGCCAGGGCTGGGCTGACTGCAGGAGGAGCTCAGCCAGATAATTGTAGTAACAGGAGCCTGTAGGCAGCTCCCATTCAGCACTAGCAATTCCACCACTGCATGGCCTTGCATTTACCCGAAGCTCCATTAACAACTTCATCTGAACATC
The DNA here is from genome assembly GCF_027477595.1 of Haemorhous mexicanus. Classification (NCBI taxonomy): domain Eukaryota; kingdom Metazoa; phylum Chordata; class Aves; order Passeriformes; family Fringillidae; genus Haemorhous; species Haemorhous mexicanus. Next base: position 19,505,439 of record NC_082349.1, on the reverse strand, counting down.
ATTTTTCTTTGACAATAGAAATAATTTCTTACATCACAGCCATTTTGAAAATTAGTTATTTCAATCATCTCAAGGAAAGCTAGAAAAAAATTTAGAAATCTTTATTTTTACCATACATATGAACAATCTTGTCAGCTAATAGCATAGAAATTTTTTCTGTAAGTGAAAGCACAACATATTTCATGTGCAGCTCATTGGTTAGATGAGCTAAGAGCCCAATCTTGGATTGGAGCCTTAAGAGCACAATCGCCCATTTACTTCCTTTCTGAAAAGTCTTCAGATTTTGTCCTTTCAATAAAAGGAAAAGAGTTCTGCTATCCCAGAGGCTGCAGAAAGCCCTATTAACCCAAACTCAGCACACAATGCAGAGGCACTTTCTGCTCCTCATTCTGTTCAATAATGGCCAACAGAGGAGAACTGGTTTCACAATAAGCTTTCTGCCAAAGAATACAGTTTTAAAATGCAGAATTTGATGTAAGAGCTGTTTGGAGGAAATATTAGTCATACAGCACCACTACAAATTTATTCTGTATGTATTTCCACAGAAATGATAAAGCTCTCTTGAAGCTTTGAATTTTATTCCAGTGTAATATTAGACTGTTTAAGATGGCACTACATAATTCAAAAGTAAAAGTGAATGCGCTGTAGAAAAGAAATTGTATAATAGAGGCTTAATAAATGAGAAGTCAGCATTATCTGGATCTTTCTAATCATAATTTCAGTTGTTGTAGCACCAGGGACTCCATCAGTCTAGACACTATATTCTGATTCAATTACACTATGCATTAAGAAGTGGTGGTTTACAGCATCCATTAGACTTGTTATTACCCTTGTGCCATACTCAATTGACCAGAGGAAAAAAGCTTCCTCCTATGGGAGGTGAGACTAAAAAAGCATATTCAGTGAAATGCATTAATAAGTACCCCCAAAAGAAGTTTCAGTTCATTTCTTTCAGAGATGAGTATTCCTGCAAAATGCAGAGTAAACATCATGCCTCATTAAGCCTTTGTATTGTTCAGGCCCCACATATATATAGGTGTAACCCTGATTAATGGAAATAAACTACAATATTCTGTGACTCAGAATAAATAACTCCAAACCTTAGCAGGACTAATAGCAACAACAACTTGAATAAAGCACATTAGCAGAAGACTAACCCAAGCCTCATTCATAATACCTAGCATCTCATTTTTCTCTTTATCTTGAGCCTCAAAAGTCATAAAAACACAGCACTTCTATTCTGAGCATTCCAGTTGATGACAAAAGCCATAAGAAAATGCTTAACTCTGGTCAGACTGATGAGAAACTTTGCTGTTAGACTAAACATGAGAGACCCATTTTACAGCTCACAATTTAGCTGTCAATTTAACTCAGATCTACAATAAATTTTTTTTCCATTTTCAAAAAGTGTCATCCAAGTTTGTTCTGTATAGAATTTTCAAACATCTGCAATCTATATCTACCAGCAACTACTGTGTTAAAGCCCCTCTACTTTTTATTCAGAGAATGATTGATCTCCAAATTTGATGTTTAAGAACTTCTACAGTAATTCAGTCACAGGGTTAATTTTTTTTTTTAGACAAAGGTAGGTCATGACTTTTCACATAAGTATATTTATTGCTAAATTAACACATTTATCAAGTAATTGCATTATTCTGGGTTTCAGATATAACTAAGAATGAGGAACAGTAAATTTCCCCATTCTTCCAAGAATTTGACATGTAAAATTCTCATTTGAAGACTAAAAAATACTTTTGTATATTAGTAAAAAAGAGATGTATTTGAATTTGAAAATCTTGTTAATGAGTAGGAAGAAATCATTAAATTATATCACAGAAGAATGTTTTATTTGAAAACTTACCTAAAGAAAAAGATATTAAATTACTGCTAAAAACTCATTCTCACTAACATAGCACCTTTTCATGCCATTTCCTTTTGGGTAATGAAATCTTTTCAGCCAATAATTCTCACTATTCTATGAATGCACAATAAATTTACTCACAATTCATGCCAAAGGCATAATGCTTTTTACTCTTTTGCAGCAGCTGTGGATGCCTCAATTCCTTTACATTCCTATACTTCAGAGCATAAACTTCCTACAAAAGCCATTCTTGTTCATGAAACATGAGCAGTTTAATCCAGGAGCTGCACATGCTCCAGCTCCAATTGCTTGTCACTCCAAGGCAGCCAGGGCTTGCTGTCTCCCAGCTCTGTCCCATCCATCCCACTGGCACTCCCGAGCTCCAGCCATCTGCTTCCCTGCTGCACTCAGTCCCTCACACTTGTCAGGCAGCACATGAGATTTCCTCTCCAGTTTGCTCAGAAAAGAAAATGTCTGGCTAATAAATGCTGCCTGTTTGACAACACTGAACACTATTTACAAACTGTGGCTCCCTTTAATCAACTCGTTTGTCCCTGATTCCAAGACACGATCGTGGCTCATTTTAATCCTGCTACAAAATTCTTGTTGAGACAGATGGAACTGAGGGAAAGCGTGGGCCCCACTGTCACAGCAAGCTCCACTCAAAACAGGGTCCTCTGCCCATGACAGATCCCCACCACCACCACAGCTCTGTGTGAGTTTTTGGAGTATCTGGGATGATGCTCACACCAGAAACAGGACATTAGTGAATAATTCCTCAAAACTGATAGATAAGCTGAATCCCAGACAAACACACCTTTCTCTCTGCAGCTTATAGCGAGGCAAATACCTGCCATATCATATGGAGTAAAGCAGCTATCCTCTTCTAGTGTCAGTGATGCTATGCTGGTTTGCAGTAACCATCTGATTGCTTACCTGCTAAGTTCATTTCATTTCCTCTATGAAATCTGATGAGGCACTCTATCTGGTGATATAAATATTAAAAATATATAACTTTAAAGCATGGAGTTTGTGGGAGGGAGGTTTTCCTAGTTTTGGTGAGGCTTCTGGGGTTAAATGGTTGATTTTGAAAGGTGGGGACAGGAGAGAGTTGAGTGAGGTACAACTTTGAAAAAGTAGTTTTCCCATAACATCCTTTAAGTATTCCATATTGGCACTAGTCAGCAAAGGTTTGAGTTTTCTAACAAATCACTGTTTGGCACCAACCTTCTCCTTTCCCAAATTTGTGTGACTTCCAACAGCCAATGCCAACTCACTAAGCTTTTAGGTCATTAATTAATTGCTAGAATAAAAAAGCCCAGAATCAAATTACAAGCAAAACAAGACTTGAAACAGGAAATCTGAACGTGGCAAACTAACCAAGCATTTATTTATTTCATCCTCACTGACACTAAAAATATCAAATATTATTACCCTTCACCTGAGGATGGCACAGAGCCAATGGCTCAATAAAGGAATAATGAAGCATCAGGAACAATGCTAAAGGAATTCAGTAAGGGCCATGAACTCACTGCCAGTGACCCAGTGCATCAAGTGACCACAACAAGACCAAGGTTTGGCAGCCCTTGGGTGGTTTCTCATTATGTGATTAATCAGTTTTTAAACACCATAGCCTCTGCCTTGCAATGTCAAATAGCCAATCACAGGGTTTCCTGCTGGCTTTTAAAGCTATTATTCCCCCAGTGTTGTGGTATCCTGCAGCAAAAAATCAAAAGCAACAAGCCCTTATTGCTCATTATCCCGATGATATGTGCCAAATCTGCAGCTGGAATCGTGGCTCTGCAGAGCTGGAACATGACTATGACAGCTCCTCTGACACTCCAAGTGCTCTCGCTCAGGTCACCCTAGACATCAAAAGTCATACTCTTAAGCAGAGCAGATACATGTAAACCAAAGTCAATAGCAAAATTTAAGTGCTCTTCAGACAAAAACACAAATAAAATTAGAAAGTTTACATTGACTGCAATACCAGATACATCTTCAGGCATTTGGGCTGTCCCAAAGTGACTGAAATAAGATGAGATCACTAGAAAAGAGCATGTATAAACTTTCAGTTGCCTCTAGCATTTCCATTTTTTATATTTCCCCATTGGAAAGCTCTAAGTTCTAGTAACTTTCCTATTATTTCATGGCTCTAACACTGCATTTATTAGTCAGAACTTCAACATTACACCTTACTCAGAATGGTAAAAAAAAACTTTATCCACCACCTGATGTGATGGATAAAGTTTTTTAGTTCTTTCAAACTCACCGGGATTCATGGAAATATGCAAACACATGGGGTAAGATCCCAGTCCTAAATGTCTTGGCCTGAAAACAATCTTAGGCCAAACCGCCCAGCACCTGAACAGGAAGCATGTGATCTGTATGAGTAGTGAAAACATGATTGATAAGACAAAAATAGAAAAACCACACCTGTGAAACAAGAGAAAAGTAGACAGAGTCTGTGTTTTTTAAGATTTCATTGAACTTAAGATTTCTCTTTCATTCTCTTTGTAGAATTGTGTTTGTGTTAAACATTTTTTGGTAAGTGGTATCCATATTGTCTTCCAAAAACAGTTCCTCATTTAAAATGCACTGGCCTGCACTGCTTTCAGTTCCAGCAGTATATTGATTTAAAATCCAGGCTTTAGAACCTAGTGATAAGGAACTCTTATCTAATCGGAATTATACCACTTCATTATTCCACAATATGGAAATTGTGCTTAGCTTTCCATGCTCAGACTTAACTGTTCTAATGCAGAGAGCATTTATCTGTGAGATGGAGCTGTTCAGCAGAGGCCCAAGAGCCTATAAAGCCTTGTCACCACTTCAAAAAGGTACATGTTTATGACCTTCAAAATCCACCTTCCTGATTTATTCAAATGCTTACTCATTGTTCTCTGAAGCTACTGGATACCTTTGCATCCCCTTTAACAGGAATTCAATTGAGTCCATATACACAAAACCTAGACAAGATCAGGAATTCCACAGTAAAACATTTGCCTAGAAAATGTTATTTAATGGAAAGTAAAGGATTTTTTACAATAATATATTTAAATGTTGGTGAAAAATCCACAGAAAAGCATTCTCCTGTCAAGAGATGGACTCTGTAATTGCCAAGAACTGTAGGAGATTAAAACAATCCTATTATTCTCAAACTGTAAATTTTACTGTCTTAAATTCTCAGTTCAAGCCAAAGCCGTGATGATGATAGAATTCCTTCTACAAGGCTTGTTTCTGTCCAGTCACAATAAAAAAATTACAGAATACTAGAAATGAAGCCCAGAATGGCAGTTAAAATTTATTGCTAAAATCAGTTTGATTCTTATAGCTTACTTTTCATAAAGCATAATAAAGATGGCTGACAGAGCAAAAATCATCCAAATGCCCTTCAATAAACTCCACAGATGCACATCCTCAGACATGACTTTTCATCTTTTATATCCTCCTTCCCAAGCACACATCACACTAATGTATTCAAATAATAATTCTTACTGCCTAGCCACTACAATTTTATATGATCATTTACTGCTGCAGTTTCTATAACGTAGCAATGATATTGGCATAACTAGAAGATCACTTGTGGCAAGGAGCTACCACAGCACTGTGTCTCTGTGTCTCTATTTATGTGTGTCTTCTAGAGGATCTCTTATTTTTGGAGTGAACTCTCAGTGACCCAAGAACTGAAACACAAGATTTGCTTGTGCTCTCAGAACATCAGTTAACCTCAGCCTAAGAAAAACAGATGTGGTATCAGCCCAAAAATAGAGGGGGAAAATTAGAACAGAGGCTTTGAAACAGCAACCACAGATCAACAACAGAGCCCACAGAACTACAAAAACAAATCACAGAAGATTGATTTACAGTCACTATATGCATGAAAGTTTAGGAGCTGGGTAAAACCTGTTTTGGAGTACCAGAGAACAAACAGCCATCATGTGTAAAACATAACACACATAACAGATCTTCAATACAGCATCACTTGCATTCACTGGAGGAAAAGCAAGTGAGCAGAAAAGAACACAAAAAGAAGATGAAGAAGGTGCAAAATCACAGGGAAGAAACCATAATTGCATTTCCCTCAGCAAGCAGCTCATTGTGCTGACAATTCATTGTAAAACCCCCTTCTCTTCCTTTCAAGGGAAATTAACTCATGCAGCCTAGGGGCTAAAGCAGCATGGGAACAAAGGGCAATGCCAAAAATGGAGATGATAAATTTTGCACATATCTATTTATACTATCAACACAAGTAAGCTGTAATAACAAACTAATTTGGATATTGCTAGCACTGTGACTGGACCAGTAGTAATCCTCTGACCAGATGGTCAGCACCATACCTGAGAATAAATTCTTGCTTCAAGTATGTTTCTTCACTCTGCACAGAGAGGGCATTTCACCTGGCATCCTGCCTTTGAAGGCTGGCTGTTAAATCAGGAGGTGACTTTATTGTCACACTACTACAACTTAACTTTGTTAGCACTGATTTTGTTTATAATGAAGTGAAACAACTGAAGCATTCCACCTCGGTAAAAGTTGCATGCTTATTTTACTTTCCTGCAGAAAAGAAAATTTCTGCTTTTCTGAATGACAAAGCTTCTCCTCACTCCACCCCTCCTTATTGCACACACACACAAAAAGCAACTCATTCGTGTCAAGTTTCTCACAACAAATTTTTCCTTTAACATCTTCTGACAAGATAAAGCATCTCTTTGTGATCGACAAGCAGACCAACACATTTTCAAGTCTACAACATTTAGAGGACAGGAAAGCTATTTTCCCACCTTGTGTTATGAAAATAATCAAGAAATGCCACATTCCTCCAATGCAATACTCCAGTTATATTGCTCTGCTGCCTTGGAGAAGAAACAAATTCAGCATAAGCATTTCAGCTAAATTACACTATTTTTGATGCTAGACAACAGTCAATTTTCATTTGTTCTGGAGCATCTCAGCTGGAGCTGTTGCAACAGATCTTTAAAGAACACAAAGAATGGTTTAAAGAAAATGCCTCTACTGCTTTCATTTCTTACCACTGTAATTTAACCTAAGAATGATACAGCATATCCACTTTAACAGAGTATTTTGAAGAGAACTGCACCCCAGGTGGCCCAAACTGAAATTAAACCACAAGGAAGGACTGACTCAGCAGGGGAGGGAAGGAGAATTGGGAGGGTGAAGAAAGTAAAAATCATTCTTTTCCTCCTCCTGTTTCTGGCATCATTTGTAGTTGCATGGTCCACAAAGAAATCCTACCTCCTTGCCATCTTGTCTTTTTTAAATACACAATATATTATAGAAAAAACAGGTCTTGCACAAAACATCCTATGTCACTTCCTGTGCTACTCATGCTGCACAATACTCTGAATACATGCACCAGCAGTTCAGGAACACAAACTCTTTTGTGGCTTATCACTTAATTGGCAATTATAATCCTATAATTAACTACAGAAAAAAGCCTCTGGCAAAAAAGCAGCTGAGTAATTCAAACATGAGTTATAAAATAAATCCTAAAACTAGTCAGCAGCAGCTTATCTGCAAATGCGGAAATACACCCCACTAGAGAGTGAGTACCATCAATTCCTGTGCCCACTCAATCCCCCAGCCACCCAGGAGCCACATCAGTTGAGAAGTGACAGGAAATGGTTTCAATGCAGCCATCAATCTGATACTGGCTGGGACTGTCAGTCTTCCTCATAAAAAGGGAGAAGGCTAAAAAAATCCTGACTCACCTTGCTGCTGTAAACAGCCTGATATATTCTCCTAGTTGACAATCACTTATACAAGTAGTGGTGCAATAAATGAGCTAATGAAAGTGTCACTTACAATAAGATGCCAGCAAGCCAAAAAAGCCAAGCCTGACTGGCACCCGTCCTGCTGCACTTGACTGAATTCTTCAGATCACACTGCACTGTTAATTACAGCAACACAAGCATCTGCAGCAGCCAACCTATTCTTTTTATGAGAGCAGCAGATGGGCCACAACTGTGAGCAACAAAAAATAAAATCCAATGGGATTCACCCCACCTTCCATCTTGAGACTCAATGCTTCTTCCCCCTATCTGCTCATCACCTAAACCCATCACTAAAATACCACTCCAGCCAGATGATAGCACAGTGGATTTCACCATGGATGACAGGTGCCTCCACACAACCTGAGCCCAACCAGCCTAGCAGACCATTCAGAACGCATTGAACATGAGATTCTTCAATCAAATTCTTACATGTTCATGTCACAATATCTGCAATTCTAAGGATTGAGCAGCAAGTTCAGCAGGCCCTCAAGGAGACTCCAGCTACTGCAGCTAACTCCAAAAGTTAAAGACATTAGTACTTCTATAATAATTCCCACCTTCTTCAAAGATAAATTAAGCAAGCCACACAGCTACTTCTCTGAATACTAGTTTGTGTTATTTGCAACCTTGTGTCTCTCTTTTTAATTTTTTTAAGTTAAGGACTGTACACAAAGAAACTCAAAGGAGTACAGAGCTTCTCAGGGAGCAATTCAAACCCTTTGTGGTATGGCTTGGGAGCCCATACTGTAAAATTCTGACATAATTGCCAGATGCATAAGTCATTTTTCTCTGGACTGGAATCCAAGCACCTCTTTAATTAGAAGCCATGCTAAGGGCTCCAGGGTCATTCCTATGCCATCATTCTATTTCTCAAATACTAGAAAAAGCAGAAGCATCTCCAAACCTATTCTGGTGCTTAGGGCTCTTATATAGAATAAATAGTTTTAAACACTTGAAGAATTAAAGCATCTGTCTTCCTGATCAGAGCAGCTGCTCACAGAAGTGCAGTGACAGGCTTGCAACATCTCCAACCAGCCCTTGGCTTCCTCTTTGAGTGTGTCTAAAATTAATCACATAATTTATCTCCACTTACAAAAAGCCTCAATATTAAATAAATCAAAACATGCAGTTTCTGTATCACAGCTGAAAAAATACTTTGTTCAGTATTGTCTCCTTTATTTTTCAAACACTAATTCAAGAAGGTGCTAAAGTAAGATTTGTTGTACTCAAAGAAACAAATTTATAATATGCTGAAAATATAGGTTTTTGATGATTAAGAGCTTGCTGAACTATATTGTTGGAATTCTCTGCTAATGTTGTGTAGGATTCTGCCCACTCAGTTTCATACTGCTGGATGCATAAAGTTCAGTGAAAGACACAACAGGGAGCTCAACAGAAGTGGAAAACAGACAGAAACAAAAACATCCCATGTACACAGCTCCAAAGAAAACTAATAGATGTGCTCAGTCCACACCAAAATGAAGTCCTTTTCCTAAGACCAAGCCTGCAATTACAGTGAAAAATCTTCAAAAGCATGGGAGATTTGGGTAAGATGAGAGGCTTTCAGATTTTGTCAATGCAAAACTAACATGCTGGGAAGACTCAAAAGACAAGTGAGTCACTGCAACAGACAGCTGCAGTTGGGACAGGTTATTAAAAGTTTCAATCAAATCAGAGACTGAACAAAGTGGACCCAACTTTATGAGCCTCTGCCCTACACATAGATGATAGGTGTCCATTTATTGTCTACTGTGAGTCAAACACCTAGTAAATTAGACAGAAGTGAGACAGAATTAGTCATAAATCAAAGTATCTCCTCATAACATTTTTCTTAATTCTAGAAGAAAATTAAAATTTACCTTTTCAACAGTGTTAGGCACCACTTAGAAACTGCCTGTGTAAAATTTGCCATATAAAAAACACGTTCTTAAGCTTACAAAGAAATAATTGTCTTTAATTTTTCTGAAAATTCAAGCTTTGAATCCATGTGAAAGATGTTTAAAATTTTTTAATTACAAAATTTTAAAATGTGTTGTTTTCTTTTGAGATATACAACATGTCAAAAATACTCTCTACTTCCAACACATTTTCCCTGTGTTTAGGATGCATCACCTCACAGTCTCCTCACATGCCACTTCATTGATCAGCTAGGTTAGAGTGGACTCATTCACTTTTTGAAAAAGTCCAAAACACCAGCTGTATAATCTCACCAGCTCCCAAAAGACAGTGGTATGAAACTGACAGCAACTTCATGGGAAAAAAAATCTAGTTTGCTGCAGTGGGAACACATGCACTCACACCTAACAAAATGTTGGGGTGTGTGCTTCAAAATGGATTTTTTAATCCATAGCAACTTGGTGATAACCCTAACCCAGCTCCACAACATCCAAAAGCTTGAATCCAATAAAAATTTTAAACACAGATCACCTAGATGTATTTGAAGCTCCCACATGCACAGTGATACATTCATTTCACCAGTGCCCTGCCAGAATCACACAGGTATGACACAGGAGATGAGCTCTTCATTGCCCTTCTTACAGCATTCCATTTTATGAAAAGAACATTCAGCTCTGCTCACCATGATGACCTTTGTGGCATAAGTCATCTCTTATAATTCACTTTTCTCTTTACATTCAGACTGGCTGCTCTATTCAAAGACTGGAACCGCTTCGTTTGTTTTGACATGTGGAGCTGCAAAGTGCACCTTTCAATCCATCACTCAGGAAGGATGAACTGGTAATGGCAGGAGAGGTCACTGAGCAGCCACCTCTCCAGCAACTGAAAAAGCAGCATCTGGAGTTAGAGCTGAGGCACTTTTATTTCTCATACCATGATATGAAACTTAATCCATCTCAAATGCAGGGATTCTCATGGCTCACTCCAGGGGAATGAAGGGTTCTCACCGCTCTCAGTGCATAAGCAGAATTTTAAGAGGAGTTGAAAAGAGAGGATTTTTCTCCAGGGCACTGGCACTCAGTCATGGCAGGAAAGGTGTGTATACCTATAGAAAGACTGAGAACTTCTGGTACCACTGGACTACTACTTAGACCCAGAGAGTAGGGACTCTGGTATATAAGTCCTCAATACCTGTCCAGCTCTGGTTACACACTTAGGACCAACTGCTTGATTTACATTTGGAAGCAGCAGGGTTGCCCTTCCCTGAAGTTTATAACCAGCTCCTTAGGATGCCAATAAATACCTTACCTATATTGATAGACTGCACAGGAGTGATGCCTTTCTCAATAACAAACTAAGCTGATTAAAACAAATGCACTGCTACATATCAAGCTAAGCTGTTTGATTAGCTATTTCTTTTATTTTATATTTCTTTCCATGACAATAACTAAGTAACAGAACCAAAGTTCACTATCTTAAATTGAACATAAACCTCTCTACATTTCTTTTTGCTCAATCTGAAAGATTATATTCAAATAAATCCAGAAGGTTTTTGTTTTATTTTGAGTGACTTACCCTTTGCATCTTTTGTCGTTTTTACATATATAAGTGAGAAAATTAGTAAAACTGGAATATTGAAAATGCTATGAGTAGGCCAAAGTGAAAGGGCTTACTTTAAGTCCCCTCTTTTTCTAGCCACAGGATCTTTTTCTACTTCTATTTAATCCAGAAAAATCACATCTAAAATTTTCCTTTTCTGTGTGAAGGACTAACATGCAGCTACAAAAATCTCCTCTAATCCCCAGAGAAAAGTTAAGAACCAAAAAAAACATTTCTACCCCTTCACTTCAGGGAGTTTTACCCTGTGCTAATATAGTTCAGCCACACCTCACCATCCCACCAAAGGGGCTCCAGCCATGGTTGCCACCTTCTGTTGACGTGGTCTCCTGGACATCATCTCATTTCCAACAGCACCATTGGGCAGGGTTTCCTTCACCACCCGAAATGCAGCAGAAGTCAAGCACCTCTTATTCACCACTTCCCCCTGAAATCTGACTGGAGAGAAAGAAGCATGTTCCTTCACCTGTTAGACCTCACCCTTATCCCCTGAAGCTAAGCCATGCTCCTTCCAGGACAAGTGTAGCTGAAGCACACTGGAACTCTAGCCAAGAAAAGGTGTAGGCTCCTTTTATGGCATGGGCTAATGAGCACATTCACACTGGTTTTCAGGGAGGCTCCAGACAGAAATCCCACCTCCTTTTTCTGGAGGACAAGTTAATCCAACTGCAATTAGGCAAGAGGGCCACAGCTCTCTACACCTGCAAGACAGTTTGTCCCACCTTGCAGTCTCTTGCAACGTAAGACTCAGGGAGTTTGTGTGGATCCTTAAAAATCAGTGACCTTTCAGGACACTTCAAACACAAAAATACCCCTAAGTGGAAGACCAGATGCCCCAGTTGGAGAAGAGCAGAAGCAGAAAATGAACCTCCACACTCACAGACATCATTATTTGTCAGTAGCACCCAAGACCTAGATTTTTATATTTAGACTGGTAAGCAAATTAATAACAAAATTAGTCACTAAATCTAGCTTTCAGTTCTGTTTTGGTCATTAAAGAAAGTATTTATTTCCTCCCTACAGAGCAAGGTAAACTACACCAGGGAACAATAGGATGATTTTAGGTCTTGATTGAACCACTAATGTCATATAATTAAACAAAGGCTCAATGTATACCTCAGTACAAAAGGGCTTAACCAGAACGTAACTTTTTTTCTCCTAGAGCTTTCTTTCCAGCTATAGAAAAGGAAGCTCTGCTCCCTTCCTGCCCAGTAACCTTTTCCTTTATGTTTCCCCCACCTGAGTAGTTCACAAAATGAAGTGTAATGACAACCACCTCGGCAGCAACCTGCAAGAGGCACCAAAACAAATCAAGTGTAGCAGTGCTCACTGGCTGACAGCTGTAATAAATTAAATTGCCTATCCCAATCCAATTCATTATGCCTTCCATGAAAAAAGGCCTAGATGTAAAATGAGCTATTCAAAACACATTCTGCATTTCTATTAATCTAACAGAGTGAATTGTTTTCTATGCAGTAAAGCCAACAATTCTTGCCTCCACAGCACTGCATCACAGCATAAAGCTGTAGCACCCACCCAGGGAGAAAATAGAGGCGATGCAGGGAGCAGGAAAATGTCACCTTTGAGGGCTGCCTTAGAAGCTACCAGTCTGTGAAAAATGTGTTTCATTTGTTTAGATGTTTGCAGGTATACCTGCCACATCTGTGTCATTTAGCTCCCAAATGAATCCAGAATCTTTTAAGTTTCAGCGATGGAAATTATTCTTCATTTTTGCAGCACTCTAATTTCAGACTGTTGCTCACTGCCACCTGCTGGAGTTCAGGGAATTTTATAGCTGGGAGAAAAGCTGTGGGTACAGCAGCAGGGTTTTATGCATGCTTTTATTTACCAGATCCACCAACATTATGTCTTGCTACCGTTTCAAAAGTAGGGCTATTTTCAGGCATGTTTTACCATTCACTTTATGTGAAAGTTTTGAGCTCTCTTGCCTCTGCAGAAGCTGGGTGAACATAATAGAAGTCAGAATGTGGTAACCTTACCCATACTATAGCTGTGACCAGGTGCTCATAAATATAAAGGGAGAAGCAAATATCAAAAGTTAATTTCACACAATTTCTATTTTCTGAGATAAGCAGAAAAATCTAACACTACTTTTAATACAGCTGCCTATTTAGACAGTCTAAGGATTGCTGCCCTTCAATACTGTGTCTGTTTAAGCCCAGTTTGCAGAGAGCAGCATGTTAGAAGCTCAGTCCCCAAGCCTAAGCTCATTTACAGAAGTTAAATGGTTAATTAACACAGAAACTGCAGAGAGAAAAATATCTAGAAATTTAATGATCAGCACATTAAACAAGACATTACTTACCTGGTATCATCAAAACACAAGTAGGATAGTACATTAGACCAAGAAAAAGCAGACCTCATGTTAGAAACAGTATAGTTACCTGAATGTGGACTTGGAGGTTTTTTAACCCTCTTGCCAACTCTGGAATCCAAAAAACACTTATAGCAGACTCCAAGGGTCATGAAATTCATAATATATAAAAGTGCATTACTTCTTTCTTGGGAGACTTGAGAAACTGCTTCAGCTTCTCTTTTCCTTTGCTGAATAAAGTGTTATTTGGAGGTATCTGTTAAGATTTTTTCAGCACTTTGAGCATAGTTTCAAGGTATTATGGAAACATTCTTATTATGCATAATAGGGGATTGTGTCAGACTCAAGTTACAAATAGATGCTGAGCACTGCAGAGTTGCTGCAGAAGTGAAGTGCAAATGTTCCTGCATTACCTGCTTAGACATGTGTGCCTCAGTACACAATGGATGTTGAATGTTGTGGATGCTCACAATGGCTTGAAGAAAATGTACAAGATCTGAGAGCCAAAAACTCATCCAGAGAGAAAGTTCTACCTGCTCATGGAGAAGGCCAAGGCCTGAATCCATGGGGGATTTGGGCTGTGAATGGATGAATCCTTATTGACTTCACAGCCAGTTCCCACTGCCAGGAGGCAGCTGAGCCAGTGAAAGGGCCTTTACTGCCAGCACAACAAAGCCTCAACCACAGTCTCGCAAGTCAGGTCAGCTTGATGCACATCTATTTTAGCACATAGCCCAAGAACACACTAAGCATTCAGAGTCTGACCTCTTGCTTCCAGAGCAGTCTGTAAGTTTATGCATATTAAACTGTTGGAGGTCATGCCTTACATGCTTCCTTTTCTTAGATTTTCAGCCTTCTCTCCCTATCTTACTGCACAGCGTAACAGACATTGATCTTCTCTATAAGCTGCCAAAATTTACAGGAGCATGGGCACAAAACTTAGCTTTCCCCACAGGAGTTTTTTACATTCCCTCCAACACCCTGACTAGCATTCACTGTTGCTAGAAATCACCAGAACATGAGGGAGCTCAGGAGTTTCTACAAATCATTTGCTCTAGCCCACTCTTCCTGCTGTCTGTGAAGAAAGGAGCATTTGTCCTTAGAAAAACCAAGGTGAAGCATTTTTGCTTCTGTTACAGGGCAGCAGCATGACAATGGCTTCCTAAATCCCAATCCCTTCCACTGCAGCACACTGCTCCCAACACAGACAATATTCTCTAGAGCAGTACATATCGTGTGCAGTGTGACCAGGAGTCATGGCCAATCACCCACTGCTCCAAATGCTGCTGCACAGGTCAGGAGCCTGACCCACATCTGCTTCCAGGAGATTCCCACAGCATTCATCCCTTCCTTAGAACCAATGGCCATTCCACCACAACTTAGATGATACGTTACACAGTCTGCTTTAATTCCAGCCCATAGTAAAAGGAAATACTGTGGTTTCATGGATTTCCAAAACAGCAACCTCATGACCTCAAAAAGGCTTTCTAGAGCCTAGGGGTCACCAGAGTAGAAACAGAAAACTGAACTTCTCCACTGCCCATCTCTCTCTAAATTGTTAGCACACAAGTATTAGCCAAGTGAGTACCACAACTGAAATGAGAGATGATAAATAATGAATGGAACATTTAATATATATTTTAAGGTAACTGCACATTGCTGTGACAGTGCCCAGAGATCAATGAAGAATGGTCTCGTGGTGCCTGAAACTGTACAAATATAAAATAAAGTGACAGCTACAGGCCTGACAAGCTCATGGGCTAAATAAAAAGCTTACAAGGTTAAAGAGATTCTTTCCATCGACTTCAGTAAGCTTTTAAGAGGGCTCTAGGGCATCTCTGATGAGACAGCCACAACAATCTCCCTGAGAACACACTTCAGTGGTTTCCTGTGCTTCCGCACTTCAAGATGGGAGCGGAACAGAGCTAAGGAGGCATTTAAAATTCTATTTGTAAAGGCATTCAAAAACTTAAACCTGGATCACAGTTTTTAAAAGCTATTTGGGTGCACAAACACCACTGATAGAAATCAGTCCTATAGAAGCTCCTATATTCAAATAAATTATCAAAAACACCTCAGTTCAAAATAATAAAAAAAATTTAAAATCAAAAAGACCAACCAAAACATAACTAAAAACTCCACGTTGCACAGTAATTGATGAAGCTGACGGCACTGCAAAATAAAGGTTCTTTCTTAGCTGCTTAAGAATGACAAGGGGTACAGTCCTCATAATAACTCACTTCACTTTTGAAAGCATTCAGAATAAACACCTATCATCACACTACAGCTCTTCATTCAGAAATGCAGACCATCCTATGCCAAGGTTAGCAACATTTTCCAAACACCTGTCAAAGATCTTTCCAAGAAAGTAGGAATTCTTGGTGCCCTGTTAGACCAGTGGGCCACAAACACACACTGAACAAGACTTTTACTTGCGGGATTTCAAACTATAGAAGGCAAAGTTGGTAAATCAATTCTTGCTGAATAAAGTTGTAGAATGCTGATTTTTTTGTCCCCTCGATGAATTAATAGTACTACTTTCAAAAGATGATTTGAGGGAATGGAGGGTTCCCTCCAAATAAGCACAGCTTATAATTTCTTCCATTTTGGAATATAAATCAGGCAGTCTGCAGGTCACATGAATGTAAACCAGCATTTCCAGGTTGTCGTCTTCTGAGTAGAAACTTCCAAAGAAACTGCAGCACTGCATTCAATTTGAATAACATCAAGCATAAAGAGGTAATGAGTGACAGTTTCTGTGAGAAAAGAACTCTTCTAGAAGATATTATGTTTATGTATTTCCAGCACATGAGATTCCCAAAGTCACTGTTTGCATACACCATGTATGTGTAGAAGGTTAACCAGAACTAGGAGCAGATATTTAAATTTATGAAGCTTGACAGCTTCTTCCATATTAGTAAGCTGCCTCTGTGTTCACATCACACTCTTCTCCTCCCACCCTCAGACCTATATCCCACTTCTTTAAGCAGCACTGCTGCTGGGAGAGGTAGCTGGGAAAACTGAAGTAAGAAATGTCTCCCAGCTGAGATTCTCAATTTCAGTTTCCCAGTTGCTTTCCTTATTTATTTTGCACATAAGAAACTCAGCTCTGCTAAGTCCCTGTTCACTGCTCTCTCCCAACAATACCTCAGAACAAAAACTCCCTTGACTGCAGCTTTTTCTCCTGTCATGTCCCCAGCCAGGTTTTCCAATAGCCCGGTGCCCCAGTAATTCCTCTGCAGCATCCCCAGCTACAACAGAACATCTGAATATGGTGTAGGTACTGACTGGAATATAAATATCCTATACCACTGAAAATGCATTATAAAATGCATCCACACAGAATAAAAGTGACAAGAATACATAATGAAACCCTGAAGAAAATCACTAAAGGAATAACATGATTTTTGTCTTATTTTATGGACAAGGGGCTGGTACAACCCAGGCATGCTCTGTAAGTTCTGACTATTATAAAATAAAAACTAAGAACTTCTCAGTAATTTCAACATGGTAGCAATCTGCTTCAGCTGTTACTCTCATTAAAAGTAATTTAATGTCATGTCAGATACCAGTATATCCAATTGTGTGCAAAACTTCAAATACATTTAAAGCCCTGGCCCTGGGTTGAGTGGGAATTCAGTTTTCTAAGTGCCAATATAAATGTACACAGGTAAGCAAAGAGAGAATACAAAAGCCTCTCCCACACAGGCTAAAAGTGTGTGTAAATGTTTGCTTAAAAAGGTTTACCAGCTCTATTTCCTTCCTTTTGCTGTTAGACTCAAAGCAGTCACTCACACTTCATTGCCTGGTGTCTGTGAGCACTTGAATCTGGCTAAACAGAAGAGATTGTGCAGTGGCTGTTAGCATATGTTTAATAAGCTGCACCAGAAGTTTAAATTTAAAGTTTGAATCATTAGAACAAATGCAGAAATACAGGATTGAAACTATTGCTTCATTTCATCTACTGAGTCTGACTACTTTTGCCTGAAGGTTCTAATACTGCAACTTGTGATTACACCAATAACTTCTTTCTTGGAAAATGTCCCCTTAGACTTAGTGCTGAAGTTATTATTCAGATAAAATTTCCATTGAGCTGACCTGAACACATAGATTTTCTCCCAGGAATAAAACAATATTTAGTATTAGAATTATAGCATGTAGTTCAATATTTGTAAAAATATCTTAAAACATGCCCTTAGACTTCTCAATTTAACATAGATTATGTTGTATGCCCTAAATAGCAGGTGAAGTACTGTGCTTTAATAAAAGCAGTTACAATGAAATGTGAGCTTCCAGGCTCCACCTGAAGTTATGGCTAATAACACTAGCTGTGTGTCCAAGTTCTCAATAAACAAACAAAGTGAGGACAGAAATATGATGCACATTTTACAGGCAAGAAACTGAGGCTTGGAATAATAAGTCTCCAAACATACCATAGAGCTCCCCCCTAATATCAGATCCCCTGGGATCAAAGTCTCTCTCTAAGGCTCAAAGATCCTTAATTTCCTGTATTCCCTCATTTAATAACTTAATTAGTAATTAGATATGGCAAAAATGTTACTGTTTAGTGAAGTGACTGAGTAACCCTAATACTGTCAAATTAAAATATTACAGGAAAGTTTTCATCTCTCTTTTCCTACAGAACTTCAAAATATACTTCTGCTGCCATCAGTGTACACTGAGTAAGAACATAGCCTCAGCGGTCAGAACAGAAGTTCATTTAGTCTCATCTCCCCTACAACAGTAGCCAACAACAGCAAAAGCATTAAAATGGAGTAAATGTGGAATGATGCCTCCCCTGAATAACCTCCCTTAACTTCCAACAATCCATAGTTCTGAGACTGTAATGCTGAATATCTTGCAATAGGCAGCTTTAACTGTTGAATGGTGACACTGATTATACTACATGGAAAAAACTGTAAACTCATTGCAGCTTAAAAAAAGCCATCAAAGCCAACTCCAAAGAAGTAGCAGAATATTTCCCCTTTTTTTGCCCCTTACAGCTTTCTTCTTACCGATTTTTCATCTGTTACTAGGAAAATCCAAAGCTAAAAGGTCCTGTTAACACTGAAAGGCATTACCAGCAAACTGTGCAGCTGTTTTAGAAAGCATATGTTTATGTGCTATTAAAAGTGTGTCACAAATACTGATGAGATGGAATAGACAACTTTCTAGCTATAAGGGAAAACAGATTCTGGGAATACTCTACTAACTGAGTAAAAAACTATGGTATGGCCACAGCTTACAGGGCAACTGAATTCATTTCAGCAAGAGATAGAAAGGAGGTCTAATGGCAGGAGAAAGGAGAAGTGTGACAAGACAGAAAAGAGGATGTTCAGAAAATGAGTCAAAGAACTTCAGCATTAACTGTATGTAAGAATAGGTAATTAATCATATATTTTGGCCACAATAACAGATTAACTGATCATGATGTTATATTCTTTAATCCCATTGTGTATTGTATACATAATGGGATTAAAGATTTTGTATATTAACTCAGAAACACAAGCATTGCATGACACACAATAAGGTATGACCACAGAGCTCAGAAAGACAAAACAAACAGCTGCAGGTAAGAATTCCAAATTATGTCATTATTAGAAGCATACTGCAATCTTATCTAAATGATTACTACATTGAGACACTGATGGTTAATCTTCTAGGTCGTTCCATAAAGCTCGACCTCAAATCACCAAAGAGATCAAACCAAACTTGTGTTTGAATTCTGCTTCGAATTGCTAATAAGGTTTTTGCAGCATAAGTAACCAGTAAATTAGGATTCCCCAGAACAACCCTTTATATTTTCCAATCAGCATTTCACCAGAATGGCATCTAAACCTGAACAACCCAGAGTCAGCGCTGACCCCTCTCTACTCATTGCTCTGGTGTTACACATCTGCTGCACCCACCTGCTGCCTGTTTGTACACAGATTATAAAGTCTCTGGGACAGGAATCCTGCCTTTATTCTGTGTTTTTACAACATCTGCCACCTAGTATCTGACTACAAACTGATTACTTCTCACTGAAGAGAAAAAAAATAGACATTATTGTCCAAAGAGAAGTGAGGCTTATTTCCTACTTTCTCTTTCATGGTCGGACATATTCTGTGAAGTGTTTTTCAAGTAGATACATTATTCATTTCATTTTCCCAGCCACCACGAGGCAATTCAGAAAGCCATTGTTTCACATACTAAGACTCCACAAATTACTATAATTATTTTGCACTGCAACTCTTAGGATTCAAAGACCTTATAATGAAAAATAGCATGAACTGGAGTACCATTTTAACATGAAAATAGTTCTTGCAGCAAAATGAGATGAATATTGGCTGGAGTTTCAAAATGCAAATCCATCATACATTGCAAATTACAAAAATAAAAATATTTATCTCTACACTTGGCACCCCTGAAAATAAAAGCAATTTCATGTGTGTGATAATGGACAGTCAGAAGTCAAATCATCCATGCTTTTGAATCTCAGTCTTTGACACTAACTTCTTATAAAATTACCTACACTTACAGGGAAAATAATACTGAATTATTTTATTGTCAGTGTGTTATTCTCCATCCATTCTGTTCAAGAACACACCATCCAGAACAGCAGGGCAAATTTGGGTTAGAGCATAGAAATCTCAGGCAAATTATGCCTGCCTCTGCAAGAGTCCTTCATATTCACAGACTTGTGTTCCACTTTGTATTTTTACTTTGGTATAAGATGTTCCAGGAAGTCCCTAATAGGATGATAGTACTGCTTATGAGTACATTACATTCCATACACCCTAAAGGTCTTTGCCTTTGGCGTGTGCAGGAAACACACTCTGGTAACAAATTTGTTGGAATCTACTTCAGACTGGAAAGGATAGATGGACTTCCTTGTACAGAATACATTGCCAGACATTTCCTTGCTTTCATATTTCAGGGAACCCAGACTCTGGAGATCTCAGCTGAGGTAGAATGAGGTCAGAGGAAAGATGTTTTCTTCAGTGGGCTTCTTTTGGGCTTGAGGCACACTGGTATGGGAAAAATGCTTTTTCTAACCTTGTTTAGATCTTCTAACAGGCACTACTGAATCAGATTTACCAAGTCCATTCTTTGTCTTAAAGATGTCTATAAGGATGCCTTTGAAGATATTTATTCCTTAAAGCACAAAATGGACCTGGCTCCCATGAGAAGCAATAATACCCTTCCATCAAAGACAGGAATATAGCCATCCTATATTCCCCAAACTGCATCTCATCTACCTCACATTAAGGTGTATCTATATTTGAAGAAAAAGTCTCTCAGCAGCTAGATCAATTTCTTTATGGCAAAGAGTAAAGCTGAAGTGATTTCATATTTGATAGAGACTGAATGACACAGTACTATGGGGAATGCATTTTTTGTGGAGGGTTTCATAGGAACACATATCTCCACATCCATAAGTCTTGTAGGTAATGCCTTGGCTGTGATGGATCCCAGCACTTTACACCCCACAGGTTTGCAGTGACCCTATAAAATTACTTTCCATCTTACTGAAGTTCCAGTGGTAAGAAATATTTCTGACAAATAACCAGGACCTGGCAGCAGCTCTAATAATGTAGTGCCAGGTTTAAAATGGTGCAGTTATCAGTCAGTCACCCCACAGAGCAGGTCATGCATAGCAAAGAGCTCCTTTATTAGCTTGAAGGAATATGCAGCATGTAGAAAATGATAGAATGCAACTACTGAGCAAAAGCCAGAGCTGAAGCAAAATCCCCATTATGGCCCAGATAAAGCATGCCATTCACAATCTTACTGGAGATCCATCCTAACTAGCACAGGTTAGTTAACAGCACAAGCTTGAGACAAAAATTAGGAAGCCATCCAGGCTCAAACCTGAATTCTGTCTTCTGTCTTGAGGTGAAAAGAGTAAATAGACAAGGAGGAAATTGATACACTTCCCTGAAACTGTAAATCATAAAAAAAATAAAATAAACAAAGAAGAACTTCTCTGAGGCAATTTTTCACACCAAGACAGTGACCCTTGTCCTTTTCCAAAACAGACCAAAGCACTTCTCCTGACAACCACAGCCAAGTGCAGGCCTTTTATTATTCAAAATGCATAAAATGGTTATTAAGAAAGGAATGCAACCTTCAGGGGTATAAAAAGGAATGACTAGAGGTCAGGGGCCTCCTTTACTAACAAGCAAAGAACAACTGCAATTCACTATTGTTGGGCTACTTTGTGCAAACCAGATATTTTAATAAAATGCTTTGTATGTGGTGCTAAGCATTTATGAAGTGACCTGCCTCTATGGACAGTCCTGGGCCTTACTATGCCTTCCTAGCACTTTGCTATAAGATTCAATAATTCTTTTAAAAGAATTTTTGAGCTGATGGCAAATGCTAGATATTAGGAGGGCTTTGTTACCATCTCTCATCTGTTGCAAGGAAAACAAAGAAAAATATTCAAATAGCTGCAAAAAAAAAAAAAAAAAAACCAAACTTGTTCTGTCTCACTTCATATAGCAATGGATACAGGAATGTCAAATTTGTGACTCCTTATGTGTGACCCAAATGTTGGACAATATCTATAAATATCAAGGTATTGATAAATAAGATATCAAAGAAATATTTAAAAACCATGACTTTCTACTTTCAGGATACACTACAGTCAAAAGTATCCATGCTACAAATTCACTTTCTTTCTGCCTAATTTAAAAATACTATTTTAAGTTCTAATATGATTCAGAAATCTTTTCACTAGAAGCAATACAAAGTGGTAATTTTTGTCCCCTGCTCCTCCCTAAATCAGCACACCTGAATCCCTGGGCAGTGTGAATGTGGAACTAATATCACTGCAGCAGTACAGAGACTGGGAGAAATCTTCCAAGCCAAAACTGGGCTCATCACAGAAGGGATGTTAACAGTAAATGGGAAATACATCAGAACCAAGGGTGGAACATTAGAACATTACCCAGAGCATCTGAATTATTTTTTCTTCTTTGTTGGCAGAAAAATATAGCTACATAATAGATCTGATTGCCTTGAAATTGATTGCAACTACTACCCCCACTCCTTGTTTCCCTCATTCCAGCACCCTGAAACCTGCCTTGCTCAGTCTTTCCCACAGCCTCTTGCTGTTCTCTCAGAGGTGCCAGCCTCAGTCTCACTGATACCCTGCTCTACCTCAGTGACACCAGCTGATGAGTGCCACACAAGTGACACCACCAGAGCACTCGAGAGAGCTCTCACTGCTGAGGGCTTGCTCAACAGCTGTCTGTCATTTGTAATGCTGGCTGAGGAACATACCCACCCTCATGGGAAACAATGCCAGAGTAACAGCACAGAGCTGTTCCAAGCATGGCATGTCTGTACTGACACTGAGTCCCCTCATGCAGAAAGGTAATTTAGACCTTTTGTAGGCCCTATTCTGCAAATAGATTAAAAATGGTATTTAAAGGGCAAGATCAGTATTTTCAAGTGTAGGCTATAAAGCTAGTCATCTCCATTTGACTGAGGACTTGAAGAAAGCAGCCTAAACTTCTGAAGTGCTGAGAACCATCTGCTCTTATTTGCCTCAGTAGTTATGAAAAATAAACTGTTTAATTAGATACTTTGGCATGGACCTGATTGCCTAACTTCTGACTGCATAAGTTAAAAAAAAAGAGAAGTGTCTGAAGTAGAATGATCTCATATTCAAAGAAAATATTGCTTCCACTCACCATTTGACCTTCTCCATGTCCTTCATTCAGGTCCAGAGTAACTATAAAACAAACCAGTCTATTTTTCCCCATCTAATTCTATAATATCAGTAAAAGTTTACATATTAAAATGACAGAAGTTTTTTCCCTTCAGGAAGAAGCAACACCAAAACACAAAATTTTACACTGCTCATTGCTAGAACTATCTGTGTCATGGACTGAAATATATGCAATCAAAATAATAGCTCAGACTATCATATTTTTCCAGGCATGCCTTTATCACAAAATGAAGGGCCATGTGGAGATATGTAAACTAGCAGAAGCACTAGTGGGACATAGATAATGTGCAGTGAAGCATCATAAAGCCTGATATCACACTACTGCACCCAGGCTGAGCTCTGCCATCAATCCAGGTTTCCTGGCTCTGATACTGTCTCGTTCTGCTGTGGCCACACCAATTATATTCTGCTTTATTGCTGTGAATACATGCCTTTGATTCTTCAGGGGAGGACTAGCTCAGACTTGCAAAGAAACTAGTAAATTAAGAATAAAACTCTAAATGTAAGAAAGAGGACAGTTTTAAGCATGCAATATTGCTCTTAATACCTTGTGTAGAATTATACTTTTTAAGTGAACACAAGCACACACAGCTAAGAAATAGGGTGGTTTTGGAGGGGATGAGTTTTTTAATGCTACTACAGTTCTGAAGGATCTTGAGCTTAGATTTGAAGCTCCTGCCTGGAAAGGTCAGTCTGAACCACTGACCATATACACCACCTTTGAAATTGTATTTCTTAAATATTTGAAGCCCTAATCCCCACCAACACACCTACAAGCTGCTTCAACACTAACAGCTTATAGGGTGACAAAGATGTTTGAGAATCTACAAGGATAATAAAATGCATTTACATGGTCTCAAGTGATAAGCTGTTTTTATGTCAGAAACCAGTAAAATGTGAGGTACATCTGTCATTTCCCATCAACTTTTGGCTCAAACACT
This sequence comes from Haemorhous mexicanus, assembly GCF_027477595.1. Taxonomy (NCBI): domain Eukaryota; kingdom Metazoa; phylum Chordata; class Aves; order Passeriformes; family Fringillidae; genus Haemorhous; species Haemorhous mexicanus. The sequence goes on along the minus strand of NC_082349.1, from coordinate 19,481,273 downwards.
TGGGTTCTTTTCCAAAGGAGAGGAGCCTTGGCTGGGAAACATGACACAGTCTGACAAGATTTAGGAGGGAATATCAGAAACAAGACAGAGCAGGGCACAGGAGAGAACATCTGCCTCCAACAAGTCAGCCATTCCATTGATTGGCTGTGAGTAAGTTGAAATCTCCCCCAGCTGGCAGATTTCAGTCAAGAAATGAGATTAGTACCTATGCCAATTAAGATAAAGAGGATGAATATTTTAAAGAAGTTTTGATAATGTCAAAGGGTAATAATTTTTACTCAGAATAATGTCAGTTACTCATGGATTCTTAGAAAGAAAGCACAGCATACAATGACATAGCTTTGTGCTTGAATAAATTGTTAATTTAATGAGTCATACCAGCAAACCTAGCATCATTTTCCAGTGAATCACAAAGTGATTAACAAGTCTTTATTGTTTGTTTTGCCCTTGAGAATACAGGCTCTCAAAGAGGCATAATGCATTATTACCTTTGGGTACACTTTAGGCACGTGACAGCTCAGAATGAGACATGTTTTCCATAGATTTTCCATGTCCATGCTCTTAAAACAGACCTATCCTTCAGGTAAATAGCAGCACTAACAGGAATATTTGCTTCTATAGTCTATATTAAAAAGCTGCTAAGTCAGAAGTAGAAACACTTAGTTACACTGAAGCAGAGTATTCTGAGTTCAGATACAAGAAAATAATTTCCTTTTTACTAAGGAAATGTACTTCAAAATTAATAAATAATTGCTATTTCAACTCAATACGTTGTTTAACTTGTTGAACAAAATATGCAATCATACTCCACTGCAAACACTGAATACATTTTCTTCCTCAAAAAAAATCCTATCTTTTTCTGGTGGTGCATCCTTTCCCCCATTCCGTGCTGCTCTGTGATCTCAGAAATGCTTGTTGGAATTGATGAACAGCACCTTGATGAAGCAGTCCTGGCTCACTTATGGAGATAGAACTGTTTGTGAGAATGTACTGCAACCCACATGAGGAGATGGCTCTCTTGGTAAAAGAACACTTTTTTTTCTCATCCTTCTGTTGCCTAACTCAGTTCACTAAATATGTCCTTGAATAATTGCCATTACACAACTGCTAAGAGGGGGGCAAATGAGAGAAGAGGACTGCACTGGTTTTGTCAGAGGTACAGTTCATTCTCCTAAGAGTAGCTGGTGCTGTGTTTTGGATTTGTCACCAAAAGAATGTTCTACAAATTGAAATCTAAGGAATCTTGTTTTTGTTTCTACAAAATTTCAGGACATTTGAAATAATTCCTTTCTAATGCTGTTTCTCAGTGAATTGACATGGCAGCAAAAAGGAATATTTCTATACTATTATAGCTTCAGCATGAATTCATTGGCAGGTAGGAGCTGTATCCTTTCCTCTTCAAAGTTTGTCTTCCCAGGTTTTATAGAGTGATTCAAGGCAAGAATCCAGGTTAAGATCATGCAATGCCCTGTCCATAGAAAATTCACGTGCCTAAATAGCTTTAAATTCTTTAGTACCAGCTGTTCTCTACCTGAATCTCCATCACCCTTTTGATCCTCAGTCTGTTGCTCTAAGCAATGCTTTGCTGTGCTTCTCTTCAGGAGGGAATACCAGAGACCCCACAGCTTGGTCTTGTTTCTATGCCCTTCCAAGCACGGCATGTCTATAGAATTTTCCATAGGAAAAAGTGTAAAGCAATAGCAATTTTAATGCAGATTTCGTTCCATTTGCTTTTTTGAAAACCTTTTTCTTCTTTTATAACCTTTTTGGTCACACAAAACACCCACTTCTTCCAAAGTTTCATGTTTAGTGAAGTATAAGATGACAGACAAACAGTTTCCAAATCTCTACTCCCTAAACCTGCAGCAAGAAGTACACACTGGACTGGAAAACACCTCTCAGATATCGTTGCCATGGCAAAGCTTAATACGAGTTTAGGGACTGGGCATGCAGCCAAAAAGAAAATGAGGAGAGCTGACACATGACATTTCCCCCTTTGTTTTTTCACATAATTTGCTTTCTGCAGCTCATCTCAAGAGCACAAGAAATGTTTCAGCTTCAATTATCTCCACAGGAGCTTCATTTCCCCCCCCCTTTTTTTTTTTCTCTAAGAAAACAATCAGAGCTCTTGTGACTTTTTGGGATTTTTTTCCCTTCAATTCCCAAAGAATTACATATGTTCATTGCAAATAATTCCTAAAAACATTGTTAGCATATGTTCTGTTGATTTCCTCTTTATTAAAATAAATTAGATTTGAAGATGGGAACACAAACCTAATGGCTTCTCTTCAACTACAGTTTAATTTGACAGTCAATAAGGACAACATTTTTGGGGAAAAAACCATACCATTGTATTGTAAAATATATATATTTTTTTAATATCATTCTAAACTGAGCTTACAAACCCTGACACTTATTGTATTACTGTTTAAGTCCCATCATTTTTAGCCAGTGTTGGGCAAGGCTGATATAACCTGATTCAGCAATTGCATCCAGTTGACTTTAACATAAACTGTAAAGTAAAATTCAAGTATCTTTAAATATGGAGACTCCAAGCCCTCTGATCCATTATGCTGTGAACTTGGCCAAGGCCATCACTTTACAGGGGGGTTCTGGCTGGCCCAAGGGGTTGGTGGCCACTGCCAGCACAGTCCTGGAGCAGCCCTGGCCCAGGTGGGGCTGCCTTCCCTCAGTGCTGCTGAATGCCTGACACAGCCCTGCTCTGCTCTCTGCTGTGCCCTCCAGCTGAGGCCAGCTTCCTCTTCCCCTTTCTAGCCCCAAGGTGCCTCAGCAGAGCTTTTAGGAGTCACACGAGCACAGCCTACAGAATTCTGCACCTTCTGCTTGTCTGAGCCCTGTTAGCATTCTGCCACAATTCCAGAAAGCTTCTCTCCTTTGGATAGCAATCATGCTCAAGGTTGAACACATCTGAAATCAAAGCCCTAGTCTGCTACAACAGAGAGCAAATTGAACTTAGCATCTGGTACCTATAACCTGGTCATACATCTTTATTATTCCAAAACAAGCAATTCCAGAAAGCTTTACCTTTCAAATATCTTGAGGTTTTAATTTTATTACAATTCCAAAATGAAATTTAGCATGTCTTTCACAGGAATGAAACTTCTCCCAATTGATTTTAAGAAATCCATTACAAAAGAAATAAATTCATGGCAAAAAGGAAAGGTTTGAGCGGTTCCACTGTACTAAGATCAGATCCTTTTAATACTGAGCTGTATTCTGTACATCACAGTAATTAGTTGGAGGCCTAGATTTCTAAATTCTTTCATAAGATGTAGGCTGTCAGACATGCCTCTTAGCAGGATTGTAGCAAACAAGTAAACCCTTGGTGAAGCATTCTAAAACTCAGAAATACTTTAAACTCACACCCTCAATGAAATAAAATTGTGAGGCAGGAAAGTAATCAGTAGGCTAGTGCCTAGAATGAACTTGTACAGCAGGTGTAAGGTGGACAATCCTTTGAAATGCTGAAGCTCTCAGTAGCAATATTAAATTAGAAGGAAATAAAATAGAAACATGAGGCACTTATTCATGATCTTGAGCTTATACACAAGGGCTGGCAGTCACTACCCTTAACTACAAGGACAGCCATTCTCCTGTCACATGGAAGCAATCGCTCATTGGCAAAAGCACCTGTAGGGATGCTACAAAGCATAACTGCCACAGGCAGGCATTTCCAGCTACATCAGGAATTGTTTCATATGAATGGTGACAGTGCTCAGCTGAAATGACTGAACGAGGGCTAGGTTAAAAAAAAGCACCCTATAACCTGATGGCTTTATGAACATAATGAAAACACTGCCTGGCAGTACAGGAGGGTTCACAACTGCTGCAATCTATTTAGCCAACTGTCCAGCAAAAGATCAGTGTAATTAACAGTTTAAAGACACATACTGACATGGAAAATTAGAGACCAGACTTGACATAAAAAGAGAATCTAAACCAAGAAAATAAATGCTTTGATTCCAGCAATAACACCAGTAATTTCTTCCAGAACACAGATCCATTCCCATATGAAGCGCTGTAGAAAAAACTAAACTCGGTCCTTCTTCACAAAAAGGCTTTAGCAACCCCATGAGGCAAGTAGAAATATGTTAAATTCTTATTGAGTGAGAAATACATGGGTATATCCATAACCTACAGATGTTAGTGATAATGAAATATCTGGCAGCTGCCATAATCAAAGACACAGTAACTCAACTAGTTTAAATAGCACAGTTAAAGAATGACCGCCTGCCAAAGCACATTTAACTTCAGGTAGCATCTCTGCAATTGACAAAATAGACACTCATTCCAAAGATAATCCTAAAATTATCATTTTCTCACTTAGTGGATTTATGTGATTTAACATGCAGTCATTTTCTCATTAAGACCTAAATATAAAGTACTTGAACAAGTGATTGCTGTATTCAAACCATTACAGAGCATTTCTTTAATGGTGTTCCTGCCTGTGGTACCCAGAACATGCAATGATTTGCTTTTAAAAGCCAACATGCTGTAGGAGTCAGGCATCCTCAAGCTGCCTCCCACATCCAACTGCTGTAGGAAGCAGCTGCCCACTGGGGCATGGATAGATCCAAGATTAAAGCCAGTCAGCTTTTCTGCAGCCTCCTCCCCTGCAAGCAAGGTCACCCCACTGCAGAGACACCATCTAAGCCTTTGAAAACCTTGACCTTCAATCTCTTGGACCTTCTTTTGTTCTCTCAGAGTTCTGGTTTATCAGATGACCCAGGAGCAATGACACCTACCCCCACAACTGCACACATCCTGAGCCAAGGACACAGTCACTGCCAGTGGCCTTGCAGCCTTCCCCAGGGGAGCTGGAAACAGCTGTATGGGCAATATACACACATTTCCACAGCTGAAGGAAGGGAGCAGTGATTGCCAAAGCCTGATTACCTAACACCAGAAAAGTAACAAGTGATATCATTTACTGCAAAACAAAAAAAAAAAAAAATCCATTTTAAGAGCAAAGTGCTTTTCTTTACAGAAATGGAGATACATTAAAAAACTGGATTTTCAGAGGTAGTAGATTCTCTTATGTAAATGGATCCTAATTGCATCTGAGATATTAAAATAGAAATCAGTCAAGATTTTTTAATTCACAGTTCATAGGCTACACATGATTTACTTGCTAAGGTATCAAACTGCCACAGGAACAACAATCTCAAAACACCTCCTTCCCAACCTCAAAACAGCCCTTCTCAAAAGTCCCAAAACAGTGGAGCTTTCAATGAAAACTAGCAGAAAGATAATAGCCAGATCTCCTTAAATATAAGTGCATTCTTAATTTCCATTTGCTACAGTAAAGCATGAGAGAGACAGGCTGGATCATGAGGCTTGTGAAAATCAGAACACTCCCTGAATTCTTAAAGAGCTTTCAGGTGTGCCCGGATATTTCTGGCACACTGTGAACAAAGTCTGAGATATGACACAAACCTCATGTTGAAAGGCTTTCTTGCTCTCATTCACAGCAACATGAGGTATGGTATTTCAGTGCTGTTCTCAATAGGCAGCCATAATAAATATGTACTGAATAAATGACATACTCTTCCACATATAGAGAAATGCCATTAGTGAACCAAACATTGAGGCACCTCTGCACACCAGTAACTAAGAACACAGCCATACTCTACAGCTTTCCATTTCTTTTTGACCTGTTTAATATTTGGGAAAACATCCTAAAATTTTCAATTAGAGTTTCCAAAGTGACCAATGATTTAGGATTACACAGAGTAGAATGCTATAATATTCAGGTATTTGTATCCCTTTAAGTAAAAGTTATGACTTCACAGCACAAGAAAAGTTTGTCCTTGAAGTAAGGTCACAGACACAACCTACCCAACAAAGGCAATTGCAGGTTATGTGAAATGCCAGGAACATTTTGAAGAGCATGCAATGGATGTTAGAAATAAAGTTGCTTGGGGTTTTCCTCTTCCCCCACAAAATTATTTCAATGACAAAAAAAAATCCTGCTGTTGAGAATGAAAAACTAAGACATCAATAGTCACACAGTCAAAGCAACAAAAATCCTCAGGTTTAGAGAATTAGTATGACCTTGGAAAGAGCCAACCCACAGCTGAGAGCAGCTTCCCACTGACTCAGCTGTGAACAAATCATTAAGCTGCTCTTATTGGTTTTCCCTGAACTTAAAGGCACTGCTTATTTTTGTCTTTGCTTTAGACAACAAGAACTCCCTACACGAGGAACTGTTTGTTCACAGAAATCACTCTCTACATAGAAGTTCCACAGAACTTTCTTTGAGCCACTTCCCAAATTAGGTCTCCATACAAAATGCTTACTTTACCTTACGTGAACGATGCAAGCAAGCATAATATCCTCTGTGAGAAAGGCAGAAGAAATCTGCATGCTTCTCCTCCTCTGCAAATTATGCAAGCATCAGCACAATCCCCCTGGGACTATTCCAACAGCAACAGGCTACATTGAAGCAGCATCAAAAGCTGGAATAGATCTCTTTAAATCAGGCAGCACACACTCTATATGCTGTGCCCAGTTGCAGAAATACAGAAAAACAAAGGGGCACTTTCTAGTGTCACAGCTGACTTAAGTATGATTCAAAGAGCTCACAGAGGTCAAAGGGGGGAAAGGGCTGGCATAAATCTCAATGTAATTCCACTGAGTTATGTGTGAACACAGCTCTTGAGGCAGATTATCTGCCACAACATGGCCTCAAGCTCCTCTTGGAGTACACAAAATTCCCTGCTTATAAAATTGCCATGACCTATCAGCTGTGATGGTTTAGACCCACATCTGCTGCCACCACAAGTGACTCAGAGTGCAGGTACCTCTAGGCTGGCTGCTGCTCCATAGCCACAGAGACCCAGGCAGGGAAAATCCATTTGCAATTGTTTATAGCCACGTTTAGCTGGAGTCAGGCTGAAGTAGTCTTCTTTATCCTGTGGGGTTGAAAAAAAGCAACCTTTCAGAAAAATAACACAACAGGAGCCCATACCAGCTACTGCTACTTGGGTGGCTGAAAGGGTCACAAAAAGGTCCTCCAGATCAAAGAGCAGAATGACACTTCCAAGAGAGCCAAGAACAAATCAAAGCAAGACAAGGAGACTTCTGGCAACAATGAAGCTGCTGGTCAATATTAGAGGGCACAGATAGAACCCTCTCTCAGATGAGAGCCACAATACACAGGTCAATGAGGATAGGGACTCACAAACTGATGGAGGTGGGGAGGAAGGCTTCAACTACTACTCTGGTTCTCAGATGAACAGAAGAGCCAGAGGCAGCCTAAAACCTAGGAAGTATTGGTTTGTGCATCTTGGGACAGGTTCCACTGCACACTGGGGCTGGGCAGAACCATTCCATAGCACTGCACCCTTCCACAATATGAAACACATATCACAGCACCTTAATAAGTGTATTTCATAGCATTCTAACAGGGTATTTTATGTTGCACAACACAGCAGACAGAAGAGATTATTTTGGGAGAACACGATATAACAGTGATTTGCATTCACATGAGAATTCACAAAAATAGAGAGGTATGTGATAGGAACAAGAGGCAGACACTTAGTCCCTTCTGTTGAAACCATTTCTTATAAAACTGTATTTTACCATATAACCCCAAGGCATAATATGGAATTTTAAGAAGTGTTATATAACGGTGATGAGATTGCAAAGCAGAGCTGCTCTGCCACTTGCTCTAGACTAGACCACTGTGCTTTTTCTGTACCTCAGGGGAAGTGGTCTGGTAAACTAGTTTATTCTGTATCTTTGTGTGCTCTTTTTTACTTCTACACAACCAATCCTCTGATTTCCTTAGTACACAAAAAAAAAAAAATTCTTCAAAATAGATACCTGCACTGTTGCCAACCTCATTAATGCAAACTGAGCCCTCCCTGTACTTCCCCTCACACTCCACAAGCTCCCCCCCAGCCCTGCTGCCCTTCTCAGTGCTAAGCTCTCCTGAGCAGGCACACACAAGCATATGAATGCACTGTATAAAGACACAAGGAGTAAATTTTCTTTCAAATACAAGCTGTAAGAGAAGAGGTATTAAAAACCAAATCTTTAGTCTCAATACTGGAAAAAGTCCAAAGGGGTGGTAGTTCAAATAAAAGATTTTTTCCTTAATCTGTGCTGGAAATTGGAAAGAATAACAACCATCTGCTACTTTCAGTTCTCTTGTGGATACTATTGAATGATGCAGTGTTTTGCCTTTCAGTGCTTTAAAAACTGTGCAAGGATCTGCAGGGGAAGCTGAGAGGAAAGGAAAAATGAGACTGAAGATGGCCCCAATGTCTGAGGTCCAGACAGCTCAGCAAGGGAGCTCAGAGCTGCCAGGAAGGCAGTGAAACAAAGCAGCAGGACCCACGAGAGCCACAGAGCCAACAGCCTGAGCACTCAACAGCTCACTGCAGAGAGTCATCCTCTGAGCCAGGGCTCAGTGGAAAATAACAGCAAGAAAGAGCTCAGGAGCAAAAAGAGCACTTGGCTTGAGACCATGCTGCAGGCAGAGGGACTGTGCTTCTCCAAGAGCAGCTTGCAGCAGCCCCTCAGTGCTGGAAGCAGCTGGCCCCAGCCAGTTCCTGCCCCACCAGCCCCTGGCACTGCCCAGAGCCCTCCAGTGCCTCCAGCCATGCACTTGGTGCCCCTGCCACAGCTGGCCCACATTCCTGCAACAGGCCAAGCTGAAGGCAACTTGCACAGCAGAAATCTTTTTCTGCACCTTCTTTTTTCCAAGTACTGGCATATTCCTCTACTGACCACCTTAATGTGAACTCCCCTACTATTTATTTCCAACTTTCAGCACTTTAACTGCTGTTAAAACATTCGGGCATGTGCCCCAAAACAACTACAAAAGTTGCAATAATTCCATTCAGTAAAACTAAACTAATACTAATAACTTTAGTGTACTTGTATAGGTACATATACATATGTATCTGTATTTGTGAAGAGGTGCCAATATTTCATTCAAGTCCCACAACAGCCAGAGCTACCAAAACCAGCTGAAATTATCAAACATAAAAAACCCCATGTAAGCTTATTAAACAATATTTATAAACTCCAAAGCATTATTCTTGACACTTCATAAACTAGTTCCAATATTCTGTGGAAACACTGAAGAAATATGCCCAAATAAATATTAAAATTCACTTTAAAATACTACTAAACAAATAAGTTTGTTTTATTTTAAAATTTCATTAGTTTTGCAAAAAATTTCCATTAAGAACTCACCAGACTACATTCCCATTATCTTTTCGACTTCAGTAATATTTTATTACAATATAAATGGAGCATAAAAAGTCAAAGGCAAAATTCTAGTAAACACACAGAGAAGCTTTTCATAAAGATGATGTTGTAGAAAATATCTCACATACCAAACACAAAAATACAATCTTAATCTGCAACAAAATCAATTATGGTTTCATAAAAATACTCAAGAAATGATACTCCAAAATGCTTTCATGAAACATTCCTGTTTACATCAGATAGCTTCATAAAGCACTAAAAATCACATACCATAGCCACAACTCCAGAAGTCACTAAAACCAGCTCCATACTCGTGGCAAGTGTCCTCAAGGCTATCTCAACATCTTACGGAACCTCCATCTCTCCAGCACTTAAATCCTCTCACAAGTCAAAACCATTCTGCACCCATCACACTACTCTTCTGCAGCTGTTCATATACCCACCCAATTTGTTTCTGAGATTGAAATCAGCTGCAAGCAATTAGGACTAATGATGATCAGGTGATCAGAGTCTCCCAGAATAACAAGGGCCATGACGGACACTCTCACCCATGGCAACTGGGGCAAACAAACAAAAAAACCCAAGACCATGCTGGATGCCAGCATCATGAGCCTTTCTTCATGAAGGACTCAGCTTTTGATCCTTGAGGACTTTACTTTATTGCTCAGAAGTCAGATCTTCACTAACTTCCACAGGGCAGCACAGACTAGCTCACTGAACCCCAAGGAGCTGCCAACATTTCCCAGACAGAAGCTGCATGAGGCAGCAGAGCTCCTGCAGGACACTGACCCCAGGGGCAGCCAGCTGTGGGCTGGGCAGGTCCTGTGCTCCAGGGTGCCCTGTCAGACAAGGTGGATCACTGCTGGGCACTGGCAGTGGGGATGGCACTGTGAGTGGAGGCTGGGGCTGATTCCATCTGGCTCCACAACAGCCCCACAGCTGGGCACTGCAGAGCTCCCAGAGAAGCTGGTGCTGCCTCTCTGAGGGTGAGGGGGCAGGGAAGGGAAGAAAAAAAATATTAAGAAAGGGTAAAACTCTGCCAGGTAGCAAGCAAAAGGTGTAAGAAAAAGCCCTGCAACCACCAAGATCAGAGGAGGAGGTAAAGACCAGAAGGTTCTCCAGGCATCTGAAGGGCACAGAGCTCAGAGAGCAGCCCACACTGGAGCAGGTGGAGGTGCCCTGAAGGAAAGCGCAGCCTGTAGAGAGCTCATGCAGGAGCAGGGAGAAGTGAGGAGGAAGCAGCAGCAGGTAGGAACTGTTGTGAAGTGACCACAACCCCCTATCTTCTCTACATAACTCACTGTGTTATTTCATTTCATTCATTTTTGTGACCATCCAAATTTAATTTAATTGGCAATAGATTAATTTCCCCCTACCTGAATCTATTTTTCCCTTGATGGCAGTTGGTAAGTGATCTGTTTTTCATCTCAACCTACAAAATTTTCATTTTGCCTTCTCACCCTGCCCTATTGACAAGGAGAGCTAGTGGGCAGCTTGGTGGGCATTGGCTGCAGTACACAGTCAACCCACCACACATCTCCAGCCAGCAATCTTGACGGCCTTACCTTCCACAGCCACCACCAGCTCACAGTAGTTCTGCAGAGCTGAACATTTGCTGAAAATCCCTCTAATGCTGTGTGATGGTTATTTCATGGATCCAGGTGCAACACCATGGTGAGGAGGACAGATGGATTACACTGTCTCTTCCCCCCCATCTGAACCTCCTGTGGGGGTGGTAGGGCAACTAGCAGGATTGCTGTCAAAATGTTTGTGTAGTGCTGTCAAAAGGCATGCCTTACAAAATGCTGGCCATCTCCCAGTGGAGTTTCAAGTACACATCCACGAGCCTCTGTATGTGCCTGCATTTGCCTCAGCCAGTCTTGCATCACATTGTTTCAGTCATGCAGAAAGCAGGACTGGTCAGTCAATAAAAATCCCAGAGCCAGCGTTCAAGGCATAACAAAGGAGAAGTAACACGAATATGTGAGATTCCAGCACATGCAATGACAACAGCTTGCAGACGGTTTGGTGGTTTCTAGTGGATGTGAGGAGGAATAATATAATCCACAAATATCAGAAGAGTATGACACCAATTAAGAATACCAAACACTTACTATGGGAAGCCTTACAGTCTAAACAGAAATATTGACTTTAGTACGGCTGGGGTTTGTTTGTTTCTGTCCACACATATTGTCATCTGTCTCCACAAGCCACAGGAAATCAGCGCACAACAGACTACCAATTTCCAGGAGCTTTGGAAACCCCCACTTCTCTTTCCTTTTGCATGGACAATGCATAGAGCTGCACTCAGGATGCTGAGCCAAATTGAGTGTGGCCAGGGGGCAACTGGTTGAAATGACTACTCAAATTTAAATGTTACTTAAGCTATCAAAACAAGGATTCTAAGGAAGTTACGTTGTCTTAGATAGCATGAGTTCTAACATCATTATAGTGCAAATATTTCATATCACCAGAGCTTCATACCTCCTCAATGTTTCTCACAGGCTGCTCCTCTAAGCACTGACTGTTCCTGGTCCATGCAGCAGTCATCTGACTCCTGATCCCACCAATCCACTCTTTTATACCACTTGCTCTTACTGGCTACAGGTGTGGCCTGTTAAGGTCAGGCCTGCTTCTAATCTTCAGTAATTGGTCCAGCTGCAACTCATTGGGGGTTAAGATTACCTTCTATACCACCTCCATTTACCCATACTGTATCCCCCTACAAAGTTATACATTTAATTTAAAAACATATCCATAACTCTAACTTCAAATGTATCTAGAATCAAAGTGGACATAAAGAAATACTCAACTATACATAAGTAATTCCTCACAAATACCTGTGTAATCCTAAAAATACTTTCAAGAAAGAAGTTACACCATCTTTTCCTGGGTGATAAGTTTCCTCTGTGCTTAGAAAGTAATGGTGTTCTGGATAGAAGTGTGAGTCAATTAGAAAATGATAAAAGACAAACAGTGAACACTCACACTCATTGTACAAGAAAATTATAATGGAGTGTTCACTGAAAACCCTACACAGGGGAAATCATCCTGACACAAAGATGCTTTACTACTTAGTTCAACTATGCCTTGAACCCAAATGATACTTACCCTTGCTCCTGTGGTATTTATTAATATTCTGCACACTGACCCTTTCCTGAACTTTAACCTTTCCTTGAAAGTACTAGTAGCTCTTATTCAACCCAGTTATCTCCATCTCAGCCATGGGCAAAGACAGTTTGCTTCACTTGATGTCATCCTCATTTATCTTTGCATTCCCATCAGCTCTCAGAAAGGCTCATGGGGCAACCCCTGGCAAATTGCTCAATCCTTCCTCTTCCTTATGCCAGCATTTTAAAGGTTCCCTTTGATCTTAGCTGCAAGTCTAGGATGAATAAACCTCACCAGACCAGCAGAGGCTACAAAAACAAATCACAAGTTTTATCATTGCTCCATTGTCCTCAAGGACCCTTGACATTTTGTGGAGTCTATCTTCTCACAAGCACTCTTTCAGCTCCAGTTAGTTTGTATTTCTAGCCTTGTTCAGTATAACCCTGAATTCTGGCAGAAAGTCACATAAAAGTAAGTACACTCGTTAAAAAGAAAGATATATTTATGCACACACAACTTGCTTTCATTCTTTAGTTATAAATAACATGTCATGTCTTCCCTGACTAAAGTAATACACCTTTCAGTATCTTTAAAACAAGCCAAATTACAGCCCTGACCCAAATACCCTCTTTTTTTATAGCCAAATTGCATTTCTGTTGTGAATGCTTTGCTTAGGTGAAATTACCTTCAATTTAGCTTGCACTATACTTACAAAGTCATGCAGTGGTATTTTTGCCTTATGCTTCTCCAGATATTGAAGCAAGGAGATTAGATGGATAAAGGCATATTTCAGCCTCTAGTGATCTGATTTATACGTGGATACATTATTATTTTTAGCTATACAGACTCATAAGTATTCTGAAAAATCAAATTAGAAATAGATACTAGGGTTAGGAGAAACTAGAAAAAACTTAGTGCACCAATATGAGAAATAAAATACCCTAAATCCAGCAGAGCTACCAAAGGAGCATTGGCATTAAAGCTATTGGATATATAGAACTTCTTACTGCTAACATTTTACAGTTTCAAAATGTAAAAAAAAAATCTTTTATCTTTGTCATCAATATTCTGCAACTGTCTTCTGCAATTGATATATGCTAAATGCTTGTGTTCCTAAGTTTAAAAGCGCTTAAGAACAATTTTTCTGAGATCTTGATTTCCAATAAATGTGTGGTTATATATACCAAAGCAGAAGAAGATACGAGGTCTGAAGACAGAGGTGTGAGCCCAGACAAGGTGAAGAGGGGAGCTGGGGTGGCAGCAAGGCCCATCCCACAGCACCTGACACAGAGCAGGGCAGCTCTGCAGCTGGCAGCCAGCTTTAACCAGGACCTCCATCCATCAGGTGGGTTCAAGGTGATGGGGCAAGTCTGAGGCCAGGCTTGGGTCAGATACAGGCTGGAGATTTCCAGACAGATCTACAGGGACAGGACAGCTCCACCACCAAGCCAGGAGCCCCGTGTGTGGGCCAGAGTCCACAGGCAAGGACAAGCTGTGCCCGAGGTGGAGAGCAGCTGGAAGCACTGCTTAAACCAACATTGGCAGCTCAGGGTTGAGTTTAAATCCTGCTCCTGGGGTGGGAGGCCCCAGTAAGGCTGGTCAGGGCTGTTGTCAGTGACCCAGGACACCTGACAGAAGCTTCCTTGAGATCATTGAGATGCTGTCCTGTTGAAGCTCGCGGATGGCAGAAACGTGTCGCTCACCCCAAAGAACTACAGCTGGTGATGAACTAATTTTAAGGTGTTGTCAGTGCTCTATTCATCATGGTATCATTACAGGGAAAGCAGAAAATGAATCTTTAGTGAACAATGAGTAAATTAAGTTGCTATATCTCTCAGTCTGTCTAAATCCTTTTTCCATGACAGTTAAGTAGCTCTATTAGTATTTAGGATTCTCACCCACTCCCTCACCTACCACTGCCACCCCTCCTGGTGCTTGTGTGGAAAGAATTTTGCTCAAAGGATAGCACAGCTCTCAGTAAAAAGTGAAAATGAAAGGACTTGGATCTTTCTAACAGGACAAGTTTCCATTAAGCTCATTCTACACCACTAGTCAATGTGTCTTACAAATCAAGTGATTTTTTTATATACAAGACTTTTGGAATGCAGCCTAGACTGTGCTCATGTATAAAATGGAAAAAAGGAGAAAACTCACAAGTCATATCAACCCAAGGAGAATCAATCCCCTCCAGAATCAATGAGGTCTCTATAAAGGCACTTGTATCACAGCAACCAGAGAACCAATAAAATTCTGAGAAAGTTCCTTCTGGCAGATGTGTCTAATAAACACCTATGTTCAGATGGCTGAGGTTGTTTACAAGATCTTCCACCTGACCAATTTCCATTACTATTTTATCTTTTAGTTCTTGGGTTTGGCTGTTAGCAGGGCTTATTTTCGACTGGTTTAAATTTTAAAAAAATTTAAAATTCCAAACCAAAAAGACAAATGTAACACAGTCACTATTCAATCCATAGTGATTCCAGCAGAGTTTCTAGCAAAGCATGCATTTATAAGTGATCTAAGCTAACTCACTGACACCAGAAGAGAAAGGTCATCTTCTTATTGAGAGAGTTGCATAGTTTCTGTATCCTGCTGTTGGAGCCATTTGGAGAGACTGCAGATTGTGAGCTATAACAGCAAAGAAGAGAGGAATAATTCCAAAAGCTATTTCAAAACTCTTTCAGCACAAAAAGCCTATTCCTCAATCCCTCGCATTGTTTGGCGTAATTTCATCATAACATGGTCTGACCCTTCAAATACATTTTTAAATTAATTTTCTTCCCATTTTCAACAGTTTAATTTCCACAGTGCACAAACTTAGAGGGAGCAGTCCAACCAATACAAGAATTAGCATCACCCAGCATTTTTAATCTGTGAAGTCTGGAACAATCCACTCAGCGTAACAGTTTGTTTTGCAGTGGTTTGGAAATGACACAGTGTGCAGAAAGTTTCACAGCTCATCAGTTTTAGAACATTTTCTAAACAAGCGCTTGTAATTTAAGATCAATTTTAATCTAACATGCATTTTCTAATGAAATCAAATAGTGACATAATAATTTAAAATATATTATTAATTCCCAGTTAGGAAACCAGCAATATATTTCCAACAGTTCTTTCTTTAGTGCATTTGGCTTAACACCAAAGGCAGATTTTTATTTATCTTCAAACACTGTTGTGTCTGAAAGTGATGTGCCACAAATGGAAGAACTATAATTTTAGTTGGATGTGTAAATCAGTTTGTTTTCTGCAAATTTATAGCATTTGGAGAATATATTTGGAACTTATGCATAGCACTTTTTAATAGACTGTATTTATTAGCAGCACACTTCTGAGTGAAATGGCATTTATTCTTGTTCCAATTTCAAACTTCTTTTTTGCCAGTTGTATTTTAGCCTGTCCATACTCATATCTTGAGTTAGCATGATATAAACAAATTGTCTGCATGCAAATTTCAGTGCAATGTTGTCCTAGTTTTAACACAGTTGGAGGACAGATATAACAAATGACTCAGGGATATTCTGAGTAGTGGAAAACAGAAGATAACTGCTAGTGCATGAACAAAGCCATTGTTCCCCAATAACTTAAAAATTTTAATTGGATAATTACTATATGAGTCTTTTGTCAATGTCATGAGACATGGTGTTAAAACAATAGCAGGTATTTCTCAAAAACCATGCTAAGACAATTTTTTTCTTGTCAGTTTATGTTCAAAACAACTATATGCTTGAGTTCTCAGTTGTGGAGTTTGTGAATGTCTATGGAATAGTGCTTGTTTCCATGGGTAAAGGGGCCACAAAGCCCATACCTCTGTCTTTTAGAGCATTCCCTGCAAAGTACTTATCCCATTTAACATCCATGTGTGAAGAGATGTTGAGGGTTGGTGAACAATGCAGACCTGTGATATGCCTTAAACAGCCACATCTTTTGAAGGGATTAAAATCACCCTGCAGCAGCAGTCACACAATGTTTAGCTGTGAAATGCTGAGTAGTATCCTGAGAAAGCCTCTGAGATGTTGAAAAATGTAGTGGTACTTGTGAGACAGTGGGGTTGAGTTGCTGTGAGTGTTGCCCAGCCCTAAATTAGGAGCTGATACAACTTTCAAAAAGCAGTTATGGCCATATTCTCCTTTTTTTCCCCAAGGCAAGGGTTCTGTTGGAACATTTAACTTGCATATTGGAGCAGAGGAGCGAAGATTGGCATAGCTCTGTGTCTGACCTTCTAGCATGTCAAGTTGAAGAACAGATTCAAGAAAACAGGAAAACACCAAAAAGCAACTGTTAAATGATATAAGTTTAAAAAAATCTTACTGACCTGGATAAAAATGCAGTCTTTGCCCATTAGGCTTGTGCCTTCAGACTAACCTAACAGAGCTAAGGAAGCAAAGTTACAAGGAAGAGATGTGCTAATAGGCATGGCCCTATGAGAGTTATGATGGATTAAATCCAGCACGTCATTTACCTGGTTTCAAGTTACCATGCAAATCCCAAGTGTGAAGGATTTCCCTCGGATATTATCTTGGGCTCACAAACTTTCCAAGAGGCTAGAGGATCTGTTGCCATGGATTGTTACTTCAGCCCCCCAGAATTAACTAGCTGTGTGTAATTCTTCCTTTCAAACTGGGAATTACCTCTGCTATTTGGCTCTTTGCTGCTGCCAGAGCCCTAAAAAGCAAGAGTTGGCAACATGGAAGAGAAGAGCAGCTTTCGTACCTTTGTTTTCATCACTTTTTTTCTCTTGGTTGCTATGTTAGTGTGTAAGCATAACAGATTTTGACATGCAATCTCATGGAAAGAGAAGCTTAAAATTCAATTGTATTTAAAGTCTAGCTTGCATTCAGAACCCCTGAAATTTACATCAGTCTTAATACTTGGAAAAGCACCTGATGAAGAAACGATGACATGTGTCCATTCTCATCAAAACTTAGAGATAAGGCAGGGAGAAGAAAGACCTTCCTACAAAACTCCACAAAGTAAAAGAGCATCTAAAATTTTATACAAGTCTTTTGTTCTTTATGTAGCTAGTATAACCCAAAATTATTCTGAGTCCTAGGAATGACCCAGATTGGCAGTGTGATGTAGTCAGAAAGAGACCAGTCCACCAATCAAAAGAGAAAGCAGAGGTTTGCACAACTACTGAAACTTTCACTTTGTGGCAAATTTTTCCTATGTCTAAAGAATCAGTGCTCTGTTTATCTTCATCATAGCACATATTACAGGCCTTTACATTGGACAGAAGGCCCCCATCACTCATTCTTGCTGTGGCTGCAATTCTGTTTCAAAAGGCTCATTCCTTGGCAGTGAGTTCATCTCAGGCTTACAGTGCAACCAAGGCTTGCTTTACTCTGTGTCATATCACAGCAGGCTCTGAGGGATCACTCCAGTGAGAGGCTGAATGAGTGGGATGCAGACTTCTCCATGCCTTTCCTCCTCTCTGATCAGGAGCTGAACTGCAAACTCCAAAGGTATTCCCAGAACACGGTGGTGACTTTGACAAACTGGCTCAAATCCTAAGAGGCCAGTGCAGATCTGACTGGGTCATTATTAATTTATTAAGTCATAGAGAATATGTCAAAAGTGTTGGTGGGTGCTGAAGCAGGGCTCTATATCCTGCTGTTACTGTTGACACCCCCCCCAGCAGTGAAACTCTGGCAGAAATTAGCAGCATTTGCCCTGTCCCCATTGGCCTGCTGAGTATTTGTGTCATGCACTAGGCATTAGCAGGGAATACTTTCAAAAGGGGAGTTAGATTGCTTACATATTAAACAACAACAACTCACATTTTCTCCAGCTGCTAGCAATTTTGATTAGGAAAAATAGCTGACCCTCTTACTCCTTGCATAATTAAAGAATCATGCTGTTCTTCCTGTGGTTTCTCTTGCTTATGATTTTCCATGGCAATTCATTAAGTGGTACAGTATTAACAGGGACCTAAACCACCAAATTTAATCAACACTACTTCTCACATATGAACACTTGTGCTCAGCAAAGTGTACATTAAATGGTGGCTTTACTGAATTATCTGACCTTTCTCTCTCAAGTCTGCACCTCCTAATGGCAACTTTCCTTCTTTTGGTATAGAATATTGGCAAGGTCAAACCCTGCCATATCACCTGCAAATTTTCTCAAATGGCTCACAGAACTGGCCCATCTACTTGTAAAACCATGACTGCAAATGTGTTTGGACTATCTATATATCTGGTATTCATGAGGTTTACAGTTCTAGCTTGTAGACAAGAAAATTGCTTTGTTTTTTGGTGAGTCTCAGAGCAGAAAGGAAATAAAAAATATAGTATGTTTACTACCACACACAGTTCATTAAACTCCTGCTACAATTCCCCTGACAATTCCTTTTCCATCAATCTTCCTGCTCTTGGATATCTCCCTGACATTTTCTGCCATGGCAGCAAAGGACATCTTCTTGTTGACATAATTTAAAATTCCACTAAAGAACATTTGTTTCTTCTCTTACACTTAGAAGCAACTGGACTTTGTTCCTGAGTCTGAGAGAAACAAACAGCATTAATAAATCATCTTCATATTCAACACATAATTATTTTGTGGCACAATGGGTAGGTGTGCCTAACTGGAATACCTCCAAGTGCCCATCCCATTCTGCAGCAATTAGAGAATATATATATAAGGTCTGTAACATTGTTGGTTTGCTCCTGGAATTTGAGCATAACTGAAGTCTTTGGAAACAAGACCAGCCCTGCCAAGGGATCTGACCAGTCTTTGAGAGTGTAAACAACCACTGGCATCCTCAGCATGTATAAATGCTCTTTGTCTCCTTCTCTGAAAATTGTCTGAGAGCAGAGATAAAAAGCAAACTGCAGTCTCACTGACTGGTGCTGACATCTGTGTCATAGCCTGTCCTCATCTGCCCTCTGCATTCCCAGCCCATGGGGACACTTCTCTCCAGGAAAATAGCAAAATCTCACTGGAGGTTTTGCACGTTTTCCTTCTTACACTACATTATTTCTCTCATCTCATTTCCAGGTAGTTTGGTTTTGGCTGGACAATGGTTTTTCAAACATAAAGTCTACCACAGAAGCCTGTACTACTCTTTTTCTTCCTAAAAAAAAACCCTGCATAAACTGTTTCATCTAGGGGAAGATTCATTTACTTTGATTAAGAATATTGAAATCCCCCTTTTTTTCCTCTCCTTCATTTTCTGCCTTCATACCATATTTTAAATACCTGACCTGAATTTCAGTAGGATGCTGGCATGACTCTGGGGCTCCCTGAGGAACAAGGGGGTATTTCAACCTGGCCCAGCACAGCTTCTGGAATACTAATATATTTTGCTGCATGTATTCCAGTCTATTTGATAATTAGATCCACATTATGAGGTGAAAAATGCAGGACATAATGCAGAGTACAGCTGGCACATCTGCACTTAAGAAAATATCATTTATGCTAGAGTCAAACTCACTCCCTGCTGGAATTTTAGCAGCCTGTCCTTCATGAAAAGATTTTTTAATAGGGTTTTTCTATTGGTTCATCTTGTCTCTCTGGTACATATGAGTAAAGAAATCACGTTTGAATAAATGAGAGTGCTGGTTTAAAAGACAGTAGGTGAAAGCTGTTTTCTTGATTTAGTTTACAATTTGGAAAGTCTTCAACAAATACAGTACAGCAAATGCAGAAGCAAAACAGATTAAAGAGGAGGCCTTTTCTCCACAGAGCACAGAATGGCATTTACAGATGTATGTTCACAGCATACAGTACCAACAACTGGTAAGGGTCTGTTCAGCACCATCTCTGATACAATTTGCTCTCTCTAAATTTAAAAATCTCAACAGGTGATTCAGAAGAAAGACTGTCTCCTGTGGACAAGTATCAGTATTTTGGCCAGGTCAGGCAGCAAAGGAAGCTCCTCTGAAGCTGTAACAACAGATGGGTGAGAAGTGTGTTTGTGCAGGATGCAGAGTGAAAAGTGCAGGTAGATGTAGCCGAGTTCCCTGCTCTCACTGCCACCGGAGAAGGCAAGCTGAGAGCTGCCTGTGGTTTCTCCTCTAAACAGATTAAAGGAATCTGCATCAGAAAGAGTCCACAAAGGTCTGCTACTCTGACAGCTCCACGAAGCAGACTCAGAGGACATGCCTGGAGGGCAGCAAGCCGTGCTATCAGCACTGCCCCTGCCAGGTGCAAAGGACAGCCAGGAGTTCCCCACAAACTGGCGCAGCTTTGGTATTCTGAGCAGACACAGCCAGAGAAGCTTCTGAGAAGCAGCCGCCAGGGATAAGCTGTGTTTTGAAAGTCAAGGGAGAAAGAAATAGTGAGGATCAAGGGTAGGAGAAGGCATTGGAAGGACAAGACAACCTGGAACTTGACCACTAAATAAATAATTAATTGTTAAAAGCAGGGAGACTGCAAAAACCTGTTCAGTGAAGATTCAGGGAGAGCAGAGGAGGGCTGTAAAAAGCATTCCCAGAAATGTGGAAGCAAAAGCATGGGAAGACCTGAGAAAAACTTGAAAATTTGTTCCTAGTCTGAAGTAATTTCTTTTAATGTGATACGTGACACCATTGGATGTTGACAGGATGGAGACAATCAAACAGCTTTTCTTTAAGAATATCTCCCTTCTGTACTACAGCTTCCTTGCAGTGGGAAGCATTTGGACAAGACAAACCAACATGCACAAGTCACTTCTCAGCAGGGCAGTTGAACTCACAGCGCCCTGAGCACTGCAGGCTGCTGTGTGCACCCGAGCTCCCCAGCCCAGAGCTCGCTCAGGCACCTCCCTGCTGCGCTGCTTTTTGCTGCTGCAGCATTAGCATAACCCAGCTCTGAGGGATATGAGCCTTTAGAGGCACCTGTACACCTTCAAATCCAGAAGGCTTGTCATCTTGCCACTGATCCGTTGTACAGGCTACTAACTGTACTTCGGAGAACCAATCTGGGGGAGTTGAAAAAGCCATTTGTTGTCATAGAAACAGCAGGACTTTGTACTACTGTGCAGGCTGATATGTGAAAGTATTATTGTTTGGCCTTTTTCCAGGTAACCAGATTGAGAATTGCTAAAAAGCTTTAAAAAGCTCCTGAAATTTTGCCAAATAATCAGACCTACAGTTCTCAAAAACATATTCAAATATTTACTAATTGTTGTGGAAAAATCTGAAAATTCCTGGGTATGGCAAACACTGTTGAAAAAAATATGTTCTTGACCCCAGAAAACAAACAAGCAATGGTCATCTTGTAAGGCTGCAGGGAAATGTCTAAAAATTTGAAACCAGTTATGAAGAAGCAATTAAAACTGCAGCCACTGTCTTCAGTCTCCCCTACTTGCTGAGGCTGATATTTTGAATATAGTTACAGTGATAATTCAGGTCAATCCTGCAAAGGCAGCTATCCCAAGGGCTTAGCAGCTGCCAGAGAGCACAACTCACTGACCCCACTGACAGGGCAGATAAGGGGTTTGTGACTTTTCCTTTATTTTCTGCTCTTTGCTGCTGGAGAGTAGCAGTGCTAAAATCACTGAACTGAATGCTGGGAGTGACCAAACCTCCTGGCACTGAAAGCAAACAGCTGTGTTCCCCTGGTGGCTCCAGAGTAGACAGGTTTACAGCCAAATTACAGCCACAGAAGCATTTAGGTTGGAAAAGACCTACAAGGCCACCAGATCCAACCCTTGACCAGCGACCACCTTGCCAGCTAAACCATAGCCCTAAGTGCCACATCCAGTGGTTTCTTGAATTCCTCTGGGGACAGTGACTTCCCCACCTCCCTGGGCTCCCTGTTCCAATAATTAAATCACCCTTCCCACAAATTCTTCCTAATTCACTGGCCACAGAAATACAAGGCATGTTTCTTAGATATAATTTACTTTAGACAAACAAAGTCCTTTAACAGAATATCTTTTTTTTTTTTTTTGTTTTCTTGCATTTTTTCTTAAAACATCTTTATCCTCCACTTGCAGAGCAGTATTTCTTGGTTATGACTGAATGGAAAGATAAATATCAGGGTGCAGCTAGTTCATAGAAAAGGTGGCATTTTTAACTATTTGGCTTGGCAAATGAGTGCATATGACTAGGATATGTAATGCAAATATTTACCTGTATGCTGGGCACAGGTGAGAGATAGAAAAAGCAGTTTAGATTATAAAGGTCTAATCCATCTGCATAGAAACTTCCCATTTTTATCTCAACAGTCCAATGTTCTCTCCATCTGTTACAAATAGTTCAAAACCCTGTTCCATTTAGCACAGAAATCACCACCCCCTTGCCATAAAAAATGATCCAAATGGCCTTACATGTCCTGTGTGGAGGAAAAAAACAGCCCTGTGACTTGCAAACAGCCTGTCTCTGTCATGCAGGTATGACATCATCTGACATCTCTGAGCTAACATCCAGCTGGTCTATTGCCCCATAAAAATATTCTCCATTTTTCTTACTGAAGTAATCTGCTGCTATTACAGAATACATCTTACTCTTCTCCCATTGCCACAGAAACAGTCAGAATGCCTTAGGAATTACAAGTATGCAATTACTAAACTTTCAGCTCTCTCAGACTGTGAAAATGGATGGATGTGACACTAAATAGAGCCATGAAAAAAATAAAGGAAAATGGCTGGAGAAGCAATTTGTGTGGGAGTGCTTGCCTTATATTTAATTTCTAATTTTTTGTTGGACAACAGCCTAGGTCTGCAGCCAGCCAAACAGCCTCCTCCTATGCCAGATCCAGCATCCATCCTCTATTCCACCTTCCTTTTACAGGTTTAGTCCCTTTATATTCAACTCAGTTGCCAGCTACAGGAGTAATCTAACTTGATGCAGAAAGGCACAAGCCTTTGGGAACAGACAAGCACGTGAAAGACAAAATTGTCAGTAAAGGAGTACTAATTTACACTGTAAACACAAACAGAACAACAAGGTAAATTAAAAAAAACCTGCCATTTTCTAGATTCTCCTTACTTCACTGGCTATTCAGACTGTTGCCACTTCTTAGAGCTCAACAAAAGAGAGGACTGAGAAGCCTGTGGTGAGTCTATTTCTTATCTAACCATAGAGGAAAGAGGCTTTTAGCCCAGACTCCTCTTCAACAGCAACCTGTGTGACCATCAGCTGTGGAAAATCCAGCCCAAGTACTTTTCCTTTCCTTCCACATGCTGAATAAGTACTTGTTAAGGCAAAGTGAGTGTGACCAGATATGTCAGTTTTTTTCCAAGAGAGGAGAGGTTATGACTCTCAAAGCCCATGAGTCTGGGTCATATATTTGATCATCAAAATAATCCCCTTGTTGCCAAAGCCTGGGATTATAAAGGCAGAGGAGTGTTGCTTGTTCTGCTGCATCTGTAGTTACACAGACTGCAGCCCTTCACTGGGTGGCACCACAGCACAGGTGTCTGTCACTGGGATTTGTAGACATTCTGGTGCTATAAATAGTAACACCAGCATGCAGACAAACACAGCAAAGTCCACTTGGTTTTGGAATTTTCCCTCATTTAGCAATATTTACAACAACAGCTATTAACTGACATGATACACTTTTGCTTGCAGAAAGTCGCAGAAGTACTTTACTGTGATGAAATATATGTATCTGGAGTGCCTGGACATCTCCTGGAGACATGGAATGCAATGAAAACACAACCATACTGCATAGAAGCATTTAAAGAGCTGTAAGTCAAGTATCTTCTTTTTGTGATACACTTAGTTAGCTAAAACCTATCAGAAAATTCAAGTCTATTTCAAATACAGAAAATAATCACCTGGGCATTCTGATACTGACTTAGATCCCAGAAATTACAGGGCATGTTTCCTGCAGGACATATGAAGCAAACTAGAATGACATAGTAAAAGTCCTAGTGTTCCCATTGTATGCATCTGTGCCTCACATGAATATGAGAAAATAGCAAATTTGTGCATAAAAACACTACTTCAGAATATTTTTTCAAGGCTAAAAGCAAACTCTTGGCATTTGCATGACAAGAAAATGAATGTTGTCTGCATACAAGACATGGAGTCAGAGTGAGACATAAGCACCAGGTATCACTGGCTGAAGTGAACCTCTGAAATTTCTCTGCATGACAATTGCAGGCTTGTGAAATTCCTGCAGCTACAAATTTTCCTTCTGTCATGTCCTTTCCCTGGCTGGGGAATCAGCTTTCTGCGGGAAGCAAATTAATTTCACATCAAGAGTGACATCCTTCCACTCTCCCAGAAGGCACAGCTTCTGTGTGGGAAGACACCAGGGTCATTCTGGTGAGATGTTGAGAAGGCAGGACAGGTAAGCTGCTTGTAACTCACCAAACTGAACTCTGCAGATCCAGAGATTGCTCAGATTGTGCTTCAGGAAAGAAGTAATGGGTGTCCAAGGGAGAAGCATATGCTGGGTCATGAGATGAGTGCTGCAGCACCAGCTGGGAGAAATCTGGCAGGAAATTTGAGGATAATCAGAATCTGCAGCTAAGGAAAAATAAAGAGTGGACGTTGCACAATAGAGAACACTGAGAGTAGATGTAATTTCCCCATCCTTATGTATCATTTATATAATGCTAGAAAATTACTAACCAAAGAGGGTAAACTGGAAAGAAAACAGCTGATGTCATGAGATTAGTGTTAAAAAAGGTTAGAAAAAAAATTATGCTAAAGCATCAACTGAAAAGCTGATATTGCAAAATTTTGCTCCTTTGTCCTTAATTTTATATGGAAAGCTTGTTTTGATTTTATTTCATCTTCTTTTCACAGATTCATAGGCTATATCTGCAATATCTAAAACTTGCTGTTCCTGTTTTCAGGGTGGAACTTTCCTTTGCAAACATTAGAGAGGCTGGAAAAGGAGTGTCTATGTGCCCTCTGCTGGAAACACAGCACTGGCAGCACTGGCAAAAAAATGGTTCCCTTCCACACAGAGACCAGCTTCATCATGGATTCAGCAGGTACACACCACACAGGCTGGATTTTGTTTCATGAACCTTGTCAAAATAAACTTTGTCTTAGTTACTCAGCATTGACTTACTCTTCCATGTAAATGTTGGAATCTAAAAACTGAAGCAAATAAAAAGTACCTCTGTGGAAATCAAGGAAACTGTGCTTTAGAAAACTGTTTAAGTGAAAGTTGAATTATACTGTTAGAAATGGAACTAGTGAGATTTGCATTGCTACATTCACAGAGGCACTGTGTACACCAGCCACCCCCAGGAGAGTGACGAAGCAAAGGACCTGCCAAAAACACTGAACATAGCCAGCCCCATTACTACACTTACCCTTCTTCTGAAGGCATTCCTCCCCATAATAGGAATGACCAGAAAATGTTACATGTTCTTAAGAATTTACTTCTATCCGTTGACTACAGTCCATAATTTTGGGGTTTTTTTTTGAGAGAAGACTCCCACAGGGATCCATTCATCTGACTGAAACATATATTTTTCCAGCAGTTTTGCAATAACTTACTAGTTAAAATAATAGCAGTCATAAGAGATAAGATTTTCTTGCAGTGCTACTACTTTTTTTAACCCAGGTCCAGCTGTGCTGTTAGGCCAGCATCTTAACCCAGAATTCTAGCTAGCATAGGAAAAAGCATGATTAGTTAAAGCTGACAGAAACAACCTGCTAATTAACATACAGATTGTATTCTAAAATCGTGCCACTTCTTTTGCCTGCTCTGCATTTAGCTTATCTCCTCCTATAAGCTGATTCAGACCAGCCAAGCCTCAAAGATCCCAGATGTTTTTCCAAAAACAACTTTTAGGGTTATGAGGCATATATGCAGCATTGCTCTTTGTGCTGCACTCTGTATGCATTGGACATTAATTCAGTTAGTTTGGGTGGTAATGAATCTTCAGCATTCAGATGGTGTGGATTACCATCATGAAAAATGGAAAAATACTGAACTGGCCATCGTGCAGCACTTCTGGGCTTGGCTTCACCTAGTGAGAGACTTCACCCTTCATGGTTTTTGTTCTGACTAAATGAAAACTACATCATATTCAACACTAACACAACAGTCTCCTAGTTATCTTCTCTACATGATGCTTTGATCTTGCTAGACTTATATCTATAAAAGAATTTTTTTTTTTACCATTTGCTTTCCTCAAAGTAAAATTTCACACCCACAACCCCAAGGAGGCTGTGACTGAATTGCATCCTATGTGCTTCACTTTCATAACAAAATTTACACTGCAGAAACATAGGTTGGTAAAGACATTTAAATAAAACATTAGCCTGTCCTCTTCTACCTTTCATGCTGTTATTGTAAATTAATTTTTAATCAGTTCCTTCCCCAGATACACCCCCCCTTTAAACATACACTTATCACATACTGTAAAAAGCATTTCTAAAATGGCAATTTAAACAGTGTGCCAAAGCTGCCCCTTAGCAGCCCTGTAATTCACATTTATCTCTGGTATCAGCTTCAGCCATGATGCTCTTCCTTTTTGCAAGGTGCTAGAGGGGTATTTGAGCTGTGCTTTGGACTACAGTCCATCTCTGCCTTCTGAGCTTGCAGAAAGGGATTCTCTATTAAACAGGAAGCTTTCAGAGCTGCAAAGAGCAGTTGGGGATCCATCTACCACACATATATTAGAAAGTTTCTCCCAATATTTTATGTGTATCAAAACATAGAAGTATTTTAATAAGCTAGCTTGCTATACTGCTACAAAGTTGGTTCCTGCTCTGTAAGACTGAAGCTCTCTCTTACAGAAATGGAGAGGAAGAGGTCAATGATTCCTAATACATAAAAAGGACAAAAGACACAGCTAACACTGCTTAGCAACTGTCTTTCCATTCTAAACTCTCTTGTTGCTTCTCATTGCCAAATTTTAGACATTTTGCCTTCATTTAACACTGAGTTGTCTGCATCAGACTAAGGGTTTGGCTTTAGGTTTTTGCTGGGGTTTTTTGCAGGGGAGAGGGGAGAAGGAAAAAAAAAAAGATAAACCTAACCAACCAAAAAGACAAAATAAAAAACAAAACCACAAGGGATCTCAAAATCACAATCTCATCTCTCTCAATTTATCTCCTTCACTGGGAAGTTCTAACACCTCTACTTTTGAAATGGGTCCAGCTGAGTAGTGTACTTTTGTTGGACCTGGTCACCACCAAAACTTGACTAAATCCTTCCAAAACCTTCACCAGTGCTAATTAATAAAAAATGCAATGGACTGTAGTGGTTGAATTTTCTGAGGAGCCTCTCCCAGACAGCACATTTTAGCACTTCCTACCAGGCAATGAAACCATAAAAACACCAGCTGCAGACAAGGCTGCAACACCCAGGATGGGACTTCCCAGGAGTCACCTGTCAAAGTCAAGGCTCCCCTGGGGTGCAAGGAGTACTCAGGACTTTCTGACTTCTGCAGTGTTTGGCTTTACAAC
This sequence comes from Haemorhous mexicanus, assembly GCF_027477595.1. Lineage (NCBI taxonomy): Eukaryota > Metazoa > Chordata > Aves > Passeriformes > Fringillidae > Haemorhous > Haemorhous mexicanus. The sequence continues at coordinate 19,453,608 of NC_082349.1, read as the reverse complement.
TTTGACATTACATCCAGGTAGCCTTCATGAAGTGATTGCATGATAACAAAAATATGTAAGTGCATTTTGCAGAAACATTTTGTATTGTTATTATATTCTCTACCAGCCAACTTCCACTGCAAATCCTCTGAGTCTTACCATTAAATTGAACGCTAACAAAATTAAATATTTCAGGTTAACAGCTGTTTCAAATCATCTAGGGGGAGGCTCAGCAGAGGATGTGGGGTCCAGTGCAGATTTATTCTTTAGAACAAATATATGAAATACTTACTGTTTACTATAGCAGTACATTTCTAAGCTACTGCCAAGAATGTCTGGACCAATGAAATTAAATAAACACATAGCAACAGGCATCCAACTTCTGACCTGATTATTTTTGGAACAAGGTGATCATATGGGTTTTTACATGCTGATTGTGTCCAGGAGGGGACAGAAGAAAAATGTTAAGTAATTGCAAATGAGGCAGACGTTGTTCCCTTTCAATCCATGATCAGCTGACAAAAACTGATGGCACAGCACAGAACCAAGCATCATTAATCCCACCTAGTTACTCACCTCCAGTGTATACCCTGTACTTTAACTGTTACTGCTGCTCTAAAAGGAAACGAAATAAACCCCAGAGGGACATGGATTTCTGTAATGACTTATACAGCTCCAGTTGACACAAGCTGTGTGCAGGCTATTTCTAGAGACTTAACATCTTACTGACAAAACCATAGAGGTTACGGATGGATGATATCTGCTAAGCCATCTGTTCTGTTTCACTGCCAAGGCAAAACTCTTCCTACTGCATATTTATTTGACTTATACAGTAGTTTTAAATACTCAAGTGAATGGAACTTTCCCTGTTCCCCAGGGGAGATTGGGCTCACTACAGAATACTTTTCATTGGCAGGATTTTTTCTGGTGTTAAGCCTAAGCTCCCCCTTTTTAATTGCATCCCAAGACCTTGCCTGACCTCCATGCACGTGCCAATCTCCACGTTACAGCACACAGGGAAGAGAAGCCGTGCACACTTGATTGATACATAAAAGTTTTTAAAAGACTGCATGTGCAGAGGGTCTCAGACAAATTATCATCTACTCCCCACCCAGAGAATGTCAGGAGCCTCAAATTTCTCAGGAATGGGCTATAATTATTGCAATTTTATTCAACAGTTCTAGTAGGTGGAGACAGACTACAGTTTCAGGGCACTCTCCTTCATCTATATGAAGGCAGCAGTATCTTATTTCTAGGCCAGAAGCTCTGCAGAGGCACAGCAGGCAGGCAGCTCCCAGCCCTCCCGATTGTGGAGGGTGGAACAGGAGAGAATGCAGAGACAGAGAGCTGGATGGAGTTTCCCAGCCATCAGCCTTGTCTCACCACAGACTGACAGCTGACCCAGTGCCACACTTTCCACGGGATTCTCAGACAGGTTAAAAATCACACTTCAAGTCCAGCATTATTGCCAGGCTGTCTGAAACTCTCCAAGTAGCACTTTAGTGTAGCCCTTGTGGTTTCAATTGTTACATGTCAACCATCCTCAAATCGGGAGTGCTGATAGAAGGATTTTGTAATGCTGTACATTTGCAGGGACTACCTTTTGTTCTCCTCAAAACTGATTAAGATCTGACATCTTTAATGCTTTCCCTTTGCATCTTTCCCTGTGCATAGGTTGTTCTCCAATGTAAAACACTTTGTCCTGTAATAAGGTTAACAACAAGGGGGTTTTACCCTGAATCAGCCTCCTACATCCTTGCTAATTTGTAGATTCAGTAACTGAGATTAATCATTACAAGATTCAATGTCTGGTTTTGTCCTGGTTCTAATAAAAGTAGCAAAATTCTTATAGGTATTTAAATCTCACTGAACTTGTATACCTAAGTGGCATCTAAAACCAAATTGTTGATAATTGATAACTTCTCTACATAGCCTAAGGTTGGCATTATCTTGCTTTGTTTTGTTTCCTCCTAGCAAATGAAGATGGCAAATGTAATTTCAGATAATTTCATTACAAATTTCTACCTTCACTATTTCTCACTGGTTTTGGGAGCACTGCTGGTTTTCGAGGAAGACAATGGCCCATAGCAATACTGAGAAATATTAATAGAGACATAAATTTGATACATGTATTTTTAACAGTTTAGTGCTGTGTATAAGCACCATATACAAAGCCTCCATAAAAAAATTCTAGGAATCTGGGGCAATTACTGTCTCCAATGAGATTTCATAAGATTCAGTGGCACATTTTGGCTAATTTCGAAATAGATTTGCAGCCACAGCCCCATAGGTCATTTGTAAAATCAATTGCCTCAACTTTTCTACTGCCTTACAAACAAAAATTTGGTTACATCATCCTCTCTTCTGTTTACATCTCCATCTTTTTCTGAGTAAATCAGAACAGTCAGAACAACAGAAATGTTAAATACCATTGAGTCTAAAAAGTTCTCCTATGAACAACGAAATCTTATGACCTACTTTAGATTATTTTAAATCCTTTCCCTGCATACATTTGATTTTGTATCACACTTCTGCCTTTACCAAAATATCGCGCGGGAGCACGTCGTTGCGCTCCGTAATTCCTTGCCTGCAGCGCGGACAGCCCGGCTTCCAGGGACCGGGAGGAGGAGCAGGGTCCGTCCCGCCGCCAGGTGTCGGTCGTGCCGCGCCCGGGGAGCGATCGGCGGCCCCGGGATCCGTCCCGATCCATCCCCACCACTCATAGAGGGCGAGGGCCGCTGGGATGCATCCAGGGACACTGCAGCTCCCGCCCGGGGTCCCTGGACTCCAGCAGCGCGGCTGAAAGCCAAGCTCAGAGTCATGGCGAGGGTTTGTTTGAGCCGTTCTGACTAAAGCACCCAAGGCCTGGAAGCGATATTAGCTCGGAAGTGAACTAATTAATCACTTGCTACCTGATTACACATTACCCAATCACAGGCTCAACAGCTGACTCCTCTTTTTTGTCTGGGTGTGTAAGCTGGCATCTAAGTAAGGTCAAGGTAAACACTGCTTGTAGACTGAGCACAGGAGGAGTGGGAGGATAAACCAGGAATGCAAGAGAAATGGGGCAAGGTCTGCTGACAGCTGTTTCAGCTCATGGCAAAATTATCAGCTGGGGTAGGACCATTTTCCCCCCTCCAGGATAGCAAAACATTTCCCTCTATTTTCCCCCAAATCCTATAAGCATCCCCTCCTGCCAGCTCCCTTCTGCCCTGCAAAGTGAGTGGATTTTAATGGAAAAGGAGAAGCAGATCAGACTAGAAGAAGTAGGGGGTGAACGCAGGCAGGTGGTGAAGGTGGGAGGAACAGGAAGATGCGGAGCAATGGGATTTCCCGGGGCTGTCACTATTGCTGAATCCTGGAGAAGCCCTCTCCAGAGCCAAGCTGCTGCTGGAATACTGAGATGTCAGAAGGCTGTAACAAAGATAAGGGTGGTAGAAAGGATTGCATTGGGCAGGCACAGAACACACATCCATAGGAAAACACATTCCATTGCCCCCAGTAGTCACAGAGGAACTAGGTTTAAATTAGATTTTGGGGCAGAAAACAAAATGAAAACAGTAAAAGCTCTTGTTTGCTAAGTTGTCGTAGGCTGAGTTGATTGAAGAAATTCTCTGTGATTTTTACAGGTGACAGGCTGCAAGTAAAGTACCAAACAAGAAAGATAATTCATTTCCAGTAGCACAGAATTCCATCAGTTTTCACTACAAGTACCTAGAAGAACCAAGCAATGATTTCAGAGAGCATCTGTAGACAAATACAAATGCATGCAGGAACATTTCTCCTGCTTTTATTAGAAAACTGTCCCCATTAGTAGCCAGTCTTACTCATTCATCTGAGCTGACACTTACAATAGCTTTTGGTAGATGACACAATCTGCTTGCAGTTGAAACAGTCCTGTGTACTCGCTTCCCTAGTGTTTGTTAAAAGGGAACATTCTCATTATTTTTAAAACACATTTTTAAAACTAGTAATGTGATTTATTCACATAGACATGGTTATTTGCTGTGCATGATGCTTTCTGTTCTAAGACCATTTAGTTTATTCTTAAAAAAAGTATATGCATGCTCACATCAAGTATTATTCAATTAAAGAGAGTCCAGAGGGAAAAAAATAAAAATCACTGGAGGTATAGAAAAAAAATTACCTTTGGGGAATGATTACCTTCATAAGTTGTTCTAAAGACTAAGAGAATGAGGTGGCAGCCTGCCAGATTTTAAATACATAGAAATTTTCACAGCTGTAAATGGAAGAGTAACTTCTATTGGCAAAGTAGATGGAATAAGATGGGCTTAAACTGTAAAAAGAGAATTATAGGAATTTTAGTGGTAATGATAGCAAAGTTCTAAGATAGATAACCTGAAGAACTTGCAAATCTTCACCCACAAAGATAACTTACACAAGTTAAAAACGTCTCTAGGATGACTTTCTATACTTATTATGGTTAAAGGTATAACAATATATTAGATTATTTTTCTATTATCTTTTCTGTTACATGAATTTATGCAACCCTAAGATTTTTGTGATATTGCAAGTTTTATAACTTACAAGTTTGTAGATCATGTTGACTGATCTCTAATGAAATATACATCAGTGTTTTCTCTGTGTTCAGTCATACTATAAATCCATGGGAACACTCATTTTTCACAGACTTTTGCTATTTCTCCTTCCATGCCTGGCAGAATCAGGAAAGGCAGAGGCAGGTTACAAAACCTGAAGAAAAATAGAAGTCAGGTTCCAGGAATCCCCTAAGTTTAAGAAGGAGCAAAATCACAACAGACTCAGAAGGGGTTCATCTTCCCCACAACCCAAGTTTCAAACAAAGATGCACATTCTGAGAGATTAAAGAAAAATAAAATGTATTTAAGTGGACAATCCTTTCGTTCTTATGATGTGTGAAGGCTTGAGACAGAAAAGCTCTATCTGGCACAGATGGGTGCTGATATCCTTGGCCCACAAGAAAACCAATAGTTTAGGAGGTGAAGTTGAAGGTTAACTGTTTAATCTCCCACAGGGTGGGCGTTGTGAGCAACCTGGACGTACCTTTTTTTTCTTTTGTGGTTTTTTGATTTAGTGCAAGTTAACTGAGGCAGCAGAGACTGAGTTAGCTCTCAACTCAATTGTTAAGTACCAGCCTTTCAGAGAAAGGGCCCCACCATTTGCAGTGCTCGTTCTGTACCTTAAATTGGGACAAACATTATTCCACAAAATACTTCTGTGCCTATGCTGTGAATCCCATTTCATGCAAAGAAACAGACCCTCACACAGCTGCCATTCACTTGTTTTGCTCTATTATGGATTCTCAAGAATGAGTAAAAAAGTGTTTATTTTCTTGCTGATGCAGGCTGTCTGACTTTACTCAACCACATATTCAACTGTGCCTGGCAGGGTGGGGCTGAAGTTTGGTTTTTCTAAACATCTCAGACTGTCGTTCTGAAACTCACAGGCGTGATCAACTTTCCGGATTTCCCTTTCATGCTGGAGAGCAAAAATGCAGACGGCATGCAAGGAGCAGCAGAGGGAAAAGTAATAGCTGCAACAATCATTGATTTTTCACAACAGCTCCAACACCACTTCCATCCAAACTCATGGTAAATCTTTCACTGACATCAAGAGCTCAAAGTCTGACCCAGAGCCAGTGCCAATGCAGTCTTGTCAGATGCAGGTCTTGTTTAAGTGGCCTGAACTTTAATCAGCTTTGGTGGAACTTCCACAACTTCCATTTGTTCCAAGAACAAATCTGAGTTTAGGATCTACATTAAATGAGTATTGTTCTTGCACTACTTGTGCAGTCTCCTTTTTGCTTTATGATGCTTTCCATTCATAGTCCCATTGCTAATTAACTGTTAAATAATGACAAAGACTAAGCAAAAGTGCCTTTTAGAGACCAATCAGCAGAGTCTTGTGACAGACCACTGAAAAAGGTGGGGTGACACCTGAACTGCTTTAAAAAACTAAACCAAACCAACAAAATAAAACCATTATGAAAAGCAAGACAAAAAATACAAACTTTCATCCTTCTCCAGAAAACACAAGTAAATACTCTAATTTCAACTTCCCTTGAACTTTACATATAAAAGCTTGCTTTTGAAACTCACAGAGAAACCACAAACGGAACTGTAGTAATGCCTCTGCAATCAAAACATCTTTGGGTACATCTGTATGCCTGGGGGGAGATAAATTAGACTATCTAGCGCTGGAGGGATGAAAGAGAAATCAAGTCCAGACAGCAGCTAGCCATGTTAGCGCTGCTGAAACTTGTAAGCCACACAAAATATGGTACATTAGTTTAGGTTGCCTTGTGGTTACTCAGTTTTACAGCATTCAGGCTCAGCTGACCAGGTCAAAGCACAAGGAAGACATGTCTGCACTTGATGTACCTTCCATGTGAAAGGTAAATTAAATTCAAACACAAACCTCCAGAAACGTGTAGCTACAAATGGAAAGAAGAAGGGCAGCCTGTTCTTCTGGTCTTCTTTTGCTTTTCATCTAACTTACTCTTCAAACATCACCTTTGCAAGCTAATAAATTCACCAGATACTGCGGCAGCATTTTAAAGATTGCTGGGACCAAGGCAGACAAAAGTCCAAGCCTCTTTCCTAAATCACTCTCCAGATCAAGCACATTGAACTGAAATGCAAAGACACACACAGCCACTCAGAACGAGGAGCCAAAGGCAAATGACAGTGTTTACACTCTCCTCTCATATATCATCAGCGACAGAAACTGCTGTACCTCAACCACAACTAGTCAAACAGGCCAGACATTTCTTTGTAATGGACACAGCAGTAACACACTCCGTGTGAGAGTGGCTGCACCCCTGAGTATCATCCTGACAGCATGGGAATTCATGAGCCCCTTATGAATTATGTTTGTGACCATCTCTGTCAGACCAAAATTTTATTTAATTTGCAGGACTTATTTATCCTCCACAACCTCCTCTTTTTTCTAAAATTCCAAGTATAGCAGCAGGACTAATGGCAGAGAAATAACCTCTAGAGGCAGTCAATTTACATAGTATTTCCAGGTCAGCATGCCAGAGCATGCAAGAGGGTCACAATCAGAACCAAAGCCAGCTCAGCAGCCAGCCATACTAGAAGAGAACTGAGTAGAAACCTAAGACATGTTTGCTCCTCTCTTCTCGTAAGGAGTTCATTTTTTGACAACCTTTCCACACCTATAATCCAACAAAATGTAAGGATTACAGTGTTGCCTGAATGTGCAAATTTTTCAAGATTTAAAGGCCATAAAGACTGAGAACATGTTAAAGTCATAATTATATTACTTCCAAAACCCTGGCACACCCTGGGCCAGCTTGATGTACACAAGCAATGCTCACAGGGGACAAGCTTTTTCAGTTTCCTGACTCCAAATAGGAGGTCTCATGCATGCAATTATATCAGTGAAAATCCTACTTCTGATTTGTGGGAACTCTTCCACTTTCAGTTTCATTAAATTATTGCCAGATTCTGATCACAATGAGGAAACTCAGTTAAGGCTTTCCAGCTGATTGATGGAAGGAGGGGGAACTCATGCTGGTGAGTTCTGACTGCCATTATTTTGAAGTTAATATTGTTTCTTTCCTGACTCATTGTATTATAACAATGACATTCACTTAGAAGGGAAGGAGCAGTTTCATTATGTTGATTTCCCATAACAGAAAGAGAGTAGAGGCCCACAAAAGGCTGAGGCTGCAAGAGGCACAAATCAAAATGCCTTTAAATACAGCTAAAAATCCTTTGCTACTTGTTCAACTTTGCTCTGAAGGCAAGTGTACATCAGAGCCATATTAGCCTCATTTCATGCAGGGACACAGTCAAACAGGACAGAAAATATGACCTCTAGGAATCCTTACGCTTTCTCCAGTGTACCTGCGTGACTCTGTGTTTGAAGTCCTTTCCATCCCTACAAATAAATGCTTTGATTAAAGGAACTAGTCCTAAGGAAACTTCTTCAAGAAGGAAGATCAAAACAATGGTTATTTTATCAAGAAACTATCTGCATAAATGCACACAAGATCAACAAAGGCTAGTGTGAAGGCTGCTTGATAACCTTCGTGAGAAATCTGGGTCTTCTCCCCAAGCAAGCATTAATTTGTGTCATAATTCCCAAGGTGTCAGGCTGGGGTGGTGCCAGCCTGTTCCGTGTCTTGTGTCTTCAGTAACCTGTTCCCAGAAGCCTGCCCACAGGTGGATTAGAGATAACACTCAGATAAGTTTGAAGGGCCACAGTAAAGGCAAGACTGAAATAAACACGTTGTCTATGAACTGTGCCTCAGCTTTCGCACGTGTGCTCAATGAATTTTGTAATTAAACTCCAGCTACCACGACTTCATTACTCTGGGCTTTAATTTCAAATTGCAGCATCTACTCTGCCTGCACTTCAGCAGGGGCACTGTCTTGTAGCCACAAATACATGAGAACACAAACACACCACTACTGCTCTAAGTCTACACTGTTCCCATACAAACACCACAGACCCTCATAGTGTGAGGGGACAAATCAAGCTAGACCAGAGGTCTTCCTTCCTCCTCTGGGACACAACTCCCGAGAGACCCTTCCCTGCCTCGCCCAGGCTCCCTGCGCTGGGCCTCAGCCCCAGCCGCCCCCGGGTTTCCCCCGGCTGCCCCGTCGGGGGAGGGAGCAGCGCCCACGCTGAGCTGCACCCGCGCTGCCGGGGCTGGGGGCCTCCCGGGCACGGCCTCGGCCCTACCACCTCCGACAGCCGGCGGCTGAGCGGCTGCTGCTTCAGCCAAGTGAAAACAAAAACCGAGCTTTCAACAACCAGTCCTAGACCTGCATTGCACTTCGGAGGGCGTGGGGGGAAGAAAAAACAAAAAGAAGAAAAAGACCACTCGAGTCTTCAGGTTGTTTTCACATTGCCGGCAGGAGAGGCTGCCCGTGTCCGGGGAAGGGGCTGCCTCGCTCCGCCTGAGGGGCGCGGGCTCGGCCCGGCCGCTCACCGCGCCTCCAAGGCTGCTCTCAAAGGGGTGATTTGGTGCTCCGGTGAAACACTCTGCAATAAATAGCCTTCTTTAAGTAACTTAACACTGAGGAAAACTTTTTTCTGTGAAAGCGTGGCCAGCTTTGCAGTTGCCACTCTTGGCTTCTCACCTTTTGGGCTTGGGCTTAACACCCGCTGCCTGAGCCGGCCCTGGCGGAGCCGGGCGGCGTTTCACGCCCTCTGGGAGCCGAGAGCTTTCGGGGGCTGAGAGGCGCGGGGGCTGCAGCTGCAGCAGCGCCCGCAGCCCGGGACTGCATTTAACTCCTGCCAGACCCTTTGAACTTCTCCCCGTCACAGCACACGCTTTTTTTCATGTGCTTATCACCAAGAGAAAAGCTATTTCCAGCGCTTTCTCTGTCACTTCGGGTTGGTTTGTCCTCTCGGTTCGGGGCGCGCCGTGTCTCCGGGCTCGCCGCGGCCGCGGCCCCAGAGAGCGCCGGGAAGCACCGGGAAGGGAAAGGCGGCGCAGGAAGCGCCGGGCCGGGCCGGCAGGAAAACCTTGGGGAGGGCAGGAGCGGCACGCAGGAAGGGGCCCGGGGGGCAGGGCGGCGGGAGCCGTCTCGGTGGCCTTCCAAAGGCTCGCAGAGGAAGGGAAGGTCTTGTTCTCCTCCGAGCGTGCCCCTGGAGCCGCTGCTGGCCCTTCTGAGGGCTGGGAGCCGCCGGTCCCGGCCCGGGCCGTGCGTTCGGAGCCGGGGCCGGCGGGCTGTGACTGCGGGTGCCGCAGGAAAGTGCCCGTGCTCAAGTGCAGGAGTCGTGCTTCTTAAAAGAAATAAAATAACAATAGAAACCAACCACGCTTAATTATATTCTGAAATACTAAGGTACTTTGAATCTTCAAACATCAAAATACTTTGAAAATACTCTGGAATACTTTACATGTTTTAACTGGTTCTGGTTTATACAGACAGACTCTGCCTTTTGTCTGGAGCTTTAAAATGTTTTCTTTCCGTACCACCCAGCATACTTCCATAGCGTAGCTCCTGGGCTGAGTATTGTGTTTCGCCATTCTCGCCGATGTGGTGGGAAAAGGCTTTGCTCACTGAGCCTTTTATGTTAGTTCATCCTATTAAAGCGCCTTGCTTTGTTGTCCTCTGAACCCTCTTTAATGCCTCTGCGTTTTTCAGCAAGTTTGGTGAAAAGAAAAACTTCACCGTATATCATTAGAGTCCTGACTAGAGCCACATTCACCGATGAACTATTTCAAGTTGAAAGATTCACTGCTCCTTCACTACCACCTTAAGTTGTGGGGACAAGTTCTCTCCCTCACACTGACGTTATTTATTAGAAGAATAAAATTCAAATATTTTTGCTTGGGAAATGGACAGTATCTGAGATGACGGTTAATCTGGCAGATTTCCTCAAACAACATTTGTGATATAACATATAAAGACAGTAAGAGAGCTAATAAAATGCAAAATGTATTGAATTTCTGAGAACAGCAGAGAAAAAAGTTGTTACACCTTTTGGAATAGAGTTGTAGGCTGCTTTGAAGTAATATCTCTGTGCCAACATAGAGGATTTGTTTAAAGGTGCATGGATCATGGAACGCAGATGAGAGAGAAACACACACTAGCTACAAACAATTTCTTATCTTGTGCCTAAACCAGCAGTAGAAGTGGGAGTTGTGATGGAAAGAAAAAACATGCAAAAGTGCCTGGTGTTTGGGAAATGGCTCTCATGGATTCCTTGTGCAACAGGCATCGAAGTGGTCACCAGATTAGCAGAAATCGTTAGACCATAGTTGTGTCTTGCCTGAAAGCAAGAAAGATAACAATGCAGGCTGTGGTGAGTTGTGTTTCAGCACTTCGTCAGAACGTGTTTTTCAGCTAACATCTTGATCCTTCTTCCAAACATGAGGATAGGGTTGCACATGTTGATAGAATTTTTTTTTTCCTTCCACCTTAGAGTAACTGATACAGCAGCTCATCAAAGCACAAGGAAATACTGCAAGTAGCTGGGTAATAATCGACCTGGCAGACTCTCCTCCTTATTCAAAATGACACAGATACCAGCTCTTTGAATAGTACCACAAAATTCAAAGTATTCACTTGTAAACATCCCTGTGTGTTTATTACACATATCTCTGTGTGGGAGGGTTCATGAGACCTTGCCCAGAGCTGCTCAGGAAAGAATTACAGATCTAAGGATAGAGTTCACAAGTGAAAATTCTCAAAATCCTCAGCTTTGTGTCTGCATTACCATAGAAGATTCCTTCATTTCAAGTGGAAAATGTTATGGTGTAGTCCAACTCCCTCCCCCAGCAATCCCAAATTATCCCTGAAACCTGTTCTCCCATATACTCTCAATCACAATCTTGTGCCAAATACAATTTTTTACATCGTGAAAATTGTTATTACACATGCTGTGTCACCATATAAATTCTATTTCTGTTGCTTAAAGTAATTCACACCCTCACCTTCACATTATTCAGCTCTGGCTGTTCACTGTGGGCAAGAATTTGTCTGAGACAGTATTCCAGCAATTTACACCACTATCCTGCTAAGTCAAGAAGTCTTGGCTTATGCCAAGTATTTCTGTGTTTAAGAGAGCAAAACTACCTTTAGCAGACAGCTCAGGACCTATAAATGTCAGCTGTCAGCTGTGGTTCACACCAGATTTTCCCCAGGTAGCGAAACACTTTTCATCCATGATTTCACAAAGCCCAGCAGATAATTTTAACCCAGTATTTATTTGGTGATTTCCCTCTAGCCTGCGTTTTCCAAATGTCCATTTGTTTTCAAAGGTGCGCATTTGGTATTTTAATCCCACTTTTAGCTGAGTAGAGTGATTCTGAATAAACACTGCAATTGCTACAGACACATCTTAATATTTAATGGGGTTTGGGTCACACAGGTTTCTGACAGGCTGTTTTGACATACCATGCACCTAAAAATGGGTCTTCTCCAAGTGATCATTCACCAAAGCTCAAAATAAATATTGCCCTTTGTGTCAGGTTTCATGATGCGGCTGCTACCCCAGGCTCGGTGGAAGGTTCACAGAGGGTTTACAGAGCTTTGTGAGCTCTGCTTTATTAGGACTTTTCCAAGCCGGAGCATTCCTGGGTGTGGCTGGTGGGATTTCCTGCCTTTTTGTCTTGTGGAGGTAGCACGGAAACTCCAAGTGCAAGGAAACACTTCCCGCTCAGCTGCCGTGCGGGGTTTTTCAGCAGAGGAAGGGCTCGGGCAGTACCGAGGGCTTGGGGAGCTCCCATACAATGTTGCATTGTAGATGCACAAGTGGCTGCTGCTGCTGCTGCTGCTGCTTTGACACGTTTCAAACTGTGACACACAAGGATTGAGTCATACTGGTGCTGCAGGGGACGAGGTCCTTAACATTGTCATTCTCTTCAGTGGATCACCTAAGTCTAGACTAATTATGTTCCAAACTTACAAAAAAACTCAAACCAAACCAAATCAAACCAACCAACCAAATCAACAAAACCCCCAAACACACCCAAACAATCTTTTGAATAATGCTGTAATTTATACTGGCTGCTTGGCTTTCAGATTTCTCTAAATTCGTATTTAATCAGAAAACTTGTACAAGTTACTGTGCCACATGCTCTTATAGCTCATGTGTGCAGAGTGGATTTAATAACTGTTAATTACCAGGAAAATCCTCTGCATAGAGTAATAGTTGAAGGGAGGTTTCGTGACCCCATGCAACTCTTGCTGACTGTGTAAAATGAAATAAGGTTCTATCAGAATAAATCAGATGAGAGCTAATAAGCAAATTCTTTCCATCTATAAAGATTGTATTAGAAAAGTGTGTAAAAGCAAATTATAGAAACTTAATTTAGGTGGATTTTGTTTAGGGTTTCTTTGGTTTTTTTCTTAAATCTTGACATTTCTTCTATTGAATTAATCTAATTTTCAAAAGGAAAAAAAACCCAACTTAACATACGGGGAATTATTGAAATACAATACATGTTTTCTGGCAAACTTCAGAAGCCTGGGGAATTTCCAGCGTTTCAGAGCTGAGCAGGTTCCATAGCTCTAGTTTGCGTACCTGTGTTTTTGAATGCTTTGTCAGTTTGACCCTTTTTACAACATCTGATAATGCCTCATGCCATACAAAATGCAGTCAGTATTGAGATCTTCTGGGACAGATTAGGAATTAGGGAATGTTACAGTTGGGCAATCCCTGTATTTCTTAGGTGACAGGATAAAAAATGGATGGATAACAGTATTTTTACACATTTCTGTTCCCTGTTTTAGTCCTGGCAGCCTGTGGTGTGCAGCAAGCCCAAGGTTAGTTCCAGCTGAGTGGTCCATGGGGCATTCCAGCTGCAGCTCCTCTCTTGCTCAACATGCACCCTGCTATACCTGGCTCTCACACAGGAATACCTGGGCAGGGAGTTACCAGGGAAGTAACAGACAGATTTTATGATAATTTTCTATCCCTGTTCTATTCCTTGCACTAGAAGAACAGCTAGGAAAAAGAATAAACATCAAAGGACCAGGTTGCTCTGAATAATTCAGGCTATTCTATTTCATGTAGACGTTGGGTATAATGCACCTTTTCAGCTCTGAGTTAATTTTCTCTGCCTGTTTGTCACATGGCCATCACCAGGACAAAGCTGCATGCCCTTTCCAGGCACACAGAAGGCAGGCCAGGGCTGGGAAGGGTGCTTTCTACACTTCAGCCTCAAAACTGTGTGGTACCTCTGGCCTAACCTGCTGGTGTATGGGAATGCATGGCCATGGCTGAGGAGCTGCAGGACAAAATGGCCTTTTCATTTTTTTCACCTTACTGTTATTATTGCTATTATTTTATTATAGCTATTATTGCCTGTCCAAATCTTGTCTACTTGCATGTGGAGTGTCTATGGAGGAAGCAGAGTTCAGTCACCATGACCAGGAGTGTAGGAAATGCTTCCCATGGCCCAGTGCCACACTCTAGGGCGTGCACATCTTTTACTGCGTGAATTACGTAGGGCTTTGAGCTCCCTCCCAGAACTGGGCTCCTATCACATAGTCCCCTCCATAGGGGAAACTGTCATTTTCCACAAAGGCCTGCGGTGCTTAGATGAGATAAGCAAGGGATACAGAAGCACCAGGAAGGGAAGGGAAATGACTCACCTGTGGCTATCAGCTCCTAGTACACAAATGGGGTGGTAGTCACAGGGGGTCAGTGGCACCGTGCTGTGATGACACAGCTCAGCCCTTGTCACAGGATCTCAGATGCGTGGGATAAACAGCCTTAATGCCTGCAAGGCTTCAGGAGCAGAAGGGTTCCAGTCCCTCAGATAAAAACACCCCTACAAATTTAGATGTCCGTGTGCATTGCCTCATGCCTGTACATTGCATTTATTTACTCATTAGTAGCACAAGGGTTTAACTTGGACTTCCATGGTTTATACATTTTGGTGCTCTGCACAGAAGTGACTTTATCCCTGGGACAAAGCAGCGCTTTCCCTCATGACTGTCAGCACCCAGGGTAAACCATCCCTGCCCAAATGAAGACCTGAGCCAAGAGACACTTTATCTTGTGCACACAAATACAGATTTGACTTTTTTTTCAGCCCTGCTCAGGTCACTATTTAAAAGGCTAGGAAGTGAGCACACATGAAATCATTCCTTCCATACAGGCAGACAGATGGAGAGAAATTCCAGCCTGCTTCCACTCTTTTGTCTTCAGGGCATTTTTGGAATTTCCTTCAGGAAGTGAGGTTATGACCCAGAGCCTTCCTCGGTGAGTAGGCTCTCATTTCCCACAGTAAACCCTGCACAGCGATGACATACAGTACGAGAAGGTGAGGTTTATCTTCACTCTCCAACTGCATCCGGTATGGGCTCCATGGAACTTAAAAGTAATTCTGAGAGGGAATGGCCACGAGAAAGGAAATGGAAGTCAAACCTTTGGGAGAAGTAACGCAGTATCTGTTCAACGACATTGCCACGGTCCTCGCTGGCAGACCCAGCGGAGCTGCAGCGCTCGTGCAGCTGAGCCACCATCCTGTGTTTCATAAACTTCCTTGATGTTTGCAATAAGCTAAGAATTGAACTTATGAATTATATTGGTGATACAAGTGAATTACTTCACTTTTCTACTCTAGGCAGTCTTGGTAAAACTAGCAACCGTCTGGTTTTCCTTCTGTTTGTACTTCATTGGCTGTCAGAGAAGAATTGCTCCTGTAGAGTCTTCTAGTGGCATTTCAGCCATACAGCACATGCTGACAAGAAAGTTATAGTTTTAAATTCATTTTGTATTTTACATGATCCTGTGACATTACACGTTATGTCCCCACAGAATGGACTTAATCCCAGCATGTACTAAAATCAAGGAATTCTTTCACTGACTTCTGTGGAAACCACTCACAGCATGAAACCACCACAATAGTACAAAACTGCTAGTAATCTGATAAGAGACTCATTTAAAAAATCAGTTTATTAATGTTTAGAAGTCAATAAAGCTATGTGCAAATTGAACAATAAAAGTCAGAAACATTTTAAATACTATTTTTTAAACCAGAAAAAAAAACCCCAACAGTTTAATTGCACTGGAAATTTTACTACAAAGGCAATACATTTTCTTTACAAAATACCAGTCCTAGGAGTTGCTGATGACTGTAGATAAGTCAATTGCTCTCAGCTATCCCAGATATACCACATTTGTTACAGTAATACTCTAGGCCCATGAAGACTCCTGTATCTTATTTACATTGTACACATTCAACCCCATTAGCACAGGTTAGAAAAATAGAGAAGTAAAAATGATGCTGTAAAACAAATACATTCAATTTAACAACAGGTACTTCTTCCATGATAAAATACAGACATCTTTGCTGAAATTATAAACATTAATAAAATGTGCCAAAATGTATTGCATTTTGTTATGGAAGTGCATTTATCTATAGTCATTTCACTTCAACTTTCTTTTTATTTTTTCTGAAACCCGACGTACTCTTTTCTGATTTTCCAACTGATCCTTACTTTTGGAAAGACTGTGAACCTGACACTGAAAAACCCCTTCAGTTTTTATCTCTTCTTACTTAGGCAAAAATCCCACTGTCGTCAATAGTATTTTTTTACTATTTTGTAGACTTTCAAGTCATCTTGAAGAGAAATGATATTTAGTTCTTTCTTGCATTTTTCATGATAATGCAGTTTATTTAATGCTATAGAATAAAAAGGCAATCAAAATATGGGGCCAAATGCCCTTCTGAGCTACTCCATTAAACTGACGCAGCCAATGGAATTGTACAGGCGAAAGTAACTGCAGAATCTAGCTCATGGTCTTCAAATGTAATGCAGACTGACAGCAAAAATTCACAGCTATGATCTTGCTAAGTAAAACCTTGGAGCTTTGGACTCTGCAAACAAAACCTTATGACTTAACTAAAAGCTCTGCAAAATTATGCCAATTATGGTTGTATGTGGTCTAAGTTATATTTGTGTGATCTCCTTCCATGTTATGTACTAAACAAACACACTTCTTACCAACGATACCAGAGCCACCACTAAACTCAGTACAGAAAGATCTTTGTGTCAGTGGTTTGCTGTGAAGAGAAAAAACTTCACATTCTTCTCACAGGGGAAAAAAAAAAAAAGATTCATTCTCCCTTTCCCTCCTCCCCCTCTCTCTTTCTCTCACACACACCAGGCATCATTTCACCAAGGCATCAGTCTTTCAGAGTTACTAAGGAGATTTCAGGATATGAATGCGCCTGACAATCCTGAGCTGCCTCAGCGCAAAGACAAAACATGCTCCAGGGAAAAAGATTTTCAAGCCAGAACAGTGTGTCCCATTTCTTGAACTCCAGCCTCGCAAGTGCACCGTTTGCCTCATTAGAACTAATGCTACTTGCTCACTCAGCCCAACGCTGCTGCTATGAGCAGGAGGCGTCCCAGCTCCCTGATTTCAGAGGAAGACTCTGAAATACACCCCCATGGTTACTCCTAAGAAGATGAGGTAACATTGCCCGAAGACATGATGGTTTCAGGATGGTCACCGTCCTCCTTCTGTGGGTGTGAGGAGTTGTCAGACTTACTCCGGCTGAACTCCATGCCCCCAATGATCGGCCGTTTGAATTTGGTCCCAGAATCTGCTGGGGGACATGTGCAGCAGCACAAAATCTTGATGAAAGCCCTCCGCATCTCTTTGTTTGTCAAGGTGTAGATGATAGGGTTCGTGGCTGAATTGAGCACGGCCAGTACTAAGAAATACTCTGCTTTATAGAGGATTGGGCAGGCCTTCACTTTGCACCCCACATCCAGTAATAGGAGGATGAAGAGAGGAGCCCAGCAGGCAATGAAGACACTCAGGACTATGATCACTGTCTTGAGCAAGGCTAGTGACTTCTCTGAGCTCCTGGTAGCTTTGGTAATGTTTTTCCGAAATGTCAGCCTGCGGCTCCTAGTCCTCACCATGGAGTAGATCCTGCAGTAGAGGACCACAATAGATAACAAAAGGCCAGTGAAAACAGTTGTGCAAAAGAGAATATAGTGCTTGTGGTAGAGAGGCAGCACGGTGGAGCAGTTGGACAAGAGGTTCTTGCAGTTCCAGCCCATGATCGGGAGCCCCCCAAGGATCGCGGAGATGACCCAGCACGCACTGATCAGCAAGAAGGAGCGGAAGCTGTTGCTGCCATTGTGGAGTTTCATCTTCAGCATGGTGATGTATCTCTCAATGGCAATGGCCAACAAGCTGAACACAGAAGCTGACAAGGCAACAAACATGCTGCCTTCTCTTACGAACCACTGGTTGGGGGTCAGGCTGTAGGTTTTGTGTCCAGATAACAGGAGGTTGGCAGTGTAAGCCACACCAGCCAGCAAGTCTGAAAGAGCCAAGTTCCCAATGAAATAGTACATGGGTCTGTGAAACTTCTTGGTTTTCCAGATGGTAAGCAAGACAAAAATGTTCTCTAAGATTATAAAGCAGCAAATGATGATAAAAACCACCGACGTCACTTTAATTCCAGTGTCCACACTCTCATTTAGCTTTCCCGTGTAATTATAATGCTCTTTGATGACATAGTTGACATCAGTGTTGGTGGGGTTGCTGGTGACCTTCTGCGGGGCAGTGGTGCCGGAGTTCATGGTGCCTGGCTGGGGACTGCTCCCCCAGCGGCCACCGGATGGTGACGCAGACCGCAAACCCGGTGGCTGCCCCGCAACTCCTTGGCCCCACAGCCTGCCCGGCACTGCTGCACGGCCTCACAAACTGCAGCCCTGAGAATAAGAAGCACAAAACCCAGACTTAAAAGAAGGAGGACAAACAGTGTAGCAAATGCTAAAGGGTTTAAGATAATCTGCTGTTTTAACTGTGCATCAGAGTCATAAAGGTATTCACACGTGAATCAATTTCATTCAGCTGCTAAAATACATTTAAAAGGTGGTTAGGCATATTCAATAGGTAAAGCTAATAAGACAAAAAAAGTTCTGTCATGCAGAACTGAACAAGTTGGAGTCAGCAAGGACTGTATTACTGGACTTCTTCCAACACAAAAGACCTCAAAGCTCCCCAACAGTTAAGTTCTAGTCTTTTTTCTTCAGTGGGAAATACAACAGCAGAGAATAAAAAAGGGAAAGGGCTTGCTTGATTAGATTTAACTCTAAATATATAAAAGTCTGCACAGAAATTACTTGACAGAAGACCTGCATTCTCTTCCATTAATAAAGTCTGAATACACTTCGGAAGGGGATAGTTATGCAATTTACTGATGCCATCTCAAACAGTGGTAAATTCACTGATGTAAATATAAACAAGAGATCATCTCAAAGCTGTAAACAGGTAAGGGCTGCCCTTGCTAAATACAAGAATATACTTTACAAAGCCCACAGCAGTAAAAAGTTTAGAAAAACAAATAAAATATGGAATTAAGCTAGAGAGAAAGCCCATTCCATGGGTCTGAAACAAAGAATGTCAAAAAAACCCCCTTGCATTTAAGTAACTAGTATCGCAAGCTTTTGAAATGGGCATAATTAAGGAATATGCATATAGAGGAAACCCCCTTTATATATAAAGGTTTTGTACTGGACCTTTAAACAGAATTAAACACATAATATCACACAAGGAAAGAAGAACTAGCAGATTTGCTAAATTACAGCCTAAGCGGGGCAAGGCAGTGGGTTCGGCTCCCTGTACTGTTCCCGGGCTCCAGTCCCCATCGCTCCCGGGCATAAAACTCCCATCGCTCCTGTCCCGCACCGCTCCTGTCCCGCACGGCTCCGGGGCTCAGACTCGCAGCGCTCCGGCTCCGCTTCGGTCTCTAGCGCGCGTGGCTCCCGTCCCGCACCACCTCCGCTGCCCGCGGCACGCAGCCGGGCACGCCGGCGCCCAGGTAGCCTCCTCCCCACCCCTTCTGTTTTGTTTCGTGGCCCCGGGGGTCGCGCCGAGCGGGGACCGCAGCGCTGCGACTGGATGCGTCCCCGCGGTGCGCAGACTGCGCGGCCGCGGCTCCCCGAGCCTTACCTCGCTAAAGCCCAGATCGGCCCCGCACATCTTGCGTGCCCGCGGAGCAACTCCGGTAGGCGGGCTGGGGGATTCGGTGGTTTTAATGTTTCTGCAGCTGCTGCTCTCCACCCCGTTTCCGATTCCCTGTCTCCTGACTGCACGCCCAGCGCGGCCCGGCCCAGCCACCGGCGGCGGGACACTCCCGCCCGCCGCCCCGGCCCTGCCCCGTCCCGCCCGTCGGGGCGTGAGCAGCCGCGGGCGCTGCCGTGCCCGGCCGGCACAGACCCCGCGGTGCTGCTGCGGGCGGCACAGGAAGGCGTGAGGCGAAGGACTCCCCCCGCGGGACCCCCTCGCCCTGCCGGCCGGGGGAAGCGGGGAGGGAACGCCGCAGCCGGGCCCCAGCCGTCCCTGACCTGGGAGCCGCCGCCTCCCGGCACCGGGCGCACCCGGCATTCCGGGGAAGGAGGTGTTGGCATGGCCCGGCCTGCTCGAGCACGGCTCCTGCGCCTCGCGGGACGCCGGGGACAGCTTCCCGCCCGCCCGGCTTCCTTGCCCCCCGAGTAGGCACAGAAAGGCAATGGCCAAAAGTAGCATCCCGTATGCTGCCCCCGTTCTCCCTCTTAGAGGACTGTGTAAGTTATGTTTAAGGAAACACCTGGAAAAAGCTCTTCCATTTTCTCACTACAACCAAGGTGTGTTTTTGCCGTGGCAGGCCCGGTGGCTGCTACCCGCACTCGTGGCCTTCAGAGTGACTCACCAGCGGCTCCCCCCGGGGAGGCAGCAGCCCCATGGGGCGAGAATGGTGTCCGGCTGCGCTCTGTGGGGCAGAAGCCAGATCTGGACCATGGGAGACAAACTCAGTTCCTGCCACTGTCAAACAGCACCAGGTGTTGGTGTTTCCACATGAAAAAAAAAAACAAAAAACAAAAAAACCCCACAACATCAAAAAACCCAAACCAAAACCCCCCCAAAAACTAAAAACTCCAAAACTAACCTCTGTGTGTTCAGAGGATGCTGTAAAACAACTGTGTTTGAAAGAATGAAGAAAAGTTTTTAATGCATTTTTTCAGAAACAAAATTGGCAATGTCAACTACTTAACACTGTTACCACTGTATTGTATCACATATTCTTTTTAAAAGAAAAACCACCTTTGGCCTATGTGAAATGCCAGCTCTAGTGTATTCTACTGTTGCACTTACTGCAGAAATTTTCCTCATCCTTCCTTGCTCTGCTCTGGTTAACTCCAAATTGAAATGTAAAAGAATATCACAATAGACCAAAGCACAATATATCGGGTCTTTCATTTTAAAGCATTTTGCCTCTCAATTAGCTGTAGCAGTTGTTATGGGGAAGCAGCTTTCCTCTGAAAGACACTACAGTATTCTACCCTCAGAAAGAGGGTCCCTCTCTTATTTATGCTAATAGTCATGCTTCAATTGCTCCACACCTCTCCCAGAATGACTCAGATAAATTACACTGGCAAACAGACATTTACTCTTCTACCACAAAGCTAGAAACTTGAAAAGCTATTTAGCCTCCTGAGAGCCTGGAGGAACATGCAGCCGTTAAGTCACAACTGTCAGAAAAGGCACATGAGATAAATCATGCTTGAGGTTGACATATGTATCCCCTGCAACTGCCTTACATGGCCCAGATATTTCAATCTTTCCCCCTTATTTATCTAATATATAGAAAATACTAAATAAAAGTGCATTCATTAGACATTTTCTTCTAGGAAATAATTCTCACATAATTTTAAGTAAGAGCAACATATTAAAGGAACATACTTTAATTAAAGGATAGAATGATTCAGGGTTTCATTAGTCAGATGTGCAGGCTTTCATGTCCAGGCTATTGGTTACCAGCTGAGAGGATACGAGCTCAGAGATGTGACATCCAACAAATTAATTGTCAGAGGCTGTGTAAAATCACAGAACCATAGAATGGTTTGGGTTGGAATGGATCTTAAAGATCACCCAGTTCCTATTCCATAGCCATGGGCAGGGGCACCTTCCACCACACCAGGATGGTCAAAGCCCCATCCATCTTAGCCTTGAACACTTCCAGGGATGGGCACATCCACCCTTTCTTTGGGCAACCTGTTTCAGGGCCTCACCACCCCCCCAGCAGACATTCTTATCAATATTGAAACTAAGCCCACTGTCTTTCAGTTTGAAGCCATTCTCTTGTCCTGATGTTACATACTCTTTAAAAAAGTCCCTTTCCAGCTTTCCTGTAGGGCCCCCTTTATATACTTAAGCACCACAAAAAAGTAACCCCAGAGCCTTCTCCAGACTGAACAAACCCAGCTCTCTCAGCCTTTCCTCGTAAGAGGTGCTCCACCCCTGCAATCATTATTTGCATCTTTCCTCCAGACCTGCTCTGGCCATGTTTGGTCCATGTCCTTCCTGTGCTGAGAACCCTAGAGCTGGACACAGCACTGCAGGTGGGGTGTGGCCAGAGCAGAGCAGAGGGACAAAATCCCCTCCCTTGACCTGCTGCCCACACTCCTTATGGTGCAGCCTAGGATGCAATTGGCTTTCTGGGCTGCAAGCTCGCATTGCAGGGTCATGTCCAGCCTCTTATCTCCCAGCACCCCCAAGTCCTTCACTTCTGCCTCTCTCAGCCTTATAGTGATACAAGGAGTTGTCCCAATCCAGGTGCAGCACTGGCCAAAATATGCAGGCAATTTCAGTTCCATTCCAAAAGGTGGGTACTTGTATCACAAAAAACATCATTAAACTTAGACGACCACACACATTTACAGCCTTCTTGACATCTTGGCAGTGAGGAAACTGAAACAGAGCTTCACTCTTCACAGGCAAATGGAGCCAGATCAGCTGGATTTGCACTGAAGGCTGTCTAAACCCTCAGAGAAGATAGACTAACATAGCTCAACTGCACAGGTTCCAAGCTGCTTACAAGGGCTGAAACACAAACACAGGACTCAGGTTGGTCCAGCCAACTCTACCAAAAGTGTAGTTGCTGGTAGGGGGTTTACACCAGGGTTACACTCTAGCCTCACATGGAGAACATGCCACCAACAGAATCAGAATTCTTTCTCAGTACCTCTCCAACTGCTTCGTCCACTGATAAGGAAGTTTGCACTCCTACTACAGAAATCCAATGTATACATGGCTCCTTTGAGAACTCAGTTCTGGAATTGCCTATGGTCAGAATAAGCAGAAAGAACAACACAGTGTTATCCATGCATTTCAGAAATAACCAGAATGGAAGTCTCTGCCAAATGCCAGCAGGAAGGCCGCGTGCATCAGGACACCAAACTGACACACAACAGACACCTCACCTGGCTAAACTGGTTTAAAAAAATGTTCTACAACATGTCTACTAGCATAAAGAGACAGACACATTTTTCACAGGGATCCTCAGTATGTAAATGCTCTTAGGTGGTTTTCAGGATGAGCAGAGACTCACATTTTAGGGAATGTCATGAACAAACTAATACTGACTGTGACAGCCAAAGTTCTTGCGGAACTTCCAGTGAGAGCTTAGTGTGGTAGGGATTGCAGAAACCTGGCTAGTCACAGAGCAATTTCCTTGCAGGAAAATGCTTTGATCTTGTCAGAAAAGCTGTAAGCTGGGGTCCACCCAATGCCTGCATATCAAAAGACTGGTGGCCTCTGACACCACCAGACCGAACTCTCCCAGTGCAGCTGGACAACTCACAATTGCATCAGAGCAGTGTCTGAACACGATCCATCTTAAAAAGATAGTGACAATCCCTGCAAGAGAGATTAGCAGAGGGTTTTTCTCCAACACATCATTCTTCTGCACTTTTCAAAAGTCTTTGTCCATATAAGCAAAAACAACTTTTATTCATCCTGATGCAACTTAGGTCACAAAGGGAGCCATTCTTCTCTGAAGCACTGGGTCATGACAGGAGATCTGTGAAACAGTACCAAAGTGCAGGTTTGGTCACCAAGAAAATACCAAGAATGGCCTGCAGAATCCCCCACAATTCTCATTACTAGAAGAAATAAAAAAGTTGGATTCATTATTCGAACAAACATTCCCTATTTTGAATAATTTGTCAAAATTTATAGGCATTATAGCATGCTTTTATGTGCCTTCAAGTAATTGACACTTTTCAAAATCTGTAGGGAAGAAAATACGCCTAATTAATGTGTCCAAATGGGTTCAAATGACACCTCAAATGAAGTAAATGCAGGCAGAAGAAAATGATAATATTGTGAGATAACTCAACACATACTGGGAGACAATACCAGAAAGTTGAAGAGAGCAGAGAAGATGCTAAAAAGTATTTATCTTTAAGAAAGGTACCAAGAATAAAATAAATGATTTTATTAATTCAATAACATAAGAGTAACTACATTCATACTGATTCCTGAGTATACTGAGTACCTCACAGAACAATTCAGATTTATTGTTCAGTTTAAAATTAATCAATGTTTCAGTTACATCACTTTTGCAGTTTAGAACAATCTGGTTTTAAATTATTCTTTCCACAGGGAATAGGTTAGATGAATTAATTTTCTGTTGATATTCAGTGTTCAAAAATTCCATATCTTCTTTCCTCATATTAGAATCAAAAAACCTGGTTTGGAGAAAAAAAAAGTCAAGAGAACATTGCAAAGATTGAAGCACACATTTTTTCAGTATTAGTATTCTATAACTTAGATGGTCTGGTTTTAAGTTCTTGATATTGATAAATAATATTAATCAAATGGCCTTTTTTGTTTAAAAAGGAAATTGTAAAAAGCTTACTATATTCATTTTTGTGAGAATCTGCACTTTATTTTTAGCCCACTAAGCTGAATATATTATTAGGAAAAGCTCAAGTCTGAAGGGAAAGAATTGAAGTAGTTGAGAAGGTGGCATGCAATAGTTTGCATGGATATCATTGTATACCCAAAAGTCTAACACACTTCAATATATGGAGCAATCATTAACAGGATGATAAAACAGCTAATATACTCTTGAATTTCCTACTAGTAGTTCAACTACAGAATGCTTCTCAAAGGGCACTGGCTGGCCAAGCCACTCTCAGGATCACACACATTCCACCTGGGCACAGCGACGGAGCTCGGCTGCCATCGGTCCCTGCGGGGCTCCTTAGAGCAGCACATCCCGCAGCTCCGGCCTCACCTACAGCGCCCTGCAGAGGGACACAAGCTGCAGCACCGGGAAACGGGGCAGGCACCCAACACTTTCTCTCGGGTGCAACACATCTTACTGGAGGCTGCAAAAAGTTCAAAAACTAGGTACAGAAAAAATCTCCCAACACAGCAACACAAAAAATTATCAGAAGGTTGGCTTATCTGTTATTTTTACCCAATGCATAATAGTGAGAGGTGAGCTTCAAAGCTTTGGGAGGGGTGTGGCAATGTGGAAAGAGTTAACTGCCCTGGATTCAATCAGGAGCAGCAAGAGCTACACCACCTTTACTCCCATTTTCAAAAGCATGGGTTAACCACACAGAGGTGTGAATATTATGCAGTCAGCCTGGCCTAGTAGATTTGTGAACTTATCAGTATTATCAGTTTATTTTCTACACAAGCTACTCAAAAAATAATGACTTGGAAGTCATGTTGGGGGGACAGGTGTGACAGAAATACTTCTGCAGCCTGATGAAAAAAAATTCCTGAATATTCACTTTAAAAACCCATTTCCATTATTTTCCTAGGAACCATTCTCAGGTACCTTCATCTCCAGTAATATAAGAGATGAAAACCAGAAAGAAACAAGAAAAAATAGGAGAGGGAGCTACTCAGAGTCAGGCAGGAAGCTACTTGGCTGTACCGAAAATGGCCTCACCCTTTCCACTGACTTTTAGTTTATATTTTTCTTTTCCTTATTTGTTTCAAGAGTTTCCTTCCACTAGGAGTCACAGAGCTCTTGCAAAGGCAGCTGACTGCATTTAGGCAGATAGCACTGATAAATTGCATCTTATTTTAAGTAATGGTTTATCTCAACTGAAAAGGAGTGTCCCAATCAGTCACTGCCATAAATGACATAATGATAGGGAAGAAAAAGTGCCTTCAGTTTTCTGGTGTATTCCCTGATCCTATTGGCAAGGTGATGGGTTACAAAGATGAAACGGATGCATTGATGCATCCTGAAAAGGGTCACTGTAGAAAGGTGAACAAATTTTCTCTCTAGGGGAAGTTTGTTTTACAGAAATAAGAACAAGAGGAAGAATTTCAACCCTGGGGAAGAATACGCATATAATTCCAAGAATTCACTTAAGGGATAAATCCCGAGTTTAAAACAAAGCAAAATCTTAAAAAAAAAAAAAAGCACCTCTAGGCTAACTGACCAAAGAAGAAATAAAAAAACAGAAATAAACTTTCTGGTTTTATATGCCCACCACTTTCATACCCTTTTGGTCTTCTGTGTTCTGTGTCTCTTACCATAAACTACTCCTCCCTGCTATTCTTAGATCATGCTAGTGTTCACTTGTCAATTCTCATTAGTTGTCTCATTTCTTTGACCAACGTTGGGAGTACTTTAGAAAGGTTCATTTAGATGAGGTGATGTGGACTGACTCTTCAGCAGCCTTTGCTCAAGAAGAAAATTATTACTGCCAGAGTAATCCCAATGTAGTTGGAGATAGGGACATAAAATATGAATCCGAGTCTGTCTTTCCTTCTGCAACCTCACCAAAAGTAAAAGAGGACTTGCTTAATGATTCTAAATTATTAACATGATGTAAAACTTGTGAAGACCACAGTCAAAGGAAGAGGCTTCAGTGATCTATCTCAAGGCCACAGGAGATAACAGGGTTTCAGTCTCTTGGGCAATTACAGCTTCTAACAGAAAACAATGGCTATTAGTGAGGCACAATGTGCAAAACTGCTCATCACACCTGGGAGAAAGATAGCTTGGGTCAGCTGAGTCCCAGCACTTAAAATATTGTGTCCTTTCAAATTACACCTCACTTAGTACATAGCTAAAATGAAACTTCTGTAGTTCTAAAAGCATTATTTGGCAGCAATGGAAATTCTAGGAAAGATTACAAAATAATAATGAAAAAAATCCCACCACAGAAAAAAGTCCTGAACCAACAACAATTTGCCCTGAATATAATTAGAAAAGTATCAGATTAAAACTGTAACTTGCCACAGCTTAAGAAGAATGCTTTTTTAGTAATACTATTCCTTATTATTCCTCTCATTACTCACTGAACTGCTTAAGATACCATGACCTAGCCTGAGAAAATGGTGGCTTACCTTCCTCGCAAAAGCAGGTGCAGACACCAACAACATTGTAAAATCTCTTTGGCAGAAGAACACTGAAATATATTACTGAACTCACAGCCATTTTCACACTAGCCTAAGGTCACCTATGTGGGGCATTGGCAAGAAAATCTGGTTTGATTCCAATTAGCTCAGAACAGGGAGGTGATCAGTCAGCATCAAGTGCAAAAACCCAGAAGTGTAATGAGCATGGAGCTCTAGCCATGTAGTCCTAGCTGCCACTGTTCTGCTTACACTGGAGCTAGAATTTGCTAGCCTACATAAAGATTTGGTTCCTTTGACACATCACTTATGTTTGAAGCAGTATGTTGATGTGATGTCTGTTTCTGTAGAGAGAACTAGAGGTGAAACTCCAACCTGTGTATTGTAAATTCTTAGAAAGTCACCACTGCCAAAAGCCTTATTTAGGAAATATCAGGCACATGACTCACTTCTAGTCCTTGTTTCATAAATTCAGATACACTGTGAAGGAAGGAGTCCCTCAGCACACTTCATTTTTTTTCATACTGCTAAGGCATTGTTCTTTTCAAAAGTAGTATTAGCTGATAGCCACTGGTAGAAAGGTTTATTTCTGGACAATTTTTCCAACCTTCACTTACTCATTGCCACAGTTTTATGCAAAAGCTAAAAAAAATGTGTGAAAATTACATTTGTTTATAAATGAGCTTTACTGTCTGTAACTATTGAAACCCTTCATGACACAGTTGAGCCAGGTACAGAGCAGTTTTTAGACACCTAGAGTGGCATTCTCAGGTACTGGAGCCCCCCAGACTGCAGGCCATGCTTGAAACTAGAAAATAACCTTGCACTGGAGATCGTGTGTATTTCTCAGAATACCAAACTGCACATATATTAGTGACAGCATTTCATAAAATATCGTGTTTTTCACAGAAATTATTCTAAGGCAAATCAAGAAAAATTTTTGTGGACAAGTTTACCAGAAAAAGCTAGACAACAATTCTGAGGAGCTGTTATCTAAAAGGTAAATTTGTCTGGATTTTAGCCAAGCTGTATAGAAGCTCTACACTTTGAGGACAAACAATGCAGGCCAGAATATGTGATTGCTGTAAGCCACTTCTTGAAAAAAGCTAAGGAGCTTTGTTTCACAATATGACTAAAGCAGAACAGCACTGGGAAAACTGCCTCAGGAAGTCCACACACAATATAAATCATAATCAGATTTTCCATACCTTTCTAGACACAGGAACTCCTAAAATATCAAACCAATGCAACTACAAGTTGAATACTAAGCCAATAGATTCTGCAGGCATATTCCTCAAAACAGATCTGTGAGCTACATTTATCCATATTCATCTCTCTATAGAGATACCGATTTTATAAGAAAATTGGAGGAATAGTATAGTCTCTTAATGGGATTTCCTGAATAAACCCAAAATGAAATCTAAACTAATTCTCACAAAAAGCTACAAAAAACTCATCCCAATTTCCCATAAGGAATAATAAAGATGTCTTTTTGGCTCTTGAAGCTTGCTGCTCACCTCTCGGCCCTGCAAATAGTTTATCTGTACCTGGACTCGTCTGGAAAGATTTCTACTTTGGTTTATGTACAGGCTAGTAAGTAATATGCACACAACTCTCTGAGTCAATGCCATAGTAATGCTGTGATATGCATAAAACTTTTTTGGTGATCCTCAAATATTGTGTATTACAATGAAATTCTGGTTTTCATGGAGATTTGCAGGATATTATACAACATAAATACTGTTACGATAATGGCATTAACTTTTTTTTGTCCACTTTTTTCTTCTTCATATATTGTATCTCTGTAACAAAGTACTTGAAAAATTATTTCATACCCAACACCTATATGGCACACTAACAGGCAGCACTTTTGCCCTATATTTTTCAAGGAGTATCTCCTCATTTGAATTAAACAGCCTGATGCTGTTTAATATGGAAAGGGTCTGTGGTATAAATAGGAGTCTTTGCATGGACTTCAATGGACTGAAGAACAGCATTTGAGATGGAAATCTAAAATCTCTTGGAGGGTTGTACAAAAGTGTTACCCTCAAAAATATCTTTTGTCTGTTGCCAATGTTAAGGATTTCAAATCAGTGACCATTATTAGTACACATGACTATCTTAATTAGATTCTTACTGTAACCTTCTCAGAATTAAAATTACATGGTGTGACTCACTGATCCCTGAGAAAGCAAGGAAAAGCTCAAACCTTGGTTCACACAATAAAACTTGGATCCCAGGAAACATGTCTCCCATCATGCATTCCGTTCAGAATTTCAACATCATCTTCTGCTATGGTAAAATCAAACACCTGTGGGAATGCATATACAGTTAACATCATGAACACTGCCAGAATCAACAACCTCAGACATATTCTAGTGTTTAACTGACCAAGATTCATTTAAATGTGAGGCCCAATTTTTATGTATTTTTCCTTCAGAAAATTCTTATATTTTGTCATAGAAAATACTTCATCAGGCTGGCAGGCTCCACTGAGTCCTTTGCTCCTTTAGTGACTCATGTTTATTTGCAGACTATGTTAAGATGGTTTTTGTAGCACTCTGGCCTCAGGCAAGGATCCAAGACAAGGGTATTATCAAAGCTGTTTTTGACAGCACTCTCTATTTTCACTGCCAGAGGTAGGTATGGGAACACCCTAACAGCAATCTCTTTGGAAGAATGAGTTCAGTATTTCACTTACATCCCAATGTCCAGCTTAGAGTGTTACAGTTCTCTCAGAACTTTAGACAAATAGAATTTTTAGAAGGTATCAGGACATTCACAAAGCTAACAAGCCAAAGGCTGTGTCTGTCTTTTCTGTGACTCTGACAAAATTCTCACAAATCAGCTAAATACAGAAAAAGTGCTACAATGCCTCAGAACTACTAACTCAAATTTAAAAGCAATCGCCTGTCTTCAAACACAGGTTCTTACAGCCACTGCCTTCTCCTGTGGCCACACCTGCAATGTGAACGATGGTGTCAGTGCTTTCTTAGCAGGGCTCCTATTGGGACATTATCATCAGGCAGTTGCTTCTGTTCTCTTTGTCAGCTCCTCTGAGCTCAATAAAAAGATTCTGTGGAGCCTGAACTGAAGCCAAATGAGCTCCTCCCATCCTGCATTATCCAGCAACCACTGTTTTCTGGAATGATCCTTGTAGTCAAATCTCAGTGCTCTTTCAAGCCTTTTAAGCTTAAACCAGAACTAGAAACCCTATGTATTATATACTGAGGGTTTAATGAGGATCAACTTGACCAGAAGTGGTAGAGACTCAGGCCAACACAGCAACATGAGGGAAAGAGAAAGAAGGGAGATATGATAAACAACACACAATGACTGTGCCAGTTCTTTCCTCTCCCCATTTTAAGTGTTTTAAGTTTTAATTGTAACACATTCCCTGAGCTGTGTGAAATGAATTGGTGGTGCCATAGAGTAAACTCTGTAAAAAATGAAATTAATCTGGATTTCAAATATTATTGGAGAAAATAAAAGTATAAGGAAGGATTTTCAAACTGGTTTTGTTCTCTGATCTGGTTCCCAATACAGTACCACAAGCAGCTGTGCTTGTACCACAGAAGGCAGTGTAAATGTCAGAATAAACAGTCAAGGCAGGAGCTGTATAAACAGGCATGGCCACCTGCAGAAGTTCTCATTACATGTATATTGATTCACACCTCCACACACTCACACAGAAGGATAAAAACAGCAGATGGAAGATTCCTGTCTTCTTGCAAAGTTTCTTCCAGATTTGCCACAGCAGTTCATACCCCTATGATAGTTTTGGAAATAAATTGTCGTTTTGCCTACCCTAAAGAATACTTTCAGATTAGAGAAATAGAGACACAAAGCAAGTAATGAATTAAAACTATTTGGTATGAAAAGAAAATTTAAAAAAGGTGTGGGGGAGGAATCATACTGCTAATTCTCATTCATTTCCACTTTTCTTTGTCCAGCCCCTTCATGCTGGGACCTTTACTGCACATTGAGTAGAAGGAGAAAGTAAGGGAAGAGTCAGGGCAAGAAGGACTGGGATTTCCTTGGAAGGTCTTTATGTTGGAGCTATCCCCAGGTGAGTTCTAAAGCTTTCATAAACTGCACAGCATTTCATTTTTGCATAGCACCCAAACTCCTTCCATTTGATCTACGTGCCTATCACAAAAAGGATGTACCATAACCAGATTAGGATGTTCTACAACCAGACAGGTAATAACTAGAACTATTAATTACAAAAATCAACTACAAAAGGTCTTCTATGGATTGTTCTTTATACACAGTGATTAGCTCTCCAGGTCTTTTCTGATATTTGTGAGTTATAGTTTCTTTCCTACATTGTGGTCATTTCATGGTACCCATTTGCCAATTTTGACTGCGTTACCCCAGTATAAAACTGGGAAGGAAAATGAGAAGGCAGCCCAAAATATTAAAAACTCTTACTTGGATGTTAGCCAGGCTTGAGTGCATAACCAAATCTTACCTTGCAGTTTTCTTCTATCCGTTCTGCCTTTGTTGACTTTGGAATAGTGACAATCCCATTCTGAAAAGAATTATGCTTCTCATCAATAAAATTTTCAGATTTTAAGAAAATTATCTATCTTCAAGCCATTACAATAAATTCCTCACATCTTCTGAGGTTCTAATTTCATTTTCTGGGGGACACTGACATTTCTCCATGTCATTTGCAACTGCAGTTATATGCACAGTGTTGATTTCCAGCACACTACATGGTTTATATCAACTTAATGTATTATTTCACTGCTTAGTGCTTTATATTCAGTGACAGAAATGGAATGATAAGGAACACTGCTTGTAACATTTACTTTGGAAACATTTCTTAGTGGTGGCTCTTATTCTCTACAACCACATTATTTATAATAATTAATATTTTAAATACTGGCATGACTTCTGTACTACATTCTAAATTTCCAGTACAGCCACCAGTTCACATAATATCAACATACTGAAAGCAGAAATGCCTTCTGTATAAATTCTGGTTTGATGCACAAACCTCAAACCATTTGCATTTTTTTCCTGAGAAAGGAGAAACATTTTTATTACCACCCTCCATTACCTGTATGCTCCAGCGTATGCAAATCTGTGCTGGAGTTCTGCCATACTTCTTTGCCAGCTGAATGACAGTAGGATGGGTGAGTGCTTCACCTTTGGCTAAAGGACAGTAGCCTTCAAAAACAATATCTCTGCTCCTACAGTAATCAACCAACTCCTGAGGTCTTTGGAAAGGGTGGTATTCAACCTTAGATAAATAGAAATAAACTTTTAGTAAACCCCCTGAAAATAAATTTAGTAGAAAACATCAGTGAAAATTAAAATAATTTCTCTCCTATTTAAAAAATAGACCATGAGCAAAGTCATTGCTTCTGGGAAGTAGATATAAGGTATTAGTTTTAGAAGATTCATGAAGGATATTAATCACATATTTTACCAGTAATTGGCACAAAAAGTTAACTGCATTTTATGTTCCCCTCAGAAACAAGGTGCAGTTGTCTGCCTGGCTACAGCTGGACTTTCACTACTGTTCTACTGTTAAGAAATATACACAAATGAACAGTATCAGGTCACTTTCATTGGTACTTTGAGACTACTTTCTCTTCTCCAAATCTATGTCCTATCCTGCTTCTTTACTAATGATTCTTTCTAGTGATCTTTGAGTTGCCCAGGCAAGGGGAGGGGGCTGAGCAGGGGCTGGGTTTGCAAGCAACCAACCAGAACAATTTGCTTAGGGTGAGGACCTGACCTTGGAAGCAAAGCCTGTTGGCATGGACTGCACATGGCAAATCCTGTATTCTGTGTGTGGTGTCACCATCAGCTTGTGCAGGGAAGCAATCACACTGTGGAACTGATGTGTGAAGGAGACCCTTTAAAGGAAGGAAGATCACAAATTGCCAAGAACCAGTTAAAAGAGGAAAAGTAATAAGCTACAAAGACACAGTTGCTGGGAGCAAAAGGAAAAAGAAGTTATTGGACAGTAATAATCTCAGAGGAGAGACATATTCTGGCATGTAGCTAAAACCAGAAAAACTCTGTGATGTTCCTTAATAAGTTATTTAAATAAGTATTTCACAGTCTATTCATTGTAAGAAGCATACATTACTCTGCATTTAGATGAAAGTGGTTAGTATTCTCTCTAAAAAAATACAAAATCATGTGATGCATGTTTGTGACTGGTCATCAGCATTGTTCCAGGGACTGAACTCTTACGCATTTTGATGAAAAATACTCTTCTGAGCAAATCACCTCAATACGTGGAATCTGGAAAATTTCTTCTGCTACAAAGAGGACAAATGAACATTTCCTGTTTCTCATCTTTAGTACATGTTGTCTTTTCAGACAACAATAGTCAGGAACAATAGGCTGGCAGTCATTCAACATGAGCTAAGAAAAAACTGTGCCCCTGGAAGCTGGGCTGAGTCAGCCTAAAGCTGCTATGATCTAAATTACTAGGTGGACTCGGGAACAAGGTTCAAGCAGCAGACATCCATGTCTTCAGCCTTTGATGTTTCTTGACCTTTGAGTACCCTTTGTATTTCATGTTTGTATGTGTAAGAGCAGTGCTTAGGTCATACAGTTATTCCCTTGTTTGCACCTGAGCTGGATACGAAATATTGTATCTACGCAAAACCACGAGGGGAGAAGTGAAAGAGCAAGCCAGGTGTATTACTGGATTAGTAAAAGAGTAATAAGCAATTCTAGCAGATGTTCTTTACAGCAAATATAGAAAATAATGTAGTTCAGAAAATATTAAATAAAAAAAATATGTATTTAGGACCAAATGCTGAAACATCTGAAGTGTCTCTATGGTAACATGTGATTTATTCAGCATTTATTACTAATTAAACTGCAAGTAGAATTTACCTGCTGGTCTCATAAGACTCCAGGCAGCACAGTTTTGGGTTATACCAGTAATGTTTAAATCAAGATATCACCTGCATGCTTCACAAGAAGAATAAACAGCAACAACCACTTCCCACCTGAAAAGATCATACTTTGTGCCTTTCACTGGAACCAGAGACTCCCAAATTTTGTGAATTGAATTTTTGACATTTTGATACATTTAGTTTTGTGTTGGTAGAAGCAAGTATTTTTCTTCTTAAATATATTATTAAAATAATCAAATGCATCAAATAAAACAAGCAATTTTGAATTTTTTTTTTTTTATTAAAACATTCTGTAAGGTTCTAGCAGCATCTGCAAGGCACTAGGGTCCTGAGCTACAAGAGGCATAAGGTGAGTGGTCAACATATGCTTCCTCTCAAAATAACAATTCTTGCTTCCTGTCTTGCCCCACCCTTGCTATTTTTGTCACCAGACTTTTTTCAGGCAAGGGCTGTCCGTCACATGATGGCAGAGGAAGATCTTGATCTTTTCTGGCACCTTACCCTGATGGACTGGCATGTAAAAACTTGCATCTGTTTAACAGAACAGTTTGCAGTTCACATTACAGAACTTCACAGCTGCTACATGCCCAGCCACAGGGGACCTCCAACTAAAGCACTGGTTTTTTACAACAGTCAGAGCAAATGGGGAAAAGCTGAGCCTAGTTACAACCCTGGCACATGGCCCTAGAAAGTCATACCTCAGATGATGATGCACAGAGGCCTTACTCTTTCCACCCTGCTGTGGTGCTTTTCACATGATAAAGTTTCTACACATCTGGAATTTAGTAATTTTCTCAATGGGAATGCTGTCGCACAATTTTTTCTCTTTATGAAACTGAAATACAAGTCTATGAGTATTTTCTATAGAGAAGAACAGTTTAGGTGAGTTTATGTACAAAGGGGTTGTTTTCTAATGTCTCATATGCATTTCTACATTGTACAAATTTACACAATAGAGCTCCATATTAATGGCAATATCAGCAATGTCACCAAATTTCTCTGAGGTCATTACACAGTAATTCACACTTCCCCAGGACTGGAAAAATATTGATGAACATTCCTACATGGAATTCATAGAGGAACAGCTTATATTTGGGTTCAGTGCATCACATTAGTAAATGAAACATATATATTTACTAAGTACTTATAAAATATTTTTTGCCCATAATGAGTGACAGGGCAATGAGCCTTCAGAGAGACTTCAAAGATTTCTTTGAGCATAAACCCAAACTTCCTACTGCCAAATCAATTACAGAACTCTGACACACAAACCTGGAACTTCTAGGTTGTAAGTTTCACTCTACATAATGCTGGAATAAAGCACCATCCTTTTACAGTGTTTACCAGTACTTTTAATAGTATATTGAAATTTTAAAAGGTGCTTGCTTACTAATAAATAACTTAGCAATACCATATTCTTGAAAAGACAAGCCTTGCCTGCTTCTTTAAAAGACATGACAATACTGGTTTTTTCCCAGGAACTGAGAA
This sequence comes from Haemorhous mexicanus, assembly GCF_027477595.1. Lineage (NCBI taxonomy): Eukaryota > Metazoa > Chordata > Aves > Passeriformes > Fringillidae > Haemorhous > Haemorhous mexicanus. The sequence continues at coordinate 19,418,626 of NC_082349.1, read as the reverse complement.
GAAAGGCAGTACTTAAAAATTTGTTTGTAAAACAGAAGTATTGCTTATTTCTCCTGCCTTCCTACTTTCTCCCCTTCACAGAAAAAAAATCCCAACTTTCAATTTTATCATAAGGGGACTGTTGTAATTGCAAGAATACCCTGAACTCTAGAAGGGAAGCATTTTTCCTCAACTTGTTTCTTCAATATTTTGACTTTAAGTCCAATGACAATTTGCATCTGTTTTATATTTAGTAAGTCCATTGAAACAGTACACTACTTTATGCATAAATATAGTGGAAAAACTGTATTAAAAATTGTGGACAGTGAAATAAGAACTCAGTACAGCATTCCCATTTTGAATTTAGAAATTCATTATTTATTTGATGATAGTTAAGTAATCTTACCATCAGACTCAGTAACTCTCCAACACTAAGCAAGAAACAGAATACATACTTTTTTGAGGATAAGCTGAAGTATGGTTTATAAAATTCTTTTAACTCTAAAAAAATATAAATTAATGCTATAACAAAACTGTTTTAGGTGGAGCACTTGGCAATGGTATGGGTAATTCATTGTTGGATTTGCTTTCAATTCACAACTGCTGTATAGCATCTCAAAGAAATTACTAACAGGGGCCCTCTCCCACCCCTCAGTATCACCACCCCCTCAACTTTTTGTATCCTCTTTTTAGCCTCAGAAAAAGAGTTTTGTCAAACAGCACCAAGAAACAGCTTGTCCCCATGAACACCCCTGAAAAAGTAACACTTTGACACTGTGGGTAAGAGGAAATTTCAAAACAAAATCACTATTTTTTCCTTGCAGTGATTTAGTAGAAAACTGAAAAGCTACTATTATCTAACAGGCAGTAACAATTCATGCCAAACTCTAGTAAGTCTTTGTAGATGTGTATTTCTTGAACCTTGGTAAATTCACCAATTATTAAACAGCCATCAACCTGCCCACCTTAACATATATTTCAATGGTTTATTTTGAATAACCAGATTTAAATATTTTGTATGGGTTTATGCTTATTAAAAATTAATTATTTGCCCTTTAGTAACCTTTAGTATAGTGGACAGCTAAAATCAGAGTTGTTTAGTTCTGACAGGCACACTCTGAGCAAGACTTTTATGGCTGTTAATGACATTAAACCATAAACAGCTGCCAGAAATTCTGACCACCTGTACAAAGGGGAAAAACATGTGCCTGCCCTCCATCCATTCCAGTTCCCACATCCATGTCAGCATACACACACACTATCTGGCAGGAGGTGGAAAGAATGGGAGCATGAACTTCCAGCACAGCTGTAGGCAGAAACCTGCAACAAGGGAACATTTGTCGAGTGTCCTGGCAGCCTGCCGGTACGTAGGTGGCCATCCTAGATCTGCCTGGGGCAGCAAAAAAAATTCTGCCAGGGCTGTCACAGCACCTGCCTAAAGCAGGAGTTCACTGAATTTATGTGAACTAGGAAATGAGGGGGGAGCAAAGGAAGGACACCCTTACATGGGTATGTAATTAACTGACTCTTTCAGTGTTGCTTACAGGAAGCACAAAAGTATTTGAACACAGGCTTTCCAAACACTGGTTCACTCTGAAGATGCTAAATGTTCTGTGATTCTTCAATTTTATTTCCAAAGTGTTTTATCACCAAAAAACTGTCACAGGGATCATTTGTTTCTGTGTACCCAGACACAAACAAATAGCCTAAGAGAAACTAGGTAGGGGAAATTTGAGGAAAGACTTCCCTACCTTTTGGGTCATCTTCCTGAATGGTTTTCAGTATACAAATAGAAATGTAAAAAGAAATTGTATGACTAAGGCAATAGTCTGGGTGTAGCCTTTCATGCATAGGAGTGGGGAGGAGGTTGCTAACCAAAAAAACCAAAGTAAAAATTCAAACCCAGATACTTTAAATACATGTATCCACTCACCTGATTAACATGTGGAGTAATCACACAGTCCTCCTTTAGTTGCTCAAGATGACTGATAAGAAAATTGCTTACGCCAATTGATTTACACAAACCTAAAGAAAAACAGAACAGGAAAAAAAATTTAGGACTATCCTATTTGGGTGGATGATTTGAAAAAAAACACTTTCAAGAGACAAAATTATTTTTTACATCATGTCTGTAGAGCAAAATACCACAAAGGAACACAGAAAAACGGCACTGAAATCTAGTTTGACAGTGTTAGCTGAAAACGTGGTTCTGTCACAGTCACACTAGGAAATCATTTTATAATCTAAACACACTGGAAACTCCCCGGTGTATAAAACCTCCAGGCTAAATTCTGGGAAAGGCTAATGTAGTATAAGCAAAGAACAATTGGACTCCACCAGAATGAAAAGAAGGAAATGGTGTTCCAAGCAGCTTGCCAAAACTAAAGGAAAGTGGAACATTTGCTGAAGACTAATAAGGTGTGAGCAATACAACCCAAGGACATGCAGCCCAAATGAACCATGTCACACTGCCTATTTTCTATTAGATCATTACAAGAGGCTACGTAAAACTCAGTGTAAAGTCTTCAAGTTAATAAGCAGTGCCTAGCAAGAACCATGAAGGTTAAAAATGTGGCTGGATTTCTCAGCTCCTGTTGACGAGCAAATGAAGTCAAATGGGACCTAGGTGATATGAAAGTTACATTTTAAACAAACCTCAAGTGTGCATGCATGTGTACAAACCAAGAGCTGACAGGCCAGAAAGCAGATGTCTTCCTTCAAACCTCAAATATGATAAAAGCCAACTCCCAGTCCTGGCCTGCCACCACCCCTCAGCCCTGACCTGTCTGGGATAGTTTGGTCCTTCTGCTCTGCTAAGCACAGCTGGCAAGGAAGGCAGCTGGGGCTAGGCTAGGAGGGGTCTCCTTAGGCTGTGCACTCTGTGGAACATGGCTCGGGCTTATTTCTTCAGTATGTGAACTTTGTCTGCATTGACTTGAGCTGCATTTCAGTTTGTAATGCTACAGATGGAAAGTCTGTCTCTGTGTGAACACAGAAGTCTGATCACTGTTGTTAATCCAGTATTTATTTCAGCAGACCAATTGTATAAAATGCATAGACATGTGTCTATCTATATACAAAAAAAAAAGAAATTACAGAATTTCTCAGAGGACTAGAAAAATGTAAGTGAAGTTACAGCTTACTGCTAATTTGTATAAACAGATTGTTGAAGTTCTAAAATCAGCTTTCACATATTTTAGCATCATAAACTAAAGCATAGTAAGCTGTAGCAAAAAAACCTGCACACATACTATCACTTTTTGATGTGCTTCTTTTGTGGAACACCAAAAGAAGTAAAAATATATTAACAACTAAAATTCCAGATGTCTTCCCCCTATAGAAATTACCATTGTTCAAGATGTATAGCTTAATTAGGTTAAAAACCAGCACTATAGTGATTTACATAATTTGCATGTAATCTGCCAGAAGGAGCAAAAGCTGAGCTTTTGACAAACAACCCTAGAGTGTCAACACTAATAAATCATTATGCCACAGCAGTCAGAAAAACACAGTTTTAACACAATGGTAAACCAAAATATTATACACTATTGTTGAAGCTAAGGCATTACAAAAACATGCCATTATTGCCCTTGAAGAATAAAGCTTTCATTTCAGGTTGAAATAAAACAAAATTAAGTCACAGACATTTCCACAAAAAGCTTTCATTTTTTTCCCCTACAGTACACTCAAAGATGTTTTGCTTCTAGTATATTTCTCACAGGAGACTTTCAAGTCTGCTGCATCATGTTAGATTTCCCATTCAAGAAATTTCAGGTTATTTATGTTTTGCATTAAAAGTCATCTGAGTCATTCCTACTAAAATCAGTACTATAGCATTCTGGTGTTCAGAGTGATGTCCCACAGAGAAAGCTTAACTCAAAACTGCCAAGAAAGTAAACATTCTCCCAGAAAACAGAGAAATAATTAGAATTTCAATGTTTTTATAAAACCAGTATTTTCTTAAAGGAAATTTTTTTTAAGGGAATACACTTAAAACATTTCACTTTCATTAAACACACATACTTGTTTGGGTGAAGCTAGAACCCTTCATTTCAACTCCATTGCTTTGGTGTTAGTTACAGTTTACTATATGACAATTGAAGTGTTTTGACTTTTGCATTAAATTACAATATAAAATACAAATAGTAATTAAACAATTGCTCAGTCTATCCGTATTAAAAATCTTATTTCAATGCATGATGGAAACATGAATTCAAAACACTGGAAAGTAGAGCTTAAAACTGAACAATCAGTCAATGGATTCTACTCTAGAGAATTGCTTCCATTTGCCTAATGGAAGATTAACACAGATGCTCTGCATTGTCCAAATCTCAGACGGCCTTTAAGAAGAGGATTATACAGAATTATTTCCATATTTACATCTTCTGGATTAATTCAGAAGAATGAAGATTTAAGAAAAGATGGATAAGAAACAGAAGGTCTGGTTAGCTCCTGGGTCTTATCCAACAGATTGACACTTGTGACTACGTCTATCAAGATCTGTGGAATTATATCAACAGTAGAAATAAAAACCATGCATACTGAGAAACTTGTGAAAAATGGTCCTGACTCATTGCCTTGAAACAACCTGGGAGATGCAGGGGACACATTTCCTTGTATTTCCTCTCTCATGGGGGGCACCAACAGAGGTAAACTCCCCAGTGCTCCTGCCATGGGTCTCAAAAACACCAGAATGCTCTTGAAAATGGAGGCAGGCTTTATTTATTTATTTTTTTCCCCAATGTAATGCCTGTTTAGAATGCTTAAAAATCTCATTTCAGACAATTCAGGCACAATACATGTTGTTACAGCTGTTGTGATTGCAGGTGTTTTGAAGTCCATACTTCTTTTTAACTTAAACATCTTAACTAGACCTGAAGTTCAGGTTTCCTGAGATAAAAGTTTGCAATATATTAGCTATAATCCCTCTAGAAAGTACTCTTAAAATATACAATTTTACTGTCTTGTTTACAAACTTACAGAGCTTTGACTCAGAGAGAGAAAGCACCCTCCTTATGTGCTTGAGGAAATGATTGGTCTGGCCCCTATGAAGCAGATTTTGAGAAAGTGCCAGGTGCAATAAAAAAAGAGTTTGCAATTCCCCATTAGCTCCCAAAGGCTCCTGTTATATCTTCTGAGGCTTTGTTCTATTCCTTGCGACTCTGACTTCACAGGCTCAAAGAAAAACGTAGGAACACTGGTCCCTTTATGCATGCTAAAAACTGACTGACCACAATGCTGGAACAGAAAATTTCATCCAGCTTTGAAAGCCTATCATGAAACTCTGCAAGACACATCAGAAAACATATGGGCAAAATAACAGTTGATTATAATGGGGAAAAAAGTAAGGATTTTTTTATTCTCCACAACAAAAAAACCTTGGCCCCCACCACATTGGTAATTTCACCACACTGTATTTCTCCCAGCTACTGTGAAGCACTATATCATGCTAATAGACTGGTCTGCAATATAGTTGAGTATTAAGCTTAAACTATTTTGTATTGCAACTTAGAGAATGACTGGGTATTTTTATCTTTATTCTGCATAATACCAAATTATACAAAGTTTGATGGGCACTGTTAGTCTTGCAATAGAAAAGCATAAATATACTGTCTTGGCACCACAACCCTGTTTTAGTACAATAGTGAGCCTTATCTTTCTCTAGCACTACTACAGACTTTTATCAAACTTCCAAATACCCTCCAGAATATTAAATGTACAAAGTTCAGATCAAAAAGACTTTGTAAATTACAAACTGGATACCAGGTTTGTGGAGCCCATTTTCCTCCCCCTCCCTGCTGCTCTACATGAGTCAGAGCAAGGGAGAATTCCCACGTCGAGTGAACAGTGCCCATTCTGTTATATCTTCTATTCAGGCCACGGAATAAAAACACAAATGGATCTACTTTTCACAAGAGGTCAACTGCAGTTACTGTATCTTTATTAACAAAGGGTGCACAGGTTGGAAAGGTCCACATTCTCTGATATGCACACTGGGTGTAAATTGCACTACTCATAGAAACCCTACAAGATTTCAGCATAATTTGCTAAATCTAAGCTGTAGATTTGGCATGCCCAACATGCAGACTAAAAGCCAAAGCCTCGATAAATAAAGCAGACTACTCTTAGACAGAATCAATGAGGAATTAACTTCTAAATCTGTGAAATAACAGGGTAAAGCACACAGCACAGGCTAAAGCACACAGACACCAGAAAGCTATGTGCCCCTCTGAGACACACAGGAAGGCTATGGCAAAACTGCAAATACAGAAATCGTACTTCCTCCTCCAAAGGATTTCTTTTTAGCCTTTTCACTGCCACAGTACAGGTGCTTGTCTGCAATTCTGTGACCATCACTCCTGCTACATATCACCTGTGAACCATGATAAACTATGAGGACAACAGGAGAGCAGGCATGAGTAGAAGTCCAATTGTTAACTTCCTGACTGAAAACTCATTACTAGTCAGTTTCCACAACTGTTAAATGGCTAACCAAACAGCATAATGCAGCATACTACTGGCTTCACACACATTGTCTCTGGCCCTGACTGCTCATTCTAACTACTTCAATGCAATGTTATTTTAGTTATGTTGACATATTTTTATCCTTACAGTTGACATTACAAACCAGACCAGATTAAAAAACCCCAATCCACTACATGGGACAAAATCAATCCCACTATACCTTGTTTAATTATGCTACCACACACTGTGACTTGAAAATATGATCAAAATTATCAGCAACTCAGCTATGTAATAGAATAGAATATGTACCCCTAAAAGTAGCTATTTGGAGGTATTACAGACAGCACATAGGTAAGATATATTAGGATATATATATATATATATATATTCTAAATAGTTTGTTCCCCCTATAAATATGACGGCATGGTTTCCTGAACTGGAATACTTTTTTGATTTCTGTATCTGAGAGGATAATGATTCCCTAATGCTATGAATAACAGCAACCTAAATGATGTTAATAAATCAATACTGATTTTAAATAGTTAAGAATCTAAGGTTTTTCTTCAACATATGCAAAACAGATAAATTACGCCTTTTCCACAGTCACGTAGATTATTTATTGAGAAAAAAAGTTATTTTGGAGAAGGACTTTCCTTTAAAAGATATTTCAACTCTGCCTTCTTCACAAGAGTTCCTGTATTCACACTGGGACCTCTTGGCACATCTGTATGGGAACACAACTCTGAACATTTGCTTTAAATCTTTTTGCTTAGCTTGCTTATTTACACAGTTTTGACAAAAAGGAGTCACTTGCTAGCAGAAATGGCATAAGCCATACACTACAATATGTCATGAAACAAAGTCTTCTGAAGGTTTATTTGTACTCTTAGAATTATCCATTAAGTCCTTGACGTTAAGAAAGAAAAGTGAGAATGAATCTAAACTTGCATTAACATCTGTGCTCATGTTCTGCTCATTTTTCTATCTGCACCAAAAGAACTTCTTCTATAGTAATTTCTTATTTTTAAATAAGATACTAAAATTATGAAGGTTTCTTTGTGATCTTTAACATAAATATGTGTAACATTTTTTTCCGTGTCTTTATTGCTGTCTTATCTGATGAAGAGGGTGTGGTGCAAAACCAAAATCCTCACCAATCTGCAACCACCTCCCCATGAAAACACACTTCTGAACTGTGCCTCTTACAAAAACAACCCACAAGAGATCGTCTTGCAGACAGAATATTATCAACATGAAAAAGAACCATTTCTAGGCAAGTCAGCTGCTTTTGCTTATTAAAACTTCAGTGCAACTTCTGAACACACATTCGCATATGACTTCTGCCACCATAAACACTCTTAAGGCAAATGTTTTGTGGAGCTGTAACACACAGTTTGAATTGCCAGGTGTTCATCACACAGACTTAAATCAGATTATATCACCTAGCAAAGGATGTGCTAGAAATTTGTGCCATTCACTGAACCTTATTCCCTCCTACTTTTAAGAGCAGATAGAAAATGGAGGAAGAAAATATGATGACTGGACTGGTCTACACCCAGCAATGAAGATGGTAAGAATATTAAGGTTGACTAGATATCTTCTCTCACTTGGAATTAAAAACAAAACTAACTTTTTTCCAAGAACAAAGTTACATGGCTTTAATTATTGGGCTAAACAATTTCTGTTACTTTATGAGACTCTCTTCAAATCACACACATAATCATAACAAAAACATACGTCAAGACACATCAAGGAATTTCTGATGCAAGAAAGAATATTTCATGTCAGCAGAAGCTGCACTGCTAAACATTAAAAAGATAAGCAAACCATTTTAGTAAAATGGCAGTGAGTTCCAGTGGGATCTGAACCCACAACAACCACCACAGTACTACTCTTGCCAAGTTCAGGCAAAAGCCCTGGCTGGAAGCCCTCGTTCTTCCCAGCAATTGTAGACAGAGGGACGAGTAATGATGCGCATGTGTGTCGGAAAAGCTTGCTGAGATGATGGGCTAGCCACAATGCCAAGGTCATCAGAGAGACTGCTTATGGAAAGGGTCACTTGGCTAGGAACAGCCCAATTACCAGTGAGCACATGCAGTGACTATTCCCCATGTCAGAGCAGTTTGCCATCCTGCTTTCATCTGCCAGCCGACAAATGCCTACACAGGAATGTTGCAGCTGTCAAGGGAATATATGACTCAATGTATGTATCTTGGAATGGATTCTGTAGGCAGCCTGGCTTCTGTTCTGAGGTACTGGAGAAGATAATTCCACAAAAGGACAATTTTGAGACCACAAAAATTTAAACCATAGCCTTGATATTACAAGTACTCTAGCTGATTTCAGCTGTTACAACAGAAATAACCAGTTATTATGCACAAATGTCTCACTGACCAAGTTTTAGAATTTTTTCCTCCCTTTTCCCTCAGCAGTGTTTATCCCATATTTAAAGGAAAACACAAATGAAGGCTATTGAACAAAGACCCAGGTCTAGAATTTTCTGCCTCTCAGCACTGCAGCACAGATAGAGTCTTCTTCACTCTGACTGCGATCTGAGTCATCGGGCTCCTGTGAAACAGCTCCAATCAAACTGCAGCAGATTAACAAGTCAGAGAAGACAACAATAATAATAAAAAAAGATTTTAACAGCATTTGAATAAACTAATTATTAAAACTATGTTTTCCTGAGCTAGAAGAAGTCAGTTAAGCAATGAATAGAGAGGTATCAGTTTGGTCTATCAGAAGTCACACAGGACTTTTTAATGACAGTTTTTAGTGTAGGTAAACACTATCCTAAATTCCATTCCAAATCCTTTATTTTATATTTTAAAGTACCTACTAAAATTCTAAAACCAGTAAAGAAAATAATTCTCCTTTGACATTCATTTGTTCTTAACATTAAAAAGTTGCAATGGCTTATCAGTAGAAGCTCCTCAGGAGGCTGTTCATTAAAAAAAGCCTTCTGATCACTGGGGCTGAATACCAAGACCAGGTGCAGAATTCTGATCCCCAAGCTACAGGACTACTGTAAGAGTTGGCACAATTCCCTCTGGAAGCAAGGTCAGGCCTAAGTGCATGCAAATCCCAGGTCTGAAGACATGGAAGACACAGACTGCAAGACAAAACAGAAATATCTGAACTGAATTCTTTCTTCATCAGCACACGAAGGTCTGAACACTGAATAAAGCAGTGTTGTAATTCACCACTATGAGAAGGAAGCATTCTAATACTTGCTGTAAGATTTGGGGAAATATACATAAAATTTGTTTGTTTGATTCATGGTATGGAATGATACAACTGCCATAGATTTAGATACCACCATAAATATCTATCTACCTTTGCTGACTAGAACTCTATCACATTTTTCCCTGGAAAGATATTAATGAAAACCAGCAACTTCAATGACTTGGCTCTGTCTATGGAATACTACAAAAACAAACTAAAGTATCATCTTGCCTCTGTAGCAAAGAGAAGATAAAAGGTATATGTTGTCTTAGATAGCACAAGTTCTAAAGTCACTATAGTGCAAGGATATCACCAGAGCTTCACACCTCCTCGATGTTTCTCACAGGGCCCTCCCTCTAAGCACTGACTGTTCCCGGTCCTTGCAGCAATCATCTGACTCCTGATCCCACCAATCCACTCTTTTATACCACTTGCTCTTATTGGCTACAGGTGTGGCCTGTTAAGGTCAGGCCTGCTTCTAATCTTTAGTAACTGGTCCAGCTGCAACTCATTGGGGGATAAGATTACCTGCTATACCACCTCCATTTGCCCATACTGTATCCCCCTACAGGTACAGCTATAGAAATTTCAGGTTAAAGAGGGAAAGATCCTTGTAGAACATTTAATGGACTATAAGAAACTACTGAAGGATTTAGTCAGGAGACAAGATGAGCATATTTAGCCAAAGACTCTCTAGCTCAAGGGCAAACAAGAAAGACACAGGACCATGTTCCTGATGCAATTCAGAGGGATTAAAGCAACTGAAGAAGGTATAACTTCTGGGGTGTGTTATTTCAACACAGATAATTAATGTAGTATGTCATACTGTTACAGTAAAAGACAACAATGGCTTTAGAATCCCTCGGAGTATTTTTGGGCATGCTCTCATATCTGTCATGGTAGCCCTCAGGATTCTGGGAAGTTGTTTTTAACCTGAAGTGTGATCTTGAGATGGCTGCTCAGTTGCCTGAGGCAGCTGAACAGGGGATTCAAGCACAGGGAAGAGTGCTAAAACATGAAACCTTCTTTCAGGTGTTCCTGAGACTCCAGCCTTGGGGCAGTAACCACTTTCCCTTCAGTTTTCAAAGCACGTTGGATCCAAGCAGTGCAGCCCAAAACTTCAGTATGGAGAGGGGAACCAGATCCCCAACAAACACTACTCAGATTCTCATTTTAAATCATTCATAATTCCAGTTCACATCATATCAGGACAAAAGAGTCTTTCACAAAATGCTAACCTCAAATCCCTTTTGATGAAATATAAAACCAGTGGTAAACCAGAGAGGGGATTATTCAGTGATAGCAGAGGATCTCTCTCATCACTTGAAACTACTACTTTCTATTTATGATAATATTCTGATGTTACAGCTCAACTCCAAACCTGCATGAGCAGTACATAGATGAAGCATTACTAAGCAGCTACAGATTAAGAAACAGTTAACAAGGATGCTCACACATCTCAATGAAAGCACATCTACCAATTCCACACCAAGTTCATTGGCACCTGCTGCCTTCAAATAGCAATAGACCTGCAACAATAAATCCTCTACAGCCACAGGTACTTGGGAGTTTATGAAAATCCGACTCAATAGAGTATGAGTTTTGTTTAATACTTCATGCAAGTTTTCTGCTTCCTAAAATATTTATTTTAATAATTCTGACAAATATTAAGATGTTTTAAATTTTGTTGCACAAAGTTTATATTACTTAGGGACATGGTCTTTTAAATTAGTGCACACTAACCTAGATGGGCACAGACCCAGAAGCTCTGTCTCTCCTCAGGTAGCTGGGTGGGAAGACACTTGAGGCCAGAGCCCTGCAAGTGTTACAGCAGCCCTGTGCCAGAAGCTCTATGGGGGCTCTCAGATGAACCTGAATGAGTCTTTGTAGACATAACTTTAAAAAAATTCTTTCAGAGATATGAATATAGATAGAGTTGGTATTTTGCTTGTGTCAACTTTTGACCAATGTGACCTATCTAAAAGTTAATATAATATTAAAAAAAAAATCTCCATTACAGACTTTTACAGTCTGGAATACTAATAGTATATTTACTCTCCTTCTAGTGTAATTGATAATAATAGACATTAATAAATACTACTAATACTAATACTAATAATTTACATTATTTTAAAATACTGTTTCCTGTCCCAGGTAGGTGGAATTTTGCAGAATAAATACTAACCTGGATTTAAATTGAAGAATGAGATTTACAAATACTTGCATTCAAACTATATGTGAATACAGAGAAATTATTAAAGACATTCTTGGTAACTTCAGACAGATCAAAGACTTAGGTCAATACTGACAACTTTTAACCATCTTTCACGACCCTTGCAGACAGTTTCACAACACCAATTTGCTTCCTACAGAGGACAGTGGATATTGCCTCTCCACTTTCAGATGCACTTCAGGATGGACACAGCTAGCTACTAAACCCACTTCCAAGTTGAATAATTTTAATATTACCTTTGTGAATTGACTGCAGAAGCAAATTATTTGTTTAAAATGTCAATCTTTGAAAGTGAAGCATTTCGTTTATAATTTTTTTCCAGAATAAATATTTCAATTAAAAAAAAAAAAAGAAGAAACAGAATTCCAAACACGAACCAACGACTATCTGAACTAGTGTCAAGTTCAGAGAAGACAAAGAAGTCCCTTTGTTCATAAAACTTTCAATTTCTTCCCCTAATCAATGAAGATTTTATTATTTACCTCCAGTAAGGATTTTGACCAAATCCCACATTCAATTCAAACCATGTTGCTCACATAACACATAGCAAGTCACAAAGATATGCAGCAAGTGTTTAATCTTCAGTGGAAAATCTAGTGGTTAACCATGCAAACAAATTATTTAACTTTCTGCTCAGGAATCATTGCATTTCCAACTCCAGAGTGGTTAACATCTGCATGTCATTTCAGGAACACATAGTTATGGTCAGGACATCCAGAGTCTGTATCCCCTAAAGCAAAAGTGTGGAAGTTGAGGTTCTAAGGCACTTGACTCAACCAGACCATTAAATTTTCCTTCCCCTGTAAATGATCTGAGGTAATTTTGACAATCAAAGCTGGAAAATTTGTCCTCAGCTAAATGATTCATGATTCTACAGAATGCTTAATTTCAGAAAAAGAGTGAAAGTAGCAACATGGAAACTGAAAAAAAATTGAAGAAATGCAACCACAGGATAAAAAATCTAGCATGAGATGTCTTTAAAGAGGTATCATGCACAGGGACAAAGACAAAAAGCAATTTTCCCCTCGGTTTGTGCAAAGAGCAATAGTATTTCCAGTGAATTTTATTAAAAGACCACTGAATTGCTCAGTCTTTTCCATAAGGAAGATACAGACAAAGAAAGATCCTGTAAGACAGAAGAGATCACAAAGATGCACGCAAAAGCAGAATAAATCCCATAGGAGAGGAATAATAATAGAATGTGGAATATACAACAATATTGCAGCAAATAAGGATGGCATATCTAGGCACAAATGGCATGCAGTAACTTAAATACTGATCAGAAAAAACCTTCACAGTGGAAAAGATGTGTGGAATAATCCATCTTTGGATGTGACTGCTGCTCATACTTTGAAATACTAGGTCAGTGAAGCACTTCTTTGAAAACTGAATGTTGTAATGTCTTACATGACAGAAAACACTTTTAGCAACTTCCCTTATGCTCAATATAAAAAGATATATCAAAGATCATTTACTTCTGTGTTTGCAGAAGCACAGCAAATTAAAGGAAGGATTGAAGTGTAAGAGGCTCAGTAAAGCTGGTAGTGACACAGCCTGAAACTGCCTTTGTACAACTCCTCTGCTGCAATCACTATTTCAGCAGCTCTGGGTCAGTGGATAGATTACTTCATCCAAGAAGTCTCCTCCCCACCTGTGGAACTTCTCTGAAGCTGTAAACAGGGTGGTCCACATGGCCCAAGAACAGCACGACAGGATCTTCTCTCACATAATTTCTAATAATTCTGCATACTTAAGGAGCAAAATCTCCTCTTAAATCTACAGTCTACTCTTTCTATAGCTATGAACATAAACAGAAGTTTGCTGGACACTGAAAATCAAAGTGAATTATCCCAACCTGAGAGAGTAGCTCCATTCTTTGAAAATTCTTCCCAAAAGTTAGTACCAAAGAATATGCAGTTGAGTATTTCTTTCTCACCTAGACATTTTATTTTTTTACCTTTCAAAACCCAAATGCAGTTATAAAATACCACAACATACGATAAACTGGTAAATGGCATCATACAGTTACAAAAAAAAAACCTAAAGGAGACAAAACGTGGCATGATTTATTCTTAAAAAGGAGGTTGCTACAAAGACATTCTGTAGTGTTCAATGGTGTTCTGAGGTGGCATAGAGATTTCAATGAATCAGTGTATTTCCTCAAAAAAGTATGCACACCATTATTAATCTCATGGACAGAATCTGAAAACATATTATTTACAAGCAGGACCAAACTGCTAATGCTGCAATTTTCAAAGAGATTTTCGAAACCTACACACCCAAATTCCACCAAAATATGACCATCCAGTTCAAATTAAGTTTTTGAACATCTCTCACTATGAGTTTCCCAACCCCAAAGCACACCATAATTCCTTTTTCTAAGGTAGATTTGTATTAGATCACCTCTCTCATAGAGCTCTTCCATCGCTCTCCAGGTTTCAGCTCGGACCTCTCGATTGCTTTTACCTGGAACCTGTGCATCAGGCCAGTGAATCAAATAAAGATCTAAAAAAGGAACAGAACCAGACTGCTTATTAAAGTGTTCAAAAATAAACAATCAAACCACATGAGACAGTATTTTCCCTCCAGGGGCCCCTAACACATTACCATGATAATAGTTCCAATCACTACTCAGTGATCATTATTGGATGTATCCAGTTAGTCGTAATAAATGAATTCTATAACATCACATTAACAGCTAAGGGTAGCAGAACTTGCACATGTTCCACATGCTTAGGTCACTGTAATCAGAATTTCATGGTCACATATGCACTTTAATAAAGTTTCCACACATAACAAGCCCTATTTAAATCAAAAGGATTTTGGTCACTGGAATGATGAGTGGACTACTACTTATTAAGTGCTGCAAGTCTTCCATTTCACGGAAGATAAATATATTTGACAGTTCTGCAGATATTTTCTATAACCTCAGCAGTGGGTCTGTCCTTTTCCTTTCTAAAGAATACTTCCACTTATGAATTTCTGTTGGAAACTATAGCACATTCTTTACGCAGATTTTTTTGTCTAAGTTTTTTGTCTAAGTTTCATGTCAGCCTTTGTGATTTTTTAAAAGAAATGTAAAAAAAATAATATTTTAAGGGAACAAACTATGCTTTATTACATTTTTTTTTGGAATGTTAGCACAATTTCAAACACAATTAAGATTTACTGCTGATGAAATTATCATAGAACCTTTTCCTAAGATCTAACCTAAACGTTCCCTGACATTGCTCCATGCCATCCCTTGGGTCCCTGGTCACCAGAGAGAAGGGACCAGTGCTGCCCCTCCACTGCTCCTCATGAGGAGGCTTTTTGTGTGCTGTCTTCCTTCAAGAGAAGACTGTGCTTGAATTGGAAAAGGAAGCACTTCCAACATACACTGAGAAATGTACATGTACTGGACTCGGTTCCAAATCAGACTTAAATTTAAACATGACAGATCTATAACTCTTTTACAAGTTTGGAGACACTGCAAGACATTCTGAAGGAGAAATGTAGAGATACTTGGAAAATAATTACATTTCTAATCAAATTCCAACTGCAGATTAAACAGGTAACTGCAGGTATCCCAGTCAAACAGGTTTTGGCCTTTGCTGCATATATTAGTCTGATGAAAAACAGGAAAAGAAAATAAATAGATGACTGAGATGTGAACCATTTTCTTTGTGCTTCATAATATTCCTTTTCTGGCAGTTCAAATAGAGTTAAGAAACAAAAAAAACCTGACTTGTTTTCAATGAGAAGAGTGTTTTGTTCTTTGGATACATCAATCCATTCATTTACAGTACTTCTTTGTGAAAATACAGATCCTCTGCTTTGGGAATCATGAAAAAAAAAGGGAAAAAAAGGAAAAAAAAAAGCCTTTTATTCCCAATTTAAGGGCTACACTAACAATTACTGTATCAGTGGGCTGATATATTAGCTTTCCCCGTCTAAAAATACAAATTCAATCTTGATTTAAGATGAAAATGTGCCATGAAATTTGCTATAATACACCAGCTCCAATTTTGGCACATCATTGCAATGAGTGCTTTACTTACCTTAAAAATCTAATCAGAACAGTACAGAATTATGTACAGCAAAATACATTAGAGATGTAGGAAGAAAAACATTATTTAGGATGTGTCACAAAATCCACAAGCTACATTTGCATTTCCTGATATCAATAATCCATCTAAATACAATTTTAAACTCTTTGACTTTTTAAATACAATAGCTCAGACAAGCCAATAATCACTCATCTATAATCATCTGCAGTGTCTGGTTTTGTATCACATTTAAGGAGAAAGTTGCTTGCTCTTTGCCCTTTTATCCATAAAATCCACTTTCAATTCCACGTGCAGTCTTATTGATCACCAATCTATCAATAATTACTTCTTCACTAATTGCTCTGAGAAAATAAGTTGTATTTATTAAAAGTACTTACCAATACATGGTATTGGAATAAATATCAATTTTGTGACTTTTAACTGAAAACTAGTATTGGGATATTGATTTGGTGAGGTTACATGCAAAACTCAGGACTACTCACATTCTGTTGCCAATAAAATTTCCACTGATTTATATCAGACATAAACCCAAAGGATTAGCATTAGGAATTGCTAATGTCAAGTGTTCATTTTGATCCAAAATGATATATGCTACTGGGGCTACTTACTGCATAGATACTGACATATTTGTATTGAAACCTTTTTGCTTATATAAAGCAGGTGTCATATAGAATAGGTGTAAGTTACTGAGATCTGATGCCTACCTCCCAGAAAAAGGGAAGAATTATATATTTTTAATTGCTGCTTGCTATGTTCTCCAAACCAGACTAACAAGAACTGCTTAACTATGCAAAATAATGCCATTTAGCAAAAATAATCAAACTTCAGCAGAATTTCACCAGTTACTTCTCCAAAAGCCTGACTGTTCAGTTAGACACCACAGTGTGGAAATGCTCGCAGAAGTAATTACATCATGGATTTCCACAGACACAGATGCATTGTACTCTGCTCAGGAAACTGAAACATTCTCCAAAGAAAGACTTTTAAGAGATTTGATAACTGAAAGATCTCTGGCCTCAGACATCCAAAAAAATGCAACACATCCCCCTTCTCTGTAGTAGTGTCTGAGGCCTCTGATGCAAACAAGATTAGCTGTTGTCCTTTATTTTAGAAAGGTTTTGGTACCAGGTACACCATGACCATATCCTCCCATTATGTTTCTTTCCATTTAGGCTTTTTCATCGAAATAAAAATTACTTCAAATTCCAAAATATAAGCATTTAGAGCTAGAAAGCATCTACTGGATCACCAAGTATAATCTTCCTGACTGCAAGAAGTGTTCATGAAAGATGTGGGGCAAAGGTGCCTTATCTCATAGACAAAGAGTAGAATAGTCCTGCCAGTCATGTATGAAGCACCCCAGCAAAGCCAGGACCTTACTTCTACTGCAGCTGTTAGAAAACTTTCCATCATATCTGCAGGCCAATAAAAACAACAAGCACCTCACAAACTAAGGTCTGTGATTTCATTATTATTTGTACACACATTCACACCCTACACCCACACACACATTTTCTTTTACTTAAAATATTTTCCCTCCTGGGCTACTGTGAGAACACAAACACTCTTAAATTCCTTTTGGAGGCAAGAAATTAGCTTTAAATCATTGACTGAAACAGATTAAAGTTCTAGTAATCAAGAAATACATAACTTTATCACTGGAGATTTTTAGGAACAGACTACATTTTTATTGAGAACATGAGGCTGTGCCTTGTACCGTGGGAAAAATTATTATCTTGAGATACCTTCCAACAATGTATTTTTAAAAAATAATCTTAAATCAAAAAATCCACCTTGATTCCTAGTATCAGGATGCACTTGAGAAAGAAGGGAAAAAAACCTCCAAACATTCACAATCTGGTTTCATATTCAACAGCTTTTTAAAACATCCTTTGCACACAGGCTGTAATGGTGCAGCAGTGAGCAGAGGCCTGAAGGTCATTAAATGTCAATGCATAGTGGTGCAGGAAAACTAAAACTAACACCTGAGTTGCTCTCACACAGACATTTAAAATATAATGGCTTATGGCTTTTTAGTGGTTGCAGCACCTACAATCAACACACTTCCTCTTAACTGAAAAGTACAGGCCATTTTACACATTTAAAAGCCAACATGATGTTTTTGTGGAAATAAAAGTTTGCATTTCTATGCAAAATCCCTAATACAATATTTTAAAAAAAGTTAGATTTGACTAAAACAAGCCTAGTAGTATGAAAAACAAGCCCAGCCTTCTATTAGCCCTAAAAGCAGAAGTATATTTTGCAATGTTTCCTAGCTGTCTTAATGCTGGGAATCATATTTCCTTGCTTTTCTCAACAGTCACTTAATATTGATAGGATGTATTTTTCTTTCTCACTCCATCCTTTTTTGTTCTTTGTTTCCTTCTATTGAACAAGGATCAATGTGAAACAATCTACAAAGTGTTTTGAAGCAATACAGAAGCTGAATTATGATAATACACTAATTTCATGTGGTTCATCTATTACAGTGAAGCTGCTGATAGAGCATTTGTCCAGCTCCAGTTGGGGATTTGTGATAGGCCAGATTTGCCTGAATGGGACAAACTCAGAACAGTCAAAAGGAAAATAAAATTGTTTATGAATTTGGTAACCCACAAATCAGTATTCAAGAAGTTACTTTAGAGGTTGGATCTAAATCCCAAGGAATGTATTCTGCTACTGCCAAACCTGTAAAATCTGCTGCCATTCCAGATTGGTTTACTGTTACTGCTAGTTGAGGAACACATTTAGAAAATGCAAGGAGGAGAGTATCTGTTACAACCACTGCCCACAAATAATACAAATTTCCATCATGTCATGGATATATAATCTACCAGTTAAAAAAAAAAATCCTGGAACACTGCTCTCCTAGTACCACTTGTCTGAAAAGTGTTCATTGAAAAGCCTTCAAAACAAGTATTTTACATGGAGTATTTTACATTTTCTCTTAAAAAGCCAAGCTGTTTCAACAGCTCACACTCATTATACTGATAATGCAAAGACTTATTAATTTCTGTTAGATTATTTCTCAGGTTTCTAATTCAGTCTTTATGGATGGTCTGGGTAACTCCTAAAGACCCTCCAGAAAATAAACATGAACAAAGACCTTAGCTGCACATTTAGCCAGGGCTCCTCTAGCTTTTTTTTTTTTTTTTTGCACACTTCTTAATTACTAACTTTCCCTCCAACATAAAGATCTAACATCACAGATATATTATTTAGGAACTTTCAGTTTTCTTTATAAACTACGTATCTTTATAGAACATGTGAATCCCCACATACTTGGTTAATACCATAGAATGAAATCAGGGAATTCTGATTTATTCTGGTCACCATAGCAGACTAAGTGGTTCAGGAACAGCTATTTGAATTTTTGAGACATCTCCACATCAGTGGAAGAAAGGTGAAGAAGGAGGGAATATAACTGAGGGTATTAAAGACCCAAAACAAAAATATAAAGAATGAGAACAAATCTAGTATGAAGACTAATTGTGCAGGCAGCAGTAACTTTCCTAAATTGGTTTTAGTAACATGTGCACAAGAAGTTTCAGCTGTTAACACATCTGGCAAACAAGTTCTGTTTATGCTATTCCAAGGATTCACTCACATAGTGACAGCATTGGCATATTTCTTGCTCTCAGATATTCTTTTACTTCTTTTAGACATTTCTTCGTAGGAGAAACTCAGTATTTGTGTGAGCATCTACTCTAATCTACTACCTGTGATAAAAAGAACAACTTACAGTATTAGAAGGAATCACTGCAAATGACTTCTTGGAAGTGAGTCAAGTTTTCCTCTCATCAACATTCAGCACCAGTGCCAGAGCAAGCAGAAGAAAAAAGAAAGCAAACAAAATATAACAAGCAGAAAACAGAGAGGAGGAATAATGTTATTTCTCAGTTTAAAGGAGAAAGTCAGGGCTCAAAACTTTGTTTATTAAAGTCTCATTGCAGTGACCTGCATTTGCACAGGACAAACAAAAAGGAATTTTCATTCATTTTGTATTATTCTGTACCTGTGGAGAAGTCAAGGGATACAAAGATGTGCATGTAAGTATCTTGGTCTTTAACAGATACAGGTTTTTCCCTGTTCACCTTGTAAAGTACTCAAGCAAAAAAACGCAGTGAATACTGCACACAGCTGCCATTAATATTATACATTATTAATTCAGCAAAATTCACTTCCTCATTGAAGTCTGTTTATTGCTAAAATATGCAAATATCATGTTTATTTACAGGTGCCTCCACTCCTATGACCTGTTGCAAAGGACTAATTGGCATCATTACTGCAACTCTGCCTGTCTAGTAAGGGAGTAACAATATCACATCTTTGACAACAAGCAGTTTATGATCAGGGTAAATTTACAAATGCAGTATTAGTTAAGCTTTAATTTTAGTTTTCTAAGTTCTTTTAGATACTTCTAACATTTTCTCCAAAAAATATTCCATCAAACAGACCAAACCAAAGGCAGTAGTCAGGATTTTAAAAAGTTAAAAGGCCTACAAAATAAGTTTTAGAAAGGACCCCCATTCCTTGAGAAAAAGAAAACAGATCACAGAAGAAACCAGGCATCTTTGTGACCCTGTTGCCAATATATTATTGTAAAGTTTAGGAATCCTTTTTTTGTAGGTTTTGGGTGATTTCAGCAAAATATAAAAAACTGATGCAGTTTTTCCTCAAGTTATTTAATAATAAAAAATACCTTTACAAAACATTTGCAACAAGAAAAAGCTCTGTACTCCTAATTGTATACATGTGAACTTCTTAGAAAACAAACAGAACAAGAAACCTGCAAATGTGTAAACAAAGGCAGAATTTGGTTTCTGTGACTCATCTGTACTACATGAATTTTTTTCACAATTCATTCATCTTTGCAAGTACTCCCATGGAAAGCACAACAAATGAGCTATATGTAAAGATTCATACCAAGATATTCAACACCAAGTCTTTCACATGACTCCAAGCAGGCTTTTTTTGTGTTTTCATAGCCATAATCACTGTGCCACAGCTTGGTAGTTATCCAGAGGTCCTCTCTCTCCACACCACTCTCTCTGATGGCCCTTTGCAGGAGGGGTTCACAGCCGTATCTCTTTGCTGTGTCGATGTGACGAATGCCACATTTCTGCAGGGCATGGACCACTGCGGCATGGGAATAGCCACCCTGGTGGGAAGTACCTAAACACACAAAAGCAGAAGTGAATTGTCAGCAGTGAATTATGAGGGGCATATTTTATCATTGTTTTCAATTTTTAAATTTTTTTTTAATATTGTCACAAAACCTTCTTATTTAATTTTCATTTCCTCATAGTAAAGAAACGGGACCTGACTGATCTTTAGGCTTGGAAAATACATGAAGTAGGAGAAGTTGGTGCTGATCAGAAGCAACTCCATCAAAATCAAATATCAACAGCATTTAACTGTAAAGAAGTGATTCAAGGAGCTAGGCTGAAAATCATCAAAGAGAAAACACAAATTTTATGGGAAATAAATATATGTCACTTAATTTTCATACAGAGGCATAACATTTACAGATTAAAATATTTTTAAAAACCCAAAAACCTGAGCAACTTTCAAAACCATTTACTTTGCAAAAAGCATATCCTGAAACCTTTACTTTATTGAACTCCTGGTAGCTTGAGATCATTATTGCATTGTACAATCCCAGACTGGGCCACAGTGCAGGTGCCAGTCACATAATGTCACATTCAGCAGTAACCAAAACAATGGAATCCTACAAAAGAGTTACAGAATGGGCATGCAGGGAGTTTCAGTAACAAAATCCTAATACTGTTGTTGTGTGGGGATTCACTGGATCTGTATTTTGCATGTCAAGGGGACGGAAGGAGGAGGAGACTCAGCAGGAAAAGCAACTACCAGGAGGACTTCAGATAAAGAACTGGTTGAGAGCAAGGAGGATGATGTTTCTACTTACCCTTTCCTGTTAGTTGCTTTTCCTGCCATGAGCCCCTCACCCATTCACCCTCAGTCCACACACTTCCCACAAACAGTATTTTCTACAGTTTGTTGGAGGAAATGCTCAGTCAGTTCCAGTCAGTTCCCAAAGTCACCTCCTTCCAAGCTGATGATTAGTACTTAAAGGCCCTCATGCTGTAAACAACAGGCAGCATAAAACTTCTCCACCACCAACCTGAGACACAGCCCTGCACAGTCCTGAACAGCTGCAGAGCTTCAGTCACCGCTAAATCTAAAAAAATGAATAAAGGACTCCAAAGTATTATTTAAAGTGATATTTGTACCTGCTCTTACCCTTCTCTTTCCAGCCCAAACACTATCTGCACGTTATGGAAGTAGCCCTGCCAATGGCCACCCAGGCTGGCAGGAAGAGGCCACCACTGAAAGCACCACAGGTGCTCCTCTGCAGAGCCCCCGACCCCAGCGGGGCAGCAACGCCCAGGGGAGGCTGCAGCACGTTCTCACACACTTTTAACAACCAGCATCAATGAGGAGGACTTAAAAAAGCCAGACTTGCATGGAAGGTGAACCAGGTTTTCCTAAATGCTTATCATTTGTGCTCATTCCTGATCTTAGCAGGAAAGCCAGTGAGTCATGCTCAACACTCAAAGTCATTTAAACTAAGATATAATATGGTCTAATCTCCCACCCATATACATCAGGATCATGACATCCTGCTAAACACAAAAGGACAATTTCCACTTTACATTTGAGGCCAACAAAATGTGGAGTCAAGAACAAAACTCTTGACTTCATGGATTTGATGAAACTATAATACTACATGCCTAAGATTTTGACATGCATTCATAAGTAATTTACTTTCCAAACATAAACGAAGTTTCAATGTTCTAAAAGACAAAACTTTTTTTTTTCATAGCCGCTAATTATGATTACTAATTGGCTTAATTTCTGAGCCAACTAGAAATAAATGTTTCTACAACTTGTTTCACCTCAAAATAAGTCAAGCTACATTCAGCTAAGTCAAGTTGGTTTTCAAAATAGCTATTTCAAAATCCTCATGAATGTTTAAGAATTTTAGATGACTGCAATGCTACTACATTATACTTATGGGCAAAGAATATATATGGAATTTTACAATATTGAAATCCTAAAGGAATTTTATTACAAAATTATATAACTAGCACAGAAAAATTACTATATTTCTTCACAACAAACCCTTCACTTTTAATATGCTGGTACTGGTGCAAAATAAATGAGGTTGTAACTATTGTGTCTGTTTCTGGCTGAATGGACATTTCTAAGCACAGAATGAATGGAGTTCATTTAGAGGTCTTGCAAATGGACTCAGACTCTTTTCATGCATAATGGGTTTCAGTAAGAACATTTAGGACAAACAACTTTTTTTTTTATTTTAACCCTTTAATTTAAAGGGAGAGAGTGGTTAAGAAGGAAAATTCAGAATAATTTTGTTATTGTTCCCCATTCAGTGATGGCATGCACTCTCGTTACACAAGAAATAAAGACAGCAAGATCAATCTGGAGGAAATTATCTCAATTTCTATGCCTAAAAATGAACTACAACAGTCCTGGTGCACTGCATAGTAATCAAAAAAGAAATCAACAACTACTTAGTATTACCACTTTGCAAGCCAACTTAATCATGAACAACAGGTGGATAAGTTAATTATGCTACGAATATAACAATTCTAGGCTTTAGAAACCACAGTTTTCTTGTGTTTACAGATGTAATTAAAGAAGTTACAAGTCACAGATGCAGAAGGATAACAAAAGTGAAGGGATTGAACTTTCTAATTCTTTTTCCATTAGAAATTTAAACAATGCTATTTGAACACATTGACATTCTCACACATGTTCGGGATTCCCCTTTGCTCACAGAGATGTAATTCACACCGTACATATATATTTAAAGACAGAATCCAATCATGCATTTAAAACTACTTTGAATCTGCATCCTTTCCATCCCCTTCCAGTTTCTAAATGTATTTAATACATTTTCCCTAGAATTTGCTGATAAGAAACAGCAGCTCCTTTCAAGAAGCTATGTCAAATATCAGTAAGTTTGGAAAAGCTTCCTATTTTTTAGCTAATATTTTAACTTCTTTCCTAGGGAAATAGCACTGTTACCACTGACTGAACTAAGCCAAATTTGACAGATTGCAAGACATGCAAGACAATTACATTCCTACATATTTTGTGAAAAAACGGTGGTTGTAAGGGACAATGATACTGCAGTGAAAATATGGATAGGTCAGAGGACACAAATCCAGGGAAAGCAGGCTTAACTGGTTACATTGTTATTTTGTCACAGTTACTCATCACTTTCTCGGTATCCTGAAGAACACTGGCATCAAAACTGGAGTGAGAAAATGCTCTGACAACCCGTAAAATAATACAAGGTTATTAGAAAGGCAGACTCCTGCTTACAATGCAGTTGTTACAGGAGAAAAAGCCCCAACATGCCAATCAGCAACACCACCCCCAACCCCTCAAAACCAGAAAATCAGCAACATTTCCACCCCTGACCCCACCAAATATGTAAAACAAGTAACAAACCACCCACTATCCCCCCTCCCAGATTTATGCACAATCTCAGCTCTCAGCCTCATTAAACTTTCTGTTCTCCCTCACAAAGCTGCAGAACTACAGAGAGAGATCCAAAGCACCAACAGTTATTCAAAACAAAACCAGGATCTGCTTTCTCTCCCTGCTTTCTCCCTCCCTTTGTGGCGAAGTGTCATGTGATTTGTGAAATGTGAAAAAATTATTCATCTGAATATATAAAACTGACCAGTGATATGAATAACTTTGGCTACTTGAATTCAGTGGAATAACATTAGGAAAGTTTAGAGATCACATTAGAGACTATCATCTTCTGACAAGAGTACTAAATTTAAAGAGTTGACAAAGAAAACATCTGTAAAAATACCACTCCTTGCTGATTTTTTTATCTCCAAGTAATCACTTAAAAGCTCTCAAAAGCAAAAGCTCAAACATTCTTTTCTCAACTTTCAGACACTCATCGTGTATCTATGGTATTTTATACCATACCAGGCTAGAAATACCTGATTCTATTAGTTTTAGTTCTACTATTTCAATATTACATCAATATAACACATCTTATGAATATATTGAATTCTTTGATGTTCATACAGTTTGATTTCCTAATTACCTAATGAGCAAAAGTGATGATAAAACGTGAAATGGCCATACATGATGCAAATGAACATGTAACACGTTTCCAGGTTAACTGCTCAGGCATTCACAAAACCACATGCCTCTTCTTTGGAAAGGCTCAAAGGCAGACAATCCTTACTTGCTGTCCTTGCTGTCTCTTATATCCTTCTTCTGATTTTGTATTCATATGATCCTCTGACAAGCTGACTCAGACTGTTAAATGGCCAAAAAAAGAGAGTACAGTTTCAGAATTATTCATGAACCAGAATAATTCCTCAGAGAGGAAAACCCACAGAATTTCATGCAAGGGATGGAGCAAAACAAGTCCCCCTTTAGCAGCAGCAGTTAAATAATTTGATTTCATAAATGCTTTTATTTAAATTTTAAAAATAAAAGCACAGTTGTGTCCTAGCAAACCAACAAAAGATCAGAACGACCTTCTCCATGAACTCTTCTCCTGAAGCCCTTCTTTCTATTGTATTCCCCAACACCATCCCTACAGCTGCTCTCAGACAAGCCAATAATGTCACAATAATTTTCTACTACCACAACACTAGAACCCAAGTAAACTTGGCATAGTAAACTATTTGGCATAGTTTTATCTTAACACTGTCAGTTACTCTGAAAATCCTATGCAGCATCTGATGACAAAATATTCAAGGATCCTTTCTCTAGATTTCTAGAGTGGAGGGCTTCCTTCTGCAGCAGGTGAAACCAAAGTCAACCTTGCTATGAAGTTACTGCACTCTACAATTTTCATGAGGCAACTAGAGACTATTTCAAGGTAAGAGATCCAAAAGTAATAAAAATTACTTTTACAAAATAACTGGGATATTTTATTTAGAGTACAAGACTAGCACCCAATGTGTATGTAAAATAGGGCAGCTCCTCCTGAGGGAATGGTGCCTATGGGCTTCTGGAAAAACTGGTAGGACACCATCAACAATAACTGAAAGACACTGAGCAGACTCCCATTATATAATCAATGGTTTATAATTGGTCAGAATAAAAGCAGCACACAGGTTTATCTAAAACTCAGTCATTTAAGGCAAGTTTCTTTTGCCTCTGTAAATGTTATTTGGATTATGAATTATTTCAGTTTTTTAGTATGTAGGTTTTACTTTGCTTCTCATTCTTTTGTTTGCTTGTTTGTCTGCTAAATACAACCTATTGCTTAATAGGGGACTTTTTTCCCCTGTGTGACTCAGAACACACTAACAGAATTCAGTAACATGAGCAAAAAAAGTAAGCAAGCATGATTTAAAACTCTGCAATTCTACTCAGGCAAGTCTACACAGGCAAGGAAACAAAATGCAGGAATACAGCCTTGCCTCAAGGCAAGAGGGTAGGAGAGAGCCATTACATGTTTATTATGTATCCAGGGAAAGGGAAGCCAGAATTGCTGGTTTTCTCTCTTCCTGAGAGGAAGGAAGAAATGGCAATGAGCCATTGTTGACAGAAGCACTCTATTCCCTCCATCCCAAAGAGGCTCTGACTGTAGAGGATATTCAGATCATCTGCTGTAAAATGTCCACACATTTCTGTTCACTGACCCACTATTTATCTCCTCAGAACCTTAGACAGAGAGTAGGTGCAAGAGTAATGTTGTATTGCACTGAGTAACTCCTCAGAATGTGTCTCACGGCAATTCCAGGAAGTCTGCAAGTGGCGTCTGATATCAGTAGGATGCTATTGCTCTGATATGGCATCAATTCACTGCTGGATTTCTGGCAGCAGAAATAACTATCACCCCAAAAATGCAAATTTTTCTTTCAGCAATAGTAAAGAGATTTCTATTGGAAAAGTGCCAGCTATTTAAATTATTCATCTGTAGTAGTCAAATATTTTAATCATGCAGAATCTATCAATAAAATCTGGAAGGAGACCTGTACATTTGGAAGGCAATTATGAATGTGTAAGTCATGTAAAAATTTCATAAGCAGAGCAGCAGCACACATTTATTTAAATGCCTTTACAGACAGACTGCCAAATCTTAAAGCTTTTCTTTCACTCCACACTTTCCCACCACCGTGAGAACTATTTCTCATTAACAACCAAATTGGTTTCAGATGCTCTGCTATAAGATGTTACCTTAGAAACCATTTGGTAAAAGACTGTGGCTTCCTTCCATAGAAATCTCAAGCAGTGAAAAGGCAGATTTTCTGGCATAAATCAAATCCAATTTCTAGGGTTCACTAAACCTTTTCTCCTCAGAATAATGTTTTGTGACTAGATCTTAGCAGTTAATAGTGCACGAAGAATTGCTGGTGTGAACCAATTTTAAATTATTTTCATTCTATTCCCTTCTTAACCCAATTGAAACTACTTTCAATACTTTCCATAACTTGATAGAACCTTTAACTTCATAACTATAAGGATATTTACTATGTGCAGCAAATAGACTGAACAAAAATATTATTTTCCTTCCTTTTTAAAACGTGTCCTTAGACTACTCTATCTAATGAGGATGACATTAATTAATTAACATTAGACATTTGGAGATACTTTACAAATTAGACAAATACTACAAATGAGACAAAGCCATGACAAATTTTTTCATCTCTATAAAACCTCCACAAAAAAGAATGATCAAAAGAAAATAAAATACTAAGCCCATACTCTGTACTTAATTAGAACATTATCAAAATCATTTCTGCTGTGAAAGGTTGACTTAAAAATAAATTATATAAATAATTTATGATAAAGCATAGCCAACATCCAATTATGTAGAGGGACAGCAAATTTAAGATGTAGTTGAATGTGAGACCAATAATTCAAAGCTACTTGTAAAGATACTGTAAAGATAATATTATAGGAAAAATTATAAAGAGAACTGTGATTTGTAGTGACTCATAGCTTTACACAATGAAAAGCTACATACAATAATTACCACTGTGACATCCTAATTCAAGCTGATGGGTAATTTCTGACATCATACCAGAGCTCTTTACTTGCAAAGTGCAATTGTGAATGATGACAGATCCTCCTCCTGGAGGATCACACGTGACACTGTGGGGGCTGAGAGTCCATGTCCCGCTGGTAACTAATTGTGTTCGTGAGCTCCAAGGACAGAAACAACCCAGCTCCGCTCAGTGCAAACTAAACTGAACAATAAACAGCACTTCTGATTAAATGCTTCTTTTCCCCCACATCATCTTAAGAATTTAAAATGCATTTTCTAAAAGTTTCTGAGACAAATAACATCTCCTCTAACCCCTCCTCTCACACTGCATATTCAGCCTTAGAACTGCACGCATTAGAATGCAAAGCACCTCCATTGAGGCACTAAGAATGACAAACAGACCTTCAAGTTATGAAACTGCCGCAAAGCCACAGAGAGAGCTTTCCCCTTTCTCTCCCTCCTTCCCCTTTAACAAGGATTTTGTATCGCTCTCTGTGCAGCACTTTGCATAAACATTAGAACTGAAGAGAGGTCAGGAATTAGTACCTCCCTTCTCATCTGGTGGCATGAGGAACTACTGCAATTAAGGTTACAGCAGCATGTGACATCACCTTCCAATGCTGCCAAAACTATGCTAGCAAGCTCTGGCAAAGTATGATGACTAAAATCTGCTGGATGAAGGTTGAAAGATAAAGCTTACAAAAATTATTTATACTGGAGCTTGCATCTCTCTTTATTTCAAACTGCTTACAAATCATTTGTTCTTCTCTTGGGCAATTAGGCTTCTAACATTTAAAAGTCTAAATGGAAAAGAAAAGTTAAAAGCATACACATGAAGTTTCTCTACTTACACTGGTAGAAGTTTTAATTATTAAACAATGGTAGAAACCTAAACAGATTTATTACTTAAACTTAGTGAAGGCTATCTAAAATTCACCTGTATCACATCAGCAATACAGTGATTACCAAAAGAATCCAGTGTGAGAAAGGAAGCTATTTTTCTGCTATTAAATCACAGTTCACATGCCAGAAGGTAAAATCCCCAGCAAAGATATAAAAAGCTGACCTCATAGATTTGTAGGCGTACAAGAGAGCAGACACAAAGCAGCAACTTCCCTCAGAAAAAAAGGAGAATATTTCTGTACTGTGTAGACTCTGATGTAAGCAAAAGTTGGCAAAGCTTTTTACCCCAGATGCATTTATTAGTATCCCTTAAAACAACACTTGTACAGTGTTCAGTCCTTTTTAAGGAGTAAAACAGTACCAGGCTGGAAGGAGGTGAAGCTGGAAGAAAGCAAGGAAGGCAGGAGCTCACGAGCTTCAGTCAGGTTGGGAGAGGACACTGCTCTGTTCCACTGCCTACAAGCACCCAGCTGCCTGGGATATGGCCACAGTCCATACAGGAGAGAAGTAAATATCTGGAGGCCCTCAAGGATCAAGTACAACTTCTCAAGGTCAGATCCACTGAAACAGTGGATGAATTGAGACAGAAAGATTTATAGAGGTGGCATTTTGCTCATCACAAGAGGCTGTTAAGGCAACTTGGTAACCATGGGTGAGAAGCAGAGCCTCAAGAGGATAAAAAAAATGGTTGAGACATCAAAAAAAAAGGGAAGAAATAAACAGCCAATTCTTATTACAGGATAAGATTAATAGCAGGGAGTGCCATAGGTCTTGGTATCAGGACCACTGTTCCATAAATTTCCTTAAGAACCAAAGCCATGAAGAAACAGGAGCCATGAATTAAAAAAAAAAAAGGCAGTAACAGTAGAAAATGAAAAAAAGTGAAAAAAAAAGTGAGAGCTTGACTCTACTGCCATTGAATTGAAAAGCAAAATCTCATTTTATTCCAGTCCAGCAAGACTGGCTCTTTTTTTGACCACAGCTAAGCTTAAGAATGAGAATAAGCAACTCTAGGATAATAATTAAGTAGGTATCTGGATTACTAATACATAATGGAACGTTAAAATATTTCCATTAAGCATTAAGATTTAAATTTATGTAGCATTTTGATGAAAAAATCCCAACACAACCTGATGCAATGAAAGTGGAGCAATCTGATTCTGTGCTTTTTGCCAGGAGGTCTATTTGTTGTGAAAAGAACTGGGAACAACACAAGAAGTACTGAGTGGTTGCAATGCAAATGATGCAACATCCTAATGCAATCAGTAAAAATCAGTCAAAACTTACTTTTACGATTTATTTATTTAGACATGGGTACAGCAGAGTATCAGGAATGTTATCTATGAAAGACCCTGAAATGAGGACAGAGATATTTTAATGGCTTCCCTTAAGGGAAGGATTGTGTGGGTATTACTTTCCTGCAGGCTTTGGCTGTTTGACCAGAAGCTGCTCAGAGCAGTACCTGACTGCTTTCCCAGCTACAGCACCTACAATAATGATGCTGGGCAGTCTTGAATGACCCTCTTTAAAGAACATTATTACTACTGATAAAATTCTCGCTCTGTATGACCTCAGTAAGGCACAATGAGTATAAGGACTTGATTACTTTGTTTAGTAATTGTGTGTCCTGATGCCCCTTCCCAAACAAATATGCAATTCATTTTATTCTTTAAAAGAGTGTATCATTAGAGACTTTTTTTATCTCATCAAGTTGTTATTAATTCTAGCTGCCCCAAGGATTACATAGAAAACAACAAAAAGATTCTATGTACTTTTGGTATCACCAGCCCATCTTTTCAAGAAATCACTGGCTACTTGACCAAGCCACCAGAATTTAATTATTATCATCCCTTAAAAAGCCCAAACAAAACAACAAACACAAATTAACAAAAAAAAAAAAAAAAACCACAAAAAACAAAAAACCACCACACAGAACCCCCTGTTCTAATGGGAATATAAGTACCATATCAAGGGCATCAAGAGAGTTTCAATAGAAAGTACCAAAACGATTCTGAAGAGATGCCAACCATTCTCATGTGACCTTGAAAAAGGTCCTAATATTTCAGCTACAGGAAGAAAAGCCCTTGTGCTACTGAATTATAATCAAATGCTATAGTAGCGGCATTTTCACTCCTCAGACTTAAAAACAAAGGAAGTGACAACTGTGTAAGTGAGAGCTTCCTACTGAAGAGAAGTAAGCATGAACAGTTCAAATTATGCATTTTTCTTCCAAAACCTGATGAGGATGATACTGTGTATGCCACTTTGACAAGTGATAATTTTTTGAGGATGCTGCTTTAGGTAAGCATAAAGTATTCTGTAGTTAAGAAACTATATAATTTTCTACCATAGTACAAAGTGTCACCAACAGATTCTCAAACACATGTAGCTCCTATGTAAAAGTGTAACTACATCTGTAACTTCTAAACAGTGACAGGTTTTACATCAGTTATTTGCCATGCAATTCTAATACTAATCTTATGAGCAAGATAGTGCATGTATCCGTTTTCTAATGCAATCTACAGCCACTGTGAGGTAATGTGCTCTCTGGGGCACAGATTTACACTTGAGACATGTATCAGGGCCAAAATGCCAATTCATTTCAGACTTAAGCCTACTCCAGTAGAAAGCAGCCTTTGTAATGAAAATTGACCATAAACACGCCTGACCCTCTGCACGTGAATAGTGCTGGCTAACACACCAGTTAGCATTAAACCATCTGAAACATAAAGTCACCAGCAGTTTTCATAATCATACAACAAACAAGGTGCAGATTATTTTAATCTGTAATTATAACTTTAGCCATACAACATATTTCTAACATAAAGGTGAGCTGCCTTAGAATAAAACTGCTTGGTGTCTCAGGCAAGTCATCTTGTTTTACCATTGCTAGTAGAATGGTGTTCTTGCCAGACACAAGACACTAAGAATATCCTATCTACTTTCCTAAGTAGATAGGAAATTTTGGATGTACACAATTTGGAATGTCATTCCAAATAACCCTTCAGACTCAACACGGATTTTGCATACTCCATGGCCTTCTCTGGTGTACAAATTCCTCCTTCTCACAAGAGATTTTAATGGAAATGGATCCCTCTCACTAAGAACAGTCTATACAAGAGCACAAAGCCCCAGAAAGTGAATTACCTGTCTCCTAATTCAGCTCTCAGATACTACAAAAGGGGTTTCATCACCTCAAAATAACTTGCAAAGCTATCTGAGCTGCCTTCCAGGTGGTACAACTGGACAGTTGAAACCATCTTTATGCATATTTATCTATTTTATTTATCCCTCTGAAGCTTTTAGAAAGATTATCTAGCAATAGATGCAACATCCGTATCTATTAAAGTTGTCTTTGAGGCACCAGACAACAATTAGGTCTGCATGCTCAGAGGGATAAAAAATGGTAAACAAATCTTAAATCCTGCAGAAAATGGCCTTGCAGAAAATGCATTCTCATTTAAGAAAGCCTGCCTCTACTTCATAGCAGAGTAAATTTTTTTGCACTGCAAATATTAGTTAATGCTGTAAGACTGTAACAAAAATAAGCCAATAAAGTGGAAAAAAGAAGTTAAGTGAGAACAGCTACCATAAAGATCCCATTGTGTTAGGCTGTGTGGTATTTATAGCTTGACCACAAATGCAAGCGTGGCAAGTCTTCACCTTTTTTTTTCCTCCCTTCTTTTCTTAAATTCTCAGCATTTTGCAGCGTATACCAACGATTTCTTAAAATTACTTTACTGGTTCCAATCTATTACACAATCCTCAAAGATCTGCAGAGTGTATAAAGCAGTATGTGAAGTGTTACTCTAGCAAGTAAGTGAAATCAAAGAACCAAATCCTGCTCATGACAACACCACTGCTCTAAGTCAAGAGAAGTTCCTTGAAAGTCAAGAGAAGCTCCTGGAAAGCCATACCTGGCAGAAGTTACCCAGGCCAGAAAAATTCAAACTTGATTTTCTTGTATGCCACTATCCATTTACTGTGGTATGAGTTCAGGCAAAACAATAAACTACTCAGAACTTTCCAATACAGCAAAAGGACAGGGAACAGCTATTGGGTGGAGAGTACAAAGGAGTCTTTCTGCGTATCTGCTGTCTAGTCAGTTTATTCTATCCATAACCCAAGAAATGTACTACAGCCTCCAATAAAAAGGTGGTTCTGCAGACTGAAGCACAGTTCAGCACATACTGAAACAATGGATATAAGACAATCAAGTCCATTCTCTAAAAAAGACTATTTACATTATTTTTCCTTAATTTTATAAAAATATCTCCAAGAAAAGTAAATTGGCAATAAATGTTACAGGTTAAAATAATCAACCAAAAAACAGCAAAAGAAATAAAACAGTAATTTTTGATCAACATGAGCCATTTTGGTCACTAAGCAGTGACTGTGTAAGAGACAGCTGCATCAAATATTCATCCTTATCATCAACCACCATTCCCTTGTGCCTCACAGATTCTGAGATTCCTACACAGGATCTCAGTTCAATAGGTGCAGTAAGGTTCATTCTATCAGGTGAGTCTGCTCTAAACAGAAGTCTGCTCCCAAGCTTCCGAAGAAGACACACCCGAGCCACCAGAACAGCGCACATGGCCGCGGGTCAGGTGGGAGGGGAGCGGTGCTGCTGTGCTGCGAGCACAGCGCTCCCCAGCAGGCCTAGCTGGTCGCATGTGGCAGGAGCACGAAGCCTCACCCGGCAGCACAGGGGCTGGCTCTCGGAGGAGCACAGGGCCTGCCCGGCTCAGCGCGGGCAGCTCGGCAGGAGGCTCCGGTCCGGGCTGCCCTGAGGCGAGTCCGGCCGCGGGCCAAGAGCAACGCCGAACCTGCCGAGCCGGCCAGGCCGGGCCCGGGGTGACCCCCGCCCTCTCACAACTTCTCTGGCAGGGAGGCGGGCTCTGGGCGGGCCCTCCGCCACTTACCGAGCCCCAGCACCGGGATGCTGTGGCCGCTGGCGACCGGCACCGCGGGGACACCGCCCGGACCGGGCTTGCCCGCCGCTGCCATGACCCTGCTGCAGCCGGGGACTACAACTCCCGGCGGCCCCTGCGCCCCAACGGCGCCGCGGGCAGCCGGGAGCCGGGCGAGAGAAACCGGGAAACGGAGAGCTAGGAGCCGGGAAACGAGCGGCCGGGAACCGGGAAACGAGCAGCTGGGAGCCGGGAAACTAGCAGCTAGGAGCAAGGCTGTACCCGGACCTGGGGCTGGGTCCCGGCGAGCGGTGGGGTGTGCGGCACCCCGGCTGAGGCCGCTTCCGTTTCTCTCGTGAGGCAGGTGGCGGCTGGGCGCGCTCCCCGAGCATGCTGTACCTGGTGGGGCTGGGCCTGGGCGATGCCAAGGACATCACGGTGAAGGGGCTGGAGGCGGTGCGGCGCTGCCGCAGGGTGTACCTGGAGGCCTACACGTCCGTGCTCACCGTGGGCAAGGAAGCGCTGGTAGGTCCGGCCCCGGGGGCCCGAGGCCTCTGGTGCCATGGAGCCGGGGGTGTGCAGGGGCTGGTGGGTCCGTGGGAGAAACGAGCGGTGCCCGCTCTCGGGAGAAATATGTACGTGACCTTCACATTCCGTGTTTTCTAGGAGAAATTGTTTTGCTACCTTGCAAGGAGACTGCAGCAAAAATAAAGTTTTCCTACAACCGTTGGCATTAGTTTTCATCTGAAAACCTACCAATACGTGCAAACCCTGAGATACTGGAGGACTTGGTTAGAAAGTGTCTAATCTGTTTAAAAACATCAACAAAAAAATCCCCACCCAAAAGTCATACCAGAAAAGCACATGTTTTGAAGCCCTGCATCTCTGTATCAGCCTGAGGTGTTATGGCATGCCTGCTTGGAATAGCAATTTAATTGTGTCACATTTCCTCGTGGGCCAAGCTGCCTCACCATGTTGGGATTCCCAGAACAGGCACAGTTCAGTCAGAGATGGGCTGTTGGACAATGTGGAGATAAAGTTTTGTTAGTGAACACACCTCATGGAGGACTAGGGTAGTAAAAATGTGCAAACTGTAACTCTGAGGAGGTCACAGGTGGTCATTGAAAGATGAAGTTTAATGCAGATATAATACCGAAAAATAGCATAGCTGCCCACAGACCAGAGATCTTGTCTCTGAATAAGCTGATGCTGCCTGGGCCTTGGTGCTATATGGCCATAATGTACCTGTATGCAGAGCTGCAGATACATAGAGCATGTGAGACCTGTGGCTTGTAATCAGCATTACATGGTTTCCATATACCAGGTAGGCTAGAATATTTGGAGCATCTCTAGTTTATCTGCTGTATGAAGATATACTCTGTGGTTTATGTTTCTTTTCAGTACACTGAAGCAGTCTAAATTGTAGTCAGCCCATCCAAAACAAAATGTTCTTCTTTGTGGTTGTTTGATAGGAAAACTGCTAAATGGAAAGGATTACTTGGAGATTTTTACTTTTCAAAATGAGCATTTGCTATCAATAGAAAAATTATTGGATTCCGATCCATCTGAAAATAAAACACTGAATAGTAGGAAAATGCTGACTGTTTTTGATGTGGTTATTTTGGGTTTTCTTGTCATATATTTCTTACTGTTTTAAGTCTTTTGCAAACCTTGAAATACCAAAGATGAGATAAAAAGATCAATAAAAACAAAGTAAAAATGTTGTCTTACCTAAAACACCTAAGAGGGAATATAGGAGTTAATAACCAAGTGTTTATAATACAGCCTGGTTTACATACAAGTGACAATGCTGAATAGTTTATTTACTAATTTGATGGTCATTCTTTCCTAAGCAGCATGAAAAGTTAGAGGAAAACTCTCAAGAAGTAAGGAGCAGATTTTTGCCTGCAGAGACTTCCCAGAAATCCTTCTCTGTTGATGGTATTAAAATGAGGTCATAACATTCAAATGACAAGACTTGCTTGTTTATTGGGATGGCCTAAAATGTATATTAAAAGTTATTTGATGTTGATTATCCTAATTGGCCCTGAGTTTGGCAAAAGAAGTGTTTGGACCCAATGACCTCCCAGTGAGTCTACATTTTACTTTTTATATATTCTCTACTTAGCATGCTTTGATTAGCATTGTGGAGCAGTCTCAGAGCATGCAAATAGATTCCCTTGGATGAAGCCAAACTGAAAGGTGTGTTCCTGGGACTGACCCAATCTGTTCTGGAGCATGCATTTGCTCACAGTGTTGGGCCCAAGCCAGGCTGGTGCAGTGGCAGCCCACAGGAAGGGATCTGTGTGTTATGGAGTGCTCTGCTTTACAGCCCAGCTCCCCTTGTCCTGATGTGTGGGCTGATGAAAACCAGTGGGGTGTCAGAATTTGCTGCAGTTGGTTCAGTACAGATCTCAGCATTGCCACATTTCAATGTCTCAGAATCACAGATGCAAGATTTGCTTACACATTTATTTGGTCCCCTTTCTGTTGAATCTGTACAGGTTGCAGTCTGTTTCACAAGGGAAATAATATCCTGATTTTATACAGTTAGGAAAACCTACTCAAAAATGGGCAGGAACTCGTATTCAGGGAAGGGCATGTAGCCTGGTAGCAGAGGTCCCATACCTATTACTGTCACTATGGGATGCATTTTTTTATGGAAGCATCACTCCAGTACAGGTGTTACAGTTCTCTCATCAATTCACTGTTCTTTGTGGGCAAAGAAGTCACAGAAGTCAGAGGAAAACCGTCCTGGGTGATAACTGACTTCAATGGTTTTTTTCAATTTATTAGTATTTGTAATACCACACAAATTTGCTGACTACTACTTAGAACAAAAACGCCTTGCTTGGTTTTTGCACTGGAAAAAAAATTTATTCATGTAAAGAGCATGTAAAATGCATGGTGACACAACATGGCAGATGTTTTCAGTATGATCAGAAAACATGTTCTAGAACTAACTGAAGTTTCATTTACATGTGTGAAGTTGATTCTGGAAATAAAGGCATTTAAAATGTACAAAGAGACACAATGATTACTGAGCTGCTGAAGAAAAATTAAGGACAGGATCAAATACATGTTTACCTGTATACTTGGTAAAGTACTTCTTAAAGAGAACTCAAGATGAAGGATTAGTATGAAGTCATTCCTTAGATGTGGTTAGCTAAAATGTACTAAGGAAAAATCTGAGAGAACAGGTTGTGGTGTAGCTAGCGTGGTATTTGTACCTGG
Source organism: Haemorhous mexicanus (assembly GCF_027477595.1). NCBI lineage: Eukaryota > Metazoa > Chordata > Aves > Passeriformes > Fringillidae > Haemorhous > Haemorhous mexicanus. Next base: position 19,381,594 of record NC_082349.1, on the reverse strand, counting down.
TTTGGTGCCAGTATTGTAAGGCTCAGGCTGGGAGTGGGGGTGCCTTACAGCAGCAAGGTAAATTAACTCTGCCTGGAGTCCACCCAGGTACCCTCAGTGCAGGTGGGACTGAGCTGCTTTAGGTGCAGCTGCTCAACTGACCCAGAAACCATGAAACACCAAGTCAGTGTCAGGATAAAGGTCACATTCACTAATTTTTGTCAGCTCAGGAGCTGCTCTATGGAAAGCTCAGGTGTTCTTGCAAGCAGAGGTGAGGTTCTCCAAGACATGGGGCAGGCAGCTGGGGAGAATAATGAAGTTACCTATTCCAGTGTCCATTGGCTGTGTTCCTGAGTGAGCACCCAGAGACATACAAAAATGTTCCTAAGTGTCTTATTTTGATGCTTATTATTTATTTCAATTTCTAGGAAGAGTTTTATGGAAAAGAATTGATTTTGGCTGACCGAGAAATGGTGGAACAAGAAGCAGATAGCCTTTTAAAAGAAGCTGATGTTTGTGATGTCGCATTTCTTGTGGTTGGTGATCCTTTTGGGTAAGATAGAGCAACATTTTAATTATAGCTTCATCACTCTTTTTTTTCAATAGGAAGAAGCCAACTCTTTAACTGTAGTTATTTTTGAGGGAACTGATTTTCAGACCAGAAACACTTCTATGTCTGTATATTCCTTAAATATACATACAGTTTTCTACACTTTATCTTGTTTTGGAGTTTCCTTGCCCACATGTCCATTATAGATAGGAATGTGGACCCTCCAGGATGTATGAATCTTTCCTTCACCAGATACTTATAATTTCATTAGTTATCATTTTATTCTCTGTGCTACCTTTTATAACAAATGCTTTGCCTTATGATTTGTCTGCTAACAGAAGAAATTCTGTGTTATTACGTAAATGAGGAATGTGCTGTTTTGGAGTAATATTCTTTTAGTTGCTGTTTGCACTTATAAAATGCAGCTTTTGTAGTCAGTGTTTTTAAAATCAATGCAGATTATTGGTTGTATAATCTGCTTTAATATATGCTAATTTTTAAAATCACTTATGTCATTATAAATGTCTTCTCCTGTTGGTTTATTAGGCCTTTTGTTTCCACTTTTATTCCTGCTGGAAAGTATAGGCTTTTTCTATGACCAGAAGGATCTCCTTCTGTCTCTTTGGTCAGGCATCATCAATCTGTAATGTCAAGCCATGCAGAAGTGCTTTTCATCTCCAGCTGGTGATGCAAGATTTATACCACAGTGTTAAGGGGCACAAGAAAAATGAAATCTGAGAACCCTATTTGTGAGGGGAAAAATGGAGTTTATGAGAAAAGGAGCAATTTGCACATTTGTCAAAAGCTGATAATTTATGTAAGTACAGGTTGAAGGCAATTGGCAAGACAATATTATATTAAACTAATTATGGGCAGATGACTTTGTATTTCAGAAATACTGATTATACTTGCAGTCCATGTTTGCATAGAGTGTAGCACCCTGTTACCTGTACACTTGTGCTCTGATCCAGTGACTGGTACAAGTACACAAACTACATGGATTGAAATGTAGCTGCTGCTTGTAAGCAGTATTCTGGTCTGCCTCAGTTATCATAAGTTTCAGTGTCAAAATACTTCAGGTCTGGTTAACATACTACGTTATTGTTAAAAACTACCCTTTTTTTGAATGAGTTGCTTCTCTCTAAATGTTTATGTTCTTATCTCTTAGTAGTACAATGGAAAGTCCACCACTCTAGGCTGGTGTTAACATCCATATTATTACTACACTACCCATAAAACTTAACCTCTGTATCAGTGATAGAAAATACTGCTATAGTTTTGGCTGTGGAGGGATGACTCCGTGAAACTTTTCCTGGTATTAGCTGAGTGCCCATAAGGGCACTTCTGCCTTTAGCTACAGTCATTACAGACAGATCTATTGGGAGAAAAAAATACTGGCTGGAGCAAATTTCCGTGAATAAAGCCAGCTGATGCCTTGGTCAGTATTAGCATAACCACAAAATCCTCCAGTGCTCCTTGTCCTTTGTATGTGCAGAGAATAACAGAAGGCTGTAAAACCAGTCTCCTCTTCTCTTAGAGCAGACATTCTTAAATCCCCTTTGCTTCTGGAAGTCAGGAGCAATGTTTGTATAGTAACTAAAGTACTGGTTCAGATCACTTTACTGCCTTCTCCTGGGTCTGGGAGCCTGTTTGTGTAAGGGTGTCAGATTTCTCAGATTCTCATTCCTCATTTTTTTCTGCCATTGAAATTAATTTCTTTTTTAAAATATTGATCTTTATAGCTTTGCCAGCTGCTGCCACATTTGTGTTCCAGTCTGAAGCACCTGATCTGCTGACTGGGTGCTGGTCAGACACACAGCACGGAAATTATCAGGCTAGAACCAGGGGAATTCTGTTAGGGTAACTGAACAAGGCCAGGGTGAAAGCAATTTTCCTAGTTCATTGTTCTGATGGCCATATGTTATTTCTTTCCTTCCTTCTTTGGAATGGCTACACAGAAGTGTGTGGTCTCATCTTGGGAATGAGATGTCTAAGGTCATTGATCAGGTCTGACAAATTTAGGCAAGGGGTAGGTGCATTTTCATTTTTCACAGGCATATAAGCATACATACAAGCAAAATACGTATGTAAACAGTGTTGCAGTTCAAAGATTTGCTTAATCTGTATGTACTGACCATTTTAGAAAGGCTCTAATCTCAACTGCTTTACTGCAAGTCCAGTAATTCTTGCAGCAGTCAGTCGCTGCAATGTGTTTATTCAGCCTTAGACCTAGAGCTGAACTTTGTTTGAAACTTCAATATTCTTATCTCTTTCAGAATAAACTTTATCACTCAGATTTAGGCATTGTTAATTTGAGTAGTCTGGATTAAATATTAGAAAAATTGATTCAGTCTAAGGATGTTTTTTCTAAGTAAACATGCAGTTCATCTCTGTCTATTCAGAGTTCTTGTCTGAGCATGGGGCTTTCCTGGCACACACTGGTGCAGATGGGAGAGGGCCTGGCTGTGCAGCCAGTAACAAAATCCTGGAGTTTTGTGGAAGTTTGTGCCAAACAGAGTTGACCTTTACAGTTCAATGCACGTTCAACAGACACCTGCAGAAGACAAAGGATTCATGGAACTCCTTTTCAAGTACTTACCAAGGCTACTTTATAAAGTAACATTGTAATAGTGTCACAGTTCTAATGATGCCAGAAAGCTGCAAAGGGCTGTACCATATTGAGGATGCCTGGCATTTCAGCTGGGGAAGATAACATATGGAAGCCTTACTGGAGTTTTTATTTTCCTGTAACCATTAGGATATTGTTGCCATTTTTCTGCCTCTGCATTGTCCTTATTGTGAAGGATTTAATTTTATTCCAAAACAAACTATAGTGATAGTAACACTTGGTAACACTGTGTTTTCAATGTTTAATTCCTTCCTTTTCTTACCACAGGGCCACAACACACAGTGATTTAGTGCTGCGTGCAGTAAAATTGGGGATTCCTTACAAGGTCATTCATAATGCTTCCATAATGAATGCAGTGGGCTGCTGTGGTTTACAGGTAATATTTTTGTGTATGCATTTATGTTGTTTCACAGCTGCCAAGCTTAGAATTGGTGAGCTCTTCTACTGCTGTGGCAGTGCATGTTGCAATCCCAACTCTGAAGATCTGTACCAACTGTACACATAATCTTAGCATTTTTTAACACTTCCTTTTAGCATGCCGCATGTCAGCAAAAGCCCCTTTTGATGAACTCATATGAAAATGAATAGTAACACTTCTGTTCTTTCTGCTTTCTAACTTCCTTCTGCCCCAGGAACCTTTGGTATTTAAAGTTATTTTACAGATCAAGCTTTGTTCATGTTGGCTTCCTTCTACTACTGATGGTAAATCAGGTATCAGGTAATACCTGATAGGTTTATGCTTAAAAAGGGTTATTATCCTGTAGAGAACTATGCTGATCTTGTCATATAAGAAGTACATGCAAAAGCCTCTATATATGTCCAACTCAGATTATAATTCCAAAGTCTTGAATATGATGCACTCTTTCTCTTATAAATTTGATCTGTCTCTACTTTCTGCCAATCTGATGAGGGAGGAGGGATTGCTTAGCCAAGGACAGTTTTTGTGCATCTTGAATGGCTAAAGTAGAAAATTCTAATGTTCCCCAAGAAAACATTTCCTTTTACACATGTATAGGTTCATGAAAGATATTGTGGCAGCGTATAAATCACAACTAATCACATACAAATTAGATGAAGCTTCCCCCACTTGTTTTCATTCATCACTTTAACATAGAACCTGCCCTCTCAAGGTTCAGAATGGTTCCCTGTGCAGGGGGACCCTGAAACCAAGTTCCCACTTTACAAAAGACAAAAGCAAGCACAGGAGTGTAAATGTACCACAGACAAGTTGGGGCTTTGAACAATAACTTTCCATCACTGAAGGAGAAATTCCTTCCTAGCAGTACCACAAAAAATATACTTTTTTAATTTCAGCAAACACTTGGTAAGTTCAAATTTCCACTGACTAAGTCCAATACTCCAAACTCCATTCAAATATTAATGCTAGCCAACAGCAGAAAATCTGTTGCAATGAGTTTGGGTTATCTTTGGTTTTGATTAGAAATCTGAGCACCCTGTCTGACCTGGCTCAAAACCAATGCAGTGACACCTGTCCCATTAGCTAAAGGGAATGCTGCACAGCGTTCACACTCTTTATAATTCTCTTGTGAGCACTTTCTTAGTGATACCTGCCTATTGCTGCAAGAGTTGGGCAAAATCATCTTTCAGAAAGGAAATAGGCCTCTTGGTGTCTAAAATCTACATGTACAAATAGCAGCTGTCGCATGACTGCACTTACCGGGGTGGGTAAAACAAGAGTTGTGGCTGGGGCTCACCCTTCCCCTTTTGGCTTGATGGTGGTGCCAAGTTTGCTTCTGCCTACAGGTTGTTGACAAGTAGTTTCTAGTACTTGCTCTCTTTTTTACTGTTCTCTTACATTCATTAGGAAGTAAGATGCAAGGCCCAAAGAGATTTTTAAGTTTTCTGAAGGTTTGCTTCCTCCACGGTTCAGCCAGGCATAGGAAGGAGCAGTATACAGCTTTTAGGTTAATTGAAAAAAAAGGCCAGAAACCTAATGTGAGTATACTATAAACAGTCCATCAGGTTATTCCCATATGCAGTGTTTTGGGGAATAGTTTGCTATTTCCTTATCCCTTGCTGGAGGGAGCAGACCATAAAGGAAATGTGATGTTATTCACTCTGGCATTAGTCCCCTTTTCCATTCTGGCTTGGGAGGGGCTGCCTTCTCCTAAATCCACATTCCTGTTGTCATATAAGGCATTTTAGGAAATACTGATTGCATTACCAGGCTGAATAGAACCAGTTGTATGTTTAAGTCTTGATTACTCCTTACTGGCATAAACAGCAAGTGAGGTGTATCTTACAAAAAAGCAGCCTTTGATTAACTAGAGTTGCGTTGGAAGTTTATAATTTCTTTCAAAAGCCTTTACATTCCATGGCTGTCTCCTGCCATCAATTTAATTTTGAAGTTATTGTGTCTCAAATTGTAAAGTTCCTGTCAAGTATAGGAGGGATTCCTCTTTCGCTTCACCACAGAAAAGGCTTTGCTTTTTTTCTTGTTTTAATCTGATTGTGATACAAACTCTCTCTCTTTCTTAGTAGAGAAAAACAGGAAACACCTTTATACGCCGTTCAGAGAGCCATGTGTGTAGCGAGCTGTAACTGCTGATTAGGCTGTCAGTGAAATGCAGCTACAGCACAGTCTGGTCACAAAAGAATGTCTGGTCATCAGAGCAATGTTTCTGTGCAGCCAACAACATTCTGGTACCGTGCAGTTTTCCTGTATAGATTTAGTGAAGTTGATACAGCATCAGTGATGGCTTGTTACCTTCATTCCATAGTTGTAGTTCTTGCCAAATAATGAGTGCTGCATATCTATTTTCAAATACTTTTTATTTGTCCTCCTCATGTAACAGAATTAGTGAAGCTGTTTTGGAATACTGAAAAAAAGAGGGGGGTTTTAATTTTGAAAATTAAACTTCTTGGAAGATCTCACAGTCTGATAAGCTGTGCTGGGATAGTATAACTTAGCAAAGTGGTAGTCTGACTGTGCATAAGGCTCTGTGATTTGCTGTGCCTCTCTCTTTTACACTGTTTTTGCTGTGCTTCACTGTAACAGATTTTTTCTTTCCAAGGCTGAAGAAGCTGTTTTCCCTTAAAAACAAATGAATACAGGTATGGGAGAGAAGCCAAGAAACATCTTCCTGTGCCTCTTAGCATGTTCTCTGCAGGTTCACATCCCTTGTCTGGAGTCTGCTTGGGTGTGTTTGTCACTCTAACTCCTGTTGTAGTGGAGAGCAACCACCAGTGAGGACAGCCAGGCACTTTGGTATCTGCAGACCCTGCCAGGGAAGCACAGGCTGTACCTGTGCCCACTCTCAGTTTTTCAGAATAGGGCTGATTGCTATGGCTTTTAGCCATAGAATAAAGAGGCCGGAAAATTAGGGTCTCTAATTTGCATATTTCTCCTTCATTTCTAATATGCTTGACATCTGTGTTGGTTTGGGAAAGTCACTGGCCAGAGTGGTGCTCTCAGGACAGAATTCTCTCTGACCCAGTGCTGGTAATGTGTCCTTGTGGTAGAACTGCTGGTGGTCAGACACATCTGGAAGATCCTGCATCACGCTGGCCTGTGGTGCATGTGAAGGAATGATACAACTTGAAATGGCTTGAGATCATGCCATTAACATAAAGAAAGAGGATTGAGAACTGAAGTGCCAAGTTGGAGGCAAGTCACAGGATGAGATAAAAGGCTGAAATGAGATGCTCATTTCTGAATGGTGTTGCTCGTTTTGAAAGCATTTGGTTGGGTAGCTAGGAAAAAAACATGTTACAGCCAAGAGCTGCCTTTCTTTTGAGATGTACCCACTTTCCAGCTGAATAGCTTCAGAACAAACATCTGCATGTGCCCTTGTTTCTTTCAGTGAAGCAGCCCGGGTTTTTTGTTTGCAGTCCACTTAATTCTTGTAAGACAATTACAGTTACAAAATAGAAAACAGCCTTTTTGCTAGCAGCTGGTCACTTAAATGCCAAAGTAATGATTACTGTGTTATGTTTGAGTTTTTGCTGAACAGGTGAGTACATTTCCAGTGTCAAAGATGAAGAAGCTGGAGGATCCTGTCATTAATTACTGTGCTCATACTCAAATAGAAACCCTGTAGTAGCTGCAGGAGTGGAGCCTCTGAGTCCCACCCTCTCTGTGTGCCCTAATCTTCAAAAACACTCTGCTGTAATAGGAGGGACTTTACACAAAATTACTGACTGTTAAACTGTTTTCCATCACTGTTTTTTCAGTTACTAACAGCTTCTGGGCCTTTAAGAAGTTATTTGTTTCTCGAGCCAATTAAAGGTTAAATCAGTGCTGGTCACACTATTTCATTATTCACAATTGCTGTCCAACTTAGTGCTATTTGTCACCAGCAAAAATGACCCAGAAACATCTATTTAATCAGGTTTGTTTTTTTTTTTTCTTTTACATATCTTCATTTCATATTAGTAACCCAAGTCACCTTCAGGGCAGGAAACATTGCTTGATATTGACAGAAAGAGTCTTAGAAGGTTTTTAAAGATAAGGTGACATTACCTTCGGGGGTGAATCCTCTCCTATGCAAGTTTGCCTTCAAAGTATTTTGATAGCTGAATTTTGTTCTGCTTGTGGAGTGGCTATTTCCTAAGCAGATCCAAGAGGCAGCCAGAGCAAAATGTGCTCATCCCTTCAACTGATTTTATGTGATTTGTCTCAGCTGCCTTCTGAAGACTGCATATGGAGTGGATTTCCCTCAGCCAGATGTGTTTTCTTCACAGTTCCTTCCTCTCTGGCATGTACTAAGGGGGCTGGAAGGTTTTGGGACAGCTAAGGCGATCTCTTAGCTTGCAGTACAAAAAGGAGTCAAAGCCACAAATAGGTAAATGGTAAAACATTTCAGTTTCGTGTGAAGGTTCTCACGAGAGGCATCTGAAGTTGCTAAAGGTCTGTGATACTAAATAAGGTAGTGTAAAGGGCTAGAGCTAGACTTGTGGTTGTTTCATATGGCCAATTCCAAGCAAAAACAAAGATTGAGTGATTCTTGCTGCCTCTTTGTTGATAATGGCACTACTTCTTAAGCTGCTATCAAGCAACAATATATAACACAAAGAAGAGCAGGAGCCCTTTAATTTGATCTATGTGATCTGAAGGGTTGTTAACAGGTTAGGGAGAATAAAGGGAAAAACCTGACTCAGATTCCTTATCTTTGAGGATGAACATTGCATAGCATCACATTGCATTGCATCTCAGAACCCCTATGACAAAGACAAAGCAAATATATCTTAGCTTTTCTGGGTATGCTCATTGGGATCGATCAGGAAGTAACCTGGGATAATGCAAGGTGCTCTGCAGTCTCTAAATTTATTGAAGAATAGTCTTGGGAGAAAAAGCCTCTTAGTTCCTACCAGTGGGTTGTGGTTAGGCTGAGAAGAGTCTGAATTTCCATAATTCACTTTGCTGTGAGAACTATCTGCAGTGTAACCTGCGACCAGAACATGGCTCTGTAACATTTCAGCCCTACGAGGTCTCAGGTATTTGGTTGTGTATGGTGGCAGGTCTGAAGAATGCAGTAACTCCTTTTTTTGGGAAGAACCAGACATATGACTAGTTCTGAAGCTATTTGAAATGTTAGGAAAGGAGATAGGTTCATAAATGAAAAATTGCTGTGTCACCATTGAAGCTGATACAGCAATAATTCTGAGAAAGATGCTGTAAAAATAGATGTCTGTGTTTTGAAATGTTTACTTCTTGGTTTCTCTGCAGCTGTTGGCCAACTGACCTTTAATATTATTTTGCATCTTCTCTCCTGCTTGCTTTAGTACTTTTTAGAGGGGATGGTGGATCTTCCTTTTTTAATTTCCCTATTTAGTCTCAGCTTGTTCCGTCTTTTATGCCCTAAATTTTTGTGGTGATTGACCACACCATGATTTCAAGTGAGGACAATTGATCAGGACAGTTTCAGGTATCTGATATCAGACTGGTCTTTAACAAAGTGGTTCAGCAGTTTCATTGAAATTCCACTTGCATGAAGACTTTTCAAGGTGAGATCATGGTACTTTCACAGTTCATTCTAGCCTCTCAATTTTCAATCAATTCTGCTTGTATAAACAAGAAGTAAAATAAGAAATAGCATTAATAGAAAGGTTAAAATACTAACAGAAAACAAGCACCAAAAGTTGTCAATCATTCTTTCATATCATGTGTGTAAATAAAATAGGAAGTTATATCTTGTTCTGAGGTGATGTAACTGAGTTGAAGAACAGCTTTCTGCAGTATTTTGTGAGGCAGAAAACTCTGGCAGCAGGGCATTGCCTCAGAGTAGAGTGCTGGCTTCCTTTGCTGTCCTGAGCTATTGCATTGCAAAATTTGAGTGCAGAGTTTTGCTTAAGCCAGTTACTACATGGGGGGAGGGTGCGGAGAAAGGGGTATTTCCAAAGACTGAGGTCTTTCAAAAGGACCTTTTGAAACTTTTCTGTGATGTTTTTGAGCATTGAGGAGAAGGTAAGAAGTTTGGTTTCCAAGCTAAAAACACGAAATATCTGTCCAGCCATTTCACTGCACCCCTTTGAAATTCTGGCACTTTTGAGCCTGAGCAGAATGTAGGCACTCCAACAAATCTGCTCATCAGTGTAAGTGTGATGCCTGAGATGAGGGGCTGGTGCAGACCACACGTTGCCCACTCCTAAACCCCACGTGCTTCCTGTAGAGTGCAGCACACACAAGTTGGCTGTGAAATGTCATTTGCTGCTGCCTGCCTTTCGAGCTGTGCCAGCCACTGTACAGCCGGTCCCTGGTCTCTGCAAATACACACAGCTCAGCATCTTACTGAACTCCTGAACAGTCTCAAAGCCTGGCAGTAATCCTTAGTTGTGTTGTAACACTCCTTGGTTAACAAACATGTCAGACAGCTCTCTTTCAGTGAGAAGCATGATTCCTGGAATTTTGGGACCCTCTGCAGCCTTTTATGGTTGGGGGAAAGAATGCACTTTAATTTCAGTGGGTTTTGTCTTTAGTGAACCTGCTGTCTTCTGTAACTCCTGAATCCTTAGGATAGTACTGCAATTTTTGGCATTTACTGCTCTCTCTGCTGCAAGGCTTTTCTTGAAAGTCAGATGCTTCATTCACAAGTTCAAAAGGTTGAAATTGGAGCAGAGCAGAGGAAATTAATTTGGAACAAATTGAATTCTGCATGAGGTACAGGGGGAGCATTTAAAGTCTAAGTTCTGATGTCCTTCTTAATGTTGCTTGCCCTGGTGAAGAGCAGTTCCTATATTTACTTAAATGTCACATATCTGCAGAGATCAGATACTGGATGAGAAAGAAATATTGCTTTGTGTCTGTAGAAGTGTTTGTAAGGTAATAAGTATTCAAGCACAATAGAGGGATTCCACTTACTACTTTAGTTTCTCAGCATTCAGATTGATGGTGTGCCAGGGACTTCCCAAAGTAGTATTCCCCCCTCTGTAATTTAAAGTAAGAATATGTGCACATTAATCCTAGGATGTCTGTTCTTCACAAGTTTAGTTAGCAGAGGGGTATAAACTGCAAAAGCATTTCCAGGAGGTTAATCAAATATGTCCTACTCTATCTTATTGGTGTAAAAACTACTTCTGTACTTTCCAGCTGCTGAGAAAATAGGTGTATTTTTTCTGAGACTAAGTACAATTTTCTGTGGTATCAATTCTTCATGAAGGTGTTCTGAAGGTATTTCTGCTGAATAGAAGGTATTTCTGCTGAATTTCTGACAAAACTCTTTTTTGACATCCAGGCTTCAGTATTAATGCAAAACACTGTAAACAAAGGACAGATAAGTGAATGATTGGCAGGAATAAGGATAACTTGCTTAACTTCTTGTTGGCAAAGAGGATGGAGAATTTTTGTAATGGGTAATGGAAAAGAGAATGATAACAATCAGAATTAGCACTGTATGGTATAAAGTTGAATGTCCAACTCATTCTTAACATGTGGCAGAGTGGTTTAGGAGTTCTGATTCCCAACAAAATACCTCACAGATAATAACATTTCTCCCATTTCTGCATGTCCTTTCCTTTCCTAAAGGGCGAAGGTGAAAGTTTTTCTTCCTTGGTTTATAAAAATGCCAGAGGGCCAAGGTAAGATTTAAGGTTAATTGAGGCCCCTTTCTGTCCTGAACAAGGACTGCTGCTTTGGGGAAGTGGCTGCAGGTGGTTTCAGGTGCTGATGGGGAGCACTTAGGTTGGTATCAGACATTGCAGCACTTCTGGAAGATTGCAGGAATGCTATCAGGGATATTGAATGTATCTTGCTCCCAGATGTTCTAACAGTGAAAGGGAGACAGAGAAACTTCTTGTACTAATAGTTTTTCTACAGATTTGGTACAAAATGGGAATGAGTTCTAGGCAGCCACATGAAAAATAGGCAAAGTATAGTTTGATTTTTCTTTTCATTTTCTAGAACACAGCCTTGAAAAAGCTAACATCAGGAAAGTTACATCAGGAGCAACTTATTTGGTTCAACCTGTATTTACTTTACTGGAAGAGCCTTTAGGTTGTGAAATGTACCCAGTATGTTCTAGTCCTTGTGCTAGAATGAAATACTTTAAAGAGGAAATGTTTTCAGTTATCTTCCAGGAATCTTTGAATAAATTCTATCAGCATGAATGGTTAAAATTTGAGCTTTTGAAAATAAGCTCTAATACGTTTGAAAATAAACATGTTTCTGCTGCGATTCAAGTTCTGCTCTACCACCATAAAGGAGTTAAAGCCACAGCCTAATGCCACAGTAACAGAAGTATGTATAGGGGAATCCCCTCATGGCACAGGGATGCCAGAGCTGCTTCTATACAGGGTCCTCTGCCAAAGCACACACAGTGCCTTTGTCTCCTTTCATGGGCTTGGAAAAGCAGCTTTTCCTTCCAGGAGTACAGAGAAAGTGAGAAGGGTAGTTCATGTAGCTGTTGTTTCTCTGGTGGGCTTGAGCAGACAGAATATTGGCAAGCTGTAAAATCCATCTGGGGCAGTCCCAGTCCAGAGCTAAATAGACCAAAATTGATGCATGGTATTCTCCTATTTCAGGGCAAAAACTACTTCCAAGCCAAATACTGCCTTAAGTTACATATGACTTTCACTTTTACATCATCAGAGATGATTGGCAAGACTATTGCTTCAAATGTCTTCACCAAGATGAGGGACTTACAGTCATAAATGTGTTAAGGCTGAGAATAGAATCAGTGAGTATGCTTGACACAGAATCTGCTAGCAATATTCTTTCCATATGTGCATAAACAATGTTGTACCTCTCTGCTTCCTGTACAATCTGTCTTCAGATCTTCATGTCCACTATCTCCTTAGACTGTAACTCCTTTTGTCTGCTAGAGCTTCCATCTGCAGCAAAATGCCATTTAATTCAGTAGAATCAAAACATTAAATTACAGCATTATTCCAAGCTGTCTAACCTCAACCAAAGTAAGAAATAAAATCCCTTAGCCAAAGTAAGAAATAACAAATAATAATTTTGGTGCTCATCTTACAAAGTTTTTGCCTTTAAAAGGACTTCAGAATTGAGTAACAATAGAAAGTAGAAATAGAAAGTTACTAATTATGCATTGGAAAGGTGAATGCAGTAAAAACTTTACAGGTGTGTTAAAAGCCATTACTTGGCCTTTAACATTATTGAATGCTCTTATTTTTTCTTATTGCTTATGTGTGTTACTGCTTTTGCTCTGTTTTACAGTTGTACAATTTTGGAGAAACCGTTTCCATAGTGTTCTGGACAGATACGTGGAAGCCAGAGAGCTTCTTTGACAAGATTGAGAAGAACAGGCAGAATGGAATGCACACCCTGTGCTTACTTGGTGAGCAGCAGCCACTCTCCTGCCTTTTATTTATGTACTGAATGTTTACCCAACTGACTAGATCACCAGATAAGCAAATGTGGCATTGGAAAGGTTAGTGCTGATAAACTTTTGAACTGAAAGTGACTTCATGGATGGAGAAGCAATTTGGTAAACTGGGCACTTACAGTCTTGGAGTTTTGCATTTTAACCCCTTTGATCTGAGTCACTTTGGTTTAGAAGTTGATTATGTATCAAGGAATACTTATTCAAGGTTAAAAATGTATCCAGCTTTCTCTATGACAGTTTGGGAGTGGGAGGAGGGGTGTTTGAGTACAGGTAACATTTGGATTCCTCTTGGAAAGATTATGGTCAGTTTCATAAAATTGCAGCTGTGCAGAGTCTTACCTACCTGACCCCTTCTCTATTTCAGTTTTGCCCAAATCCTTTTATTTTCCCGTAAGAGAAGCTTGTTCTAAATTTTGATTGGGACAGGAAGGAAGTGCTAATGAAAGTCAGGTTCCTGCATGGCAGTGATGTAATCACTGTCGAGCAGTCAGACTGCTTTACCTTCTGTGACATCATGTGCTCATAATTTAAGAGTAGTCCCAATGAACTGGTGTGCTCAAATGTGCTAGTATTTAACTATCTTATGGTAAATATGCCTATTTGTATATTTACCAGGATTTTTATTTGGCTGTGTTGCTCTGAAATCTGTGAAATTTGCCCTATTGTTGGGTAAAATCACATGCATAAAGTCACAGGATTTTGAGATTAACTAACAGATGAAACAGTACAGTGTGATCCATATTCTAATAGCTAAATATAATAATATTGTAATATTAATAATAGCTAAAATGTTAAAGCTTCACCTACATAGAAAACTAAATTAGAAGCTTGTAGGAAAGCTGTGTTTTAATGTGTTTTGTTCTACAGATATTAAAGTGAAGGAGCAGTCTCTGGAGAATCTCATGAAGTGAGTCACCATTTTTAAAATACATAGAAACACACAGTGCCCCTACAAAGGGTTTTTTGTACAAGGAACAAAGGTTCTTTGCCCATAGTCTAATACTGAACTTACCTGCCTTCTCCTCTCCTGCTTCTTGTGGCCACTGTCTTTTGTTTCTTACAAGGAGTGAAACTCTTGTTCCTTGCAATGGGGCCTGGCTTTATTTACAGTAACTGAATGGAGTTGCAGCAGAACATGTGTAACTGTTCCTGTGAGAAGCACTAAGTCAGAAAGGGATAGGCTTTCCTCTTGGTGAATGAAGTATTATTTCTCTACTGTTCTGTCACCTCCTGAAACAGATTAATATCTGAAAGAGTGTTCTAATTTTATTCTTTGTACACTGGCTGGAACAGTGCAAAGTGCAGAATACATAACACCCTTCTTAAGAGTTCAATAAGCAATATACAGAAAATGCTCTTGTGCTCGTTTAACTGTAGTCAAAAAGCTTTTGCCACATCTTGCCCATCTCTGCAATCTGTATGTTTTCACAGTGGTGAATATAAATGGCTCCTCTATACATGCTGTAACTGGTCTAAATTAACATTTGTGAAGTCTCACAGTATCATTGAGGTTTGTTTATTCTAGAGTTTCAAAATAAAATCTGTTTGAGTGAATCCACAGTTGGCAAAGAAAGCAGCATTTCATTTAAGAATATATTTCTAGTCTGTAATCATCTGTCTACAGGGCATTTAACAGAAAAACAGTTGTATGCCCTTGTATTTAAGTCTAATGCATCCTTCAAGAGTAGCTGCAAAACCTGCATCTTGCTTCTAGCAGTTGAATTTGTTTTTAGGATCTAAATGATCTGGCAGCTGGAGCCCAGCTGTTTCACAGGTGTGGTGAGAGCACAACAGATTTCTGTATTCTTGTTAAAAAGTCCACTCTTGTCTCAAAGACCCAGCCTGAGAGCCTGGCCTGTTTAAGCTCAACCTGCTGGTCTAGAGGTCTCTTGAAATAAGCTGTAAGATTGCTGGGGATAACAAAACGGGTTATATGTAAAATTTCTCTGCTTTTCCTTCCCTGCAGAGGAAGAAAGATTTATGAGCCACCACGTTACATGAGTGTGAATCAAGCTGCAGAACAGCTTCTTGCCATTATTGAAAACAGAAGGCTCCAAGGAGAAAAACCAGGTATGATTGGACTGCTTCTGTCTGCTACCACCCCTCACCAGTCACACCTCTTGATGAGCCTCTGAACTCCACTCCCCTCCCCTGACTCCCAGAATTCTGCTCTGCAGAGGATTTGGGCTGCCTTAAATCCTAGTCACGAGATGGATTTAGCTAAGCTTGAGCCCAGCACAGTTCAGTGAGCATCAATGAAGCTGCACTGGTGGCTCCTGGAGCTACAGTCAAAGCCTCAGTCTGGAAACCCTGCACTGTTTCTATCCATGTGGAACTGTGAGCTCTTTGAGCCATTAGAGTTGCAGGAGGCAGAAGGATTTCTGAGCATTTCAGATCAGTCAAGCTTCAAAAAAAATCTCAGCTCTCTTTTACTTAGACCTGTCACACTCTGCTCTATGTGAACACCAGCAGGAATCTAGGTTAACCCAAAGATGCAGAACTGTAATTTTCACCTTGAATTTTTAACACTAGTCAGGAGCAAACTGAAATATTTATTGAGACCAAGGGTAAAAGCACAGCAGCTAATAAAGATGATGCAGTTGTGTCACAGAATTTTTTTCTAACAAATTCATCTAGGTCTACCCCTCATTTAAAAAGTTTATTTCTCCAATACTGTTAAAATGAAAATCCCTTAATTTTATCCTTTACATAGAATGAATCAGAAGCAGCAGTTTCCTCAAAGTGAACACAATTCCTGAATGAATTCTTCCTTATCAACATCCTTAAGTTTTATTTTCTTTGAAGAGCAAATTTCTTTCTAGGCCACTCCAATAATTTAATAATTGGAGGTTTAGGAAAGGAATGTTAAGGTTTAAGCATTTTGAGTACTTTTTCCCTTATTATAGGATCATTAGTCAATAAATTAAACATTTCATCTTCTTTCTTACAGAAATTACTGAAAACACAATTTGTGTTGCCCTTGCTCGTGTTGGTGCTCTGGATGAGAAGATTGCTTCAGGCACTCTACAGCAGATGTCCACTGTGGAATTGGGTGCCCCACTACATTCCTTAATTGTTACAGGCACTATGCATCCTCTGGAACTGGAAATGCTTAAACTGTTCTCTGTAGATAGTTCCGTTTTTGAAAATAATGCATGTCAAAGGACTACTTAAATAAAAACCAGGCATTTACATTTTTATTCCATCTTTAATTGCATAACAGCATCAAGATATTGCTGTGACTATTTAAGACTTGTCTAACTGTAGTTAGACACTATATTGCTTCAGAGGACACACTGCAGGAACATGGAACTGCTTTTACCTGAGGCTGCAAACTGCACCTGCTGGTATCAGCTTCTACCCTGCAGCCACCTCCAGAAACCCCTAAGCCTTTGATTCAGATCATTGACATCCACACCAGTCTTGGGCTGCTGACTAGGATAAGAAGAGTACCAGGTATCTGTGTGACATCACTTGCTGTAGTGCATTAACCAAACCTCCTGCATACGTTGTTTTAAGTGCATTAGATGTTAAATTTTGTCTTTCAGCTTTGCAGAAACTTAGGAGTTCTCTTACCAATAGAAAACATTAGTGTGCAAAACCTGTTAGGTCTGTGTCCATCTTTGCCTTGGGAGAGTAAATAGAGGCAGGTGAGAATGCTCTAAAGAAAACCAAGAACTTTCCCTTCGGACAGCTGGTGAAAGAGTGGGAGAAGCTGCACAGAATTTCTTAGTTCAGAAGACTGCAACTAAAAATTAAACTGGATTTCTTCATATGTTAATGCTAGCATTTATGAAGGGCTAGACTCAACTGCAGCAACCACAATTAACCTCAGGCCAAGTCTCAGCACACAGACTGCAAGAATTCTCTTTAAATCAGCTTAGAGATGATGGTGGTTGCTATTTCAACTATTCTTCACAGTATGATGAAAACAAAGCAGACCTGTATGCATATTTTTTTTTAAACTGAAGATTTATTGGAAAGAAATTTGATCCCATATCTTTTCAGCAATATAGGATATTTAACATTTTATATAGACTGTATTCAAGTAGAAAAGATTACATTAAAAATTTCTTTATATTGCACTTGGGACAAGCCGTGGCTAAGCTACTAGCATTAGCATTCCAGAACAAAATCATACATAGTCTTCAGAATTTTAGTGAGCTGCCTTGTGTTACCTGCCAGATTTCTTCACAGGTACTTTGACACACTTTGCTATTGAACTGAAGCTCACTGCTAAGAGTAATTCCTGTAATTTAAAGGTAAAGGCAAGCAATATGCTGTATGCTACCAGGAATGATTTTGGCAATTGCTTCATTCACATTATTTCACACTTCAGCCAAGATAGTGTAGTGATTCACTTAACTCTTGTACAAGATCCCAGCATACATGTGAGAGGCTCCAATGCACATGGGAAGTGAAATACCCAGCTCTTTTTACACATCATTTCAGCCAAATTACCACATAGGCAGGAACCTTTTGTGGCTCACTGAAACAGCCAAGTAGGTTGAGCAGTATTTGCACACAGCAAGACTCAGTCTTCGCATGCCAGGCCCAGCATGGCTGGCATCTCTTCACATTATAGCAGTGTCTGGCCAAGGAAGTGCCCACAGGGATGGGCTTTGCAACAAAGCCTAACGGGGGACAAATCCAAAAGGGAGCCTCAGCAACCTGCAGGTAAGGATTTTCACAGAAGTGTAAAGGAGGATTTAACTACAGAGTCAGTATTGAGGATCAGAGAGATTGTTTAAAAAAACCCAAAAATCCAATCCTGCTTAAAGGAGTGGGATAATCAAGAATCATAGCAATCTAATGGCTGCTGGAGAAAACAGGACAGGGTTTAATTATTAACTAAAATTGTTGCTCTCAACTGGTATTTAAAGACTTTGTGTCATGAAGAAACAGTCCCATAAGAGTTTGCATTTTATAAAAGTATGCAACTGAAAATCTGCACTGTGCAGCTGCAGTCTGCACTGTGAAAGAAAAGCCATGGACTTTACAATTTGTTTGCACACTATATGCAGAAGATGGCAAACTGCAGTTCACCAGCAGATTCTCTCCTCTCGTATCTTGTTTACATTCCCAGAACAGGTTCACATACAACAGTTAAAAAGAGAAACCATTAATTTTCCTTCACCTTTAAACCCAGTTTTACATCTTTAAAAAAAGGTAAATTAAGAATGGTGTAAAAATAGTGTCAGCAGTTTTTACTAATGATGCAACTGAAATTTTTGCTTTCGTAGGAATTATTACATAAAAAGCAAAGTCATTTATTTACTTTCCATCCTAGCTTAGCAAATCACACGAGTAACTCAGCTCTCTGTAGGGGCCCTCCTGATGAAAGGAGCCAGTCTATCCAGAGCTGTGTACTTACCAGATTAGCCTATAAAGGACCAGTCCTTACTGTGCATATTCATAAGAGAAGTTTTCTTCCACTGTTTAGCTCAAAAAACAGTGAGGCATTTTAATACAGACACTCTGTAACATTTGTTTTATCTTATTTTGCTGTAGGTGTGGTAAAAATCATGCAGTTTGCAGGCTTGGTCTTTGGAACAATAGGGTTTTAAGTTGCTGGTTTCAGTCTCAGAAAAAAATAACCCACAAAGACAGACCAGTAACCCCACAGTAATATCAGCTACATGAAAACGTGAGAAAACCACACTTTGAAAACTTGATTCAAAATTCAGAAGTGGATACCAGGAGGCTGAGTTTTAGCACATGATTTGCAGCCATTCACCCATCTCTGGATGTCAGTCATTCACACAAGTCTTTGTTTAAATCCCGCCTTGCATCTCCAATAAAGTGTCAATAGCAAAGTGCTACATAAGCAACCAGTGTTAAGTAATTAGCAAAACACAAATAATGGTGCTTTGGCTCTCAGGGTAAAGAAAGCTTCGCTTTTGCTTTCAACTGCGTGGTTTGTACTCCTCTAAAACCTGAGCAAGTATCCCCTTAGATGAAAAAAATATCAGATGTCCCTTGTTTACTGACATACTCCATGTGACTGCAGTTACTGACTGAACATGGCATACACTGTGTGTAGAATTTTGTGATGCTTATCCTTTTTCAGAAAGCCTAAAAAGGCTAAAGTCTGTTTTGAATCTGACTTCCCTACACTATCCCCAATTACATTTGACAAACAAATGATATATTTCTTACTATAAATGTTTAAACATAATGAAGTGCTATCTTGCTTGGCTAGAAAACTCAGACTTGAACATATGCTTCCTACAATCAGCTAAATCATAACAAGCATAAACAATTCTTAAAAGTTATTAAAATTGTTGTGTAATTGTAACAGGCTTATAGGTTTTTTCACTCCATTTCCCATATTAGAAATTTGGTAAATGTACATTTAAGAGAACACCATCACCACCATCAAACAAACAGCCACTCTGCCATCTCACTTGGAAACAAATAGTTGTCTTTTCATTAAGAAGCTAAAATAGTGGCCAAGCTCAGCAACTTGGGCAGCACTATAGCATTTCAACAAGTCCAGGAACACTCAGTCCTGAAACATGCTGGTGTAAAGACAACTTAAACCAAAGCCTGCTCCTGTATCATGACACAGTTGCAATGAACCTGTCTGGTGCTTGCATTTAAAGGGATATCAGTTGATCTTCTCTAGCCTCAAATAGCAGTAATAGTAGCTCTTAAAACAGTACCTCCACCCTATAATCACAACTGGATTTTCACCACCTTCTCTGTGAACATTCATGCACAGAGGATCTTAAACTGCAGCACTCCAACCTGCTCAACAGATTCCTGCACCCACCCTGTGCTGTGTAACTTCCATCTTCCAGTCAGGAACTCTGGGCCTGGCACAGCATCTGCCAGGTGGGATAGGGAGAGAGCCTGACAGAGTGCCAGGGAGGAGGCCAGGAAAGAGATGTGGAACATGCAGCCTGCTGGGAGGGCACGCTGCACCTGCGTGCCCAGGGAGAGCAAACAGGATTGCAAATGGCAATGAAAGGATCTGAAGACTGGAAGAGACAGCAAAGATTAAAACCAATATAATGGGTGGCTTTGTACTGCCATTTTTCTACACTCAGTTTCCAGTTCTAGGCACAAGAGTACACGCCCAAGATCTGGACAAAGTCAACATTCATGTTTCAATATCTCAACTGGAAAATTCAGGAACCACCATCAAATTTGGCAAGTGTTGTGTTTTCACATAAAAAGAAATCAGGTGCTATATAGGAACAACAGAATGAATGCAAGAAACTCTTCATATCTGTGACGGATTCAACAGTATCAGTGGCAAACAAACCATTTCTGCAAGTCAATCTTCAGTAATTTCATAGTACCTAGCACTTACTACACAGACATTGTAAGCTTCTCAGGGCCTTGATTTTACTATTACCTCTGACAGGTACCAAAATAAAATGCATACCAATCAGTGGCAGCTATGATTTCTCAGAAAAATGCCTGTATTGCTTTTTACTTCACCATGGTCTGTTTGTAAAATGTCCTCTTAAAAAGTCTTCCGTTATTAAGTGAACTACTACAGCAGAGTGGAACTATCATCTGTAATACCAAACATAGCAGATTGCTTTTGAAAGTGACACTCAGATATCTGAGTAAAAAAATGAGAAAATATATGATGGAAGAATGTTTTTTGGAAAGAAAAACCCAATCTAACAACCCTTACTGCACTGAGAATTTTCTCCCCTATGAAAACACACAAGGCTGCAGTAAAATAGCCAAAGATGTAAGATTTGTCAGCCTGGGAAAAGCATAAGCTAAAACACCATGAAAAGTGGTCCTTATTTCCATTTTGGGTATAACTGCCAGAAACAACTATTTTCAATATTTGGAAAGGCAAAATTTGAGCTTCATCACTTTAATAAAATTATAACAACCTATTAAAATCAAGGAGACTTAAGCTTCCACAATTTCAGGATTTAGCTTTTTTCCACCACGTGATTTGGAAAATAAAAAACTTCAAGCATTGCTTCCATCACCAGCATCTTCCTTCAACTGCCCATTGTTTAAGTGACCGAACATGAGCAACATCATATAATGTCTCATTACTCTCAACAGCATGAAGAGACTAAGAATTGGAGTTAAATCTAACATTTGGCCTAAAATAATTTTCACAAGACGTGCAACAAAATACCCAGCTTGTCTCAGAAGCAAGTCTCTTCACAACAGCTTTGTCTTTTACATTTAGAATTTTTCTGTCTGGTAAGATGCAAATATAATGGAAGTCTAACATCTACAGTTATGTAAGTACACAACCCCCCCACATACATCACTAGTAAATAATCAGACTGCATACAAGATTATTTGTAAAAGTAGTAAAACCCTTTGATGCTCCATATTTATGCTGGCAAGTAGCTCTCCTGATATAAAAGGCACTTTGAAAACCCAATATGGTTTGGTTCATTAAGTTTGCAAAGTACAAACAATTGTACAAACATACAGTTATACTGAAGCATGTCAGCCATTGTGACATTGTCTACAAAACAAGTTTCCAATTGCCGATAACACTGGTTTTATGGGAATGAGCAGTGGTTTCAGCAGCTTCACTGAAGACATGACAGGGTTTCCAGTACCACAATCTTATTAAGTAAAAAAACCCTCAAAAACTTATGAGTTTAGGGGCCCCCAAAAAAAACAAGACCCAAAGTCCATAACATTCATTCAATATTTACTCCTTAGAAGTGAACTTCCTCCGTAGCCCAAGGGCAGAAATCTATTCAGTCAATTCCAGACGTGGTGGAGGCAGGCTCTGTCTCAAGAAGTGTTGCTACACCAGTACAGTACTGAAAGCTTTGGTCCAACAGCACCATTCCAGAAACCGACTACATGGCTGCAACATCAATCTGTATGTAAAGCTGCCTTACTCCTGCCTGTGGAAAAGGAAAGGAGGGTTAAAAATGCTGTAAAGCCAAAGCAGTTTCCTGTCCTGAACATCAGCCCACATCAGTAAGTGATGAAGCAAAAAACCTAAACAACTTATTTTTCTGTAATTCATCTCCACATTTAGCACATCACTCGCAGAACACCAGCTGAGTAAGGAGTTCTTCCCACAGTCAAGTGCACACACATAATGATGTATTAACATTAGCTTTGCTGCATTACCTCTTCTGATTCATCCTAAATAACTGCCACATGTGAAGCTGCACAAAAGCAATTCTTACTGTCTTATGTGCCAGTTTAACTTCCTGAAAAGCAAACTTTTTGAAGAAGTGTCCAGTTTAAAATGGAGCACAAGAGCATAACATGGGACTTGTTGTTCAAACCAGTTCTACATTATGGAGCTATCCAGAAAGCCATCACATGTGCAAGCTGCCAATGCAGTGAAAAGCCTGTGAGTAGGTCCAGTCTGTGGTGAGAAACTATCCTAAGAGAAGCCTCATTTGTTTTCTTAGTTCCTTATAGGTCAATATAGATCAACCCCATTTGATACACCTGAGACAATTACATCTGTTATTTCCATAAAGTGGCATGAAAAACTAATGCAGAGAGGTACACAAATTCCATCTACACAATTGAGTATTTTGAAATTGTTCTATACAGCTGGAGCAGGAAGGCTTTTCAAAACAGATACCAGACTCAGAAATATTTAACCTTTCTTGATGAGAATTACATTGTCACATCAAGCTATTTACACTTTGAGGTGTGATTTCCACTGATAAGACATACCTGAGTAAAAATATTGTGAGTCTGGCTTAGAATCCACCTCCCATCAGCATCAGGAGCTACTAGTAACTTCAAAGTCCCTATGTAAACATCAGTACAGAGGGTCCAGAAATGTGGATCATGTAAACTGTAGACTCCTTGCAACTGCTGCACCTAAAACAAGAGGCAAATTTTAGAAAGTGTATTTCAGAAAATATTTTCTATACTATGGTTTTCTACAGAAAGTATAATAAAAGCCAATGCATTCTTTTAGTTTGAGTTCACTGTGCATTTTGTCATCTTTTACCAAAATTTTTTATTACTATCTCAATTATTGTAAGGAAGCTGAAACATATGGATTTGTGTCTGTGTCGTGATTTTCTGTATGTGTTGTGATTTTGTACCCTGCTGCATTTACATTCTACATGTATACATACTGCAACCATTTCTGAATATAGAGGTGTTCATGAGAGAAAAGTCAGTTACTGGATTTGAGATGGCATCCAGTTAAAACTGCTCTTTTTGCAAATGTGGAAATTCTTCCATGAAACAATTTGTGAGATTCTAACTCTAACAGAAATATATTAATATATCATTTATAATTTTGTGAGGGCTTAGATGTGTTCTGCCAATGCCTTTGTTTTTTCTTCTTTGCACTTTCAGCAAACCCTCCATGTGATGATTACAGCCTGTAACTCCTGAGGAAAGCAGCACTCCTTCAAGTGCTTTGTATTAACTTTGCAATGGCACTTCATGGCATACTAATAGAAAAGTTAAGTAGGGAATACAGGTCAAATTCAGAGTAATTTTGTATTCTTATAAATACACTTCCAATGTTATGTATAAGCACAAAGTACTTTGGGAAAGAATAGCTTCAGGATCTGTTTTTCTAACGTAGGAAATTTTTAAAACACAAACTCAGGTGAAGCTACATGCAATTTAGGACTCTGGGAAACTATTAATTAAACTGGTACCTCCATTTGTGTATTCTAGGGTACATTTGACTGGCAAAACATCATAAAATCATTCCTTTTACTGGAAAAAAAATCATAAAATATCCTCATACACACAGCTGAGGCTCAGTCAGTCAGCAGCTTGATCAGTCAGAGCAGAAACAGCTTAAGAGCTCACCCTCTGGTAGCACTGAGGCAGGGCATTTTCCAGGGAAGGAGGAGTTCGCTGCATCAAAATCCCAATGGACTCTTTTAAAAGTGGAACAATACTGGAAAGAAAAAATGAAATTAGCAATTATTACATTTTCAAAAGGTGCAAGGAGAAACCTAATATTCCTTAATGCTGAGAAATTTTTTGCTAGTTCTTCCATCAGAAGCTGAGGAAGTCGCCGTGAAAACCTGGTACAGAAAAAAAAGGACTGACAAAACTGCTATGGTGTCCAATCAAAGGCAAGATTATTTCTCCCCCACAGTTTCCAGAGTCAACTGGTGGTCAGTCACAAAAGATTAATGGTTTAATCATGGGATTTGAGATGAAATCTCTTGGTGTCTTGGAAGTTATACAACAAAGCAGCTGTATAGCTGAAAACCAACTTCAATGGCAAACCATTCACAAGCAACCAAAAAAATACTCAACTGAAATTGCATTTGCTTTTGTGTTTGGTTTAAGGCATATTTTTCTTATGAACTAAGATAATAAGGGGGTAATCATAAAACAAAATTAGTGTGGAACAGTCCAGCTACACCAGAGTTATTTTGTCAGAAACAGACAACTTGGCATATTCTTGAAGTGAACTAAGTGTAGGGTCCCATCCAAGCTCAAGGGTTAAACATTTGTAAGCAATTACAGGTTCCCTCCTGGCCAAATGGTCTTTAATCAGCAAACCAGGAAGACATTTAAGACCCTTTTTTATTATTATTACTTTTTGTTTTTTAATAAAACCAGGAGAGCAGTAAGCCTATGCCCTGAAGCTACCACTAATAGCTTATACTCTTACTAAGTATTCAGCATGGTGATTTTTTTGTTTAGGAGTAGTGCATCATGTCTGGTTCAGTAGAGCATTCTAAAGTTTTCAAGTAGATGACAAATATCTATAGCCCAACAGTAAAACTTAAAGAGCAATTTAATTTCAAGAGCATGCAAGTCACCTAACATTGAACTGAAAGTGATTATATATTGCAGAAACAGTAAGCTTCATTTCAGAGTGCAGCACTGGCATCACAGCTGCAGTACATGGAGTTATGGGATTAAAGGCACACCTGAAACATTTGTAAGAGATTAACTGGACCAGTTGTTAAAGGACACTGCAGAACCTTTGTTTAAAATCTCATGAAGTGATGTGGAATGCATGGCACAGACCAGCTGTGTATCTGCAGATGTGAACAGATGACCTAATCATTTTTATGAGTGTTTCCATTTGAACATGGGGCAGTGCTGATGAACTGCTCAGCTCACTCCCTGGCTAAACCTTGGCCAGGGTGGGAGGCAGCGAGAGGCTGTGTGACTCTTGTCTAATGAACCCCTGGAAAAACACCACCCTAAAATGAAGCCTTCTTGCAGGCACAGTGGTTGCTCCAGCCAAATTCACTGCCTGGTGCCCTCCAGCACAAAGCCTCCCACGTTTGCACTGCCACCAAGGCACCGGTTCAGAAATAGGAAGAAGCAATTAGGGGCAAGCAGGAGTTGCCTAAACTAGACCTGTCACCAAGACAAACATTTAGCAATGCAATAACTGTCAATCTGTCTAAAGGAAGCTTAATTGGAGTGTCACATTCTACAGTGGATTACAGAAGTTTAGGGGAGAAGGGTTCTCTTATTAATGGACCCATCTCACTAAATAATGTCCATGTCACAAGCATTACATCAAAGGGAGCCAGAGCTGCCAACACACTCCACTGATGAATTGATTTCAGTTTAACTCCCTATTTAAAATGCAGGTTTGTTTCTTAATAAAAACCTTGAAAGACCAATACACAAGTTCAGGATGCAAAGTGAATGCAAGTGAACACGATTCCATTCCCATGAATTTAACAAGGCCTGTCTAGCATATGCATCCAAAGGTTTCAAAAACCACACGTATACAAGCTGAATATTTTTCCCAGGGAAACAACTAAAGGAATAGAGAATATAGTAGTCTACCTTTTAATTGAAACATACCACTAAGTGTAAGAATAGCCATGAAAGAAAGCTAACAAAAATGTCTAATTTGTACAACTTATTTACACTAATAAAACTGATGTACATTATCCGATGGAAGAGAAATTAATTGTAAAGTAGATTTGAAGTGGCTATGAAACAAGAACATCTTAAAAGTCCAAAGAATAGAGTAAATCAGGATGTGGCTTGATACTGTTAGTGAAAGTTGAGGCATATCCCGGGTCACACCTTCTTCCTGTATCTTAGAGCCACTGTTCAGATACAAAGTTTTCTCTTTTGCAAAGCTGAAAAGCCAAAAGAGAGCTGCAGTGATGTGACAGGCCCTCACAAATGCTGTTCAGAGCACAGGCAGCCTGTGGATGCCTTGCATCTGCATCCAAAGGGGTACTAGCTCACATGGCATCTTACTGTAAGCTCAACTAACACAACAAACAACAGAATCCAGTTTTATGATGCCTGATGTTTTCCATTGTTTCATGCATACTACTGAAGTACAAAACCTTTAATTTAAAAACCAGAACTCCACAGAATATGCTCTTTTCTCAAACATTAACTAAAACCAGTATTACTTAATCACTAGGAGGCCGTAGAAATATCAGTTCCACTTCATGTGACTGAAGAAAACATAAGGGAAGATGACAAAACCAAGCTGGCTGAAAATACAGTTAGAGATTTTGACCAAGCTTTCTCTTTTCTTTGGCTTAGTCATTAGTGGGGAAAAAAAAAACCAACCAACGTGGCTGCCTCCACAGCAACTATTACACTGTGCTTCCCCCTATGTTTGGTTTAATCTACAAGACTATTGATGAAAACAAATAATGCTGAATTCTCACCAAGTGGAAAGTATTCTCATGCATTAGCAGTCTGTAAGCTTTGCTATTAAAGCAGACAGAATTCCATGGCTTCCTGATTACCAAGCCTTAAAAGTAAAATATCACACTCTTTCATAAGACAATAAAATTTGAAAGAGGAACTAACCCACAGCAAGATTTGGAATAAAAATATACCCTCTAAAAAAGCCAGAAAAGCAAAGGCAGCTATTGTTACAGCTTGCCATATCACATTTGCACATACACTGTTACAGAAGTGAAAGGTGTTCAAATAAATCAAAATCAACTAACTATTGACATGAATCTGATAAATACAGCCTGCCACTACTACATATGGATTGATTAAAAATTAAGAGTGAAAGCACCAGACTCATTTAACCTGCATCACATTCAGATTACACTCATGCCCATTCCAGTGCCATCCTGTTCATGCCACTGGTTCTGTAGGCACAGCCAGCAAGACCTCAGCATTGTCATGACCTTGGACTACAAAGCTGAAAACAGCTCCAGGTAAAGAACCCTTTAGACAGACACTGCACTCAGAGCACAGCAGGAAATTCATGCAGTGCTCTCAGCATTCCAGAAAATAGGGGGTATTTGTGACAGGTTTCGTGGAAGGTCACAAACATTGCTAAGGATCAAGACCAGCCAGGGTTCTTCAAATACTACAGCTCAAAATCTACAGCCACTTTTCCAAATTCTGGGGTTTTTTCCCAGCCACCATCCCTATCTGCAGTGTGAAGACTGTTGGCCTGTTTCAGAACTGTAATGAACTTTTTTTATTAGGCAATGGCAATTCTAATCAAGACTGCAAGTTTTGCTCAAGACAAGGACCACAGGTTTAACATTTGCTTTACAGATTTTGAATTCTTTGTTCTCATAACAATGTAGTACCTTGATTCTCAAGCAAGGTTGGCAGGTACCATTACCCTGTAAATAAAGGTAGTGCTTGACATTTAGCAATAATGGCTTAAAATAACACTAAGAACAAACATGCTAGTTTGGAGGAGTTTTGCTATAGAAAATTCCTTCTGAATATTAAGGAATGCAGCACTTCATTTAAAAAAGGTAATTTTTTTATACTGCTATGCCCCAAACATGAAAGGCCTTAAATATTACTGGCACACCCTCCCCCAAAGCTCTTTCATATTATATCCTGTTCAAGCAGCTCAAGATTTTATGCAAAAAATTATGTAACCCATGGAAACAACTTCACTAAATGACTGAAGTAAATTGCCTCATTTCTTTGACCACTTAATATGCAGTCTGCATGCTCTGTGCAATCTAGTATAAGATTTAGTCTACTGTGCCTTTCTAGAAACATGTGGGTCTAATAGTGGTTTAGGACAAACTTGATTTATAGCAGAGCTGTGGCTTTTGCGTGGCGACTGGTTTCACATAGCTGACTGAAACACTAAAATTGCTTCAGCATTTCAGAATAAGGCTTAGAATACTAATGTTAAAACTAAATGAGTACTTAGTTTTAAATATTAAAAGCAGTTCAGAGACTTGGGAAATTGTTTATTGATTCAATGCACATATAATTATGCAGACAACACTTTGGAAAAAACTTGAACAATATCTAAGCCTAAACTACAGTGAAATAGTCAAGCTTTTGTTAAAAAAAAATTAAAATGCTGGTAAAACAGACTCATCTATTTTAAGCATGTCCCATTTATGTTTTACTTGCATGAGATAGTGCAGAGTAATCAAAGAAAGAGTCATCAGATATTAGTGGTTGCATCCAGGAAAATTCAGATCCCACACGGGATTTTTGCTGTGCAGTCAGAATGTTCTGAGCTAACTCACGAGGAGTTAGGCAGAGAATGTCACCCTAGAGCACCCTTAGCAAAGGATCACAGGAGCAACTGAGCAACTGTGTCAGCAGCTAACAATTTGCACTAATTAGAGATGTTGTCTACAAGAAGGCTCAACCATTTGATTTAAAAGCACTGCCTGACTTCTCTGAAGAAGCATTGCTTAACCCTTCTGCACGTGCACAAGGCAAACCAGGTTATCAGGGGGAGTCTGTACAGCTTTATGCTGCACCAGTGAGATTTTTAGTCATCTTATGCTGGTGTATTTTTGTGATTTCTTTGGCAAGTGTGGTCATCATTTCAGAAACCTGAACAGAGAAAACCCACTAATAGCAGCAGGCAAGGCTCAAATAAACCAGAGAGAGCTGCCCTACACTGAAACAAGCAAACTCTCAATATAAAACCAATGAACAGCTATTTCATAAAGACACATTCAATCCTGGATTAAGAGCAATGATTTTCCTCTGCATTCTCATGGCATTCTCATGCAATAGCTTTGATATTCTACTGGCTCACCAGACATAGTTCCATAAAAGGCAATAAGGATTTCTCTTCTGCCTTTATTCCTTCTTTGTATACAAAAGTATCACAGAAAGAATACAGATTAAAAAAACAAAAACAAAACCCCAAATTGAACCAAACTAAAACAAAATTTAAAAAAAAAAAAAAAAAAACACAACAAAACCCTAACAAAACAACAGAGAAACAGAAGTCCTGGATCCAATCTACTCCCTACTCATACCTTGCAGACACTCTAAGTCAAACTCAGACCATTAAGCAATAACTTGGAGCATACAGTTCCAATCAGGGCAAATTCCCTAAACACCATTAAAATTTTTGAATGACTTTTGAAAACTTTATCAGAATGGCTGTTACATCTCTGGCTCTAAACTATGTTTCTTTTATTGCAGCCACAAAGATCCTGATTACAAAACAGATCTTGATTTTTAAACACACATGAACAGGATCTGCTTGTTGGGGCACACACATACTCTTACTCCACTTTACCTTATCAAAGTTGGTTTAACAGTAAAAGGAACACAAACAAAATTTAAAAATATTCATTTGAAACAGAATGCAATTATTTAATCTGAAGCCAAATTTACCCCAAAAATTATTCATTAAGGTTTCAAATAGGCCCACAGAAATCGACAGGAACTCCTGTACTACAGATTGAACATCCCAGTCCTTCCCACCTCAAACCCACAAGTATCCCATGAGGACACAGACAATTAAAAAAACCCAAACCCCAAATATCCCTCCCCCCACATCCCAAAGTAGACATAGCTCTTTCCATTACCAATTTAAAGTATTTTTGCAATGTTATTCCCCTCAAATTGTAAATTTCACGGAACTTCAGTAGTTTTTCTCCTCTGGGTTAGATTAAGGTGACTTTAAAAGATTAAGTACAAAACTATTATAATATCCTAGCAAGTATGACCTGGGCTCCCATATTACTGTTACAAAAGACCACCTTATGGGAAAATCTGAAAACCCATTTGCACTAATTCTTAAAGGACACTTCAAACACAGCACAGTGAAGAATAAGGCAAAATTAACAGTGGTTTTATGTCCAGAACTGTCAATGAAGACTCCTAAAATCAAACACAACAAAAAGGGACTCAAGTTCTCAACAACCATCTGAAACTGATAGTAATCTTATTTATGGTCCTAAAGTGCATTTCAAGCAAAATCATCAATAGTTCAGTCGGTTGGACTGCTTAGAAAACAAATAAAATACCATCACAAAACCACCCAACCCTGCAAGCAGTGTTTGCTCCACTGATGTGCCAGGATGTGTCAGATGGCAAGAAATGCAGGCTTGCTTCTATCAGCTATGATGCAACTGACTGCACTGATAGCAGAATTATTCTACTAAGAGTTCATAACATTGTGGACCCACAAAATAATGTTACAGGCTGAAGTCTGGCCTAAGACCAAAAGACACATCAAATAGTGAACTTTCCCAGCATTTTCAGCATAGAACATGGGTCTCAAACGTTCCTTCTATCTGTGCTGGAAAACCTATAAGCAGGATTATATGAAACATCTCTTATGGAATTCAGTGTAATTTTAACTACTGTATGAATGGAAGAAAAAAACTGAATTGTCATTCATGTGGGATTTCCTGCTGTACACAAAGCTGGACCCTTAAAAAACAAAGTGTATGGAAACCTTTTACTCAGCTATTACCTCTACCTTGGCAATAGTTTCTTCCCCCTTGGAAACTTGCACATTTTCTTTCCCATTTTTTGAGATTTCAGTACTAGAAGTAGTTTGTAATAATTTGTCATTTACAGAATGTTGAAGTCAAAATCTCTAAAGTTCCTATTAAAGTTCTAGCACAAACATTTCTGTGGGCGTTGTGTCTGAAGCCTGCTGCCCTGCTTTGACTAGCAGGGAGATTCACATCAATAATCCTGTGAATGCTGCCATGCACAAGCCATAAACATGCCATACATGGTACGAGCAGAAGTAACTGCAGCTCATCAGATGACACTCACCACTGCTGAACAGACAAAGATGTTGAGTTATTAGGTTGTAACTGGAGTTGTGGCACACTGCCCTATGGCACCATTGAAACTGCTGCCAAAAAAGCCTCATAACATCACTCAATGAAATATTTGCTTGACCAGTCTAATCCCAATAGCTTCACAGTCACAGTGATCTTGGTAAGAAACAACTGTGAAATCCCGAAGTCCGTGAAGCATTTCCATCAGATCTTAAAAGAAATAAGGATATCTCAGAGTGCAAATGCAAAGTAAAAGACAGTTCTTGTCGATATAAGAAAAGAAAACTAAAACCTAGCAGACTTGATTTGGGAAGGACAAGGGCACATCCTGTGCCAGCAGTCTCAACTCTGCTGCCCTGAAACCATTCTGCTCCATTTACTGGAGTACATTGGTTTATATAAGCATGTACTAAATACAGAGATGAAGCTTTCTACAGTTTGAAGCTGAAAGACATTTTTTGTAGTATTATGCAAAGGACAAAATATGCAGATTTAAGAGGGAAAGTAGCTGTAGAAAAAGGAAAAGAAAGATAGCACCAGAATGGCTGTACAGAACAGAGGTAACACACCACTCTTGGAAGAAAAGCAAATGTTGTAAGCCATTAGCATAACAAAACCCCTTTCCCTTCTGAGCTGCAATTTCTGCTGTAACTAGCATCAAAATTCCTACCAAATACTAGTGATAACAACACTTACCTTACACCTATAAGTAGTGCTATCAGCATTGAACAAATAGGATCTGCTATCATTAGACCATAGTTCTGCATCAGTATAGCAGATATGATTACACCAATACTTCCCAGCGTGTCTGCCACAATGTGCAGAAATACACCTGTAAGAGACCAAGTGATACCATTACAACTTGCTATTCTTAAAGCTAAGGGAGCATTTCAGAGATGTTTTACAAAAAGAAGTTTCAAGAACTAGATAATATGATCTATACTTCTTAAATTTGTGGTCAGTGTTGGGTCAAATACACAAAGACTTTAATGTATTTGTAGAATATGGGCCATTTGAAGAATTTACATTCTGTTATGCACTTAGCAGTATTGGGCACTTCATAGCAAGGCTATTAACTTGAACGAGGATTAACAGCTGCAGCTAGATTTTCTTCATTCAGTACTCACTCTTATTTTAGTACAGAAACTCATGTTCCCTGATGCCTACAGTAGTGAGGTCTGTATAAGATGGACAGACTGTTAACAGAAACAGTTCTGCAAAGCTTTGACATGTGCTAATGTTTAATTGACAACACCTTCTAGAAGTTATTTGGCAAAGAAATCCAAGACAAATAGCTTTGAAAATTAAACAATACTGCAGACATGAGAAGCCTTACTCTTATTCTGAAGAATAACACTTCCTTCTAGTACAAAGAAACACATACTTTGCAGCTAGTCAAAGTTTAGCCTTTGGAGCTCTCTGCTGGCAGTGACTGGAAGTTATTCAGACACAGCTTTTTGAATGCAGTCCTCCAGACAGGTAATCCCCTCTTGTAAAAACAACACACCACTACAAACCAGCTCTTTGGGGATTTCTGCAAGTGTGCAGTAGTACTGGCTCTGGCTGGGACAGAGCTGTGTTTCTCCACAGCAGCCTGCATCAGGGCCTGCTGTTTCTCACGACCCCGCAGCAGGAAGGCTGGGTGGGCAAGATGCTGGGAGGGCACACAGCCAGGCCAGCTGATCCAAATGGACCAGAGGCACTTTTCATACCATCCACCACCATGCTCCCCAGTAACACCAGTGTTCTCTTTCCCAAATAGCTGCTGCTCACACTTCCCTAGGCACTGATCTGCTGGTGGGATGTGATTGCTTGTGAGTGATTGTCTTGATAGTGACTGTCTTTGTATCACTTGGTGAGGTTTTTCCCTCACTACTAAAAACTAAAATAAAATCAGGTCTCTTTAATATGCTTCAACTAAAATCACAATCACAAAAAGACTGACTTTGAAATACTGAGTACACATAATACAGTGTACTGTAAATTCTGGAAGAACTGGTAAATGCTCCTTCTCAAGGACTACAAACAAGCCAGAAAATCATCCAATAACATACATTTGGGTATTCCAAATAATTACTGTCTCCTACATCTCATAACTGTCTCCCTGTAACTTCTGAACATTAAAAAAAAAAAGCAAAATAAAACCAACAAACAGCCAACCAAAGCTCAAAACTAACATCTAAATTATCCATAACTAATCCTCAGGAGATCAGGGATCTCCTGAGGATTAGTTATGGATAATTCAGCTCAATACTACTTCAAGAAATATAGATGCATTACTATCTGCTCTAAACCAACTCTAAGAGCTTGATGAAATACAAGTCTTAAGCTCAGGTACTCTTTAACAATTACACCAATCTGCATCTTCATGTTCCAGAACATATACTGCAATTAGGCTCCTTAGGTTTCTGCTTTTAACCACTCTTTCCTAGTTTTTCATTGATTTTTCAGCATCAATTACAGAAGCTGAATCCCAGCTTTTGGGATGTATCTTTTAAACTGTGTTGACAGAGCATTACATTTAGACTTCTGTCAATGTCTCCACCTAGTCATGCACAGGACACAGCAGAGCTGTTTACAGGGGAAATGGAACTTCATTAAATAGCTCCTTTAAGAAAAACATGGCATTTATCCAGAGGAACCCTCTAAGACACAGGTGTGACAGACCAAGGCAGGCAGACTGTGATAAAACCAATAAAACATCATATTTATTCTCATCATACCTTGTAAAATCTGTTTGCTGGATCCAGCCATTACTTCAAGGGAATGGTCATCTGTGGAGGCAATTATTGACACATTAACCAAGGCCCAAAGGGTCTCTCCAGTGGCCCTTCTGTTACACTCTCCCTTTCAGAATGTCTTGGACAGACAGGCTGCTCCCAATGACCAGCTTTTATTCAAGCTATTGTTTTTTAATGCAGCAATTAAGTCTTAAAATGCATTTTTTAAAATACAACATCCCTTTACACAGTAGATTTCTACATAGGTATATATGAAAAAAAAAAAATCTACATTTGTTCCTAATTAAAACAAATGGAGAGGTAAGACCATGATAGTATATAGCAAAATAAGACCCCTCAAGAACAGAAGCCATGAACAGAAGTGAGAAGAGTAGGTTTAAATGAATTTGCTAACCAGAAATACTTCACTTAAGCAAGCATTTACACCTAATGTTAAAAAAACAAGGATAAGACTTGGAGAAGGAACAAGTAAAAAAACCTTCTCATCCAAGCAGATTAATGCCTCTGTAGCATTAATCTGAAAGATAATTTAAGAAAAACTTGTTGAAGGATAGTAAAAGGCTTCTAGTGAAGATACACAATAATTTACACAACAGCTGATTTGAATACCAAACTGCACAAGACAGGTAGCTACATTCACTGGTCTGCAAGGGTGGGGGCCAGCTGGAAGGCAAGGAAGAGGCAGAAGCAGGGAGCTCCTGCTTTCCGACAAAATTCCAGGAGAACTACTGGGAGACTAACGCCAATTTTCTAAGAATAGCAAGGAAGGGACAAGTAAATATTTTTATACTCTTTGTCACCTCCTGTCTGCCAGATCCCACACGATTCCCTGCTCTGAATGTGCACATTTTGAGTCACGTCAGATCTAATTTTATTGCTTAGGCAGGAAGGACTGACAACCCTGCATTACCACAAGGCTTTCATTTCCATTGTTTCAAATAGGTGCTACCTACACAACCTCTTCTCCCAGAGTGAAGGCTACAGACCATATCTAACATGAATGTCTCTTCTCAGATTGCTTGCCTTCATAGAAAAGACTTCAGCATAGCTAATATAACAAGTATCTTTTCCATAACCATCTTAAAACAAATTACAACTACACAAAATGGGGAAAGTCTTATTTGAGATGACAAACCAAGTAAAACTAACAATCCATAAGTACCCAAAGTTCACTGGTTGATTTTTCCTAATACCTTGAGCTGCAAAATTATAAAAACGGAGAACAGTAGCAAAACAGCTCAACTTTGTCAATTGATTTTAATGAAAAAACTGAAACAGAGCACCTGATAACTAATTTCACTATATTGCAATAGCATACAGCTGTCCATATTTTGCCAACACACAACATTACAGCACACACTCAAAAATCAGAGGTAAAGCAAAATTTTTAAAAACTAACATTGAAATTACTGCAAGTGAAACACAAAATGAGTCACAAAACATGATGGTGGCAGAGCATACTAGACATTTAATGAAGCTACTTCCATGTATGAGCACAACAAGCTGACAACACGCTCCTTTTATTTTTCAGTAAGTTATTAATTGCAGATTTAGATTGAGTCAGGATGGTCTATGATATCAACTCAGTACTTACCATGACAATATTCCTGACCATGAGAGTGTCCATGGGAATGTTTATGTTCATGGCTGTGTCCATGATCTCTGTGACTGTGCCCATGGCTGAGACCACCGTTAAACAGAGAATGGCTGTGCTCATGCCCTATAAACAAATATCACCATCAGAGTGAATTTATGAACACATAAATGATGAGTACTCTTATATTTGTTCCTTAGCTACTCAAAACCTATTACTCTTTTAGTCATCTTAAGGTATGGCTTTAAATAAACTTAACACAAGGTGTTTGTCATCTACGGCTCTGCTGTGCAGACATATTTTTTATTTATATATATAGATACACAAAATATACCAGGTTTGAGAAGTGAAGTGCTTTTATACATTCCCACTTCTGAGACTTGTTGTGATAGACTTCTAGTACTATTTGAAAAATGTACACTTCATTAGATACAAGCACTTTAAAAATGGTTGTTTTAAGAAAGCAGAAATTGATTGCCATTTGCAGATTAAAAATTCAAGCTTAGATTGCTGCTTAAAGACCAAAGACTATGTTCTCTCACCAATCTATGTAAGTTTATATGTTAAGCTCAAAGGGAGGCCCACAGGCTTTGCAGAAAAAAACCCAGAGTGTTTACCATGTGTATTTAGACAAATAAATTCTGCATTTCAACTCAAAAGGCTAAGCTGAGAAACATCTGAAGCAGAATCATCTCATGCTTAAAATTTGGTTCAAACACTGTTTCTAAATTTTCCAGCCAAACCTTGCTCAAGCCCAGCTTAAATTTGTCCAAAAAGATGCTCTGCAAATCTCTTTCAATAAAGTGCAGGAGAGTGCATGAACTTCAAAAAGCAGTTTCTGGACTCCTAGGTGTTCCAGTTAATGGATATTAACATGAGAAGTACAACAGTGGCATGCCAGGGCTGGTAATAAAACACCAAAGTCAACATAGCAATAGGTCACATACAGACTTTACTAGGATTGCCATTAAGAAGACATCAAATGTAATACTGGGGTTCTCACTGGGGCATAATAAGGCCCTGGAACACAGACTGCCAAGAAAGGAAACAGTACTGAAGTTACATCCTACCAGAGCTGTGTGAATGCCCATGACCTCCATGCTGAAAAACAAATATTCCTATCAGATTTACAATGAATCCTAGTATAGAAACAGGAAGAAGTCTCTCATGATGCACATCAGGAGGCTCAAGGGCTCTCTAAAAGAAAATGAAACAAACCAAAAGCAAATGTAGAGTTTTACAATCCCTTTACATTATTAAAAGGCACCACAAAACTACTTAGATACAGGAGCATTCTCATATATAACATGTATATAGACATAACTAAAAATTACTCAGGACTTCCAGTTTTTGGGATGATACACAGAGCAACTCTCAGTGTCTGAAAATAAAGTTCTATTATTAAAGCTGTGAAAGTACAGTAGAATATTCTGAGAGTCTAGCTCAGTTTTACCATAAGATTTGGTTATGCTGTGGGATGTGGCTCAACACCATCTGAAAACATTCAGGTTTGTTGCAGTATGTAGATTGCTTAAGTCACCTATAAGACTTCTAAGACTCTAGAATGCCATTTCTTCCTTTCTCCTTAGAGAGGTGAGGCAATGAGGGGAATGAAATGAAGACTCAGAACAAATTATGACATTTTCTTAGAAATTCTCAAATCTAGACTGATTTTTTTCAATTCTTTTTTACCCTACCTCTTCTGGAATATTTTTCTCAATGAGACATTATAGACCTAATACAATTTGCATCTGAAGCTAAGTGTTGATGAGTGCAAATTACTACTGACAGAGGAGAAAAACATTCATCATCTCTCCACAAGGATGAAAGGTACAGGCAGTAAATAGCAAGACAATAAAACATGTAGCACAGTAAAATTTTAAAGTAACTCAGAGTGACCACCACAAGCAAAGGAAAATACTTAGCATGGGAGCTCAGATCAGCAGGAAGAGGATGATGTTTTGGTATCACCCTTGACCCTGTCACAGTTTTTAATTTTTCTAGTAAGTTTTCCTCCTGTTTCTAGATTTGAAATTTTCCCAGGCTTATAGGCAATTTCAGCCCAGTTTTAACTGGTTTTGAAGCATTTACAGGCCTATCAATGTAGAAAAAACTCTTCCTCTGTTAGTAAAAGAAAAAACTCAATAGATTTACTCTGAACTAAAAGTCTAAACAAATTTATAGTGTGTTTTCCATTAAAAAGTAGAAGCATTAATTTAAGCTGATTAAAAATAGTTATCAGTTTTACTCTTAATCCTTGATGTTGCCCTTAATGTGTACATTTCAGTCTTGAAATTATTACCTGAACTATCATGTAAAAAAAAAGCAAGAAAAGAGCCCTTGTAAATTTTTAAGCTATTACTACTTGCCATTTACATCAGACTTCAAGATTTGGAGAACAGTGTTCTTTTTTTAACAAGCTGGTCCAACTTCTCAGCATGTTACTTATGACTAACTTCTTACCTCTGAATGACTAGTTTGGGCCTTTTTTTCTTGGCCTCATTTTTTCTATAACAATGAGAAGCAAAGATCTTTCTAAGACATCCTTAACTGGCTCAAAAAAAAAAGGACAGGCTCCACCTCACAGAATCTTTACACATAAACAAAATACACTATTTAAGAAGCTAGTACAGAAACTGAAAAAGCTGGGTTTCTCTGTCATTAAACAGCAATTTCAGATGGCCCTATTCTCTGTTCAAATCAGATTTCTAATCAATTATGAACATAATTTAAATTTTCAATTCATTAATTTCAACAATTTATTCCTATTAAAACCAGAAATGTTTATCTATATTAATTATAGAATGTAACGATGCAATTGATTTCATCCCATACCTCAACACCTTCAGAGAAAATGAAGAATGCTGTAAAGATGAGGAATAAGCCATTTACAAAACCAGCAAGTACTTCTGCTCGAACATAACTGCAAGAAACAAAAAAAGTAACAGCAGAAATTACCACTTTCATTTAAATGCTGAAAATTAGAACTTAAGAGATTGGAGTGCAATCTTCTAGTTCTCAAACAGTTATATTACACAAATTTCCTAAATGGAAGATGGCATATAAATTACAGATTAGTATATAAAACTGACCATGTTGTACTTTGACAGAAACTGCCTGATCCACATCAGCCATTCTCTGATCTAGATGAAAGAAATCTTTCAGCATGTCAAAATCTTTCCATTTGAGATTATGTCTACTCAAAGTTATGGTATAAATGTAATTCAGAAGCCACAAACTAGGATAAGAACATGAAACCTAATCACAGTTTTCTGGTGTTATGTTCAGTATCAAACAGACATGTATTATTTTGCTTCCCCTCTAGAAGGTGGATTTTCAGTACAAGTTTTAAGCAGAAATTAATTATTTCAAACATCAAATTTTGACAATAACAAACTGCCAGATTAGAATAATAAGTAACTTCAACGTAGCAAACATCAGACTTAATAAAGTGTGGCTGTTCTCTGATAAAGGGAACACCAGCTGTTTAAATGTTCAGCAGTAATTAATACAGAATGTGCTTTCACTGCAATTAGTTCATGGTATGATTCTCTCCAAACTGATTTCTATGCACACTGGAGCTTCCACCTAAATTAAACTGTGCTGGAAGTTTCAAACTATATGATTCACACTTAAGCAAGGCAGCTGAAGCTATATGCTGACAGGTCAAAAACGCTATGGGGAATGCCCATGTTACCAGTAATTAGCTGTTAATCAGTATTACAATTAATAACATGGTACCACCAGTATTGTTTTATAGGGCACAGCTGCCACGTTCAGTGGAACCAAGTGCCTGCCAAATGCCAGCTGCAGCAGATAAATCCACCAAGGGCAGTATGGGATGACACACCTCAGCCTTGAGGATCTGTGTAAATGGCAGTCACAGCTCCTGAATCCTGCTGCTTCCAAGAGTCATGGCTTGTAATCTCCAATGCAGCATCACTGAGACTTGGCTCCTTTCAGTTGTAACTTTCTGTTCCAAAGGAGGAGTGGGACACCAGCAGTCTGGGAATCCCTGTAACACTCCTCACCGCACTGTGAGGACAAACCCAGGATGTGGCTGCTTGTTCTTCACCGGTGTCATTAACACATGGCAATGCAGGGCAACTTTCTGCTCTCTAAATTGTTTCCACTAGT
Source organism: Haemorhous mexicanus (assembly GCF_027477595.1). Lineage (NCBI taxonomy): Eukaryota > Metazoa > Chordata > Aves > Passeriformes > Fringillidae > Haemorhous > Haemorhous mexicanus. The sequence continues at coordinate 19,342,261 of NC_082349.1, read as the reverse complement.
ATGATCAGAGAGATCTTGGAAGTGATAAACCTTCTCCCCAAAAGCAATGCCTTCATATTTTTATTATTTCTATTAACTTAGATGTTTACATAGCTCACCTTAAAAAAACCCTCACTTTCAACATAGTTTTTCCACGTTCAGCAAAAAGCTTTTGTTTGTAAGTGAAAAATAACTGCCTAAGCATTTACTATAACACATTAAGATAACAGCATGAAGTTTCTTACCCATATGAGAAAGCATCATTTGACCTCCATTTTGAAATAACTGAAGCTGCTAATCCAGCCAATAGAGCAGTACAGTCAAAAAACATATGAAAAGAATCTGATATCAGACCTAAACTGAAAGAGAACAGGAAAAAAGGGTTATGTTTCATATGCTACATGTTGAGTATGAAAAAAACCCGACGGACATTAATCTTTTACACACTTGCAGAATACACTGTGTTTCTAAGCTTCAAGCGTAGTTTTGCTAGCACAGAGGAGAAATCCATGCTTCATCACAGAAATATGATGCCAAAACTGCTTTTTTCAGCTTTAGAGAAGGCACTTTAGAAAAGTACTTGGCAAAATAATCCTCCTAGCTATGATTTTGGCGATAGTGAAAGGTGGTTTCCACAGACACAAACCAAAATCCCTGGAGTAGATGTACCCACAGCCACATCTCTCATCAACATAATTCAACTTTAAATCTTTGCCTTAGCAGTGGCAAGGCACTGACTAGGAGATACACACCTCAGATCTAGAGGCTGAAGGAATCAGAGGCTGAGACACCACATCTTCAATGGCTAATTTCAAAGACCAATGCACAACTGTTTGTCAGTCTTGATTGAGAAACACAGTTAAAGTGAATCAGCATGCTAAGAGGTTCAAAGCTAAATTAGTTTATGAGTTAGCCAGTCAGTAGAACTTGTATCAGTTTGTAGGCTGTATGTAAACTGGGGTTAACACCACACACAAGTGCTGCCAAAGTTTACCAAATTACTCATGAACAGGTTCTGTAAGTCTGCAGGGAACTGCGTGCATTGAAACAAAAAAACAATACTTCATATTTTAAAAGACATTTGATAGAAAGGTATTGTTGAGCAATTGTTAATTAACAGTCCAAAAAGTTCCACTTTCCCAGTTCTTTGGTTATCTAAGAATAATTACATGTGCAACTCAGTTCTTGGAAACTGAAGCACAAGAAGCAATTACTGGTTTAACACGTTCTAGAAGATAGACACATACTCACATTGAAGTCAAATACAAAGTTTCATTTGCCAAAGTTCCAACCACTTCACATTACAAAGCCAAACTATTTCAGCCTTACTGAAAACAATTACAAGATTAAGTGTTTCAGATGAAACACTTAACAGTGGAAGAAGTAGGTTTGAAAGAGGGGAAAGACCAAGTGTCTTGCTCTATATATTTGTATATATACTTTATGGACACATACAGAGTTATACATACACACAGCTATAACATTTAAGGCAGAGGGATGACGGCATGGTATATTGTCCTGAGGTGCTGTAGCCACCAAAGCAGGAGAGATGAAGCTGTTCTGAACAAACTTTAAAACAAAACCCATAGGCTGGATGCCTATGAAGCAGCAAAATGGAATTCGCCATCGAATTCTTGAAGAGTTTTGGCAACATCTTCCTCCTCCCCAAAATCAGGTGACATCTTTATGGAAACAGCTCATTTTAGGTTTGGTTCTGAGCAGTTAGGAAGATCCAGTGAGGCAAAAAACCCACGATAAAGCACATCAAATATTCGGGTGGAAGGTAATTAGTGACAGTAACCCTAAGTTGTACTGATCATGAACTGGAAGGAATAAGCATTGCTAAGCAAAGAGAGCTACTGCTTTCTGAGGTGATTGGGTTTTGGTGTTTTTTTGTTCTTTTGTTTTTCTATAGAACCTTCTGAGAAAGAGAATTGTATAAGGACTACTACTCCAACAAAATCCCATACAAGTTCTAGAACCAGAAATAATGCAGCAAGTTACCATGGCACTGTGCTCACACCTGAAAATCTCAGTAAGGCAAGACACCTTAAGTGCAACACCAATACAGCTGTGGTGCTTTCAAGATCTAAGCTAACAATTCCAGGTGGCCAGAGGCTCATGGATTTATCAGCAGGGGTCAGCAGACTGCATCTGTCGTGCAATTCACCTCATAGCATAACCACGCTCTGTGTCATAGGTACAGCTACAAGTCATTGAGCTGCACAAATGGTAGGAAGCGTGGTAAGAGATCAACCTCATTTCATCTGAGGCTTTTTTAAACTGACCTGTAAAGTAACAAGACCTTAGAAAAAATAGGTGCAAAGCAATTACTAAAGTGATTGAGTGATTCAGTCAACGACCACCAATACAGTGAACCACCAGCAACATGGCATGCATGCAAGAACTCCTGTAGAGCCAAACACATAATCCAGAATAAAAACTAGTAGAAGCCCTGTACTCAAACACACTGTGTCTAAATAAAGACACTTCCACAGCTGATTTAGTTTAACATCAAATTAAATGAATGTGCACATGTAGCAAATTTCAACCTTAAACAAGCAAACAAGCTCTCAGCCAGCAAACTCGTGACCAGTGACAGAACTCCAGGAAACGGCATGAAGCTGAGTCGGGAGGTTTAGATTAGACATTAGGAAAAGGTGTTTCACCCAGAGGGGGGCTGAGCACTGGAACAGGCTCCCCAGGGAAGTAGTCATATCACCAAGCCTGAGAGAATTCAAGAAGCATTTGGACAACACTCTTTTCTGAGTTCAGAAAACAATCTATTTGGCAAAAAGAAGCTCAGGAGAATTTCTCATGTGAGGAGTTACAGAACTGTGTCTTCAAAATGACAAAATGTCATTTAGGGTTCCTTGTTTGCTTGTTACATGTTCATTTTTCCAAGGCATGACCTGTCTGCCTTGACTGAAGACATTCCTCATCACATTCTCTGCTACCCCCCTCTACTAAAGAAGAAATTGCTAAGACCCTGTTTTGCTCTAGGCCAAAATCTAGACTTAGAGATACACAAAACTACTTGAAATAAAAGAATTTAATGGCTGTGCAGTAAAATCCTAGTTCTTAATCTCAAGTATGAACAAAAATAAGTGTCTTCTGAATTCCAATATGCCATATTCTTCAGTGACAAAGTTTTGTGAGTGTCATTGAAGTTTCTCAGTTTAGTTATCTCATATATAGTTATCTCATATTATCTCAGGACTTCTTAAGGTCACCCTACCAAGAAAAATTGTTATGTTTAAAAGGCAGACATCAGAACAAAGTCACAGGAACACAAAGCTCTTTATATCAGAACAGCTAAGAAAAAATATTTACATCTGCTGAGTTATTAGAAAAAAAAATCCATACTCAAATAGACAGACTATGCATTCAATAACCCTCAAACAATTGCAAAGTGAATCAACATCAAAGCCAAAACCAAACACATTTAAAATGGTCTGGGTGCTGCCAAGATAGTCTGTGCCCATGACAGCACTGCATGATCTCTGGTGCCACGGGAGCAATTACTGTAATCAAAGCTGAGGATTTTAGAGTGTCATTTGAGAGATTCAGAACAACATTGCAAATACTAGGATGCAACCATTTCCAAATCCACACCACTGCATTCACTCAGGACTTTTAAGAGTTCCAGTAATTTATGCTCATATTACAGCTTTTGGTGAGGAGGACACTGCTGGACTTAAATGACATTTCCACACCAGCCCACTCCAAACTGAACTATTAACAGAGACTGAAATATCATCATAAAACATCTACTCTATCACCAATGAAGCATGACAGCAATACTAGCACCATTGCCTGTTCTCTACCTTTGTAGTGTACACCAGTACTGAAGTTATTCTCCATTTCTTATATTTCACTACAGATTTTTCAGTAGCAGTTTAATCAAGTCTCTTTCATTTTTTTCATTCTTGTGAATTTTTGTGCCATGTAAAGTACCACTCAGCTATACAAGAACGTGTCAAATCCTGTTTCTCTCTCGAGACAAGGATGTTTGAGGCAGCGATATCCAGGTTATCAACCTACGGATGAAGCCACACTCCCCAACAGAGGACTTCTGTGGCAAGCAGCAGCTACAGCCCCCGAGTCCCGTAAATCGGGCCAAGGCCAAGCTTCCTCTTTAGCGAAGCACCGAGCATGCTGCTCCAAGCAGCATTCCGCCGCAAACGCGCCGAGTCGCGCCCCCCCGTCGAAGCGCCTCCACCGCGTCGCCGGGACCCGGCAGAGGGGACGGCGGCGCCGGTCGCTGCCCACGAGAGCGGTCCCGGTCGGGGGAAGCTCTCCAGCGGCCCCCAAGGCTCTGCCGAGCGGCCCCTCCAGACGGCGGGCCAGGAGGGCCGGCCCCGCCGAGCGGAGACGTGGCACTGGCCGGGCGGGACGCGCCGCTTCCTGCGCGTTACAGCTGCGCTCGCCCCGCCGCGCCCCGGTTACCTGTTACTCCAGATGCCGTAGAGCAGCTCCACGAAGGCGAAGGAGAGGTTGAGGCAAAGGAAGGAGAAGAGGTTGCGGGAAGTCTTGTCGGCCAGGATAGACCTGCGCACGGAGCACACCGCGGGTCACCGGCCGCCAGTACAGTGCCAGGAGGCCGGACCCGCTCGCCGGGCGGCCCGAGCGCCTCGGCACCAGCCAGAAGAGCCCCTCCACGGGGCCTCGGCCGCGGCGCCGGCAGCGCCCGGCCTGGCCGGCCCTGGGCTACTCACCTGAACCAGCCCGACACCTTTCTGAGCAGGTTGAGCCTGGGCGGCTTGTACTCATCGTCTTTGATGGAGAGGGGCAGCATCTTTCCGGCGGCGGGGCCGCGGCGCGCCGGGCCGGCAGGACGGGCAGGCGGAGCGGGAGCGCTGCCCGGCCGGCCCACACGCCGCTTCCGGCCGCCACCGCGCCTGCGCCGCCGGGCACAGGGGCTGAGGGGGCGCGCCGGGGGCCGGGCCGGGGCTGCGGGGGCTGCGCCGCCCGCTAATGAAACACAGCACGCCCTAAACGTGAACTCTCCTCCGTCCCGTGCCAGCCGCTCGCTCGCGTCCCGCTTACGATGCCAGCTACTCCCGGTGCAGCTGTTGTGGCAGCACTCGGCACGGGGCGGGGGCGGCGGAGCAGCGCGCTCGGTGTGTGACAGCCAGAGCCGCTGGAGCGCTCCGCCCGCCGCAGGACCCTGGACTACAACCCGGAGCCTGCCGGGAGGAAGCGCAAGGACGCACCGCAGGAAGCGGGCACGGCGCCGCCGCCGCAGCGCTGCCGCGGTCCCGCACGGCCGCCCCTGAGTCACCGGAGCGGCTTGTGCGGGGCCGAGCGGCGGGGCTGGGCCGGTACCTCCTCCGCCCTGCCCTGCCGTGCTGCCGGTGACCCCTGGGAAGTACAACCCGGCCGGAGGAAGCGGCGATAGCGGCGCCTGCGAAACGCCAGCGAAGCTGTGAGCAAGGGGCGACGAGCGGGACGTGCGGTGCCGGGCGGCGCGGTGCCGGGTGCGGGCAGTGCCGGGCGATGCTGCGTGGTGCTGCTGCCCGGCTGCACCCAACTACTACGGGGTGCTGTTAAGAGATGTTGCCCGCCAAGGGAGGGGACCCCGTTAGAGAGCTCTTTTTCTTGGAACGAGGATTAAAATACTGGTCTTTGATGTAGCGATTTTATTTTCGTCTATTTTGTGTTCTCTGCAGGTAGTATTGTATGATTTTTAAAAAGACGTCAATCTGGCATTGAAATTTCCTACCCTAATGGGCAAAACTTAACTGCATTTGCTTGTTGGAAGGTGCCGTGATGCTAATTTTAAAACACCTAAATAGGCGTTTATTTTGAGAATACATAGTAATAGCATCATTGCCTATCACTACACCTATTGTAAGCACTAGAAGGTATGGCAAGCAAAGTCTCATAAACAGCCAGCAGTATTTATGTTTTCGTTTTAAATATCCTTTTGAAGTTTAATTAATCATTACGATAGCACTGGTAAGTGTAGCAACAAGGTTGCAAACTGCTGAAAGAAGATCTGAGGTTCACTTCTTCAAAAGCATATTTGATGGGAATATAGTGGACCTCATAAATGCTGTGTTGCCACTGCTGCTAATAATTTTTAGAAGTCAGGCATGATTGTTTGTTCCCTATAAAATGAAGCAACCAGAACAAGCAGTTAGCTTCTGGAAATAGTTTCAGTGACCTCTTGTCGCAAAGTAATAGTAAGATTTGATCTCTGATTTGGGGAGACCTGTATATGTGGATGTATTCAGATTGGTGTACACACAAATAACAAATCTATAGTTTTAAGAAGCAAATTTATATAGTCCAAACACATTACTCTTATGGAATTTCATAGAGATTCAATTATTCAACAAATTCAACAAATTATTGTGCTCTAAGCTTTCATAGTACCATTCTCAAATCAAAATTAATGACTCTTTGGTTGTTCAGCGAGTTTTAAAGGAACAAAAATCTCTCCAACAACCTAGGAGCACGGCTTTCTTGCTGTCCTGAGTCCTGTATATCCTTCTTTTATGTACTTGCACTCATATTTTCCCTATTGCCAAACCTCATGCGGAGACCAAAATGCTGTGTCTTAAACCTCTGATACAACTGATAATCTTAGTGAGAATGTGAAGGGGATGACCCAGAAAATAAAATATTATTGGGATAAAATTTAGTTTGCCTGACTGTGGTAGCCAAATATTTTTAGTGGTGCCTGGTGAGCACAGGAACACCTGTCATGTTCTGAAGACCTTGCATCTCCATAGCTGAACTTAGGGATGGAACAGACAGACGTTGCACTGGCACAAAGCAGCAATTTTACAAGCAGAGAAACAGACTGTTCTTTTCTTTTTAACCATCTGGTGTAATGACTTCTTTCAGGAGTGTTCATTGAAAGGCAGAGAGAATTACTTAACTGAGCATTAGGAAAAGGAATGGGATAATTGCCACAAATGCATAGATCAGTCAATAATTGGAGGACCTTTTACTTGTAAAAGAATGCTGGGTAGCCTGTTGATCTCCAGTTATGGAGTCCCTTTAATTTCCAGCAGATTCAAAGATCACAAACTGCCCTGTAAAAACAAGCCAGGAAAACAATCCTACGTGGCAACAATGAGGTAAGTTCCGAGGCATTTTAGACTTAAATAATTTACTTTCATATTTTCAAGCAGGTTATTTGCACTTTGGAAAGAAATTATTCAAAATTCTGGGGAAAAAACCACACACATACTCTCTCAAAAATTGTACTTGTTTGGCTGTCGTGGATCTCTGAATTTGATGAGAATTCCCTGCTGAAAACCTGGAAATTACTCACAGAGTAAATGAATAATATGCATACATGAGTAATGGTATTAAAATAATACATATAGATGAGTTAGTAGCAAGCTTAGAATGTTCATCTTCTATTCAGTTTGCACTAATCTTGCAAGTAAAGAAGGAGAAAACCGTTGGAAGTGCAACAAAGACAAGGGCCAAACTCTGCAGCTAGAATGGGGCAACCCTGGGTGTACTGACAGACTGGGGAACAAGAGGCTGGGAAAAGTGCCATAGAAAGGGACCTGGGGGTCCTGGTCAATGGCAAGTTGAACATGAGCCAGCAGTGCCCTGGCAGCCAGGAAGGACATCCCTGTCCTGGGGGCACCAGGGACAACACAGCCAGCCGGGCAAGGGAGGGGATTGTCCTGCTGTGCACTGATGCAGCCTCACCCCCTGTTTGTTCTGTGCACTTTTATAAGAATACAGCATAAGGATGTAAAGCTGTTAGAGAGTGTCCAAAGAAGAGCTACAAAGATAGTGAAGGGCCTTGAGGGGAAACAGTCTGAGGAGCGGCTGAGGTCACTTGCTCTGTTCAGCCTGGAGAAGAAGCGTCTGTGAGGTCTCCCAGCTGTCTACAGCTTCCTAGCTAGGGGAAGTGGAGAGGCAAAGCACTGATCTCTTAGCTCTGGTGACCAGTGACAGGACTCAAAGGATTGGCATGAAGCTGTGGCAGTGGGTTTAGGCTGGGTAGGAGGAAATATCTAGCTATCTTAGCCAGAGGGTGGTTGGGCACTGGTACAGGCTCCCCAGGGAAACTGTCACAGCACCAAGCCTGACATGTTTGGACAATGCCCTCAGGCACATGGTGGAATTTTGGGGCCTTTCCTGTGCAGAATCAGGAGCTGGACTTCAATGATCCTCATGAGTCCCTTCCAACTCAGGATATCCTATCACTGTGTGAAGAACATTTGAGGGGCTATCTTTCTAGAAGCTGCTTTTTAAGAGCTTCTGTTTAGTCCTGAGATCACGATCCAGAAACCTCTGCCTTAAACTAAATCTACATTCACAGTTAGCTGATAGGTAGCACCTAGCATCTGACCATTGCCATTTTCTCACAACTTCTAGATCTATCAGCTCAGCTGTTGCTGAGATTGTTGCATTCCTGTATTACTCCATTTGGCATGTTTCTTTTGCTCCACCTGTGTGTTATAACCTTAGTATGATCAGCATTGCATTTTCTGTACTGATTACCATTATCAAGCAGATATACAAACTATTACAAAATGTCCAGCAAATCAGTTATAAAAATTGTTCCTTCTGTGTGGTGCTTGAGCAACAGAAAAAGTGAGCATTTTATTTCCTCCCTCCTACCAGAGCTTTTGAGAAGGCACCTTTTTGCTTCCCAATTAAGGTAGAGCTCCTGCAATGCTGAAAACACTGAATCTCTGTACAAACTTGCTTTCTACTTTCAGTTGGATAGACTTGGTGAGGTATGTAAATGTTCAATCAAAAATGTAGTACTGAGAAAATAGGAAACAATGAACACTCTAAAGAACTACTCTAGATTTATTTCACAAAATAATGAAATCCAAAGTTAACCAAAAAGAGTGAAAAGCAAGTAAACACAGAAACTGGGGAACAGAAACACCTGTCTTGATAGCTGAAAGTAATTTGCCAAACTGCAAATTTACTTAAATGAAAATGTACTTAATATTATGGGAGTTTTGATCAAGAGAGAAAACTGTACATGGGTTTAATGACTTCCTTTCCTGTTACTTGTTTTAAAGGTGTTTTCACTTCTGTAAGCTTCCAGGAAGAGTTATGGGGATCCGCCTACTGCGCTTCACCTCTGTGGTGATCATCGTCTTGCTTCTTGTGGCAGGTGCTTTAACAGCTTTGCTTCCCACTATCAAAGATGACAAATTACCCAACTCGAGAAGAGAACCAAAAAGCCAGACTCAGTCTGCCCTGGATTCATTCACTCTTATTATGCAGACATACAACAGAACTGACTTACTGCTAAAGCTTTTAAATCATTATCAAGCAATCCCCCACCTACATAAAGTAATTGTTGTGTGGAACAACATTGGTGAGAAGACACCAGAGGAAATGTGGAATTCCTTGGGGCCTCATCCAGTCCCTGTTGTCTTTAAAGTGCAAACTGTAAATCGTATGAGAAACAGACTGCAGAATTTCCCTGACCTGGAAACAAAAGGTAATCAGCAGTTCATATCACTATTGCTAATTTTATTTTCACGCTTGAAATCTGAATGCTGAAAGAGAGATGATTGAGTTATACTGTGTAATAAATCAATGGATCTTTTTGACCACTTCATAGAGTGTGGTTAGTATAGAGGAACCCTGTGTTATGATACCAGGTGCACACCACCACCAGGCTGAAGAGTAAAGGAAAGAAAAGAGGAATGTCAAATGCATTTCAAGGTCTTTTGCAACAGTTCTCCATTTCCTTTGTGAAGCAGACATAGGTAGTTCAGCTGCTCTTCCTTCTGTACCATAAACTGAAATTCAAAATGCATGTTTTTTGTTGAGTGTCTGCACTAATCTGGACTTAAGTCACCTGGTAAAGACTTGATTTAGTCCATTCCTCTTAAGACTAAATTCTCAAGCATGTTCTGCTCTTTTGAGAAACTTCCCTCCCCTGTCTAGCTTTCTATCTCGAATTACACATCCTTTTATTTAAGAGTACTTTCCCCAGTCTCCTGGGTATTCATCTAAATATTCTTCCTAAGCTCTTTCTAGGACGTGTACAACAATAAATCCTGTTTGTTTCAAGTGGAAAAACCCCCCATATGTTGCATTACAGACCTGACCTTACTCATGATTAGTAAAGGTAATTGTATTTATTGCCCCCTTCCTATCATGCCTGCTAGTCCAAAAACATGATTTCTAGGAAGACACTGGAAACTTCAACTTCCCAAGTGTTTTATTTACTGTAGTAAGATCTGTGCTAATTGTAAACTTTAAAAGTTTTAATGCATCTGCAGTTCAGATCTAAGAATATCCTTCCTTTTCCACTTCCTGGTAGTCTTTTGTCTAAAACTTAAGGCAAGGAGTCTTCTGTTAATAATACTGAATGTTGCCTGGGCAATTTAACTTGCTTACATAGTGTATATGCCAAAGAAAAGTATCTAACTGTATTCTAGTTGTATCTTTACACGAGATTAGTAGAATTTTAAGTTGCTTTGCCAAACACTCCCAGGTTTTCTAACACATATTTCTCCAGCTGTACTACAGATGATCAAAGGTTGCTGAGTTTTGTAACAGCCTGGCAAATAATCTAGAATTTAGGTTTGCTTCCAGTTACTGCAAAGCTGTAACCTTGAAATCTAATTATGTTTTATCAATCTACTTTTAAGGAATTGCAATTCAGCTTAATAGCTGTAGAAGTTTTGTATTGCATTTACCAAATATTGTGCTGCATACTTTGCTCATGTGTTTAATCTTTTGATCAATTAAAAGTTTTTCTCTCATTTTCCTTCCTTCAGCTGTTTTGATGATGGATGATGACACACTAGTCAGCGCCCATGACCTTGCATTTGCCTTTTCCGTTTGGCAGGTAATCTTTTGCATCTTGGCAGGCTGTAGTTGTGAGTTGCACTTGAGATTAATAGTTTCAGTTAGAGAAATACTGTATCATACTGTTTTATCATTGGTTTTCTAGCTTTAACGTTAGATTTTAGGAAGTTTGAAGTGTTGAATAGTAGAAATTGCAAAATTTCTAAAATTTGTTTTTTAGTAGTATCTGTAACTTTAAAATTTTAACTCTTACTTTACAAAACCATGAAGTTGTTAACGGCTGAATTTATTTAAATGCGTAGTACTCTGTGTGTTTTGCTTTGCAAAACATGAGAAATTGGCTGTAAAGTTATTTTCAGTGCCAAATACACAGCTGCCAATTGTGGGTAGATGTTTTGTTGGCACTATGTGATGTGGAATGAGGCAGACTATCAGTTTTGTGAAACTTTATTTAATTGCAATATTTATGCAGATCGTAGGACCGTATGCCAACAATTTAATTCTTTCCTGTAATAATGTTGTCCTCCTTTCATTTAAAAAAACCATAAATCTCTATTATGAACACACTAAGTGAACCCCACACTGTGAAATATGTGTTGAGCTTCTTTCTTTCTTTCAGCAATTTCCAGAGCATATAGTGGGATTTGTTCCTAGAAAGCACATTTCTACTCCGTCAGGCGTGTACAGTTATGGCAGCTTTGAACTGCAGAACCCTGGATTTGGGAATGGAGATCAGTATTCCATGGTGCTTATTGGTGCAGCGTTTTTTCACAGTGGTTATTTAGAAGACTTTCAACAGCAGCCAGAAGCAGTTTACGCCTTAATAGATGAAACTCAAAACTGTGATGATATTGCCATGAATTTTCTGGTAGCCAAGCATACTGGAAAGCCTTCAGGAGTGTTTGTGAAGCCTGTTGACATAAGAAATTTAGAAAAAGACACTAACAGTGGCTATTCTGGAATGTGGCACCGAGCAGAGCATTTGTTACAGAGATCCTACTGTGTAAATAAACTTGTTAATATTTATGATGGCATGCCCTTAAAATATTCTAATATCATGATTTCTCAGTTTGGTTTTCCTAATTATGCCAATCACAAAAATAAAATGTAAGCCAATGAGTTTAAGGTGTTAAATGTTAAACAATACTCAGTGAATTGTACTGAGTTCAAGGAGAGAAGGTGGTGTAATTACTGCATCTTGGCCATCCCTCTTTGTAGCCTCTGATTTTGTCTCCACTAAGCTTTTTATGTATTTTCTTTCCTTTCTAATTCACAAAGGTAAGTTTTGAGAAAACCTAAAGAATATATAATCATGCTTAGCTGTGATAAAATCATTCTCTTTCCTTAAAACCTGAAAAGCTACTCTAATTAATTAGGTCAGTTCTTCAGAAACATGCAGACAAAAATGCACTCCTGCACTCCTGTTCTTCAGATCTTAACTTTTGGATTTTTTTCCCCTTGAATATACATATCCAGTCAAATGAGGTCTAGGCATATTTGTGACAGTTATATTTTGAGATGCTTCCTTGCCTTCCCACTCCTCACCTGCTCCTACCCAGTTTCCAGTGAAGCTGTAGAAGAGCTACAGTGAACTGCTGGCCAGGCTTCTGGCCTCCTGTACAAACCCTCTTGAAGTTTGTATATAAGCTACTCGGTCTTCTGAGATTTCTTGGAGCTGCTATGAAAGCCAGAAGAGTACCTCACCTTAATCTGAGATAGTCCTTAAACCATTGCCTACAATATCTACTCTTGCTCAGTTAATGGAAAATGATCTCTGATGTGGCTTTTTTCTCTATTATTGATTTGCCTGGAGTTGCTGAAACACTGCAAGCAGCTGAAAGGAAAATCCTATAGGTTGGAAATATAAGAAACATGGAATATGAAGCTTATATAAGCAGCCAGAAGAGGATGGAATGTTACTTATTAATATTCTCTTTAGCACTTACTTTAATTTTGATATTTTGCATATACATTGTTACAAACATGCACCCAGGAAAATCCTCAATTAGTTAAAAATTTCTCATTTGCAGTTCCTAGTAAGAGCAGGGTCTTTAACATTTATTACAGTGTACATTTTGTAACTTTACAGGTCTACTGGTTTTTAGCTACTCTTTCAATGAGTATTTACTTTTTAGTTCCTTTTTCCCTCTGTTTTTTGTGGCTATGACAACAGAATTAAAATGTACAATAAATGGGTAAAGCATTATGAAAAAAACTATTTTAAGGTACAGTGATATTTGGCAGGGATGGGCTGTTATCAGTCTCTGAACTCCCTGACTTTATTTCTAGCAAGAAACAGAGCTGCTGTTAATGGCTGTTGTTGGACTGGGACTCTGTAATTCTGGAAACCTTCTATTGACATAGGCAGGGCAAACCTTTTCCCATGAAGTTGCAGAAAGGTTGGGCTTTTTTTTTGTGGTTTTTTTTTTTTTTTTTTTGTGTGTGTGTGTATGGAGGAGAGACTAAAAGACAGTGATTTTCCTGGGTCACAAAATCAGATTTGGCATCCAAAGCAGATTTAGTTTCATCTGCATCAGCTTTTAATTGATTCTTAGAATCAGTTCAAAGGTAGCTGTGGGCAGCCAGTCACAGCTAATGCCTAGTACATAAATAGCATCTGCACAAATGGTATATAATTCCATCCCTTTTTTGTAATAAGTTAGCTGAAAAAAAGAGTGAAAATACGACAAGTTCTTTACAGCAGGGTGTGAGTCTTTGGGGGGAATGAAGGAATCTTTTGCCCTGTTCTACCAGTATTAAAGGATTTGATTTCTGTTCAGTGAAGTCTTCCTAGTACTTTTGTAAGATTCAAAGGGCAGAATCTTAACATGGCAATGTAAACTCTGCTTAATTTTGTTGTAATAGTGAAAAGTAGTTTTTAATTATTGTGCTGTAGTGCTAAGTAGTATACAAACAGGTCTATGATCTTTCCAGAAGTGCAAATTTCCATGATTTCTGTTCTGTGCAGTATCAGCTAGAGTTGTGAAGACTCACAGTTGTTGTTAACCTTATTTTTGAAATGTGAAATGAACTGTCAACTCAGCCAAACCTTAGTATTGGGCTCTTTGTTGGAGTGAAGGAGTTGTTTTGGTTTCTTCTGTATCAGTGAAAGAATTAATAGAACAAGCTTTTAATGATACTGTTAAATTTAATTTGCACCATTGTAAAATAAAATACAGAAAGCAGACTTGTGATGTATTTATTTTCAGATTATTGACCAAAATTTTTAGTGTTAAGATGTCTAAAGTAAGCTCACAGTTTGCATACTCATGAGAAGCACCAAGATTTCATTTTTTTTAAAAAATGTGTACTCGTTGGCACATACATTCATTTAATTTAGGTAAGGGCTACTTATGAGGGAAGAAAAGGCATAAAATAACCAAAAGCCTTAATCATTTAGTCTTAGCAAAGAAAATACAAAGATAATACTTAAGCTCTAGCCATAATTCACTGCACTTTGGAATCAAAAGGGGTTGTTTGCTTATTTTTTAAAAGTGCATTTTTATCCCTTGGTAGTTTTAAAAATGTCTTAAGATTCTTTACTGAAAATACATTACAAAAAAATTATATTTTAAACAAAAGAATATGTATGTGATTATTTCTTTGAGAGATTATCTATGTCATTGGGTAATATGTTGGAGTCTAAACAGAATCATCACCACCTCTGAATGGTCTCTTGAAACTACAGTTAATGCAACACAGGATTTTAAACACGGTATCTGAAATAGATATTTTAAAAAATCTGTGATAAAAAATCAGGATGTAGTGCCAAAATGCACAAGAAAATTGCTTCTTTACAAAAAATGCCACAAGATGTCACTGCAGCCGTGATACTTGATCTCAAATGTTAAAATGAGTACATAGTATTGATTAGAATAACTAAGTTGTACAAGTTTAAACTATTCTTAAAGCTAGCATTTCACAACGTGAAATTCATGAAATAATCACACTAGTAGCTATGACACACTGCTGGAATTGAAAAAGCAGAGGTTATTTTGCACATATTTTTACAGAGAAGAAAAAAAAATCTATCTATATATATATATATATTTCTGACACTTACAAAGGCTGCAGCCAATTGCCACAAATGAGAACTTTTCTACAATGAAAACTATATTTTTAACTTTGAAGAATTATAAGCAGTATACAAGAATTTGGCAGCTAGGCTTCAGTATCTAGTAATATTTGCCTCCAACATTCACCAGTCTGGCTGGATGGGTTTACATATCTTAGGCTTTATCACAAACTGTTTCTATAGATTCTAGGCAGTGGATAGTAGGCTGTAGTCTGCTCCATCTTTCCTTCTGTTGCCCAAGAGTGTTGCTGAAGCTATTTCCAGTATGCTCATTCAAACTCCCCTTAAGCAGAGTGCAGCACTGACTTCAAAATGTGCTACACTGAACTGTAGTGGAAGTCTGAGTAAAAAAGGGCATAAAAACCCCTGTGGTTCTGGACAATATACCTTAATACCCTGTCTCTTACACAGGATATAGTAACCCTCAGAGAATCGCTTTTAAATAAAAAACCACTAGTGAAATACTTGATTTTGTTAAGGGTTACACACAAGTGAAAGTTGTAAAGAACAATCTAAAGAAAAATAAACACTGGTTTCCATGAAAAGGAACAACCCTCCAACAACCTTTATTTAATTTGCTGGTACATAAGACTGCAGTCTCATTCTTGTGAACATCTTGTATGGAATAGTAGTTACAACTGAAAATGAGGTTTTCTCAGGTTTCAGAATCAGGGCACACACAGGGTCATATTTAGCACATTAGTTTTGGAGCTTTTCCAAAAAAAAAAAAAAAAAAAAGCAGTGTAAGAACACAGGTACAAAGCATTAGAATCAACGTAAAAATTAAGCAAATACAAAGCAGCTGCAGTGTCTTCTGAAGCCCTTCACCTTATTTGTAAAGCTTTAAAGATTATCCAGTGCTTATGACACCAGATTAAAAACTGAAGAGTCAGAAGTGTTTCACACTCGTGTTTAGCCTCATTAGCAGACACACCACGATTAATTGTATGCACTGGTGGTTACAGTAAGTTATTTATAGTGTTAGGGAAAGCTGGTGATACAAATGTGAACCTCAGGGCTGCATTTGGCTTTATATTACAGCATCTTTTAAAGGTGTTTCAAGAGTGAATTTTTTTGCTTGTTCGGGAGAAGAATGACTTTTTAACCCCCTTTTTTTTATCTCCTCAAGAAACCTCTCCATTGCAACCTTTGCTTTAGTTGTAAAACTGAGACGGACAGTCTGCCCTGTTTAGCACTTACCAATTCCTTCTAAAGGGGAGAGGTGGAAGAACGGGCCCAGAGCTCGAAGCAGCGCGCTAGCAGAGCTCCGCGCCTCAGGCGTGCGCGGCTTTTGCCGCTGCCCGCAAGCGGCTCCCGGCCCCTCCAGCCGCGGGAAGCGGGGGGCCTGGGGCGGGGCGCTACCCGGGGCGCCGCCAGCTCATTGGCTGCAGGCGTAGCAGGGCGACCTCTGATTCGTCAATCGACCTGTCTGTCACGACAAAGGGTGTCCCAGGTAGCGCAGTGGGCGCTCCGCCGGGTTCCCCTCGCCTGAGGCAGCCCTGCCGCTCCGCCTGCCCCCGTCCGGAGCCTGCTCGCTCTGCTGAGGCAGCGCTCCGGCTCAGCCCCGCTCCGAGCTGTACGCGACACCCGCCCAGTGCCCGTAGGGCGCTCTGCCACGGGCCGCCCCCGGGCGGGGAAAAGCAGCCCCAGCTCAGCGGGGCGCGGCGGCGCTGCCCGGGCAGGCGGGGCGGAGGGCGGGGCGGTGCCGGGCTGAGGGCCGCTGCCTGCCGGAGCAGGGGCGCTGCCGGGCCGGGGATCGGGGGGGCGCGGGGGGCCGGTCACTCGTAGCGTCAGCCCTGGGCCGGGCGACACAAAGGCTCTGTAACGCGGTTGCCAGAGCGCCGCCGGTCGCCTGGTAACCGCCCGCTGCCGCTTTATCCGGGGGCGTCTCCTGGCTGGGGGCGGGGTGGAGCTGGAGTCTCTGCGGGTGCTTGCCTGTCGTGTCCCGGGGCTCTTCTCGGCTCCGCTCCCGCTCCTATGCGGGCTACGGCCGCTGCGCTCGCAGCACCCTGGGCCCTGGCGGGCGGCCCCTCCGGCCGGTGGGTCGCGTCCCTGCGAGCACGCCCCGGGCCCGCCGGCGCTCCCCCGGAGCGCCATGAGCTCGGAGCCGCCCCGCGCCTCGATACTCCGGGCCCTCTTTAAGATGGAGCCGGCGGCAGCCGCCTCCGAAGTGCTGTTGGGAGCCTCGGAGTTCGTGAAAGGTGAGAGCGGGGCGAGAGCCACCCCATCCCCTGCCCGCGGGGTCCCGGAGCCTCCCCCAGAGAGTAAACTCGCTGGCTTCTCTACCGCCCTCCCCCGGCTTTGCTTCCTGCCCGGCTCGGCCCCGGCCCGTTTGCCCGGCGGGTTTCGCGAGCTGCCCGCCCCGGCTACCGCGGGCACCCCGGCGCTGCTTTCCCCGCGCTCCCGGGCGAGGCGCGGGGCCGGCACCTGTTGCTGCACGCTGCTCGCTGGGTCGGAGCCGCTGCCGAGGGGCTCCCGGCAGCGCGGGGGGCCCGGCAGGGGCAGGGCCCGCGGGCGGAGCGCTCCGGGCGCTCCCGCCGCCGCTCACGCAGCAGAAAAAGGAGCGGCGGAGCCTCTTCCGCCCCGCGGTGACAGGCGTGCCCCGAGGCGGCGGCCGGCAGCCTTCGCTGTCCGACACTGTGCCTCTAATCTGTCTTTCAGATCGGTTGTACTTCGCTACTTTACGAGCTAAACCGAAAACTACCGTAAATACCCACTACTTCTGTACCGATGAGGAACTAGTCTATGAAAAGTAAGTGTTGTGGTTTGCGTATTCAAAGTGATCACTTGAGAGTCTCCCCAACACACTTCCATATATTCTGTAGAATATTTTTGCCCCGTTGGGTTACTTGCATAGAATGTGAGCATGAAGTTAGTCCAAATGTATTATTTATTCGCTGAAATTAGTTTAACAAGGTGATGCTTAAAAAAAGACCCATAAAAACAACTGCAAGGGCAGTTAAGTGGCTTAAATCGTGGTTGAGCTACAAGAAGGATATCTGAGCCTTGTAAGATTTGTTTAGAACATGGAGGTCTATTTGGACTAATCACACTTTATTGAATGGTGTCTTAAATAGAAGACTTATTTGGCATGAATAGATAAACAGTAGTTTGTTTTATATTTCCTGTAGTTTCCGGTATAGAGAGTATGAAGTTTGCAGAATCATAAGAATGCAATGTTTAGATGTGCTCTTGAAGAGCATCTGCAACTTCTTTTATAACTCTGCTTTTATTAGAGGATTTTGAGATAGCACTTCTTGATGGCTTTTGTATCTTTAGAACAGCAGAAAAAAATATTTTCTCTGTAGTAAAAGGTTCATGCTTGTAAGACACTGACTTCACATAGAAGGTAAAAAATAAAACTGATTGTAGTTGTGAATACTATTTAAGAACATAAAAAACATCAAACAAATAAAGTAATCACTCTGTGCTGTGGCTAAAAAGTTGGTGCTTTGGACTGCATTTCAAGACCAGCTGTTTGCTGTGTGATGATATATCCCTACCTGCTTGACATGGAGTTGGCTGCAGCAGAAGTGAAACAAAAAGTGTGTTCCTACTTCAAGCATAACTTGCTTTCCAAATTATTTGAAGCAATTGTGAACATCAACCATTCTTCCCTCCTTTCTCCAGTGACCAGCACTGCTTCTGTGAAGATGTAAACCAATATTCCTTGGTTTTTAGCTTATTTTTTTTGCACAGCTTGTAGTTTCAGGGTATCTTTTCTAGAGTTTTCTTATCTTAAGCTGTGTGTCTTCTGCTGGAGTTCCCAATGGTTCATTCTGAAAGCTGGCTTTTGTAATGGGCCCCTTGGGCTGGGAGTAAGTTCTTTAATGATCATTAAGGAATTTTGATTGGAAGGGAGCTTTGGAGTATCCCAAGGGAGGGTTGACCTAGTATTGAAAGCAGAACTCAATTGGGGAAGGTCCTGAGCAATTTGTGTGGTATGAAAGTGTTACATTTGCTTTAAGAAGGGAAGCTTGTATCTCTTCCAGACTTCAGTATTATGTTTTATTTCTTAACGTGCTTTTAGGAAGTGTGAAGGACTCTTACGTGGCATTTGATCTTGTGGGTAGGAAGAGGGATCAATTCTGTACTGTTAGTTACAGATGGCTGTACTAACCGAGGCCTGTAACTGAGGTATTTGTATAAGGACAGTGCCATATTTTTAAATAAAAAAAGTACTGAGAAATTTGAGAGGGTGTGGGAGAATGTAATTTTCTTTAACCTGTAGAGGAAATTCTGTAGGTATATTCCTTACACAGTGTTAACTACATATGAAGGTGTAGCCTGATACCAGATATAATTACTGGGTAATGGAAGGAAGCAAAGTTTCCTTTGTCTTCTAGGGCACAACTAAAGACTTTGAACATGTCACTCCTGGTGTATGTTCTGAATTGATGGTTCCTAATCTGTTTGGCCCATTTTAAAGTTGTTGTCCTGTATCTGATACCATAAAGGTATTCTCCCTTTTGTGCTCATAAAATGCTGAAATGTGATATGAAAATAAGTTACCAGGTAAGACAGTTACCAGGTGGTACCTAGGAATTGTGTAATGACCTTTTGCATATCATTGCTAAACTTTCCCCTGGTATTTGTATTGCAGCACCCATCCTATCAGTGTCTGCAATATTTGGTAATGGCTGATCTTAATTTTTTTTTTTGCCCTCTCATCTCTAAGGAGGTTTATATGGTGTCAGGGAAGTAAAAGCAAGTGTTGGTAGGGTTACCACGTTATGTATATTTTTAGTATCTTTCTGTGTTTGGAAGGTTGAGGTAAGCTGAGGAATAGAATGCAAGACTCATTTCTTGGGGAAGTGCTAATTTTACTATCGCTTCCCTTATGCTCATCAACAAGCTTGACATCAGTCCCTTGTGTTTCCCAGGCTGCACACAAAGAGGGGGGCCCTGACAGGACTTGTCTGCAAGTAGTACTGGAGTGTAACTTTAGTATAACAGATCAGAGGGTCTCCTCACTTCCTCAAAAATGCAGTCTTCTTTCTGAGAAAGTGAATAGAAGTATTTGTTGCATGATAGCAAAGTAAATATTTGGAAGTGAGTTTCGAAATGCTGTAGCTCAGAACAGTGGTTTGCAGAATCTTCATGGAAATGGCCTCCTTGGGTGGTTCTTGTGGTCAGAATTCCACAGCCACTTATCCTTTTCAATCAAATGACTTGTTCAGAGAGTTCTCAGGAGGGGGAAAGAAGATGTCTGCCCAGGCATGAAATCCTCAGCACCTGTGAGGTGTGTAAGTAATTATATTAATAAAATTGTTTATTGATATAACTTTGCTTAGATGCATCATTGTAATGACAAGATAAAGATACTTCATTGTACTTGGAAGTAAACTGCTTTTCTTTCAGCTTTTTTCTGTTTGAATTGCTTTTCTTTGGGTTCTTATTCTGTTAGCTTGTTACAGAATTTTATTTGGCTGACTTTACAGAGGTGTCAGTTAGCTTCACTGAAGCAGTATCTGATCTGAAAACCTCATGAATATGTAGGGTTGGAGTTGCCTGATTACAGAGAGCCTGTTACTGGATCACATAGTACTTAAAAACTCACTATCTTGCTTCCCTTTTTTTTCCCTACTCTTGAAGAGACATAAGGAAGTAATTTTTATATTACTACTGTACCCCATTTATTAAACAAAAGAGCTGTAGTGCTAGATCTGATGGTTTGGAAAGTTTGGTGTTGACTTGCTCCTGTACCTTGTCACATGATTTATCACTAAATTATACACAAGGTGGGGTTATGTAATCTTGAGCACTTTAGACTTCAGTTCTCACTTCAAGTTTTCAGCTGTTCTCATGACTTCATAATACTGTCTTAAGTTAAACATTCGCACTAAAAAGATAATAAAGATGTTCTTAAAACCATTTAAGCCTATCTTAAATGCTAGCAGACTAGGAACTTGCTACTAGAACTGTCACTATTTTAGTTAAATGTGCTGCAATTTAACCTTGAACCTATTATGCCAGAGAAATTAAATACAAATGCCTCAGTTAAGAGAACAAGAAACCTGAATGGAACGATGCAATTCTGAAATCTCTTCTTTGATAGTTTTGTTTCTTTAAGATTTTCTCAGAGTTTTTCTGAAACTTTCTGAGGATTTTCCTGAAAAAGTCTGCAGTACTTCTTATAAGGGAACACAGTCTTTCAGGATAGTGTAGTACAGATAACTATTGCTTCAGAAAAATGGAGTTAATGAGAAACAATCCATCTTGATGAAGATTGTCATTTGGCAAATAGACAAACGTTGCCTTGGCAAGACCTCAGTTAATGAGTTAGGCACTAGTAA
This sequence comes from Haemorhous mexicanus, assembly GCF_027477595.1. NCBI lineage: Eukaryota > Metazoa > Chordata > Aves > Passeriformes > Fringillidae > Haemorhous > Haemorhous mexicanus. The sequence continues at coordinate 19,321,144 of NC_082349.1, read as the reverse complement.
GAAGCTTTTTATTCTCTAAGAATAGCATCTTTCACGTTTCACCTTCCAGTAAACAGATCTGGGTTGAGAATACTACACTTGACTGGTTCACTTGGCTTTCACATAGTTTTATCAAAGCAACTTTTAATGTCCTTTTTATTTCTGAGTAGTTTTCTCAAACAAAGTCAGAATTTAAATACTGTGAAACAGGAATCTCATACTGATGATTTATAATGGCCTTCATAAATCATAATGGTTTTGTTCAGTCATTTATTCTGACTTTGGATCTCTTGTATAAACAGCATTTGCAGCTCTAATCTCTGACATGGTATAAGCAGCAATAGAAGTAGTAAATATGATAGTCTCTGTAAATCATGCTTTACACTGAAGCATTCTTTCATGGTGTGGTATGTTACTTGCCCATTTCACAGCAGTCTTCTTGAGAGCTACTTCAGTTATGTAGCAATAGAGCAAGTCTCTCAGGTGCTTAGCTACAACAATATTAAATGAGTGCTGTTTCTTCTACTGCATGTGTATATGCAAAGAAACAGTTTCTTTCCTGTGACAAGAATAAGGGTTAGCCTATCTGCTTTGGCTTTGGTTAAATGCTGCTTTTCTGTGGCTCTCCAGTAACAGTACTTGCATAGGAAACCTGAACTTCTCCATCTTTCTGTGGCTTAAATCATTGGAAAGGAAAAAGAAAACTTAAACTTAGCCTTGTTACAATGGTCAGAGCTGTCACTTCACACAGAAAGCCATTCACATCAGTAATTTTGAAAACTCAACCTTGACTATTGGATGACCAAGACAACTTAGTAAGATTAAGTCCAAAATTAAAACAAGGAAATTTCCCAGCTTAGTTTTATACATTACTTTACCATATCTCTCTTTGCTTTTTCGTAAGTACAAGATAAAAGCATTTGCCAGTAGTACTGAGGAGATGTTTCTTTTGTTTGCAGTAAAAGGGTACCAGGATAAAACAGCAGCTTTCTAAGCTCCAGTTTTATGTTGGATGGGAATGTAGCTTGTCTAGGAAATCCCGTATGCGCATCTTGGCCTTGGTCAAGATGACTTTTTTTCCAAAGGGACTAGGCTTCTGATATGACCTGAAGGTTCTACAGGGCAACTTTTTATGGGAGAACCTCTTCATTGTTAATTTTTTTTTTGATATCAAGGAGCACTGGATTTAAAAATCATGTATCTGGAATAGTTATTTTTATTATCTATTACTTAAATCTGTGAGTTGTTGGATTTTGAAGAATCAGGATCTTGAGGAGGATTTGGAGCTTCCAAGACGAAATGGACTTAATACCTGGGGGATTTTGCATAATCCAGGGCCTCTGCTCTATTCCTGCCTTCAGCTATTTCCAAGGTTATTTTTGCTGTATCACCCTTGGTCTGTTCAGAAGCACGCGATCCCTAAGCAGCATTAAGTGTTAGGAATTTTGTCTTGGCCCAATTAAGGAAGCTCCTAACAGTCCACGTGTTACTGGCATCAGTGGATGAGAGGACAAAAACAGTGCTCACCTTTTTTCATGTGCTTGAGAAGTGGGGAGGAGAAACACACTTCAGGAAACCAGAGTTGGAGAGAAAAGCCTGAATAGGTAAAATTTCTCAAGCAGCAGTTAGGTTGTAATGAATGTGCAGATTGATCCTCTCTCATCCAGAGAGTTTGTTGCATGTGTGAATTGTTCAGCTTATAATTTGAAGGAAGTAGCTGAATAGTCAGGTGGCCACTTCTGCAGCACCTGGGCCTTGTGCTGTTAAATAGCCAGGCTCAGAACAGATGCAATAGGGTCATAATCTGAATGTTCCTGCATAGGAAAGAGGGAGAAGCAGGAGAAGAATGAATCACAATAAGAGAAATAGTCTCATTGCTCAGTTTTAATAGAAGCTGCACATTTGTAAAATGCTGAAAAATTAGCCAAGTTTTGCAGTTAGGGAGCTGTATTTTTCTTATTTCACCAGATTCTTGGGCTTTATCTTTTGACTTAAGTAATTGCAAGCTTGGGGGACTCCTGTTTTGGCTAGAAAGTGGCTTTATACGATTGCAAGTCTTCAAGAAGGCAAACTTCATACTTTATTGAGTATACTTTTACTTTGTGCTCCAGTTCTGGGATAGGTACTCCAGAAAATGATTGCAGTTATTAAATGGTGGCCCTGTTTTCATGTTACTAAATCAATGACTGAATAAGGTGACAAACAAGAAAAATCATGCCCTGATGGGAATTGAATGGCAGTATAAAAGTACTGCTCTGTAGGGAAAAAGTATCAGGCATCTTGAGTAAAGTATAAGTAATACATTTTATTTTTGACAGATTATATCATGGCCTGATAGATTGACAGAGGTTAATATGAACCTTAACAAATTAGGGGGATGGACAATCACCAACTGTATGAAATTCAGCAAGGGCAGGTGCCAGATTCTGCACCTGGAGTGGGACAACCCTGGATATAGGGGCAAGCTGGGGAATGAGAGGCCAGAGAGCAACACCACAGAAAGGGACCTCAGCATACTCTATGATTCTGTGGAGGTTATCAATTCAGTTAAAAAGCTGCTAGGCTATAATATTCCTTCAGTGAATGGCACCATTTTGTCCAGCACAAGGGTCAGAGATATCCAAACGCTTAGTAAAAAGTGGTGTTTGCTTTCAGAAGTGCTGCTTCAGGCTTGAACTGACTCGTGGCACCTTCATGTGGCATCCTATGGAACTGCAGTTGGAAACGGCTTCTTACTAAAGGGATGTGTGTGGGCTGCATTTCCTTCACCATTAAATTCCCTGGCAGAATTTACAGTAGCTGTTTGAGTGACAGAGTAGAGCAATGGGCTGGCCTTTCTAGGAGGATGGCCATTCCTGTGATACAGTACAGCAAATGCCTCAGATATAATACTGCAACTAATTACAGGTAGGAAGAAATGGTTCTAGGAGTTTACTCTAAGGAGAAAACAGATACCAGAAACTTATGCTACTGCTTCCAAGTGGCATCCTGATAGTATTTTTGAAGTACATTATTTAAATGTTCAGCTAGTATATTCTGGGGTTTTGCTACTTGGTTTGAGAAGCATTAGGATAGCAAGTCCCCATGAGATGAGGGGGGAGAATAACTTAACCTATCATCTAGGTACTTGATTAAAACAAAATATAATTAAATGTAATTAATACCATACCTGCCTTTCTGTTCCTCTGGTTTCCACCTCTGTTGTAAATAACTGTCTCTCTTAACTAGCTTAAGCTTCAGAGGCATTCCAATTTCTCTTACTGTTTTTCAATGCTTTGTTAAAACATCTAGATGTAAAAGAAATGGAAGTAAAATAATATTGGATGAATTGTTATCAGTGACTATTTGCCTTTTCTTATGTTGATCTTCAGTTTTTGCCAAATGAAATTCTTTATTCAGCTGGTGACTTGGTGTGTCATTTCATCCCCATTCTCTATACCCTGCCCATTTTCCATGTTCCACTTACATTTACGTAAGATTCTGCTCTTGAGATGAAAATCCTTTGGGTGAAGCAGGATCAAGTGTCACTAATTCAAGTATAAAAATGTCCTTTTGTATAAAAAGTAATGAGGGTGCATAGGATTAAATCCCTCTGCTTAAACATGTCAGAAACTGTTTTTAGGCCTAGGGATGTAAATTGAAGAAAGATTCTGTAGATCAGAGTTCATTGACTTCAGTACAGAGCCTTGTATTATCTTCCAAAGAACTCTTTTGATTTGACGATTTGTAAAGCACTTGTTTCACTTAGTCCCATCAAAGAAAGGATAATTAACTTACTCCAATTTAGAGGTACAAAATGGAGAAAGGTTATGTTACAAGCATTATTTTAACTTTGTGCCTCACATTTCAACCACAATGTTTTATCAGCAAAGGCAATAGCTGGTTTATACTGCCTCTGTAGTAGTGGGAAATAACTTGGGAATTGACAGTGGTTTTGTGTATGGGTGCTAATGCTGATGCAGCAGGGACTGAAAGTGCATTTCCTTTGATTGTGTTTGTATTCTGGGAATTATTTTGTTTCTGCAGCATAGACAAGCAGGGATAGTACCAGAGTCTTAAACACAGATACTTATACCCCCTTCTCCACTGTGTTAAGAGAAGCACAGGATTCTTAATGGTAGATCAGTGGTGGAGAAACAGTCAAAGATTGTGACATCTTTAACTTCGGGTCTGAGAAAAGCTGAACGGCTTCATTTTGTGGAGAGACAATTGCTTCCTGGACAGACTCAAATGTATTTTATCCTTATGCACACCAAAATAATATGTCTTGTAGATAAATTTCTAAATTTATTTTCATGTACTTTTTCTACGCTGCTGTTCAAATTTAATCATGTGAAAAAGTAGAAGTGGATGTAATTCTTCATATCGATGTACTTCTAGCAAATGAATTGTAATAAATCTTATCAAAAGCATGGCTGTACTTCTTCAGTTCTTTAGATGAACTGTGTATTCAGTTATAGCTTTCAAATACTTTTCTCTCAATTTTTTTTTTTAGTATTCTATGTTATAGTAACTATCTAATTCTATATTTTTCCACAATACCTTAAAAAGAATTTTTCCAAAAGAATTTTAATATAAGTTTTACTCTTCCATCTTATATTTAAGTGAAAGAATGCTCTAAAGTTGATGGAGTAAGATAGGGTGGGGGTGTTTGATTCATGTGTTAGTGCAGCTGTATGGGAGAAGATGTTAGGAAGCCTTCTATATGACTTTCCTAGTAGCTACATTCACTCCAGTGTTGTTAGAACTCCAGTTTTAGCTTCTTGTCTTAACTCATACTTGTCCATAGAATGTTTTTATTTCATCTCTATGAAAAACTGTGTGGAGGATTTTGTTTTAAAAAGAACTATTGACCATATTTGGCAGACTTATCTTGAGAAGATGATGAATTCTGAAGTTAAACCCTGCTTTCCTAGGGCTGCAGTTTTCTCTTGGTTTAGTTATCTTCTGTCCTACCTAAAAATTAAGTTCTAGTAGTTGGGCAGCTCGGTCAGCTAGTTTTTCCCAGCTAATTAGCTTCTGTAATTACATCATAATGTTTTGTGCTGAACTGAATCTTAACCAACACTTGTGTTGTTACTTGATATTGTGAAGTAGATGATACTGAAATAGCATTGGTGTGGCAGGAAGGCTCCTTGTTTCTTGTCTTAGAGAGTGATCAAACTAATATGATTGTCTCTTTTTGCACTGGTCTTGGCTTGGTTGTTGAGAGAATGTGGGGAGGAGGAGATCAATGATGTCACAAAAAGATGGAGCACTCCTAATTCATTTTTGTGTCTGTGCAGAATGGATGAAGCAGAAGGCATCTCTGCAGATACATAATGCACCATGGGCTCAAAGCAAGGTTGACAAGAGCAGGTTGTTCAGATCCTTGTACAATTTGGTTGTGACTTTACAACCTCTCTGTGCAATTGCTTCCCAGCGTTTGATTGCTCTCAAAGTGGGAGTTTTCTTATTATGTTCCACTGAAATCTAATTTGTTTTCCTGAAAAATAAACCCTTTGTCAGGGAGGAAAAAGCTTGATAGGTACTGCCATATATTCTATTGTGTAATTTCAGTACCTTTTTACTCCTTCAAAGACTGTAAGTCCAGAACAGCTTTTTCCTCTGTGATTCCCCAAAAAGAATGCATTCAGATGCCCATGGCTTGTTTTGTTTGTCAGTAGGCAAGAAGCTTCCTGTCTCTTCTATCAAAAAGGCTTAAGGTAGATGAGATTAAAGCAGTTTAAGTAGTAGTCAGTTCTCACTGCAATTCATAGTGTGTTCTTCGACAAATTTGCATAGACCACCAAGATTAAGGGTTTTATACACAACAGGAGAATTACTGGAGGAAGTCTGCAGGTTAAATTTTGACCAGTTTTGCACAATTGATGGAGAGGGTGCTCTAGAAGAGGTTGCTGTAAGTTTCTTGCACAAAGGCTGCTGTTATTTGTGTAGGTGCCTGTATAGAGAGTTTGCTAGGAAGAGCACTGTGAATCACTACAAGGAACTCCTGGTGTGCAATAATTTTCCTGTACAGATTACTGCTGCTAGCTCTTACCTTGAGGCCAGAGATTGTTGTTCAAAGGTAACATAGTTTAAAAACATAGAACAGAGAAACAAGAACAATGAGAAGTTGATATTTAGAACATAAAACAGATTATAAATTGGAAGAGCAGCCTAGAGGCAAGAGGATTTGCAGGACAAAAAGAAACATCATTAGATGTAAAGTATGTATGTAATACCTAATCTCTGAAATAGTGAAGAAAGGCATATAAGGAAATGACCTTAAACTTCAGACAGAGATCAAGACTAGATGTTATTAAATAAATTTTATCACCCATAAGAAATTCTGTTTAGCTTATTCTTGATAGTAGGTAATGATATATTCTCATGGTAAGCAGTTGTAGAATCCTTAGGATGACATCAACATGGTTTTAATGTATATCATGTCTTCAGGTCTTCACTCTGGGGTTTTGGCCAAAACCAGACTGGATATCACAGGATAAAGAAAAAAATTCTGTAGTTAGCTTGTGTATATAATGGGAAAAGTAGTTACTATCTCAAGTTGGACTATCTCAAACTGAAGCTACAAATAAGTTTAAATTAATTGTTACTATTGTCCCTTTAAATTAATCAATAAAGGACTTATCTGTTGTTCTATTTGTATTGGCTACTCAGTATCCTTGATTTTCAGCTTTATCAACAATGTGCATATTGGAATTTGCTTAGCTCTTTTGTATAAATAATACTGTTTTGTCGTTTTTTTTCCAGTTTCTATGGAGATTTTGGACCATTAAATTTGGCAATGTTATACAGATACTGCTGTAAACTAAATAAGAAATTAAAGGTAAGCTTAGTTTAAAAACAATGTTCCTATATTTTTGTATTTTCAAATTGAAATAAAATTAACCAGTTTGAAAGTGGTTGTTTGATGCTCACTAGCTAGGTGGTTATTGCTAAGCTTGAAGGATATTTTGTTCTGAGTTTTTTTTCCCTCTGGAAGAGTGAAAGAAAATAATATTCCCTCATTTTGGCTTAGGAGATGTGGCAGGTGACTGAAGGCTGTGTTCATGTTTTGCATAACCTTAACACTTTCAAGACAATAGTAACAAAAGTTCCTGGTTGTGTCACCACAAATTAGGGTTTGCAGGTAATGAAGTGTGTATGCTGGCCTGAATAACTGAAAAAACAGGTACTCAAGGAACAAAACATGGGTCCTGAAATCCCACTGTTTAAAGTAAGTCTCAGTGGAAAAGGGGTCTGGGCAGAGAGAAAAACAGAAGGCCTTGGGACTATGAGAGCACTGCTTGGCAGCAGATAAAACATGGGTGTGCTATCAACACAGTTTTGATGACAAATCTAAATCTCAGCATCACACTGGCTGCTGTGCCCAAATCCCAGCTCCATCCCAGCCAGACCCTCTGAGCATATGTACAGCTGCAGACTTCATTTTCTCCTAATACCTGTGAAGAAGTGATTTGCAGCATGTATAGAAAATCTGTCAACTGCAAGAAATGAAACTGATGTTTTAATTCCAAAATGCTGATGAATATAACTTCTGGGCAAATAATGAGGAGACCCTTCACTAAATATTACAGATTTAAAATCTTTTACCTTATAAAGTATTTGACCTGTAACTGACAGAAGGAAATGGGACAGCAGATGTGATTGCTTTGGCCGCTGTTAAGAGGGTCCCTTTATTGAAAATGACATTATTTCTAGAGTCACAAATGAAACCTTTAGTTAAGTAGATTCATGCTACCTGCTGCTTTCAGGGGTATCCTGAATTCCATGAATTCTTAAGTGGAGGTTCTGCAAATGGAAGGGCTTGTAGAGTTCCTGCAAATTTCTTGAAAAAAGAAGTGCTTCTAGTGAAAATTTACATTACTTCTTACTTTAAAAAGATACTTATAAAAATTAATCTCTACTGTTTGTAATTTGGTATGCCTGTGCTCATATTGGGGAAATGTTTGATTTGCCAGTTGATAACACCAGCACCTTATAAATACCTTATCATCCCAATTTGCAGTGCCACTGCCCCATTCAATCACATGACCAATGGTTCTTACTCAGTAGGAATCTATTTTTCACCTTAGTTCTGCTGTTTGTGACCTTATATTTGTGCTTTTAAAAACTGGAGTGTAGTTGCTCTGTGAAGCAGTCACTCCAGAGGAGAACCAGTAATCAACCTACTGTTCTAACTTCACTGTGCCCATGGGAAATAGAGATCAGTTCTATCTTTTCCACATTCAGACTGTGACTGTGGCCAGTTTGGGACTGTAATACAGTCTCTTATATTACTGTATGCTTTCAATCTTGAACCTAGGTACCAAGAGTTTCCTCCAGAAAATAAATAAGCAGCTAATAAATATCTCAGGTGTTTTTTTTTTAAATGGTTCAGTATTAAACAGGAATGTGTCTTCAGTCTTTATTCTTGTTCTAAGACCATAATCTTGCTCATTGAATGAGGCAAGTGAATCATCAGAAGTGCCTTGTAAGCATGGTGATGGAGATTGGATGTTATGATGAGAAAAAACCCAAAGGAGCTAAATTAACTCATTTAATAGGAACTATTAACCCTGATACTTGCAGGATTGGTTTAGCAAACTGTAATGTCAATCTTAATGTAACTTTTCTGGTTTTTGAAAAGAGTGAGTGTGCTTGCACTGCAGGGTGAAGGGTACAGCTGGCCAGGACCTGAAGAGAGAGGTCTCCACTGGGAGGAAGTGCAGTTTGTTGCTTCTGGCTTGCCAGAGGCTAATTCCAAATAGGTTAAATTAAACTCCTAGTGCCTAAGAGAGAAGGGTTGTCGCCCTGATTTTTTAAGATTTTCTAAGCCTTCTGATGTTGACATTCTTGTAGAGAACTTTCTCACACACTGTCTGTAAATAACGCATTGTTTTGCATTCTTTTATTCAAGAAGAGAAATTTGATGAACTGTTAGTTTGTCCAGTGTCATTGGAGAGGTGGCACTGTCGCCCTCTAATCCACTGTCACTTTTAGAAAACTATTAATATTAGAGTCAGAAAATAAACTTCCCTTTTTGCTCTTCACCTTGAGAGCAGCGGTGTGTGCCTGTGTTCTTTCGTGTTCCACAGCGACAAAGGGTAATCTGATAGAGCAACCACGTGAAAGTAATACTTGGTATCAAACTGCTAAAGCTTGGAGTACTGCCAGTGTAGTATAGAGACTTGTATATGAATGGACTCCAGTCTGGCTGATTGGCACTACCCCTGGGACAGACCAGTACTGCTAATGTAAGCTTTGCTCTCCTAGCAGTTAAAATTTGTGCCACACTCTTGTAATTTAGATGCCATCTGCAGTGGGTAAGTAGGCTTGTAAGACAGACCCAGGGCTGAAGCCTGCCCCTCTGCATGTGTATTTACATGCCTCAGAGGAGTGCATCTGCTGGGGACTGTAGGCCTAGCTACAGTGACTGCTGCTCTGCTTCCCCAGGCAAGAATTAGTTACCATTTGTACAGCTCATCTTCTTGTGTCTGTCCTTCACACTTGTCCTCGAGAGGAGTTCTGGGGCCTTAACTAGGGTGTTCACAAGTTCATGACCTGTGACTTACCTGCCCTACAGGAGCAAAAGTAGGGTAATTCTCATGTGGCACCAGGTGATGTGTAAGGAGCCTGGGATGAGTGTTTCAGAGATGGGAAGTGCAGATTGGACTAAGGACAGAGAGAGAGCCCTGTTGGGAAGCTGCTGCTTACACACCCTTACCTTAAGGGTGCCCTGTGACCAGCTGCAGGAGTTGTTTGATCATAGGAAGTAAAAGAGTCTGCAGATTATCATGGAATGGTTGCTACTGCCATATTGCAACACTTTTGGGACCCGAAACAATCATAGTGCTTAAGCCCAGATGATTTGGTGTGCTTGGTTGGGTAAGCATTTCATATACTTTTCTTAAGAAAAGAGTCTTCAAGTATGGCACAAAAAGAAATTATTCGCAAACATGAGAGGTTTGGTATGGATATGGTGTCTCAAATTTAAAACTTAGGCTTCTTTAATTTTAAAACTTCTATGGCTAGGAACAGGAGAAATGAAAGTATAAGATCTCATTAAAACTAGAAAGCCCTACAAGCTTCCCTTTGAAATCTTTCAGCTGTATCTCTTTCTCTTTTGGGGGAGGAGTTTGACATGAGGCAGTATTCTGCTTTCCCCTGTCCTTTTGTGGGGGACTGCTGAGGAAGTAGGATATTGGTTTGAAATGTGCTAATGGCAGATCAACATTTTAAAGTAAACTGTCTTAACTTTATGCTGACTGATTTTTTTTTTTTTTTTTTTAAACAGTAAATACCTCTGTTCAGAAGAGGTAAAGAATTTATTCAGATATCCATTTGCTGAGAAAATTTGAGGCAAAGTCTTGGCTGTGCCTTACAGGAAAACCTTTTTGACTTGTTATATTTGTAATTTTTCAACTGTTGATTGCTGTGAGGATGATTTTCACCATCTAAGTCAGCAGCAAGGAAGAATTTGTTTGTGCTGTCTTCCTTCTTGGTATTTGAAGTCTGTTCATGGCAGAAAACACTTGACTAAGGAATTTGGCTTCATTTACGAATGAAATTTTTTTTCTTGTTTTTAAGTAAGTGATTTCATGAAGACTGCTTTTCATGAAAACGGTTGTGTTTTATCTGTGCGTAGCCTTACACATTCTCAATAAATTAAGGAGCAGAAGTAATCAGGGAGTGTTGCTGGTATTGAAGATCAAAGGCAGGAGAGGAAATGTACTGGCAGGCTTATAAACTATGGGGTTAACTTTTTTGTATAGTAGCTGTATTGCTGCTGAATCGTAGTGGGATTTGGCTTATTTTTTTGTTTTGCTCTAAATAAACTGCTGGGCATACACAGGGAACTATAGTAATTGCAAAGCATCTCATTTAGGACAGCCTAGATTTTGAGGCAGGGTTGCATGCACATATTTAAATTAATTGTTTTGTATTAAGTTTGCCTGTCTTGTATTCATGTCTATTTACAAGTACATGTTACCTATGTGTACACCTGTGTATATATATATATATATATATATATATATATATGTGTAGAATTTGCATAGATCTAGGCTTATTAAACACATTGGAGTGATTTCTTGCTTGAGCAGTGCAACTGTCTTAACCTTATGCGTATGCATTATATAAAATACTGTCAAATAATATGTTGATTTTACACAGCTATCTGGTAATTTTCTACCACAATAATTTTTAATCCTGTCATCAATTCTCTGCAAGTAAATTTCTCTTGAGATCTACAGGGAACTTTTAAAAAAGAAAAAATGTAACCCTAGAGTGAAAGTAAATAATCTCATACACCTTAGGAATTTGTTTTATTACCTAAAGCAAAAACTGCTATACTGTCTGTGTAACCTCTGCTTTTAATTCACAAGACAGTCTTTCAGTTTGTTCCTCTGGGATGTATCTTGACAGACGCTGTTATATTATACTGTTTAAATTTATCTTTTAATGATGTGTGAAACTGATAAAATTTTCTCACTGGTAAATAGTAGTTTTAGTGCTTCATAGTGTGTGCACCTAAGTTGTGCTGTGGAAAAAAAAAAGACTATTGGCAACTATGTTATCTGCAACCATAGTTATTGCCTAGGTGATCTGTACTGAAGTCCTTGTTGAAACCTTCCTGTTCTTCAGTTGTGCAGTGCCTAAGGGAACTAAAGCCCTAATCCACTCAGGTGGAGCTCTGGAGCTGTAAAAACAGTCACCTCCCAGAGCTGCTGTGAAAGCTCATCATTGAACCTGGCCACAGGGGTAGATGTAGCTTATTAAATATGGTCAGAAAATCAGTATTTTTTTTTAAATAGATCATATAGCTTAGTTTTGATGATGAAAGTGCACTGAGTTGACAAATTGCACGTCAATGTTAAGAGATGCATTGCATTGACACTTCAGCAAACAATGAAAAACTTACTGTTAAAACTTACTTTTCTGTAACCAGTGTGCAAATAAAAACAGTTATTTGTTTTATAGGCTTGTGAAAACTTAAATTGTGCTGCTTGCTGTGCTGTAAGGCATTAATGTCAGTTTTCAATTTTGTGTGAAAGCTTTAGTCAGGATTCAAAACACATTGAAATATTTCATATAACAAGGATTAAACCCTTTTGAAAACATTTTGAAAATTATGCGGTAAAACTGTTTTCATCTAAATATTCTGGAAATTTCAGGTTGTGGCTACTTTGGGTACAAAAGTGTCTCAAAATTGGAATGACTTGATATACCCATATGATTAAAAAATCCATTCTATAAAATAAAACAAGGAATAGGGTCTTATTACATGGAACTTACTTCTCACTAGCTAGCTTTGCAGTTTAAAATAGTATTTTAGGTGAACTGTAAACTGCTGCAAAGAACTTTGCTTTAAAATAAGTAGTAGTCAATAAGTTATAATTGAAGTTCTGTCACTGTTGCATAACTACTGTAATCTTATCCCACCTACACATCATGGGTGGAATTGCAGTTAGAGAACACTAAAATTAAAAAATTGAGGAGGGGGAAGAAAGGAGGAATCTTAAAGTACTGGGATTCATTTTGTCAAGTTTTATTAAAAAATTGAATGCTTCACTAATTAAGTAATGACTTGTGCTTTGTATGTTTGCATATACACAGAGAGATGTTGCTGTTGGCCTTAAGATACAACCTCTTCCAATCAACAGCAAGCAGCTATTTCAGGAGTTACAGTCCTATTTACACTCACTTGCATTCACTCTCACTCCTTCCACCTCTGGAAGTTGTGCCTTGTAGGAGCAGACTGGAAGGCACAGTTAGAGCTGTGAGTAAAGGTGCTCTTTCTGTGGGGTTGGGAGTGACAAACTCACTCTGGTGCCTGCATCAGCCTTCTCCTGAGCTGATCAGATATTTGATTTTTTCGGAAAATTTGATTCTGTGGTTAAAACTGTTCTCAAATTTGCAGTAAGTTTTGAGATCAGATTTACAATAAGTTTTGAAGACTTGACATGGACAGGTTTCTGGCACTACAAATGAAACCCTGTTCTGCAGCAGTTACCTTATCTCCCCTTCCCAAGTGTCAGCAGTGTCAAGAGTTAAACCTGAGGCTGGCTAACAACAGCACTGGTATTTGGGCATTTTATAGAACATGCAACTTTTAAAAATAGAAAAATGCTTCAAATAATTAGAAACAGAGTCTAGTGTATCTGTTGATGACTTCCTCAAAACTGTAGGAGTGCTGTAAAAATCGGTCTGCAAAAACATCCAGGGGTGTAGCAGAGTGTAATGGAAGTGTGGCAATTCATGAAGTTTTAAAAATTACTAATGCAGTAAATTGTTCAACTTGCCAATTTTAAGTGACAATATTGTCTCTCTCTGGCTTTAAACAGTTCTGCTGCAGCTTGTCATTATTGTTCTTTTCTGGTGATTGTTGATTTTGTTTTCAATGGGAGGTTTGTCCACAGGATTCTGACACAGGCTTCTTTTCTTCATAAAGAAACAGATTTGTGAGTGTTACTAGTTTTGTCTTTGCCTACCCTTTGCTTCAGGCTTTTTTCTTATACAATCTTTTTCTTTTTTTTGTCTTTTTAAGTAAATTCTTGCTGTTGAAGGTTTCTAAATATCTGTCACCCCGTTTTAAAATAGTATAGATGGAAGTGTTTGACTTAAAAAAATGACTGTAAGGTTGATTGCTTGACTTTTTCTTCTGTCTTCTCCACAGAATTAAGTGCTAAAGAGGCGTAACATACAGGATGATGTTTTAGTTTGAAAATTTCAATGTATTTAATCAGTGTTCATAAGCGAGTGTTTCAAATATTTAAACTTGGGGAGGAAAAAGAATCCAGATTTTTTTATTGAAGATTTTGGTTCAGCTCCACTTTTCAGCATGCTTTTGTACAGCTAACCTAGAGATCTGCCCAGAAACAGTGGCTATTTGCCTGCACTCTTATTTGTCTCTGATATAAGATTGTTCAGAGTATCAGTAATTTTTGCTCCTTTAATTTTAAGAACCTCTTGATAAGAGTTTTCTCTAACATGTTTTGCAGCTTTGAAAAAGTGATTTTGCTAAATATTCTTCAAGCATATTCTTTTCTTAGTAAATATGCTGTTTTGTTTGCTTATTTTCTTTTAAACAGTATTTCAGTCTCTCAAGGAAAAAGATTGTGTACTACACCAGCCATGACCAGCGGAAGCGAGCGAATGCAGCCTTTTTAATAGGTTCATATGCTGTGAGTATTTTTGATCACATGGATACTTTACCCTTCCTGAAGAGACTTCTATGTGTAAAATGGCTTCTCAAGGGGTGCTCCTTTAGGGAGGTGGGCAGATGGTCATTTCATTTGTCTATAAACTGTCTTTGAAAACTCTGGATGAGTTTTAGAGAAACTCAGTCGTCATCCCTAAACTCCATTTATTTTATTACATAGAGAATGGCTTTGGCAGATACCCTGCATGTTTTTCCATAGGATACCATTTTCTTGAATGTTGAAAATCCAAATTGCTTACCTCTAATTGACCATGTTAGAATGAATTGCTTGTCATGTCAGTAGTGAGATTCAGACTGGAAAGGAGAAAATATTTTCCCACAGCCTTCTTAAAGTTACTAAACCAGAGACATAGTGATTATTGAATTTATTTATTTTCTCATTTAACTTTCATAGCCTACTCAGAATAATAGACAGTGTGCCACAGCTCTACTGGTGTTTAAAAGTTAATTGAGGATTTGTTCTGGTTCCTTTTCCTTATAGGTAGCAGATGGACCAGACATATTTCTTTCTCATGATTCCTCTGAGTGTGTATTTTGGTAGTAATATCTTTTATTAGATTTCTGTAATGGCAGTGAGAGAAAAAAGCTCATAAGTTCTTAAGCTTGCAGTTTTTATGCAGCAAATGACCAGGTAATAGTAAACTACTATGGCATGTCCAGTTATTTCCTTGCAGGAGTGTTTTATCCTAATTTAAAAATTTAAATTAGACATCTCAGCCCTACCTGAAACATGAAGGGTTTGTTTGCTGGTAATCTAAGCAGCTCTAGAGGAGATCTGCTCTGTATACTTCTAATTTATAAATGGCAGGTGGAAAAAACACAAATCCAAATTGCATTTGAAATACTGTGGATAACTGTTAAGGTGGACTTGGAAAATACTGGTTTCCTTTTTGTTCTGGTAAGCTTTTTAGGGAATATGACATGAGTTTTCTTGACAGCGGATACATGGGACCAGTATTGCTACATGTCATGTGCCTGTGTAATGGCATAACTATGGGGAATTTCAGCCACATCATGACTCAGAAGGTTGAGAACATCAAAAGGAAAATGTCAGAGAAAAAAAAAAGTTCAGTATTTATTGAACCTGGGTTTTACAATTAGCAGCGCCGCATAGTGAGGTACATAGTGACAGTGGGGAAAGGGAAGAAAACCTTGTCCCTTATAGAAAAAACTGCTTTAAGAACAATAGTTAATATCTCTAAAGTAATTTTTTTTAAGCTTTAACATTGCTTTTTGCATATCAAAAAAAGCTTCAGCTTATCCAAGCTATTCATACTGGGCTTTTTGTGTTGTTAGGATTTTTTTTATTTGTGTATGTGGCAGAAGGAAAGCACTCAGAAGATTCATTATATTAGATTAAAAATGAAGCTACATTTTGGTTGCTGACTTTTCATTGATACAGATGAGTCAGAAAATGTCGCCTTGATTTTTAATGGAATTCATTACTTTTTAGGTGCTGGAGACATACTGTAATGTTTTCCTCTTCATTTCAATATCTTTCCTACTTCAATTATTGCATTGCTCTTGACATCCAAGATACTTTTGATTTTTTTCAGGAGCTTGTTCAGTGTTTCTTTCCCTTTCCTCTTTCCTTTTGTGTTCTTAATATCTTTTTTCTGTTTCCTCCTGGTGTCTTTATTACAAGCATTTATGAGCTGTGTGGACAGACAATGACCAGTGTTATGTTCAAAGTGTCATTAGTGAATGTCTTTGAGCAGACACAGCTTTGAAGGGCCAGAACTTCTGTCAAATAAAACCTGCAGTATTGGGAGAACATGTGGTACAAATTTGCCCCTAATTCCTTGATAAAATGGAAACTCATGTTTTTCCTGAGGTTCTCTGAACTACCCTCTAAGGATCTTTTGTCTACAAGCAAGACCTTAGGCTTTAAATGTAAGCTGTTTTGCAGTAACTCGTGCAACATTAAAGTCTCTCAGTTGCAGCAGTATGTGACTATTTTTTCCAATTTTCTTTTTCTAAAGTATGGGATTAACACAAAACAAATGTTTTGTTGACTTCTGTTAATGGCTGAATCTTTTCTTTGTGTAGGCATGTCTTTTCTGATCTGTATAAATCACAGGAATTGGTCATGAAGGAGTGTAACAGGCATTCTTACGAGTTTAGAGTGCTGGAGGAAGTTCCTGTCAGGTTAAAGATTTTTCAGGTTCAGGGCTGATTTATTTTTTCCCCTCTTGCCCCATCCCTTTTAGGTTATATACTTGAAGAAAACACCAGAAGAAGCTTACAGGATGCTTTTATCTGGATCTAATCCACCATATCTTCCATTTAGGTATGTGAACACAAGAAATGAGCCTACTTCTCTGTTTTGAAGTTTGCTAAAAATTTTGGGGTTTAGATTGCCTCCCAAAAAGGTGTTTCATGTCTGATACAGGTATTGTATGAAAATGACTGATCTCCAGAAAAAAAAAAATTACATCTCGTGTAATTACTTGCTGTTGGTGGGAATAATAAATAATTTAGATTGATTCAAGTATTAAGTAAGACTTAGTCTAGCAAACTGTCAGGTTTTGAAAATAGTTCTTATGATGTTTGTGATTTAGCACTTAAACCTTTTCTTCATAATGCATTGTTTTACTCTTTGGAATTCATTAAAATACTTGAAATTACCTAGTCCCTAGCTAGTGAGACTTACAGGACTGAAGAGGGTTTTATGCTGTTATATTTTCTCTATTTTACAGAACAGATACTGATATTAAGGTACAGAATGTTTTCAGTGAATCATAGATTGATAGAAACTATCTGTCTTTAAACTCTGTGCTAAGGTCACATTGAGGCTTGAATCTAAGGAATTATAGCTCTCATGCCTATCTAATAGGGAGATTTCCAAATATTTTTCATGGTGTGGACTGTGAAATGCCCTTATGCTTTATGAATGAGAATACCTCATGGTATTTTTATGCAAACACTGGCAATAGAATGCAACTGCAAGAAAGTCAATATCCTCCCTTTTAGGGGAATCAGCATTTTCCAAGTAGTGTTCACTGTCAGCCAATGCATTTGCAAATGTAGACCTACCTTGTCTATATCAAATTCCTCTGATTCTTCAGCCACTCAGCAAAGGAAGATCAGATTGTCTCTTCTCATACTTTGCACAGAAGCCAGATGCAGTATAAACTGCTGGGTAGATTTTTTTTTTTTCATGTCAAGGCCAGTTTGACTACGAAATCTTAAGCCATCAGCTACATTTAAAGAAAAGGTATTAAATCAGTGATAGCTTTTATTGACAGAGAATTTATACATTGATCTGATCAATGGTAGCTCTCCAGAACCCAAGAAGTTTACTGAGTTACTGGTATCCATATTTTTTTTCAGCTAATCATAAAAGATACTTGGTACAATGCATTTAAAAAAAAAAAAAAAATCAGTTATTCTAAACGTGTTAGTGTTTTTTACCATCTTCAGGTTCTGTATAAGATACAGGGGTCATGATCTACAGTAAACAATGTCTTGTATGTGCCTTAGCATTGCTTCCATGAGGATCTGCTTCATGATCTTCCCAGGTACTGGTGGTGCTCACCAGCCTGCAGTTCTTTGGCTCTGCCTTTCTACCCTTTTTAAAAATAGGAGTGATATTTCCCTTTTTCCAGTCACTGGGGACTGGGCCTGTCTGCCATGACTTTTCAAATATTGTTGAGAGTGGCTTTACAACGCCAGCCAGTTCCCTCAAGGCCCTGAGGATGAATGCATCTTATCAGGCCCTATAGCTGAATAGCTGTATCTTGTTGACCAACTAAAGAAATTTACTGTTTGGAATTGTAGTAAATTGATTTGTCTTTAGGATTTTCTCACCTCTGCCAAGGTGAAAATTAAGGTATGTAGAAAAGAGGTTTTGTCAGAGTGAAGAAACTTACTTGTCAGGGACCAAAATGGTAAGACAGAAAACTTGGGAGGAGTAATGTGTTTGCAGAACAGTCTCACAGGACCCTGTTTGCTCCAATCAAAGGCTATAGATTCTTGCCTTGCAACTAATTCCTTATAATACTGATTGTAGCAGCAATGATAAGAAAATGCTGTTTCTGCTTGACTGGTAAGGACTAATGAAAGTAATTGTCTCTGATTTCTTGTGAGGCTGATTGGAACCACAGTAACAAATTAATGACACGAAACAATTTCCTGCTAAGTGTTAATTGATTACTCATTGGCAATCCTTGTGAGTTTGAATTAATGAAATTTTATTTCAAAATAGAATAGTTAGCTACTCTAGAATCATTAAAGGAGGAATCAAAAAAAACAGAAGTCACAGCAAGATTTTCTGAGGATAATTTTATATTATATATAAAAAAGCTTTTTGTGTTTCCCTGGGAAGAGTATACTATCCAAAAAACATTGAAGAAGGCAAAGTCCAGCAAGGAGAATACTCAGATTTTGCTCTCTGGGTTGGCAGAATGATTACAAAAGATTAATTGTTTAATTCCATTTGTCAGCTTCAGGAGAAAACAGCAATAAATTTGTGGAGTAGGATATTCTGAAACATAGCTGCTTTGCAGTCTTTTTCCAAGTGTTTCAAGCCCTAGGTTGCTGTGAGAGAAATTATTGTCTAAAGCTAAAGCTTTTGACAGTTATGGGGCTTTAGTGGTGGGTTTTGTCTGGTGTGGGTGGGATCTGGTATGTGTTTGGGCTTTTGTTGCTCTGTTTGGGTTTTTTAAGACAAAGCTTGGTAATGTTAGAGGGAGACATTGTTCTTGAGCCTTGCTGTCTCTAGAAGGAATATAGTGTTGGGAGCTTTTGCTAGAATGATTAAACATCCTGATTTCTTGAGCATTCTTTCTTGCATGGTGTGGGGCTGGAAAGCACTTACGTTTCTTTTGGATCTGCCTTGGACTATGTCAGCTCTTGTCTCTGGATTAGAGCCTGAACAGATTCTGTTACCTGCAGTGTAGTTTGTCCTGCTGGGGAAGATGGCTGTGTAATCTGGCTGTCCTGGAGGGGAGACAAAGAGAGGGAGGAAATAAAATGAAGGATGGTGATAAAATAAGAAGCTAGATGAGAAATGGGAAGTCTGACAGGGAGAGGCTATTTGTCTATGGAGTTCACAGGTGGAGGTTGATATATGCAAGGATCTCAAGAATTACTGGTGCTGGGAGAAGGGCAGGTAGATCTGATGAGGGTCTGCAGTGGGACAATCTGGATTAGCTGGGAATGGGAAAGAAATAATTTAATCATCCTCCCTGATGTTTCAAAGCCTTTGAGACATTTCCTCTTGCCTCCCTTTCCAAGACATTTGGACCATTACTGTTGCAAAATGTAGCACAGTACAGAGGTTCAAGCAATTGAACCTGTGCTGGAAGCAGTAGCCTTAGGTGGTGTCTGCTTGACAGAGACAAGGTGGTGCTGTGAGGAAGTTTGCACACTTTCCTCACCTTTAGTGTCTTGAAAAGGACTAAAATAACGCTTACTCAAAACATAACCAAATGTCTTCCCTCTTTACTCATTTTCTAAGATCAATAAAGGAAATAACTTGGAGATCCTAATCATTGCTATTCAATATTTACTGACTTGAATTCTTGCAGCCTGGAACTTAGATATTATATAACTTCTGTGGTATAGGTCATGTCTGTTTGAATAGTTTAAGAGTTTGTTAGTGAGCAATGATCAGTTAAGTGTTACAAGTGGACTATTTAACAAGTTTGTTAATTTGATACCTGAACTGTCCTCTATTTGAAAAAAAAAAATAGACAGGTTTGAATAGGGAGAAGCTGCAGCATTGTCAGATTCTTTGTGGAATACTGAGGTAGGTTTACATGAAGTGAGCACTGAGAAACTGATCTACTTTCATGCAGCTGAGTGACCTCAAAAAGCCCTAATCGGCTTAGGTCTTCAGCTGGTATTTCATTTAAAGACAGCCTCAGCAAATACAGTTCTGGGGTGGAAAAAAATCAGATTGCTCCTCTTACAAAATTCTTGGAAATTTGTTTTGTTTTGTTTTTATAATGGAAAAGCTAAAGATAACTTGGCAGGATAAGGCACTGCTGTCTTTGAGACACTTTTGTCTTATTTTTGGCTGATTCACTGTCACTTGGTGACGCTCTTGTCTCTTGAAGATCTTATACTGTATCTTCTCACTTCCATTTAAAAAAACCTGCTAACACCACTTAAAATTGTCATGAATACCTACTGAGTTGCCTACTGAGAAGCAGAGTTTCAGATTTTTACCTGAAACTACTTTGTATTGATGAAAAACAAATATATTTTAATATTATTATGTTCAGTCTCTAAATAATGACATGAATTTCTGAGATGGATTTTATTTCGCAGCTTCTGGGGTTTGTTTCTTTATTGGCAAGTACTGGGGAAACTAATTGTTTTGTTATTGACAGCATTTAGAGGTTTGGTGAAAGGGAAAGCATTATGCAGTATTGAGGTCAGCTACAACTGTGAAATCGGATGTGGGATACGCAGCTCTGTAGTGCCAGCTTGGGTTCATACTAAATCTGCATCTCCTAGAAATACTCACATCTTTTCTCATTTTGAAAGTGGAAAGAGTTCTGTCACTGTTTGAAAAGTAAGGTGGCTATTCCTTTGGGCATAAAAGGCACTCCAAGGATACTGTAGTGAAACATGTGTGATCAGTACCTACTTTAATGGTGCACATCAGGAGAAATGGAACATTTGAGACATGGATGCTGGAGGCAGTCCTTGTTAGCTGCCAGCATCTGTGTGCAGGTCACTGGTAACAGCTGGCTGGGAACTGCAGCTGAGGATGCTGTGCACCTGGAATTGACATCTAGGTCAGCTTCACCATCCTCCCTCCCTCTTTTGTAGTGTTTCTTATTAATGGATTAGGGATTATGTGGGGTTTTTTCCTCCAGCATAGTTTTCATGTACAGCACTATCAGCTGCCTTATCAGTCAAAGAAGTAATTCTATATGTACAGAAAAAATAAAAGTTTTGTTCTTGTTACAATAAAACAACATATAAAGTAGAACCTGTCTGCTACAACCATGTCTTATATTCATGTTTCTCTAAATATTTAAATTTGTGGTTTGCACTTGTTGATTTTATTTCTGTTAGCCCCTCCAGAAAACTGGTGCAGCTTTTAAATCCTTTCTGTTATGTGTGTGTTCCCATTAGGGCCCTTCAGTTTTTGCTCACAAGACTTTTTTGTTTGCTAAAAGAATTTTGTGCTAAAATGATCTGTTACCATGTGATATTCAAAATAATAGTGTTATCCATTATCTGTCAAAAATGTATTGTCTGTAAAATTCAATATATTAAGTTTTGATATGTCTGCTTATTCAGTATAATGGAAATACTTTATGGCCTCTCATTTTTCAAACTTCTCTGTTGGATTTGGATATGTAAGATTCATACACATTTCAAAGTTCCCATTCCAAAACATAATAGTTAAGTGTGTTTTAATAATCTAATAATTGGAAAGCATTTTTAGATTGGCCTGCCTGCAATATGACACTACCAAAATAGTAGCTTTTAATTTTCTTAAAACCATTTTCTATGAACACTGCTTGCTCAAAACTGCTAAACTTACTCTGCTCTTAAAGAATAGGAGAGAATTTTCTACTCTTAAAGTAGCTGAGATTGAAGGAGCATATCAAAAACTTTATACTACTTATAGCAAGTTTTATCAAAAAAGGAAAGTTTTCAATGAAAGATTAAAATTTTGAATCAATTATAGATTAAATAGGTATCTGTCTGAACCTAAAATTTTACTATTCTGATAAATTGTAGTTCTTAGGACTTTA
Organism: Haemorhous mexicanus; assembly: GCF_027477595.1. Taxonomy (NCBI): domain Eukaryota; kingdom Metazoa; phylum Chordata; class Aves; order Passeriformes; family Fringillidae; genus Haemorhous; species Haemorhous mexicanus. Next base: position 19,299,238 of record NC_082349.1, on the reverse strand, counting down.
TCTAAGATAGCAAAGAGAAAAGCTGTAAAAGATTCCCTTAATGAGTGATAAGGAAATAATCTGCTCAGGCAGAGTTTGTTAAAATCAAAGTGGTTTGAAGCACACTCCGCAAATACGTTTTTATTTTTCCACAATGCTTTTTTGGTGGTGTGTGTTTGATGGTGAGTCTTACTTTATATTTTACTGACAAGTTGTGATTTTCATGTGGTATACTGAGGTTAAGTCATTTTAATTATATCAGGATAACTTTTAATCACATCTGTAATGAGGCATCAAAATGGAAGCCTGTAAATTAGTTCCAAGCTATTAGTCTTAGTTGCCTGCCCCTGTTAGTGTAACTCAATTAAGATTTGAATATTGGTTAAAGTAAGCTGTGCTTTATTTGCTTCTATCTTTACACAATCCAGAGGAGATGCAAACCTTCCTGTTTCAGGAGAGCATAAATAATTTTGTAAAGAGCATGTAGTTATGTAAAATGTGCACTTAGAGTAGCTTGCAGTATCTAACTGCATTTAGTCTGAGCTACATCTTGGGTAGGGGAGTACTTTAGCCTGAACAAGCTTCTAAAAAGATATCTTTGGACTTCAATTTAGAGTTCTCCAAGGGTATTGCATAGCTTGAATGTATTCTGTTGTTTTCTGCCTTTGCCCTAGTTCTTAATATAATTTTGTGTATATTAAATTAATTTGTATTAAATCTATAGGGATGCTTCATTTGGGAACACCACATACAATCTTACGATCTTGGACTGTTTACAGGGAGTAAATAAGGTAATAACATTTTTTCTTAGCAAAACAGGTTTAAATTGATTTTTAAAACATGAAGAAAAATACTGTTTAAATAGATTATAAAACTTGGTTTCAGAGCACATTTGTGAATGAGTAGTGATGAAACCTAAGTTACTGAGGAGTGTGTTTGAGTACTGATGGTGAAGCAAGGTTGCACTTTGCCTGGCCTGGCCTTTGACAGCTTTTTGAACTTCTCCTTGAGAAGTGGAACATGAAAATGCATCAGGCCTGGCTGGGGACAGTTCTTCATGCAAGACACTGTGCTGGGTCTGCTGATAAATCATTTATAGCCACTGGTGGGAGGGAATGACAGGTTGATGAGGTCAGTGACACAGATACCTAGGTATCTTAAATCTGTGATTTAATCAGAACAGTTTTTGCACATACTTGGCCCCTGCTTTCCCCAAAACACTTGGTTCAGTGTTTGACACTGATCTTTTCAAAGTTTTTTAAAACCAGTTGAAACTAATGTATCTTACTAGTGGTTTGATGTGTCACTTGAAGTAGTCCTGAGCTATTAAGCTCCAGTATTGTTCTCTTAAAAAATTTTACATCAGTTCTTAATTGGGGACCTTTAAATTTTGTTGGTAATTTCCCATTGTTCTTAGTGAAGGGAACAGGCTATAGGAACAGTGCTGTACAGATACTTTATAGACCACTTGTAATTCTTAAAAGTGGCAAAACAAGTGTTTTTTAAAAATTGGAAAAAGAGAGATCAAGCTTAATATTTTTAGTTCTGTGGGGGTGGGAAAGGAGCTGTCAGTTACCAGCAAGACTGTAATTTGTGAGGCATTCTACAGATCTGAAGATCTGAAGTAGTCAGTGCAATCACTGTAATTTATCTGCAGCTAATACATCAAAAGGACGGTGAGAATCAGTTTTTCCTCCTTTGTTCTCATAAAATTTATTATTTAATTTTTGTCTAGTTCACCTACAGAGGTAAAAACGCTTTGGGCAGAAAACATATGCCTTAGTTGAAAGTAGTCTTAGTTTACCTGGCTAAATTTGGTGTTTGTATGTGTGTATGTCATATACATGTAATTCTGGGGGCCTGCAAGTTGTGAAGTGCAGCCAGCCAGCCATGCTTCAATGAAATATATTTTTCAAAATCAGCTGTTCATACAACCTCTCAGTATCTTAGGTTTCATGACAGGTCCACTCACTGAGCCCATCTTGTCTATAACAAAGCTATTTTTCATTTGTCCTAAAAAGATGGTCTGTATGTTGCAAACAATGGCAGTCTGATTATTAGCTTTAAATCACAGATCTGTGATGTGTTCTAATCACACCTTAATTCCAGAATCTTGTGCAATATCTATGTTTTTCAACTGCAGTTGGTTCAGTATAAATATATGCTGCAGAAATGTCTTCTACAAATTTGGAATAAATATTGGCTATGCATTTCATATTCATAGAATTGTTTCCAATATGCAAATCTTTAGTACAAAAATGGCATAATTAATAATAAAAAAAATAACCGAATACAAAAGTTCTTTCAGTCCTGTAATAAATACTGTCTAATGTAGGCTAGTGGACTTTATTGTACCTGTGAAATGTGTATTAAAACAAACAATACAATACATATTGTACATGGCACTGCATTCTGTATATGCCATTTTGCCTAGGTATTATAGTGGTAAAACCAGAGTATCATACTAAGTGCAGAAAATCAATAAACTCTGTGTTCAATGTTTTGTTATGTCCAACTGCATGAAAAGACATTTGGCATAGGAATCATTAAATGAGTGTATGACAAAAAGGGAATTGCTTTTAACTTGTCATCTGCCTTACAGAAAAATCCCCACAAGGTGGGGTGTGTAGAATCAGTGCTACGATTTAAGTGATATGCAACAGCCTTGTGTCCCATCCTCATGTTTTTGGGGGGAAATAATGAGCCTGATGTGTTTCAGTGACATTGTTGGAGTTTTTGTTGTCTGTGTTGTTAATCTGTGCAAAATGCCATGTTGTCTTAATGTAAAAGCTTCAATAAGCCACAACCACAAACATTCAGGGATTCAGTTTTGCTCAAAAAAGTATTGTAAAATGAGATTATTTATTGTATTTCAGTGTAAACTGACACCTTGTTGCCTTTTAGGCCTTGCAGCATGGATTTTTTGACTTTAAGACATTTGATGTGGATGAATATGAACACTATGAGGTTTGTACATTTAATAATGCATTGAATGTGTTCGAGTTACCTAAAATAAGAGTATTCAGTATCCCTCAACTAGAAACATACTGGAAGCACACTTTAATTTGAGTAAAACCCAGTGTTCATATGTAAGGTATGTACATGGAAACCTATATGCTCTTTTTGAAGAACATGCAGGATTACTGTCCTTGCAATTTCAGTGCATCATGTCATAAATCTACTGTTTTCTTGTTGCCTTTCTGCCCTCTGGGACCTCTCTCATGCTTTCCCAGCCTTCTCCCAGGATACAATCCAAGGTTTCTCAGCTGACCCACAGAATGTTTTCTTTCAGCACTTGTTAGCTCCTTCTTTCATTCCTGTTAGTCCCAAATCTATGACAAATTATTTCTAGCCGCATAGATTAAGTAGATTTTGAGGTTTTTTTTAGTAAGGATGCATTATGTGGAATTCTAGTCAAGGAAATACATCCAAAGTATTTCCCTAATGAAGTCCCAGAAAGCTAACAGATGTATTTCACTGTTCTGCCAACTTTCCTACAACCTAGATATAGGTACTCTGGTTGGCTCTAGATGCTTCTAGGACTTTGTAGCATGCACACCTTTATCTGCTGGTAGTAAAAAGTTATCTCAAGCTCTAAAGCTATTGCTTTAGAGAAGCTTTAAAATATGCCATGCTGTATCTGTGGACTGGGCTGTGTGCAGAGGAAATCTCAGGCACAGGTGTATGTACATCTGGTCCAAGAGAGTTGTATGGTCTTTGTCTACCAGGTCTCACTCCAAGGAAGGGAAAAGGTTTTTACTGAAGTCAGTGACAATCATTTAGTTTATTGGACATTGCCTTTGGAACACCTATAAATTCCTCTAGCTGTATTGGTTAAGGAGAAACATATGTAAACTAGAAGTGTACTAAATATTTGAATATAAATTTAACTCTTTTTTTAAACTTGTGTTGCTTTACTGTAGCCAATATTCTTCCCACATTCTTCTGCTCTATTGCAATCTTCAGAAAACTTGGAAGTAATGAGAATAAAGTCGCTGAGTTTGAAAATCTCCATTTTAAAAGCATTTCCTATAGCATTTCCTGTACCTGTATTTCAGGTACATACTGAAATGCTTCATAAATCTTCAAGAAAGTGAAGAGGAATAAACAGTGGAAAAAGTTAATTGACAGCACATCTATACAGTAGATGTCTGCAGTAGGCAGTCTTTAACACAAATCTGCCTATTTCACTAAACTTGAAAGCATTTGTAGAAGGATTTCTGTATCCTGCAGTGTTCCATAGTGATTAGGTTCAAAAATTGGTATAGCTTTTGCAGAATTGCCAAAATTAAATGAACAGGAACTAAAATTTAAAATATGAAATTGCTACTTTTTGCTTACTCCATGTACAAAAAGAAAACCTTGTTCTAAAAACAAATAGTAATTTGGAGTTCTGTATGTATAGTAGGTGTTAGTCTGCTTGAAAAAGAGTCTTAAAATAATTGACTAAAGCTATCCCATTATCTTGTTTAAGGCTTAACATTATTTTAGCGTGTGAAAAGTGCATACATGTGAATGATGTTTATAGTATGCTGTTTGCTGAGTTTAAGAAGCGAGAATTTGGAATCATCTTTAATTTTTTGTCCATTTTTTGGTACGTCTTTTTTTTTTTTTCACAGATCATGTTCAGCTTTATGTTTAGTTATGTCCCATGCTATATTTCAAAAACTTTAAATGTTACAGGTTTTTTGCTATGTAAGGTCTTCAAATGCGTGGTTTTGTAGACAAAAGTTGCATACAACTTAAATGGAGCAGGCTAAAAGGAAATTTTGTTTCATGTTTATAGTTCTTTCATCTTACTATCTTATCAAGGCAGCTAATTCCCCTTTTGTTGGACTGGAAGTAAATTACTGATTGGGTTTTTTAGTAATAATGATGTTTGCAGGTACTGTCAAGCATATACATACACACATATACAGAGATACCTGTAGTCCATATTGATAAAAATTGAAATTATTCGCCATGACCCCTGTAACTCTAAGAAACTTAATCCACAAATAAAACTGGTGATACAAATACAAAAATATTTTTAGTTTGCTAAACAGGACTTCTTCCCTAAAGGGAGCAGGGGTGCTGCAGTGGCGAGATGTCAGTCTGTGATACCGGTGGGGGGCAGGGGTCCTACCTTGGCACTGAGGTTGGTTCTCTAGCCCTTATGCAACCTGGGTCATTTCCAGGAGTTCCCATTGTGGAGGGACATTGGGAGCAAGCCTAATGCTCAGCTAAGCAAACAGTTGGTGAATTGATTACAGTGCTGTCCATTATCAGAACCTTTCACTCATTAGGATGCTCTGACGAGCTGAGAGCTAAAACCACCAGCTTAATAATGCAGCTGAACCAAGTGCCATGTCCTTAAAAGTCATGGTGAGAATAACTGCATTGCCAAACAAGGAATGAGCAGTCTTCAATTAAAGAAAGAAAAGGAGGCAGTTTGGAGCTACAGTTCATGTTACGTATTTCCAAAGAAGCTTTCATTTTCAGCAGTGACAGAATTTGAAGAGCCTTTTTAGGTTTTCATTTAAAAGTGAGCAAGAAATGCAAAATGTCATAGTTTGAAAGTTTATTAAAATCTACTCTTTATTTAATTTACAGTTTTCTTCTGTGATTACTGGCTCATCAGAGCTTATGCCAATATGTAAATTTCAGTTTCTACAGGGAAAGGGTAATTGTTTTGAAAGCTAATTGGTTTTTAATTTGTTTTCTGTGAAGTGAATTTTTTAGCTAGTACCTCAGAAGGAAGCACTTTTCCATAATTTTTGATGAAAACATAGAAGAATGGTGGTGTTTGTCAGTGTTATTAATAGGTGTCCTAAAACACTGAACTCTCTCAAGGAGAAATATCTTACATAAAGGATCTTTCTGCTTTTATTGGAAAACTTAAGCAAGTTTTGTTTACATTTAATTTTATTAAGATCTGAGAAGCAGTTTATGTTTAATTTGTCCCATATAGTTAAGCTAGCTAATTACATTTGAAGTGTTTCATTTTAATGCCACAAGAACACAGTAAAGAGTAAAATAAAATATTGAGTAATTTTTTTTACCTTGTATACACAGATATTAAAATGTTTTTCTCTTCTGAAATTTTTGTAGCGAGTGGAAAATGGCGACTTCAACTGGATTATTCCAGGAAAATTTTTGGCTTTTAGTGGACCACACCCGAAAAGCAAACTTGAAAATGGTATGGTGTATGTTTTAATGCTGTGCTATGATGTTATTTTTCCAGCATGTAAAACCATCACAGCAAAAAAGCAGAAGGTAATAGAGGATTTTAGATCAGTTTTAATCTTCAGAAATAATCATCCAGTGAGCATTGTATATATGCTCATAGAATTTAATTCAAAAAGTTCTGGAATTCTTCTTTGCCAGAAGAATTTGAATTGTTTTAACAGTCAGTAACTTTTCATCCTGTGACAAAGTTCCTGAGAGGCTCAGGTCACTTACTATCCTCCTGGAACCTGACACCTGGTACAGTAAGTGTGCAGAACTAAAGGTGAGTTGCATTAAACACAGAAGACTGTGTTAAGAGTTTTGTGGCACAGTCCAGGAAAGACTGTTAGAAGAAGCTTGCCTTTCCTACTGAATATACTTGGGGTAATGTGAAGAACCTGGGGAATGTGATTCTAGTGGAATAAAAAAAAAGAAAAACTTGGCTGCTTGACTGACAGAGGGAAAGTAGAGATTTGGTCTAGCTAAAAGGAAAATCAGTCACTTAGATACTACCAGCAGGGGTTTTTAAAATTTGACTATATTATTTGTGCCATGTCATGTTGTTTATGTGAGCATATTTTCTGAATATCTACCTGCCCTCCCCATTCCCTTCTTCTGCTCTCTCATGTTTCTTTATGACTGAAATGCTGCCAGTTACAAAGTGTGCCCTGAAAATTTAAGCAAAATCCAGAAAGAAAGTATTTTGATTGGTTTGGGTTTCTTCCCCAATCATTGTTGCAGCCCTTTCTTGTAGAATGTTTTTCTAAATTTACTTAAATTGTTCCATGGAATTGGGAAAACCTGTGTTTTATTTATAACATATATAACTGAAAATTATTAAATTAATACACTTAAAATCCAGTTATGGAACTATAAATAATCCTCTCTCAGGTGATTGCAGGTACACATTACAAAGCTACATTTGCCTCGTTATCTTGACTTGAATTGCATTTGCTAATGCTTATATGACATGAGCAGCTGTCTTGTGGTTGGTCATTGACCTCTCTCCCTGTCCCCCCATCTTGATCTAGAGGATCCTTTTGTCTCTTAACTGAGAATCAAGGCAATAAAGCTCTCTTACTTCCCAGTCGGATGGGAATATTTTTGGTACTGCAGTTTATCCTTTGACTGTTTCTCTTGTCCATAATATAGATGAGCAATCTATTTTCCATGAAAACAGTATTTCCTCTTCAATCATGCTTTTATTCTTTGATCTGCAGCTTGACTCTAGATAAACAGCTGTTTTGAAATGCTGAATTCATATATGTCCCCAGCTTGATGTATAAATCTCCTTGCAGAGAATAACAGGGGCTTAATGTGAGACAGAATCTATGTGAAACACTGTACTGTTTTAACTTTTTGTCTCCTAATACCTTTTATAATAAAAGTAGTCTTAATGAGCATTTTTGGACAATTTTTTTATATCACTTAAAATGTCTATTCTGAATAAAGTATTAAAGCATTTTTAGTATTAGTGTGTTTATTATTCAAGAAGTTTTCAGGGGCTATTTTGATTAGAGGGATTTTGAACTTCATAAACCTAGGACATTAAATGATTGTGGCTTTATTTTTTTAATAGGTTATCCTCTTCATGCACCTGAAGCCTACTTTCCTTATTTCAAGAAGCATAACATCACAACAATCATAAGACTAAACAAAAAGATTTATGAGGCAAAACGCTTTACTGATGCTGGTTTTGAGCACTATGATCTGTTCTTCATTGATGGCAGCACACCAAGTGACAGTATAGTGCAGAGGTTCCTGAACATCTGTGAAAATGCTGGTGGTGCCATTGCTGTACATTGCAAAGGTATGTGCACCTGTTCATTTCTGACTGAAGTTCAAAATAAGTATAAATCCATAGAGTGTATCCCAGAAATACAGCATTTAAGAACACTTTCAGATTGTGAGTAATAATGCTTTATGGTGCTTGACTAAATATATGCTAAATATTTGTTCTTTTCCTGTGTATATGTAGTCCTTACATCCTACAGTGTTATTTGCAGGAACTGACAATCTGTTGTTCATTGTTCTGTGGATTTTTTTTTTTATGACTTGAAGTCTTGAGATTTAGTTGATGCAGGTTTCTTTTTTGCATTCTGCTTTCACAGCGTTATGGTAATTGGCTAGGAAGTGCAAAACACTAAAAGGTTTTCTTTGTGCTTTTTGACTGTTCTACATTTTTCTGTGGAGTATGAATTCCACATTTCAAGTTGATGTGAGTTATTGTGATGCCAGCATTTCAAACCAGCCTAATTCAGCAAACCAGCCAGAAAATGCACAAAACATGCTTAGTCAAGAGGGATTAACAAAGGCTTTTAAGGGTTCAGCTTGATTTATGTTTAGAGTTGTGTAAGGACATTGTGGAGACAAATGTCTTGCCTGATCAGAAGCAAGAATAGTACTATTCATAATTTTCTCATGAACAATAAATATGCATATCAAAGATAAACAGGTTTATTTTCCAACAAGTTGTTACTGTTGCTAGAACCCAGAAGCTTTGATAAGCTGGGCATCTGCTAATTGGCTAAATAAGAGCATAAACCATTGATTAGCAGGAGGTTGTTAGTAAGTTATTGTCCAGGCTTAGCTGCTAAAGGAATATAACATACTTGGTAGTGAGTTAGAGATGTGCTTTCTACACTGAAGTATTTTTGGTCTTTTGTCTGACCATTTAGTAAGCAAATCAACCATCTTGTTCTTTTTAGTTTTTATACCACCCGAAATAATCCTCTACAGTGTTAAATCAACAGTTAACTCAGGCCTAACTCAGTCAGAGTTATATTGCAGAGATGTTCTGAGCACAGCTATCACTCTAGAAACTGTTTGTCTCAGATGAGATAGAACAGCCAATTGCAAAGGATTGTAATGGGAAGTTTGTACATTAGCAGAATGTTGGAGGAAAGAAATGAAATCAATACTTCGCCTTTTAAATGAGTCTTCAGAGCTTGTCTTCCAAGCTACAGTTATGGACCCTCACTAGGGGTGAACATCTACCTTCACCCTGCCTAAATCATGTTCACTTTCAAAAAAGTCAGAGTTAGTGGTTAAATATAAAGAGCTGATAGTTGTGTATAGAATTGGCAGCAGAGATGTCTGGCTGCTTGGGGAGTTTCCATTTGAATAGTTGTTGGTGCTTAAATAATAGTAAAAGCTAATTTCTCTGTGTCTCTGTCGTCCCCTTAAAAACAGGACTAGTTTGGGATTTTTAGGCAATGGGTAAAATTTTTTTAAGCTGTTGATATCTAGAATTATACACTGGTCAACAGTCATTGCTGTTTGTACAGATAGCAGTGAATAGTTTTATTATGTGCTGGTTTCAAAACTGATGCAAAAAGAAAAACCCACTGAGTTGCTCTCTGTTGAGATGTGACATATTTGCATCATGAGTTTTAGGTACTTGTGCTGGCCTCTCAAAGGTGCTTTGATTATGGTTTTTTACTGGTATCATAAATGTGAAATTGGTATCCAGCTTGATCACGGCTTTTTAAAAAATATTAGCCTTTGTTTAAAAAAAGTTTGGAGTAGAATTTCTCAAGTGCCATGAGTGATCACTGTTACAAGTGTTCTTTTAAACCTTAACCTTTCCAAAGTATGAAAGATTTGTCTCTATATCTACAGCATTGAAATTAAATTGTGTGATTAATTTCTGATTCAATGTCCCATTTTTCACCATATCAGTATTTGAAGAAATAACATTGCATGAAAGTTTTCTTATATCCCATACTTTTACTTGATAATTCTGGAGTGCTCATCCCTTCATATGTGGCTGTTGATTCTTGTGTTTCTGTAGCTGGCCTGGGGAGAACAGGAACGCTGATTGCCTGTTACATCATGAAACACTACAAGTTCACACATGGTGAAGCCATTGCTTGGATAAGAATATGTCGCCCAGGCTCTATTATAGGACCCCAGCAACACTTCTTGGAAGAGTATGTGTGTATATATATATACATATATATGTACCTTCTTTGCTCCTCTCCATCCCTGTCCATCTTGCATGAGTTATAGGATCTAATTTGTCTACTGACATTTGTAAGTTATTGTCTGTTCAAAAGATTTAAGGTTAGTTAATAGGGAATTGAAGTGTGAGTTACTCAGAAGCAGTCAGCTTCTCTGGAGTTCTGTGCATTTTGTCCCCTTGGAGGGGCACAGGGCCTCAAGACTGAATTCTGTATAATCAGTTATGCTACACATGATGTATATAAAAACACTGTTTTATATTATTTTTTAAGTTGTGTTTTAAGAGCCTTTAAAATATGATTGCAAAAACCTGTTTAGTTAGCCTCTTTCCCCAGAAGGATTTGAGAAAATGAAGTTTTAGTACTGTTATGACTACAGACTAATATGGTGATTCTGAAGGGGGTTTTGTTGTTTTTTAGTTGTGAGGTTTTAAAGTTTTTTGTGATAGACATGTGAATTTTTTTTCCAGATGATGATGTGCAGAAGATTCAAATGTTGGCAGTCTGTAAGCATGGCATGTTTTCATATGGTTTTTTATATGTATGCAAATTTGCTGATGTGAATTTTCTTTGGTTTTGTATCCTGAAGGAAGCAAGCAATGTTATGGCAGGAGGGAGATCTCATCCGATCAAAGCAGAAACAGCAAGGAGTCGATGGAAACATTAACAGAGTTCTTAGTGGCTTAAATGACATTTCCATCAGTGACAGTCTGAACAAAGCACCAGACTCGGATCAATTCAAGGAGGTCAGTGTCCTTAGGAAAAATTTCAAGCAGACTGAAGCTGAGCCTTTAATAACTAGCTATAGATAACTTCTAAATATTTTTAGGACATAAATAGAACAAATCTCCACTTAATAAAAAAGTTCAAGAAATATTTAAAACTGTTACAGGTAGTTTTTCAAGCTTCCAAAAGTTTGCATTATTTCAAGTCATTGTCTCAGGATTTTCAGTTGTTTTCTTGAGCATGAAGGAATACAAAAAGTCAGCTTTCCTCCCGGAAACCAAAAATCTGCTTATTCCAAGATTTTAACTAATAATAATAATGCAGGTGTGCATAGATGTCCAACAGATTCTTGAAGTAAATAAATGCTGGCATTAGGCTTGAGCATCATGAACTTTGAGGTCAGGTTCTGCAAAAATGTGAGTGTGTTTGTACAGAGGTGCATTTCTTGTACCAGCACAAAGCACTTCTGTCTGCAGAAGACACTAGAGCAGCCTTCTGGGTTCTGATCTTCGTGAAGGGAGACACTCAGTGCTTTCAAACTACACTGCTCCTAGGATTTGATAGATTCCCTTGCTTTCATGCTTTTATTTCCCAGAATGATTCTGAAGGCAAAGATGTGGAAGCTCAGGATGGGATGACACAGGGAGATAAGCTGAACGCCTTAAAAAGTCGTAGACAGCCTTGTTCTGCTACCACTGGAGCTCTGAGGTAATTACCAGTCTGAGGTCATTTGCAGTTTTAAATTCTGTCCATGCTATCAGATCCATGTGGCAAGTCCATGATCTTGTTTAAGGCAGAGGTACTACCTGTACCACTTTCTGTGGTGGAAACTTCTCCAGGTATGTATCTATTAGTTGCAGATTTGGTTTGTTAATCTTTTTCTTCTCTCATTTTTTGCCCTCTGCCTCCCTTTTTAGGGATGCCTTTTTACTGTGTAGCAATAAAAGATAATGTAAAAAAACACTTCAAAATTTTCAAATTTATATCTGGTATTTTAGAACTTACAACTTGAACAAAATATTCTTAATCAAACTTAGTTGTCTTTCTATAATTACTTTTCTGTACTCCTTATAGAAATTTAGAGTTTTTCAGAACCAATAAAAATGTGAACTTTGAAATTAAACCTGAAGTAACTTTCTGTTCTCTTACTGTAAATTAAAGCATTGCTTGTCAATAATTCTAACTTTTATTTTTGTATTTTAAGCCAACCTGAGACTCACAGATATGATTTGGCAGAGGGGAAAGTGTTTTTATCCTTTGATAAAGATTGCTGCTTTTGTTTCTTTAGGCTGCAAGACATGAAACTGAACACCTGGTCAATATCACAACCCTTCAGGTACTGACTTAAGTTCTAGTTCTAAATGTATGTCACTTGACTAGGATCTTAATTTTCAGTGGTTTAGATCATTGCAAATCAATTGATGTGATCACTATTTCAAACTTCTCAGCATAGGCAGGTAACAAACCTTTTTAAACAGCTGCAAATTGCATGCCTCACCCCAGTGAATCTAAAATAAAATATGTAAGACAAAATTTCTATCATTATCAAGCATTAATACTGAAAAAAGCACATTTTTTTTCAGTTTTGTGACTGAATTTTTGAGTTGGATTTTTCCAGATGGCTAACATTGGAAATTATTGTTTTACCCTTTCTTGGTGTGTAATTAAAGCTGCTCAATGTCATTTTCCCTCTGTGTTTGTAGTTGGAGATCTGCACCCAAGTTTTTTCATTCTTTAAGGTCTGATTGGTGTATCCCCTAATCTAGGGCTAGAGAAAATACATTTTTTCAATTAATTAATGTGGACAGCTGTAATAGCAACAATTTGAGTAGGCCAGTGCAACATACATACAGCTCATTATCAACACATGAAGGATTTTGTCATTAAGAATCCCTCCCTAGAAAGCTGCCTGTTCTGTGCAACTTTGTGAAAGTTTTCATTTGGAAATGATGCTGACCTGAAAAAGCTGCAATTTTGGGTTTTTCTACTCGTACTTGCTCTATAAGCTCAAAAAGTACTCTTAATGAAGTTTACATTTAGAGTTCTAAAATTTATGATAAAACTTACAATAAATCTATAAAAAATGGACACTTGGCCTTCATAAATTATCAAGGTGAAAAGTAGCTTGTAACTTTTTAATAAGGTTCAGCAGGGGAAATAATTGGAGTGGATATCTGGAAAGTTTTTTTAAAAAATATGTTTTAGCAAGCAAACTTGAGTTTTTGCTGTTGAGTTCTGAGACTTGAGAATTCACAATTTTTAAAATAGCAATCTATGTATTGATAGATTATGTGTGTTGGAGATGTATATTTTAATTATAAAATCTTGCTTCTCACTGGAACTCTGCACTCTTTTAGACTGACTACTTCAGGTAGCGCAGAAGGATCCATATCTCCTCTGAAGGCCTCCAGAGTGATGGCAGTCACTTCACCATCTGCAGAAAGAATAAGCAGACTTTCCACATCCTCAGGCTCTACCCTTAAAAGGTTTTTTTCTTCTCTTTTTGGTATAAATGCTTGCAGTATCCCACAGTGGTTGTCAGCACATCTGCAGCCTATGAAGTGCTTGCTCTTATTGGCTCTAAGAAGACTTGGATTTACTTACAGTGATTTGCTGTTCCACTAGCCAAACTTTAGTTGCCTACAGATTTAAAAAACAAGCAAAACCCAAAATCTGTCCTACTGGTCTGAGAGTTTTATATAGATTGTGTCATCAGAAACAGTACTGTCTTAAGTGGGTTGTCAAGGTTTCCTTCATTTATCTCAGTTTATAGATGTTTTGTAGATATTCCCACTAGCCTATATACTATTACTCTCAGAATATGGAGTGGTAATTAATTTTTTTATGAACCCTTGATTTATTACTATTTAGCTCCATTATAACTATTGTCCTAAGTAATTATAAATATTAAATTACACTCAGAATGATTAATGCATTTTTAATAAATATGTGCACAAATATTTGCCTGATCAGAGTAACCAGCTTGAGGTATCTCAGGACACCCTATTTCTAGTCTCAAATTTTGTCATATTACTCCTTGGTTACTTGAAGGTTTGAATCACAAAACTGATAGCAAGAAACAGAGGAGGAGTCCTTAAACTGTTCCATGTACACAAACTACTTCAGTGTAAATCAGATACTCCCTAAGCCTTTTAACACCATCTCCTGCATGCATGTATGGTTTGACAGAGGCGAAAGCTGGTCATGGTGTAGTGCTTGAATAAGCAACACTTGGAAAGTCCTTACAAAGAATTCTGCTTTTCGTTAATTAGGAGCTAGAAATGAACCGGTGTGCAAACACAGATTATTTCAGAATGGTGTGTGTTATTCACCTAATGTCTTCTGAATTGTGTGTTACATTTTCGTATTTATCTCTACATACCTTGTGAATATTTTTTTCCCTGCATGTGTTTCCCATTCAGCGTTTCCATAAACTCCAGACTAGCCAGTTCTCTAGGGAACCTGTATGATTCTTCAGATGGTGATGAGAGCAATATGACATCATCGTCCTCTAGGACAGGTTTTTCTGTAAGCCCTATCTCCAGTCACCTGAATGGCAGCTTGCAGCTGCCACACAGAAAAAACCATGAACTGAACAACAACTTATACAACAGAAACAGCAGTAGTGGCAACAACCTGAGCAGCCCAAGCAATTTTCACAGCGACGTGACAGATGAGTATGCACCAGCCTTCCTTTATGGGCCTTACAGCTCCTCCAGCAGCATACCAGAGGCCATTCCTGTAAGTCATAGTCACAACAGCACTTTCAGGCAGCTCACTGATGCTTTTCTTCCTTGCTTCTGTGAGCAAAACTGTTGCAAAAAAAATCTTAACTCAGCATAATTCTCCAGCTTCCTCTAATGTTTCTGAACAGCACCTTTGTCTGTAACCTATCATTTCAGCTGCTTTTCTTCCCCATCTCTTCTAAGCATCTGTTACATGGAAGCTTCATGAACGTAATGAACTTTACATCTTTTCTGATAACTTTTTCTATGGACCTTCTTACCTTTTGGATTGTATTTCAAATTATCCATAACACAGTCTATAAGTTAATTATGTGTCTTCATGTCTGTGCAGTAAAAGATTTTAAGAAGCCCTTGTGTGGACCTTAGTAAACAGAAGATAGAACATCCTTAAAGATAAGGCTTATTTGAGCAATTAATGCTCTTGACTTGAAACCTACTCTTTTTCTAGCACTAAATGTGGCAAGTAATATAAGCAAGATTTTTCTGATGGTCTCACATTGAAGCAACTCTGGCGCCTTGGGCTTTTGTGCTCTTTTTCTGTGTAAAAGAGTCTGTATAAAGAGGATGTACTGATAAACAAATGCACTTGAAAGTGTTTCTATACGAAATGTAGAGAAGAGAGACTAGAGAAGCTTCAGTTATGAAATCAGAAACAGCTTCATCTATTCTAGGGAAAACAAAATCATATCTACTACTATAAATCTAAAACCAATTTAAAATACCTGATTTCCAAGGATTTGATAGCCTACTAATTATAAAAAATAGTACACTGTTTTTAATAGATTTTGCTTATGATTAAGGGAGCCTGTCAGCCTGTCTCGACTAGTTCTGACACTTAGGATTTTTATTTTTTTTTACTGGGTGGAAATAAAATTGTCTTTGTGCAAAATTAACTTCAGAGTATAGCACATCACTCTTCTGTTTCCTTAGCACTGATCAATTGTTTCATATAAAAAAGCTCTAGTGTTATACCTGCTGGTGGTTTTGGGTGTGGTGAGTGTGTCTTAAAACAGCTAATAACATTCATAGCATGTACCTTGGATGTCCTGCCAAAGGTCATTCACAGGCTGTGTTCTTTTCTTCCTGCAGAAGTGGAGGACCTACCCTCTTGTTAGCAGCTCGGTTGTGGCACCACTCACAGTTCAGAACCCCCATCTCTGTAGCTTGGGAGTATGAATTGCTATTTCTGAGGATAGATGACAATAGGAAATAAAATCTCATTATTCCATTGTGGAATTAAATTGCATGTGTGACTGAAATGTAATCTGTATAAACAGAACATTGAAGTTAGTTGAGGGAACGTGATTCTGTATTCTCTAACTCAGTGAGTTCTTCCTACTGTGGTAGAATCTGCTTAACTAAAGCAGCTCTTCAAAATACTTGATGCTTTCATACTCCTTGTTTAAAAAAAAAAAAAAAAATTAGCTTCTTTCCACTACAGTTTATTTGGAAATAAATGCTGATATTCCATGATCTTAGAATCACTGTTCTGCACTGTGTTTAAAATTGAGTTTATACTTTACTTTGAACAGCAGCAGTAACTTTTTGCAAGGGAGTTCTTAAATGTTGCCACATCCTCACCTCTTTAATTTGACTCTGTTTTTTCCTGCTACATGGGATTGTAATCAACTGTATATAATTGAGATTTTTCAAGTGAGATATAGAAACTGTGAAACTGAAACAAGAGGACTGTTCTTGTTTAACTAATTTGGTTTAATTTCTTCAGGCATAGAGATGAAGAGAGAGGTGAAAAGCTGTATATCAAGCCAGGAAGGAATGTTTGTTTGAGATATATTGATGAGTCTTCCATTTGTTCATGCATTCTGTTTGCTCTGGAAAGTCATCCTTTTTAGGGGTTCCCAGTTTTCAATCCAATATGCTGACAAAAATTCAGTCCTCAGAAGTTCAGTCCTCTGCTCCTGTTGAGTATACTGGAACTAAAAGTCAGTACACCACCAGTGGATGAGAGCAATCACTCATCTGAATAATAAGTGGTAAATTGGCTGATTTGTTTTTTCTTTTTTAATGTCTCACTTTCAATACTGTCTCATATTTAATGTATTGAACAATAATTCCTTGGAGAGTCAGTCCATTCCCATTCTTTTCAGTTGTTTCTTTTGTGAATTATATGCTGTCAACTGCATTTTTAGAGGTTTTTTTTCATATTTTACTTACAGCTACATATTATGCATAAAGCATATGCATGTAAACTTACATGCAGCATCCTAAGGCAAGAAACTCCTTGTAATTACAATATGACTTAGTCATGAAAATAAGCTGACACCATTCACAATAGGCCAGAATTTACAAGGGTAACTGACAATGTTAAGAATTACAGAAACAGTAAGCCTGTTTTCCTCAAGCAGCTTTAAAGGTTGAATGTAAATATAAAGTCTTAAAAGCTAAGAACTGTCACCTCCTTTGGAGAGGTAGTTGCAGTAACTTAATGCTACAAATGATTTTTTACAGTGAAAGCCAGGTTAGTGGGTCTGTTCCATAGGCGTAGGACATGAAATTAAGTGTTGGTGACACTTCAGGTTTCTTTTGTATCTAGATAGTTACAGAAGTGTAGGGTAGTGCTGTGTTTCTCCTTCATCTCATAAACCCTCGAGGTGCAACATAGTTGGCTTTGACACAAAAAATCCCCAAATCTGTGTGGGGAGTGGTTGTGGGTTACAATGTAACTTCCAGAATTGTAGCATGCCTTTCTTTATTAGACAAGGATGACTCAGGAAAAGGGAGAAAATCAAGCAATGTTGGTTTCTGTGTAGTTTAAGGAAGAAGAAAGAGCAATTCCTGAACAGGTGAAATAGCCATGTTGACAGCAGAGAGGTGTTTACAGCTCTGTGCATTGCAGTGAAGAAGGAAATTAATTGTTGTCTCTCTGCAGTAGAACTGTTAAGTGACTTAAACCATTAATTTAAATGAAATACCTTAGGCAGAGTGTAAAGTTTTAGATTGAATGGAAAGCATTTTTAAAGAAAAAAACCTTTCCAAAATGCACTATTCTCCTGTTATAAGAACATCTTTCATTTTCTTCCTACCTATCTTAATGACTTAATAATGCATGGAAGGCTATAAGGGATATAAAGGATATAGCCTTTGAATAATTCTTGGCTTGATATTGCTTGCTCTTGAGGAGTAGAGGTTATACACAGTCAAATGCAGCAAGGTCTTTAAACAGGATTCTATCTCCAGTCTTTGAAGAGTGAGGTGAGCTAAAAATACTCTATTTTATATATTATATGCTGTGATGTGAGAAGCAGCATTTCTTAGAGTCATGCCATGCAGAGTCTACATAGCAAAGTGCAGGTTTCTGATTTACCTGTGAAGTAATATTCTTTCAATATAATAATGGCTAAAAAGTGTTCCTGTTTGCAATGTGTTTCAGATATGAAAACATATATTTTCTGATTAATGCATTTGCTTCTAAATGTACCCTGTAGCACTGTGCATCTCTCTGTCACAGAGGAGTGCATTAAATTGTTACCCACTTCATGCACAATTGACTGAGTGCAGTCACTGTGATGTCCTGAGGTTTAAGACAAGAGTAGGTTTTTCAATCATTTAATCTCTGAATGCTTTCTGTCTCATAGTGGGCAGCTCACTGGCAAATATACAGATGGTTTCTTTTGAGGGCAACATAATTTTTCTGAAAGACTAGTTCCACTGATTGAACAGAGTCATGCTTTAAACTATTTCACTTTTAACCTGAAACTTCCTGTATCTCTTTATTATGTCAATGTTACAGCCCTTTGTTGTCTTATTTTCTTATTGTGGAGTTATCTCATGCTACTCATCTCAACTTGATTTTCTTTTGATAAGCTAAGTTAGCTCAAAAATCCTTTTGGAAAGTGTTCAAATTATTTAGGTTTTTTAAATCATTCTAGTCAGGAAAGCTGCTATGCAGTGCTACCCTGCCTATAACTACATACCTTCTTTTAAATTCTTTGACTGTAATGCACTGGGAGCTGAGGGGGAGGGGGGAAAGAAAAAGACTTCTTACCATTGATGATAGTGACTTCTGTTTATTTTATCTGAGTCCCATGTCCTGCATTCCTGGAGGGATTTTTGGTTTGATTTGGGTTTTTTTTTCCACGTGGAATTCTGTGGAGAAGCATCATCTTTTTTCTTTTTAGTTGGTTGGTTGGGGTTTTTTTTTCTCCTTCCCTTCCCCTCGTCTTCTGGGACCAATTAACCCATCAAGGAAGATTGGTTTTTCCTCACCACTTCAGCCCCTGACATGCAGCTGTTTTGCTTTTGGTGGCACTTACCAGTGGTCTAAAGCTCATCAGCAAAATATGGAGCAGTATCAAGCTACCAGTTCTGGCAGAATTCTTTTAAAAACAGGATTCTCTTTCATCATTTCCACTTCACTGCCTTAGATGCTGAAATTCCTTGAAGTCGTGACAGCCCAGCCAAGGCTTGTTGCAGTGTTTGTGTTCTTTCTAATTGGAGCATATCAGGTGATGTACCTGACAGAAGTTTACATGTCCTGGTGTTCTGTTTATGCATTTAGCCCAAAGGACTCTTGAATGATACTGATTAATTCCTTTTCTCTTAATTGCCAAAATCTCCCTTCCCTGAGTTAGATATCAAGCTAACCAGCTGTAATCATGCAGTGCTTTTATTTCAGAAAATTACCTTATCACTCTTACTTATCTATCTTTGTTACCATGAGTGGTTCAGGAGCATTTTGAAATGGCTAGCACAGCAGTTTTTCAGTTCTAGTTTATGTTCACTAAACTCATTAGTGAGTTTTTCCTGCAGTATGGAGAGAAGGTTATTCACTGATCTTTTTTTTCCAATATTTTGCAACGAAACAGCATTAATACAGCTGTTCCACATTCCACTTAACAAAAAGAAAAAAATAAAAAAATAAGCATGACTGTAACTATTGTCTGACATGTATTTTTCTCTAATGGTATTTGTCCTTCATCAGTGCAAGCTTATATTCCACTTTATTGTGTTTATGCTGATGAACTAGAAGAAAAGCTTGATTTTTCAAAGAAATAAAAAGAAAATTTGCTGTTCCAGTAAATACAATAAATATTTTATTTTACAAAGTGTGTGTTTTGATTAAACAGAACGTCTCACAATAACATTTGCAAAATTACTCTCTTCAACTATATTCACACTTAAGGTACTGCTAAAAGATTTTTGCTTTGTTCTTACAATAATTCTAAATCCAAATATCGCTCTTTAAAATGTATTTTTATTGGAGAATATGTAACTGGGTAGTCTTAAGATGAGTCACCTTTTGCTTCTATAGCTGTCATGGAAACTGGCAAGATGGAAACATTGCCAAAAAATTGAGACGTGTTGGCAGTGTTTTAAATTCATATACATCATCTTTACCTGTAACATGGTTTTTCTTAATCAGAATTACCATTAATGAAGATAGGATAGGCTTTGCAAAAACCAAGCACTAGTGCATCTTGCTGATGTGCAAATTGATCAGAGCCACAGACTTCATGTGTGTGTACATTTTGTCTAATGCACCCTGAGTTAGTTAGTGGCTCTTGTGTATTCACAGTGGTTCTTGTTGCCTGCAGCAACACTCCTATTGCAGCAGTGTTTTAGGAGAGTTGATGCACGATTCCAAAAACTTAAGTTACGTTTTTGCAGTTATCTGGGGAGAGGGCATGTTCCAATCCTAACAAATAGGCCTGAATGCTGTGGGGTTATTCTGTCTTGAAACAGTTCAAATTCAGGCTGGCTTGGTCCTGCAGTCCCAAATCAGCAAATACAGTTCTAATGCCTCAGTGCATTTGGTGCTGATTTTCTCTCCATGAAGCTTTCTGTGCCTCCTCTTGAAGAAAAATGAAAGTAATCTAAGCAGTTGTTTCAGCATAAACTTCATTAGATATCCTTAACTGTGGTGAGACCATCTAATCCTTAGTTCTTTATTTACATGTCTGTTACTTGGGTATAAAATGGCAAGCCTGACACAGCATGGGATCACTGTAGGAATACACATTGAGATTTCTTCTCCATCAACTGATTTTATACTCTCATCTTGGCAATTCAGCAGTCAATTTTGTTTGGGTTTTTTTTTCTTCTATTTTTAACTCTATTTTAAATAAGATTTTATTAAATCTAGCAAATTACTTGTAAAAATGGATTGGTGGGTTTTTGTTAGTTTTAATGAAACTTTTGGAAGCATAGGCCATGCTTTGATTCATGGCAAATGTTAATTTTAAAATAGAAAACTCCTCAAAAGATTTAAAAGAAAAGCAGGGAAAAAAGCACAATTACAGGCTTTGAAACTTTGCAGTCAATCTCTTTAGACATGTGAAGAGATTTGAACACAAATGACTTTTCTGAAAATGCAAAAAAAAAATCAAAACAACAAGCCTCTCCTGCTATATTTAAATTTTTCAAACTCAAATGTGAGTCTGTATACTTTACAATAGCTCAGTTGTTACAGGTATGACCATGTTTTTAGAGATAGAAATTTATGTGAAGTCACATAGATTAATCTGAAGAAAAAGGCTCTTTAGATTTAATTATTTCCCTGTATTCAGAAAAGATTTTAAGACATTAGGAAGAAATCAGAGGGATGTAAGGTAGAGTTATGATGAGGGTGGGAACACACTGAAAATCATATTTCTGCATTTGAAAGTAAATAAACTGTGCCTACCCATCTGTAATGAAAATTACCAAAACATGCTATCCTATTTCCAAACAATATATGCTGCTGGATATTTGGGGGTTCTTAATGTGTTTTCTTGATGGTTTTTTCCCATATTTTTTGTAACTTGGATGGCTAACAATTTTAAGAATTGCAGTTTAAACTTCACAATCTTTAATTTATGATTTGCTTCTTCCATTGAAATCATGATGTAGAATTCCTGATTCCTGCTGTCTGCTGAGTAAAAGGCTGATGTTCTCAGTTCTTTGTAACTAACACTTGCTGGTTTTAAGAGTATAAAGTGCTTTCTGGTCACCTTTCATCTGTCCAAGGTTAAAGTAATCTTTTACTCAACAACATATGAGAGTATATAACCACACTTCATGCTTTTTTAAATGTTTGTTAATCAGCTTTACTTGGGATTCTATCTTGATGGATCCATTTCAAATACTGCACTAATTAAGTGTAGCCATCTTTCCAGTTGTTAAAATGCACTTCTGAAAATGAGAAGCTTTTGATGATCATTAAGAGAGGAGAAGTTTCAAGTGCTCATTAATGGAGGCTATTCCTTCTGCCTTGCTCTTACTAAAACCAGACCTTAATTCAGTGGTATTCAAATCTATATGCTGACAGCACTTTTTCTACCTAGGAAAAGAATATCCAGATGGTCTCAAATCTTCAAGATGTGAAAATGCATTTAAAAGACAACTTTGAAAATATACATTGAGACTTAGAATATAGGGGGGAAGTAGTTACTAGTTAGAGCTATAAAGCTGTATATAAATGTATCATGCACTTGTACTAATGGGTTTCATTATGGGTGCCAAAGAGCATTTTCTGTAATGACTAGTTAGGAATAGTAGGAAAATGGAAGGGAAGACTGTGAGGGTCTAGTCTGTCTTAAGAGTCATGTTGGTCTCCAGTAGTTCTCTCTAATTCTGAAGAATTGATGCTGTTTTAAAATACATTTGGGGGTTTTACTTGCTCTTTATTTATAACCATACTAATCTGGGACAGCTCATCAGTGTACAAGACTTATATTCATCAGAATGACTTCTTAAACACATCTGTATAGGAGCTAATAAAATGACTGGATACTGTCTAAGCTGATTAACTTTTTAATAAAACTTTAGACTTCCGTAGAAACAGAAACTTTATTTATGTAAATAAATAAAGTAGAGCAGGTTATGATTTTCTCTTAATTATACTGACTTCTTACTAATCCAGATGAACCATTTGCAGTGCTTCATTTTGATCTGGTTTTGATAGTCATACATAAACTTATGCATCTGTGTAATTACTGATGTAGCTTTTTTCCTCAATAATGAACTACATCATGTGTTTCCTGTATCATTATCTGAATCAACATCTTAAGTAAGCTGACTTTTACAGTAGCAGTTGGCTTCTCATTCAGGATAAATGGAAATAATTCAATTACAGTAGCAGTGCTATTTTAAAGGACTTGTAACACTTTTGTTAAGATTCTTAAGAAACTGGTTTGGAAAAGTAAGTGTAGATACAGCAAAGTTGATGGACTTTACTCAGATTTTGGTTTCTTCTATTTTATTCATCTTTACCTATGTAGAGATTCAGGTGTCCCCCATCTGTCCCGTTTTCCCCCCCCCACCAACTCTGTTCATTTATGTTCCTCCTTTCTGTCCTTCCTCTACCCCTTAAGTGAATATATGTTTTATATATATAAATAAAACCTCTCCAGTAAATTCTAATCAGTTTTTCTTCTCTGCACAGTCCCTTCAGTCTGGGTATGTTCAGTACTAAAGCCTTGCTGCTTTGGTGAAACCTGCTGAGCTCTTCAAATCAGTGTCCTTCATGATGGAGAAGAACTGAAGAAGCTGCTCATTAAAAGGAGGAACCTGCAATACAAGATGTATTAATTCCTTAACACCAAGAGGAGACTTCTTAACAGGCAGAAATTTATTGTTAATGACTACTGCAGATGCACTGAAGTTGAATTTATGGAAATTACTACCCCTTGTTATATACAAATTTAAATTTTTTATGTTGAGACAGCTTGAATATATTTCTAATGAATTTCATTAAGACATTTATTAACTTGTGTACAGTGTTAAAATATGTATTAAGAGAATATTTTGGTAAACTATATATAAAAATTATGTAAAAACTAGAATATATTTTAATTTAGGGTCTACTTTGCTACAAAAATGTGTATTTTAAAGAATTTGTACATGTTTATCAAAGATATAATTTTTTTATGAACAAGAGATTTTTCTTGTTTTATGGGTCCATCATTATTGCTTAGAGCCTAATGTAATTTACTTTTTTACTAATTGGTCTTCTGGTAATTTGATGGAAGTCTAACTAGTGAGAGATTTGTTATTACAATATCAGCTAAAAGCACTCGATACATAGTCTGCTTTCCATTTCTGGCTGCTAACGTTTCTTAAGGAAACACAATGAAAGAAAAATAAAGGGAAAATATTTGTTGAGATGTGATGTAATTACATCTTCTACTGCAACAAAGAAGTAATTTATGTGATGACTCAATTGTACAATTAATGCTCTTTCAGTTTCTTAAAGGATTTATGTTTTGTTTTCAATGTGGAGTGTTAACTTTTGCTATGCAATATATGCTGCAAAAATGAAGGCAGACCAGACTGAAGTTGGTAAAAATGTACAATGAATTAGGTAGCACTGAATACTTGCATGCTTTTAACCTGCATTTGGCAGTATGTGTACAATTTCCTTAGCAACAAACAGTATATGTTGGTCATATATTAAATTTTTATCTATTAATTGGATGCTTTGTAAACCTGTACATGTTGTTAAGCATATGGCTGAGGTAGCCTCCTGTTTATGGAAGGTTTTTGTCATAGTAAAGATGCTCTTTACTCTGTGGAACTATATACAGGTCAGTCAGGTGTGATTAGGAACAAGGCTTAGGATGAAATGGTGTTACAGAGAGGTACTAAAGATCATGTGTAAAATTTTCACAAGTGCATGATAAGGAAAAGAATATAAGCAATTGTGAGGATTTTTTTTGCCCCTCATGTACAAGACAGAAACAAAACAGATTTGTTACCTGGGTTTTTTTTTTTTTTTTGCCATAGCTGCAGGAACTTGAAAATAAAACTTAGTTGAGTTGTCAGTCTTTGTTCCTCAAGACCTGTGAATACCCTGCATTTGCTTTACATCTGAAGTTAAGTGCTACATCATTTTTTAAAAGATGAGATCACAAATTGCTATGGAAAGTTGTACTGAAAGTGTTCAGAAGCAATACTGAGAGCAGCTATAAAAATCAAAATCACTGAATAAAATTTACATGCAATACTGTACATTTTTGCAACTGTGTATATGTAACATATACACACAAAGTAGCATGTGTGTGTATATATATATACAATATACTGTATATGAATTATAGATTAATAAGGTAATTCTACCTCTTACAAAGAATTTTCTCATTTACTTTGTTATAAATAGTTTTCCTTAATAAAATACTGATTAATTTTGAAATGTAGATATATATATATATATATATATATATACAGCTAATTGATAATAAAATGCCTGTACAAGCCAGCTTCCTTGTTTCTTGGTTTTTTCCTAGATCTTTTGATGATTTGATCTCTAACTGAAGATAACTTTTTCAGTCACCTTCTTTCCTGTAAACCATGTAATGTGCTTAAAGTAGGATAACATTGCAAAAGGCCACTAGCAAGATAGGATACCTCTTTTAACAATCTCTCCAAACCTTCTTGTTTATGTTTATGCTTTGTATAATGCCAGGTATTTGATCAACATGTTGATATTATGATGATGGCATTATATTTCAAAATACAGTGATTTCAAAGCTGTGTCTGAACTGAGGAATCCTTTCTGGGTGAGGCCCCTTGTTACAGCTGTAATACACCTTGACTTTTTTGCATATGCAACAGGTCTCTTAATCTCACCAACAGCAGGTTCTTCGTGCATAAGAATCTAAACAATTTAGCTTTCTTCTTCAACTTAAAACTAATCACAAATGGTTCTAACATTTGTTTAACCGTGTTGCTGATTTTCAGCAAATCTGTTGCATTGCATCATTATTTATTTGCCTGTCAGCCTCTTCTGCAATAGATGTGGACAGTGTGTAACTGTTACACAGCCACTCTAAAGGAATGGGAAAGCTGGGAATAGAGTGGATGCTTTCCAAGTTGCCCAAATTCTGGTGACAGTCTGATCTAAAAAACAACAAAAAGCTTCTGCAACTGCATTTGGATGAATAATGGATGGTGATTTGGATGTGCAGAGTAAATAATATACAGGAAGAACTGCTAATTAAGAGGGTTCTCCTACATAGGAATCAACCTCTCCCTTGGCCTTTTTCTAGACTTTTGTTGGTTTATTAGATGAAATACATAAATACCAGCTTATGTACAACTTTTTTTATTCATAAATAAGTCAGTATTCTGCAACAATCAACTTCTTAACAACAAAAAAAAAATTTGGAACAGTGAAAGGTCAGAAAGGTCTTTTAGAATGTTGTAGCTTTTAAGAAATAGCCTGAAATTTATTTATATATCCTATGTTCACTTGTCCTTGAACTTTACCATTTCTGTTCCTTCAAATATGAATATATCTGGTTCTGGGAGAACAAGTTGTAGTGCACTAGATCTCTAAAAACGTGAATGGATGGATCTAATAAATCTAAAGGTCTCTACGGGGCATAATATTGTGTGGCTAACATCTTATGAAACAGTTAATCATCATAATCTCTTTTTAAAGTATGCTTTATGAAGCTTTCCAGTTAGGGAGGTATTTCTTGTTACAAATTCAGAGACTATTTTTCAATTGCAGTACTGCAGAAAGAGGAGGATTTTAGTTTCTATAATAACTGTTCTTTACTGACAACTAAACAATGAAAGGCCTCAAAAGGTTTGACACTTGATTAGATCTACACTGTAAAGTGCAGCAGGCAAAAAAAATGGTAATTAAGGGCCTGATGAAGTAACTCACTGAGGCATGTCTTTAACCTTAAGCACATGAGCCATCTAATTAATTAAAAGTGAACATAGATATTCATGTTTGTAATGAATCTACCTTTGGATCGATATTTCTGTCAATTGTTACCATAAGCCTTTTTCATCAAATAAAATATATGCTGTATTGCAACATCCATTAACCCACACAATTTAACTTTTTAACTTGAAAAAATGTATATTGCAACTATAACTACCTCCTAATACATTCTTTTGGTATTGCTATTTGTTAGCATTAGGATTTAATATCTAAAAATGCCTTATGAAGGTCTCTGGTACAGATAATACCTTATGAGCTGTGATTGCTTGCTTTTGTAGCCTATACCTAACCTACCTGCAAAAGCAGTTTTTTCTTAAGCTCATCACAAAATTAACCAGCATTTCGTATCTGGAAAGCTTTTCAAAGTAAATGTAAGTTCTCTTACTGAGTTTCTTATTAAGTCTTGTCCAGGTTAAGGACAGTTACCATTTTGTCCCTGTTTGAGTAAAGCAGGGTAGGGTTCCTGGGAGAATCCCGTGACTAATTATTCTCCACTGGGGAATGGACTGTTAATGCCTACTCTTCAATCAGTTTTTAGTCCACCTCAGAGGCTGTTATTCACCTCTCCAGGAACTAATTTTGGAGCAAGACCATTTCAAATACTACACAGATCCTGTGTTTTCTGTGTGCTTGCCAACACCGGTGTTCACCTCTGGCAGGGTGGCAATGCAGGATTTCCTGTGGGTTGAGACAGGCTGAGGTTTATGAAGAGATGTAAAATGTTCAGATTGAGAACCAGCTTCCTCAAATAAGTACTATCTTACAAGGATTGGTCTATTTATTGTGTTTGAAATACTTCATTTGGAAAGTATATTGTTATTATAGACCAGTTCTAAAATTAACTAAAATTGCAGAAGCATACTGAGCTTACTCTTGAACAAAAAAAGATCAGAAAAAAATCTGTTAAAAAGTGAGTATCAGGCAGAAAAATTTCTACAGTTTATGGACCATATTTCAGAGAGAAGTGACTGATACTGGTTTAAAACCTTGCTTCAAATGAAAGTTGTGTAAATGGGTTAGACCCAGAATACTGGTAAGGCAGAAAGAAAAGAGTCAGACTGTGTAGCTGGAGTATTTCTGGAGCATGATAGGGTTTGGCTTTTTTTTTTTTTTCCTTCTTGATTTAACAAGTTGAAAATCTGCTGAATAATTCATGAAGAGTGGAAGGGCTGAATCTTCCTGGAATGATATACACTGTACGTACTGTGGCACAGGAGAAACTGCAAAGCTTTGTATCAGTTGCTGCCGTTTCTGCTGCCGATTGCAAGGTGCTGCTGCTTTTGCTGTTTTCACAGCTACAGAAACCTCAGTCGTGCTCTGGTCTGTCAACAGCCATTTGCCTCCCTATGGACCCACCTTCACCAGCTACAATCTGTGGACTCTCTTGCTGCCTACCTGCCTTGGACGCTGCTGGTTTTTGGATCCTTACTGCAAACAGCATTTTCTGGACCTTAAAGCTTGTATGACTGAAACCTGCCTTAAAGTCCTTCAGCTGTGCAGCCTCACGTGTGCTTGGTGAGGACTCCTGCAGCAGAACTTCTGACCCAGACAAGGATGGGATTCACAGGGCAAAGCCAAAACTGAGCTGCATTCAGCGAGATGCCCAACGCCTCTTCCTGGAGTGCTAGCTCGCCTCTGCTGCTGCTCTGGGAGGACTCCTCCGGGACTCGCATCTTTCTGTCGCTGCTCTACGCAGTCTTAGCTATCTCAGGGACTTTATCCAATGTGATGGTCATCTATTTAGTCTTCTCCTTCAAGAAGCTGCAGACAACCAGCAATGCCTTCATCGTGAACGGCTGTGCGGCAGACCTGAGCGTGTGCGCCCTGTGGATGCCCCAGGAGGCTGTGCTGGGGCTGCTGCCCCCCAATTCCTCCTCCCTTCGCTCGGCGGAGTACCGGCTGCTCCGAGGGGGGCTCCTTGGCCTCGGCCTCACCGTCTCCCTGGCCTCGCACCTGCTGGTGGCTTTCAACAGGTACGTGCTCATCACCAAGCTGCCCAGCGTGTACCAGGCCCTCTACCAGCGGAGACACACGGGCTGTATGATCGGGCTCTCCTGGGCCCTCGCCCTGCTCCCGGTCCCGCTGCTGCCCGGGCTCTGGACCCTGGGCTCAGCCCAGTCGGACGGCAGCTCTCGCTACACCGCCCTGCTCCTCGCCCTGGCCGTGCTGGGCCAGACCGCGCTGCTGCTCCACTGCTACCTCGGCATCGTGCGGCGGGTGCGGGGCAGCGCCAAGCGGGTCAGCGTCCTCAACTTCCACCTGCTGCACCAGCTGCCCTTCCCCGCCGCGCCGCCGCCGCCTCGCCGCGCCCAGCGCCGCCTCAGCAGCGTCTCCGTCCTGCTGCTCTGCTGCGTGTTCCTGCTGGGCACCCAGCCCCTGGTCTGGGTCAGCCTCCTGGGCTTCTTCCTGCGCCCGGCGCCGCCGGCGCTGCAGGCCGCCAGCTGGCTGCTGCTCTGCTCGCTCTCGGCCCTCAATCCGCTGCTCTACACGTGGCGCAGCGAGGAGTTCCGCCGGGCGGCCCGCTCTGTCCTGCCCCGCGGCGAGGGCCCGGCCGCCGCCCCACGCCCCTCGGCCGCCGCCGCGGGCCCCGCCGGTGCCCCGCCCTGCCCGCAGCTGCCGCGGCGCCGCGGCACGGGGAGCAGCGCCGCGCCCGCGGCCGCGCCGCGCTGAGGGCCCGGGGCAGCGCCCGGACCCCCGCGGCCGCGCGCCCCTCAGGCCGCTCCGCCCCCCCCGCCGGCGGCCACCGCCTGTCGGGCAGCCGAGCCGCCCCGGCCCCCGCCCTGGTAGCCCTCCTTCCTCTCCTGTTGCTCCTCTGTGACTCCACGCACTTCTTGCCCGCTCTCCCTTCCACCGCACGGCCAGGCAGCGCCGGGTGCCTCCCCGAGGCACCGGGACGGACTCTGAGGCGGGATCTCCCGCCCGCCCCCTCAGCTCCGCTCCCGGCCCGGAGCTGTCCGCCCCCCGGAGCCGGCCAGGACTCCAGCCAAAGCAGTGGATTTAGGAATCTGGGATAACCGGTAAATATGGCACCGCACGTAACTGTTGTTATGCTCTAAAGATTTCAGTATGAGACAGGCACCTAGACAGCTCTTTCTGAGACATATGCAAGTTTGTTTTTATAAAATCTATGTAATTCTTTCAACATTTAAAGTAGTTCTTTGAAGTGAGCTCCCTGAACGCAAGGTCGGTTTGTGAAGAACTGGCAGGTGTCTCATTACACACAAGCACACAGGCACCGGGAGCTCCTTCCTTTCCCCCATCATACCTGATCTCTGTGCTCCATGCAAGACCCTCCTTCAGCTTTCTCTGGGAAACTCCAGGATGATGCTGTCTGTGGAAACTGTTAAAAACAAAAACATATGCACCTTTGTGGTGATCTGTTTGGGATATTTTGTTTTGAAAGGTTTTTAAGGCCTGTTTTAACAAAGGTCCCTGCCTGTGGGCACTCGATAAAATACAATGCAATATGAAGGCTGGTGGTGTCAGTCTAACCTTGTCACCTGTTCAGCTACAAGTTTGTTGTATTTCTCTTAAATATATTATTGCAGAAGTATGATTTCACAGCCTCTGCCAGATACAAAATAACAGATTCTGCGTAGCTCTTGGAAAGGAGACAGCTCCTCGCACGGAAACTGTGGTGGTGAGTGCTGCAGGCCCATTCCTCCCAGAAATGGTCTTAAAATCCTTGTATTTCTTTCTCTGTTGCTTGACTTCCTCCTTCCTCTTTTCCAACGCAGTTGCTGTTGTTCTCATGGTGATGATAGTTAGTGCTGTGTTTGCCTTCTGGCACAAATGTCTGCAAGAAGGTAGTTTTCTTCTGAATCCGTGGGCATCCACAAGCTGTATCACCTAGGCTGTGCCATCTGGAGAAGAATGGACCCATGGGAAGCTAGGAAACTTTGTCACAAGAGTTTGTTGCATTGGGTGACACAAACTTAGAGCTCTCATGAGGGTAGTTTAATGATGGGATAATAACAAGGAAAAGACACTCATGATAGATAATAATATAAAAGGCCCTTTAGCCATATTTTATAATGCCCCACACACTTTGCTTGCTTTACCTGCTGAGTTTGAGTTTCCACAGAAAATGCTTTAAGAGAAAGGGAATAATTTAATTTTTTTTTTCCCAAGACTAAGACCTGTTAGGTATCTGTGATACAATGATGTATCTGAAAAACCCATACCAATATTTTGTTTCCTGGCATAAAAAATCTCCATAATCACAGAAGAGATACTTGTTAAGGTCAGGATTTGAAAAACATAAAGAATTAAGGCCTCAAAAGGATGCTTTTTTTTTTTTACATTGACATCCAGAAAATGTATGAACGTGTTGAAAACAGCTTTAGCCACTTGCAAGCACCTGTGGGAAAGTAAAATAAGTTTGCTTGAGTCTGAGTTTTACAGAAAGCTTCTTCCTTCATATTGGAGACAGTGTTCCTCTGACTGATGGCACCAGAAAGATGAAGAGGGCCAGAAAGGAACTATTGAACGTATAAGATATGCAAGATTGATTTTATTTACACCATGCACATATCTTGGAGAGTAAAGGAGCCACTATATCCTTGTTGTAATAGCTCATCCTAATCACAGTGGCTGTGCTTTAGCTGTCTTTGTGTGGCAAATTGAGAAGGAGAACTGCTTCGACCTCATCTATCCCAATACTGGAAAATATGCTGGTTCACTTCCAAAATAAAGTTCATCCGAGGGCCACCCGAGGGTAAGACCCTGTTCAACTAACTACAAAATAATCCTCAGGTGGAACGCACAGAAGAATGCGTATTGCATCTCCCGCCATGCTAAAGGAACTCAAGACACTTGGTAAAGCTCATTCCTGGGCCCGTAAGCAAAAAAAAAAAAAAATCAAACTCTAAAATAAAAAATTAGACAATGCCTCTCCCCTGTTTTTGGCTATGGAACACATTAGTCTGGAATGAAAGCAATAACATTTTTCCAAATTCAATGTCCAAACCATCAGATAACTGGAACTTTGGGCTTCTTCCCTTGTAAAATAGCATGCAAGTTAAATCTGAAATGCCTGTATTTTATATAGACAACCTTTAAAATGCAAACATGTATAAAAATGCTATGATGTACACAACTCTAGACAGCTGTCCTTATGCTATGCATCAGTTCCAGAAAACACCTGGAAATCCCTTGGAAAGTTTGATGTAATTACATCTGACTGTAAATCTTTGACTGTTTTAATATACTCAGGTGACCTAAATAACATTACACAGAAAAAAAAAAAAAAATAATTTAAAGTAATTAAGAAAGAGTATTTGTCTCAAGATCAGTTTCTCTGAGAAATTACTGCTCTGGAAAGTCCTTTATATCTTGTTCTACAGCCATAATCTTTGTATTTCCACCTTGTAAATACTCCATGGTAAATAGCAATGGAAGCTCGGCTTGGCTCAAGTTCTCCTGGCTCTGTGGCACTGCTTCTTGGTTAAGGAAATTTATTTCATTCTCAGTTTCTGTCATTCTATGCTTTAATTTACAGATGATTTATATGTGTCCTCTGCTAGTTTAACGGTGACTTTTCTTCAATGTGAATTTCTGTCATGCTCAAACAACTAATTTACAGACACAAGGGATATGTTGCCAATTGTCCTTTAAAATGTCTCAACCAAACACTCTTTCAAGAGGTGTAAATGAAGATGATGGAAAATCCTGTCAGTAATTCAAATGAGGTTGCCTTGAACTGAGTTGCTCCTTTCCTCTGGTGTTGTGCCAAGCAAGTTGTCTGAGCACGGCCTGAAGCTGCCCTTCCTAGACTGGCTGGCATTGACATGTATTAGCTGGCTTCATGTGCTTTAGATGGGAGGTGAGAGCTCGTTAAAGCATTGAATTTATGATGCAGTAGTGATACAGTAGTGCTGATCAGCCACGATGTTCACATGCAATAGTTGCCTATTCCTTTGCTCTTTTCTCAGGGCTTCTGGAAACAAGAGCAGGTAGGAGTTAGTAACAGCCTGGATGAATTGTGGTCAGTTGCACTGACGTGCTTGAAAAGTGCCATTTGGTGTATTCTAAACCAATTAAATCTGCCTCTCAGTTTGTGAATTGCCCACGCAGAAATACATGCTTTTTGAAAATTGTGATGCCTCAAAATAATGCCCTGAGGCATGGGTTATTTGTGAAAATTGCTTGCAGAGGGTGTTCCTGAAGTCAGAGTTTGGATTCAATCTTTTGATGCCACCCTTAATTCAAAATAGTTATAAAAAGCCGTAGAGCTGCTTTGTGGAATTAGGTACCTACAGCAATATGAGTCTCCACCAAAACTGGGCAATCATTGTCCTCAAAATAGGTGTGTAAAAAAGTACAGGCAGCAAGGTGAAGCTGGGAAATTATGACAAGGGAAGATGAAGAAGGCAGGACAGGGGCACTAACATTTTGATCCTGAGAAACAGCACCAAAAAAAATCTGAAAGCCAGAAGAGGCCTGGGATTATGATAAAAGTAACCATCTCAGATTCTTTGATTCTTTGTATGTGAGGAAATAAAATTCTATGCTTTCTTAATAAATAAAAACATGCACTTGTATTCTCAATTTATTCCTTTAACAAAGCATTCCATACACCAGCAAATTTTCTTTAAGCTCTGAAATCAAAAAAGGTATGAGTTGCATCAGCAGTCTTGTGGAGACTGCATTCAACAGCAGTGCTGGACTGACAAGCAGAGATAACATCTTAGCTAACCTCCAGATTCAGTCAGCCATAAGCACAATGTGAACCTTTTTTTCCTAACTACCAAGTTGATGCTATTTTTAAAAAAACCCACATACAGATTATTTTCAAATGAAGACATTTAAGTGTAGCATTTCATTAAAGAAAAAAGTGACAACATATACTTTAGCTTTCTATTTAATCTTAAATCACATAACTAGATTATTGCAATATTCTTTAAATTCAGAAGTCCCTTTCTCAAATGGCAGCGAAAATAGCTTTTCTCGTGACTGTTTAACTTCTAAGAAAGCTACTTTTTTTTGCTCTTTTATGTCAATCCTTCCCATGCACTGTCATCATTTTACCAGGGTAATAGTCTATTTTCTTTCCTTCTCTTTCCCTTTCTTCAGTATCTTCTGTAATTTTCTTCACTATGGAAAAGTTCTTGATTCAGCTGATTAGGGCACAACTCCTTGAGCTGGGTAAGTGTTGGGAGACAGTTGTAAACTAAGACTAAAGAAGTGATGGAAAAATCCCATATACTTAAATTTCTATTTAGAGTGAGTAGATGTTGAAGTTGGGCTTTTGCTGTGCAAAGCAGTGGACAAATTTTTTGTCTATATTTACAAATATTTGCATTTGAGTAAGGTTGTGTACCAAAAAGATAATATGAAAGCAAAATTTAAAAATAGTTTAAAGGCTGGAGAAAAACCTTTTTGGCTGAAGAGTTTAATCATAGTAACTTAAAAGTGACATCATGACAGAATAAGCACATTTATGCAGGTATTCAAACCAATCTGCTACCGTACATGGTGATCTAATGATCTCTTCTGGGGTGGAAAACACGACCTTAGAGGAAAATAGCTCTGCTTGAAGAGCGTGGGCCACCTTGCCTTTTTGTTGTCAAGAAGTTCAATATGGTAAGGGTCCCTGTGCTGTCTGCCCTACAACCAGTCTGGATGGATATTAATGAAAATAAAGAACTGGAAACAATCCTGAGAAAAAAACATTTGTGGCTGCTTTCTTGCCTGAAGCTTTGGGTCTCTGAAGAGGCATAATAACCACTCCAGGAAGGTTAGCTGTTTGAGTTCAATGAAAACTCTAGCATGTCTAACCTGCAACCCCAGACATCAGGCTTGTCATCAGTTTAGAGCCAAGCTTTTGAGTTGTTCAGAAGAAAAGCAAACTGTCAGGAAAGGAAAGGGAGCTCAAGCCAATCAAGGGAGCTGTGCAGCACCTTAGACTTCACCGTGCTGAACCTTTCCTCTTGTAGGACAATGGGTTGAAATAATGAATAATAAAAATGTGCCTCTGCCAAAATTTTTCAGCATCCATTAAATGTCTCTTTTTTCTGTACTTCTGTGAGATTCATTCCTGCTTCCAAAGTTTTCTTGCTGCTCTAGAATTGAAAGCTGATGAAAAGCATAATTAGTGTTAATTACTAAAGGAACACAAAGGAAGGAAAAATAAATCTCATCCTTACTGGACAGAATCAGCTCTGGTTGTTCAAGAGCCAAGGCATACAGAACAAGAGTGGAGCTGCTGTTATTGAAAAGCTTCACTTAAGACCAAAGATGCTTTGTGTTCAGGCTGCCTTCACCTTCTGTGTGGCACTCTGAGGGCAGAATTAAAAACACAGCTATGCTTCAGGCAAGAGCTGCATCCCTCCTGATCTCTTCTGAAGCTGATGATGTGATGGAGGTGTAATGTTAATCGCAAAGCAACAAAGTGAGCATTAGCAACAGAGGAAAACTGTGAAAGGGAGAGCTTGAGAGATAAAGATGATGAATTGAAAAATTGTTTTATAAAATGTTGTGCAAACTTTGCTTCATGCGTGTTCCATATCCTCTATGTTTTCTTCTGACCCCTTTGTCTGCCTTGCCTCTGTGCACCATGGTGCTGAGATAGCCAATTTCTTCTCAGCCTGGAACCTCTGACACTGAGTTTGATGTAATTTCATTAAACACTGCTCCTGTGATTCTCTATAAACTTTGCATCTTCCATTCTAAGGTTCAGTGAGATGGCTCTAGCAGTGTTGTCGCTGTGGAGACAGGAGCACCAAGGTTTGAACACAGTTAGTAACCAGAAATATTGTGAAGATATGTGAGTAGTGCTGCTTCATATCTATGTTTGAGTAGTACTCCTTTGTCTTCTGTTGCATTTCACACATGGCCATGTGCACATACTGGAATAGCTTCATTTCAGGAGTGTCCTTTTCCACAAAAATATCTCTTTCAATTAATCCTCTTTTATAAAGGTAGTGATAAAATCTTGCAGGATTTGAAATGTTCAGCCATATTAGCTCCTCCAGTGAGCATAATTGTCCCTCTTTCATTCAACGGAGCATCTCCTCTTACTCTAGATTAGTTTTTCTCAGTTTGTGGCATTATTTCTTTAGGACAGATTAAATGAAAGAGTTGGTAGGTTGCAACATGGGAAAAAAATAGCCAGCCTCACTACTGCTTGTATCTGATTTCAACAAAGACATTTTTATACCCTTCACTGGTAGCTATTGGCTACTAGCTTTTTCTTTTTTTTGGTATGCTAATTAAATCAAGGCAGTAGAACTCTTTTGTGTTAAAAATAGAGATAAACAGAAATATTAAAAATTATTCATTGTATAGAAATAGTAAATATAAGCTCTCTGAATTTCACAGCAGATACCTTGCTCGTCTCTTTGGTTTTTAATGTAACTTATGTACATATGAATAGGATTAGGACAGTCACATGCAGATTTAACAAATGATGGCTCTGAACTGAATTAAAGGCATGAATTAATTTTCTTTTATCTCATGCATCATTAAATATTGCTGTCTACTGATTATCTATATAATACCTGTCACCTGATAGCAACCACGGTCGTTATGGTAATGTCAAGATTATAATTATAGTCCCTTCTGCAATGTAGTCATACTATGCTAAAAAAATCCTAGAGATGATAGTGTCCCATGCTTGGTATCAGCCCAAACACATTTTGGGACTGTTAAGGGAAGATATTTTGTTACTAAGTTATTAACATGCAAGACTCATGTACTTACATGTACATACATGTGTATTTCATTACAAAATATGTAGGCTTTTGTACTGTGGCTTTATTTCATTTGAGATAGACAAAGCTTGTCAGAACTTCATATCCCTTGTTGAGCATCCCTTTGGCTGAGTTTGGTAATTTAGGAATATTTTAAAAATTGAGTTATTGCTCAGAGAAGTCTCCTTTGTTTGGCAGCATGTGTCAGAGGGGTAGATGAGCCCATACCCTTTTGTAGTAGAGCAAGTGATGCCCCAGTGTTCTGGCTGCTCCTCCCAAGGCCTCTGTCATGCCAGGAGCTGGTGAGCCCTAATGCCCAGAAGCTGATCTGGAGATCAGGACTCCTGGGAAACACGTGCTCACAAGACTCCACAAGGTTGTGGGTGGCAGAGAGAGTGTGGCTTCCCAGAGGATAAAATAGGTCTGATTTCTGTAGAATGTAGGGCACAACTCTGAGAAAAAAAAATTAAGTCATTATCTGGTAGCTTATGCAAATTTTATTAATTCAGTTTGCCTATTTTCTTTTAGATTTCAGAGGCAATTTTCATTTAATTATAAAGAAAAAGTATTGTCTCATAAGTATACAAATGTCTCAACAATCTCTTCCCAAATGTAGTAACAGGTTCTAGGAAAAACATATTGAGGAATCTGTGCAAACGCAACTTGTAGAGCACATAATTCAGAATAAAAGCCCACAACATGTAAAACTAAGAGTATTGTAGCCATTATCTCATTTAGTGCCATCTAACACTATAAATATGATGTTAACCTAATGAATAAAATAGCTGATTATATTATATCCTTATCAATAATCTGAAATCAATTGTGATCAGCTTAATCAGGGTTGAATGGCCCATAAAAGTTTATATCTGTAAATGAGATACCTATAGAAATACTGAAGGTTTCTTTTATTCTTATTTTCATCACTTACACAGTACTATATTGAAATAATGTTTTCTATTAATTGATTTTAGGAACAAGGTTATATAAATATATAAATATTTGGTAATATTTTTACATCAATATTTGATTTCAAACAGAAGTGTACAAAGCTGTTTGTGTGCCAGCCCTTCTTGGGCTGGCATAGGTACC
Source organism: Haemorhous mexicanus (assembly GCF_027477595.1). NCBI lineage: Eukaryota > Metazoa > Chordata > Aves > Passeriformes > Fringillidae > Haemorhous > Haemorhous mexicanus. The sequence continues at coordinate 19,262,160 of NC_082349.1, read as the reverse complement.
TATTGTATAAATAGTTTTATTCAGATCGTCTATGGACAGGCTTTTGGCAAGAATGCCCATAAAAACATTCAGGGATGCCAGGGTTGTCTGTAGCTGTTAACCAAGGGTGTCTGATGCTGGTGGGAGCTGTCACAGTGCAGACAGCTGTGTCTGTCAGCTCTTTGGGAACAAGAAGGCAGCTGAGCTACAGCTGCTCTTTTACAGGGGCCAGCCAACAATCTGAGTTGTTCTCCCTCATACAAGGCCATTGCAAAAGGCCCCAACTCCTGCATCTCTCTAAGAGCTGCACATTTATGCCACCTTTACACTCAGTAGCTCATTTATCCTCATCTCTCTGCAGACTTGAGGTGGTTTATGTGGAAAGGGATAAGACCAATGGAATCTCAATTAATTTGTTAATTATTTCGGGATTAAGTCCTTAATATACCCTGATAATTTAAGAAGTTTAGTTGATTAGTAGGATTTCATGGAAAATCTTTATCTTGACATTCATTCTGAAATTAATGTTTGAAGATTCAGCTGTTATCCAGTTAGGTATTAACAGCATTAAACACTGGGCATTGCAGTAGTAAGAAGTTCATGTAATGGTGCCACTGGAGGAGCAAACCATGCTCATGGGACAGAGCAGGAAATATCTACCCCTCCTCATAGTAATGAGCACAGCAGTGAATTAGAAAGAAAGATCAAGCAAACTAGATTGGATCTTGTGTAGTCCAGCAGAAACTGCCAAGGATATGAGTCAGACCCAGACCTAGAAGAGACTTTTTCTGTTCTACCACTGCAGCTCTTGTTCTGAAGTTATACTCTCGTTAAAGGGACTGGATTTGTTTTATGCTTGCATAGAGTTAGGTCCTACATATATTTTAAAGGCAAATGAAACCCTGGCATCTTTGAGTGGATCTCAGATTCCATGTGTATGCAAGGAAATCCATTATCCTCCCACCACATCATGTGAAGGGAAAGATACTTTTTCTAGCCTTTTTCCTTTCTAGGCATCTCAAGGAATGTTCCAAATCTCTTCAAATTTTGCTCCTTTGAAAGCTGAGATTTTTCTGTAAGAAACAAATGCCTTCAGCAATGTGTGAGGATTTAGCCACATTGTCTTTTGCTGTCCTGTGAAGTGTGCATTAATATTGGTATGGTGCCAGAGCTTTTCCAAAGGCATTGGTAGCTTGCCTAGAGCATCAGTAAGGATCTTGATTTTCCCATTTTGAAGGGAAGCAATAAGACCTATTCCAAAGGAAAACACATACTTTTGTCTCACTTTTGGATTAACAAGAGGGATTTATTGTCAGGTTCCCATAATTCAGCTGTATGTCTAGACAAATAGCCAACTAACTTGACAATTCTATTAATGATTTCTCCCTGGCCCTTCTTTTGCTTCATCTCTCAACTGTGTTCCACACATGAAATTACTGAGGTCAGGAAAAGAGAAGCTAGATGGCACTATGGTCCAAAGGGATCATGTGCTGCTGGTGAGCAGGGTGAAGCTGTGTGAGTTATCTGGTTTAAAAAGCCTCTAGAATTCAATAAATATCAGCAAAAACAGGGTCAGAATTTTTGGAGAGGAATTAGGAAGAGAACAGGCTCATACAATTACTTACCTTTTGTGTTTTATAACACAAACAGACTTAAGCATAAACATGAAAAAGAAAGCAGATGTAAGATGGCTTTAAGATTGCCTACACAGATAAAACTGTGAGAAATAGTTTATGTATCATTGCCTTAGCATAACTTAAACATATTTGTGATTTTTAAACATATGCTCAGATATTTCTGTTTATGTACATTATTGTTTATGGAAGTAGATAAGCTATGTACCACGTGTGCAATTACAGAAAATCAACACACTCATATGATTTGGTCTGAGGGGCCTACGCTACCAAAGTATTCATTTAATTCAAGCAAAAATCTGGGGTAGTTGTTGTAAGACACTCATTAAGTTGTCTTTATATACATTTATTTTCACTATGATATGTCAGTTTCTATAATCTCTACTTTTTACTATTTTTTAGTTAAAAAATATATGTAATTCAGCCATTTGAAATGGAAGTCAGACAAGAATATATTAATATAGTTTTTATTAAAATTGCAAGGCAAACTAAAGCCTTTACCTAACCAGTAATTACTATTTAAGAGCACAAGTAGGCAGTTTAAGCTGAAGAACTTCTTAGAAAAATGTCAAAGTTATTAAAGCACAAAACAAATAAACAAAAACATCTGGAAGCTCTGGAAGTCTGCGCAAGTAGACAGTTTAAGCTCAAGAATTGCTTAGGAGAATGTCAAAGTCATTAAAACACAAAACAAATGAACAAAAACATCTGGGACCTTTGGAAGTCTGGGGAGGTCTTAATTTGTAATTACATTAAAGTCTCAACATTTGAAAGTAAATAGAACCCTGTCAGAGAAACAACTTTGCATTTGCAGTAAAGCCAGCCTCTAGGCTTTTTCATTTGTATCTTTTGCTTGTGCAGTGAAGGGGTCTGCACTGCAGCATGCCATGTTTGAACCAAGATCTTTAGCAAAAGAAATAGTCCCCTTTTTTAAGAGGAGTTCAATAGTTTAGGTGAGGTAGTGATGTACAAATTGCACAAATGTGCATCTGTCACGAAAGAGATGCAAAAAATAACTGATTTAGTAGGATTTTTTCATGGCAGAAGGTAGCAAAAAATACCATATTGTTCCTTCAGAGTTCAATATATCATTAATGTGACAGGAAGAGGTATGGATGAGCATGAAAATAATTTGGAAATGCTAGGAAAGCTTCAAGGTTAGTAGTTGCTAGGAAAACACTTGCAGAACTTCTGCAAATCCAGCAAAAAAGGATGAGCAAGATGACTTTAAAAGCTTAATATAATTCCAGAATTTTAATGCTCACGAATTTGCCAGACAGCATGTGAAGGTCAGGGAAGCAAATTCAGAGAACTGCAGGCCTACAAGGACAGTGTTAAGGAGCAAGCAGGAAAACAAACAGAGAAAAGAACTTGGAAAAAGAGGAGAAAATGGGATCGGAAGGAATGGGAGAGCAAGACACCTCCTTGGAAGTGAAAATGAGATAATGGATGTAGTCAACACTGTCAAGAAAACAGGAAGTTTATTGAAGAAATTTCAGGAGAGGCTAGAAGAGAAGGAATCATCTGTGGACAGATGGCACAGTGGAGGGAGTTCAAAAGTTTGTAGGAAGTGTGCAGAGAGGTAAGACCGTATTAATTTGGGAAGTGGGATTGCAAATTTGAAGAACCTAGTAGAAGGCTATTTTAACAACTCATAGTAGCAAAACAAATGTCCTTTAGGTTAGCAAATAGCTAAAAATCAGTTACTTTAAACATGGCAATCTGTTTAAAAATAAGAAACAAAAGAAATTCATTTCACAGCAATTTTTTTTACATCTTCTTCCCATTTCAAGATACACTGAATTTGATAGCTTCTGCTTTATTGTGTATTTGGTGATTCCAGAGTCCTTTTTAACTCCTGTAGTTAGTATCAGTATACTGGAAGGGCATATTTGAAGTTTAAATGGGAAAAATGATGCTTCCCAAGAGATGGAAAACATAAAGGGCCTCCATCAACAAAATGGTAAAGAGGTGGGATTTAAGAATAAAATTCAAGTCTTTCCCTTCTATCAACAACATGTGAAAAATTCTTATTTTTGTTAACACCTTTTAAAGACAACACCTACTTGCTGCTCTGTCCATTTGCATTGAAAAGAGATGCTGTAGATTACCTAGGAAAGGGAGCACCATCCAGTGAGTTCCAACTTGTATTCAGACATGGCAGATCATGAGCCTTGTTCTTAGTTAACCATAGATTTCTGCTGTTTCATTTAAACTGGCCTTAATTTATAATGTCTTTAGGAATCACACTTTTTTTCCTTAGTGGGGACTGTACCATGCAGTTTGCCACTTGGTTCTGGACTTTGGAGAACTGACTCAGGTCTCAACATTCAAAAAACCTGAGAAATACAGGAGGGCTGATATAGTACTTGTACAGCTGGGAGTTTTGCTTTGTGCTGCTTCAGCAACAAGAAGCAGGACTGTCTGACCTGGCAATGTTTCTGTCCTTTTCTTTTTTTTTTTCTTTTTGCCATTCAAGTGCTTTCCCCCTAGAATTCAAGGAAACTCATATTTTGTGTTTTCTGATGATGTGTCAAATCCTTTTAAAGTAGTGTGGATGTTGGCTGAACCTTCTGCAGGTTCACTCTATAGTGACTAAACTGAATGGAAGCCAAGGAGTTCTCTGATGTCTATTATAAGTCAAGGGTCATGTTGTATATGGAGCAAAATACATCTATAGTGACAGGAAGCAGAGTTTTCCCTATGTTTTAAATAAACAATAGCAGGTCCAATTCTAGTTATTGGTGATAGGAAGATCTTTTTGTTCTGAGAGATTTCTGTTTCCTGTGACACTCTATAAGGTACATCTCCTTCATGTTTGCTGGCATTATTTGTGTTTTCTAAATGTGTGATACAGCACATTCTTAAAAATAACTGTCAACTTTGTATTTGTTTTCCAGAAAATGCTGATACTAAATAAAGTGCTAATTTTGGATTGCAGCAACAGCCATTAAATAGGCACACTCAGCAAGAAATCCAGCATGACTGGTTTTGAATTTAGTGTCATAGGTTAACTGAAGATAGCATGAGTTGATAAATTTAATGTACTCTGAATCTGTGAACGTGTTTTAAAAGATGTTCTAAACATTAATATTTTTAAGCTGCTTATCACACATTGAAACTGCTTATTTTACTTCACTATCCTTGCATGAATTAATTCACAAGATGGTTCACCAAAGCAGTGTATTTTAAGGGCCATATGTTTATAAAATACTAAAAGTACCTGGATAGTTAAATTTTGGCTTGTGACTGTTCACAGGAAGTCCAAGCAGGGTCTATGAAATAAGCCTAGAGCCTTGTGAGTCTTCTAGCAGAAGACAGTACAAGAAAGCATTAACATTTCTTGAGGTTGTTATTTGCTCTGAATAAATCAACAATTATTTGTTACAATAAAGATAATTTCTTGTAAATATCAGGAGTGCATTAGAAATATACAGCATTCTAATGGGATGTTGAATAGGCTCTTCATTTAAATGGCATTTTACAATTCTGATTTGAAGAACAGATCAGAATTTCAGATGATTAGTATGAATACATTTATACTGCAGTAGTCACTTGAAAATCACTCTTCTGCCATAAAAATTAGTTTCTGATAAATTAATTTGTTTAACATCTTTGGAAGGTGTCAAATTAGTTATGTTTATTTCAATCATCTGCAAATATATGCTGCTGTATTGCATTGCAAATTACATGAGATATTCCCAGTGCTGGCTCAGTGTTTCCAGAGATGCCCGAAGTTAGTTGCCCTGATTCAGGTACACGGTGTATCAGGCTGCCTGCTGAGGAAGGCAGCTGGAGCACAGAGTAAGAGCTGAGCCTGGAAGACCATTTTTCTGCTTCCCTCAGTTTGGGATTCAAACCCAAACCTGTGACTGCATTTGCAGTTGAGGGACAGCTTGTGGAAAGACACACATCCTCCTTTTCATCTCCTGTTGCAACTGTTAATATTGCTGTAATAGTTTGTGTGGGGTGACCCCATCTGCCTGCCCAAGGACTGAATGCAGCTTTCCCAAAGTTCCTCACCCACGAGCCACAGCCTTCCTTCTGGGACCCACGGGGTGGGGGAAGGACAGAGGTTCCCACTCGCCCCTCACTCTTTCTTTTGCTTTCCTTCTCTCCGTTTTCTCTCTGAGTGTAAGGTTTGACCAGTACTGAAGTTCTAAGCTGTAGTATTTTTGTTAGCAGCAGGAATGTCTGAGAGCCACTTGCTCCAGTATAGTAGATATTTTTGCTCCCAACAAAGGAGAGGAATGATGAGGAGGACTCCATCTTATCAGAGGGCTAATTAATTACTTCATTATACTATATTATTCTATACTATATTACACTACATTCCATTTCATCTAAACTAAGTCTACCAAGCACTCAACTGCACCGAACTGCACAGAATCTCGCGACTGTCAGCCGACAGTCCCAACACACACATACGCTTGGCCCTGATAGGCCAAGGAATACCATCACTTTGGGTAAACAATCTCCATATTGCATTCTACTTTGGCACAACACAGGCACAGCAAATGAGATAAGAATTGTTTTTCCTTTCTCTGAGGTTCAGAGAATGTGAATCTCAGAAATGTTCTTGGGAAGTCATGCCTTGCTTTTCTCTGTGAAGAGAAATGTGGCTACACTCCAGCACAGGTGAGAACTAAAGAAGATGAGAATGTTCATAACCGGTGTAACAAGCCAGAGGAAAGAGCCTCACCTCCCTGTGCCTGGTCTGGCTGAAGCATTTGCTTGAAGCAGGAGTTAGTTTGACCACATACATTCCTTTTCTTTTTCTTCCAGTTCTAGTCTAGTCTTGCAAAATACAAGAGTTATTCCAACATAAAGTAAAGAAGCGGCTAATATCTAACAGAGATTAAGGTTTTTGCTGAGAAAGAATAGTTGTAAGCAGGAAATTCTGGAACCATAAGGGCCCCTACAGATCCTCACAAAATATCCAGAATGCAAGAAGATTTTTCCATGTTCATAAACATTGAACTCCATCCATGACTATGATATTAATTTTATATAAAATATTTTGAAGTGATAATGGATGTGAAGGGGATTTCCATTTCCTCCTTTTTACAAGGGTATTTCCACAGATTTCAAACCCTCATTAAACAGTGCCTGCTCTAGTACATATGTACAGTACATGTTCAGATGTGATTGCTGAACAGATGTGATTGCTGCAGTAAAAGTTTGTTTACACAAAACCTGTGAGCCTCTGGGTTCATTGCTGAATGATCTGCCAACCACAAGGATGGTTTATTGCATTTTTATACCTTCATCTGCAATTCTTATTTAATGACAGTAAGGATTCTTTTAGCAAAGCATATATGAGGCTTCTATTACATAGTTAACTGGAACTAATACCCTCTACTGATGTTATGTATATATTTCAGAATTTTGCACAACTAATAATCAGAAATACATACCTATGAAGTAACATCTAAATCTAATTTTTTTTCAGTTTTGAGATTGTGTGATGTTCTGAGAGCCTGCACTGAACTTACTATCAAGAGTATTAAATCCTATCTTGTTTTGTTTCGTTTCACAAATACTATGTTTTGTCCATTTTTTCTTTTTTTTTTTTTTTTTTTTTCCTTTATTCTCCTGGAGTAGGTTTCAGTTTCAATATATAAGAGCATTTTTTCTGAGTACTAAGTAGGTGGGGGCATTCCAACAGAAAACTGAAAGAAAGAATAGTAGGAAATCTTAATTAATTGTACTGATTTTGTACAAATGAAGTAACTGACTGACACAGCAGGAACTAGATGGGAAAAGAACAATAGTGTGAGCACACAATACGAAGTATTTGGAAGCAAGGAGTTTGAGAATTTAGCTAGTATTGGAAGTCATAGGACATGCAAAGAGGTTAAATGCCTGCAAATATGCCTGCTATAAAACATCTTACCGTTCTGCTAGTTTTAATTATCAGGGCAACTGCAGACTACATTCAGTAGTGCCTGGAAGCATTAATGGCTTGTGAAAATGTAGTCACCTGAGTGATCTTGCTAACTATTTCCAGGTGCTGGGGAAGAAATATTTGCAAAGACATAAGAGAGGTGTTCAGCATACTGAATGAGAGGTTGGCTATAATTCAAAGTATAAGAAACTGACTTTTGGAAAGGCACATTGGAAAGGAAATGAGAACATTTATCATGTGATTTTGAGAGGTCTGGAAAAAGTCCCAAGAGCAGTTATGGTAATAGGAAATGTGAGACCTGTCAGTGTAGAAGAGAGTCTTTATAGAAAATAAAAGCAGTTTTAAAGTTGCCCTCTGACTGACTGGGAAGACAAAATAAATATGCAAAGGAAAATTGGGTGTGCTGAAACTAGTATATAAAGGTGCAGGTGATTTCATATTAAGAAGAAAGATAGTCAAACTGAACTACTGAAAATAAGATGAAAAACTAATTACCAGAAAGAAGAATTTCAAAATAACTCCTAATTTACTGATAGCTGAAAAGAAGTGGAAAGAGGAGAATGCAGGTACTTAAGAGATGATACTGCAAGAAAGGTTCAGAAGTTTTACATACCTGCTGTGACTTTAAAAGCTAGCACTTGTAATTGTTCTACCATGGGAGAACAGTCAGTGTTTTGTATTTTACATATTTGCAAAGACAGAATGTCAGAACAAGTTACCCTGTTCAGCACGTTGTCTTCACTGTTCTAGGTTATTGTTGTTTGCATGGACAAAAGTGCCCAACAGTTGCAGAGAACCAGAGCATGCTGGACCCATAATAACCAAGAAGGAAGTATAGACATGTGATAGTGAAGGAGGAAATATTTTAAGTTCCTTTAAGTCTGAGAAAAATTTTTTCTATCTGGAGACCTAGACGATTGTGCAGATACTTTTCAGAGAGTAGCATGCAAATTGTTTCAGTGTTTGCACAGCTGTGCTTCCCCAGTTTTGACCTCACCAAAGTAACTTGGGGCATTTGCTGCTGCAGTACTGTAAAACTTCTTGGCAGAGGGGGAGCTTCCCAAGTGTGCATTTCTCTTTGTAGCTATCTTCTCATAAGGTACAGGATTTTTACATGTTTGTGCTCATTAGAGATTTATACTGTGACTTCCTATTCTCCACTGCATCAGTGGAGACCACTGCCATACTTGGAAGGCATTTGCATAACATCAGACTGTCCAAAAGGAGAAGAACAAAGGGAAATTATTGTACATAAAATTGTGTATGTTGTAAACATGTTAAAAGGCAGGTTCTTATTTTTGTCACTGTATAACATAGCCTATTATTCATGGGATGTCTAGCTGGCAATCACTGGTACCACAACTAGTTGCAGCAGAAGAGTCTAATGTGAGTAAAGTTTTGCCTTATAGCATAGGTTCATCTGAGTTTGAACATGGAGATAATAGTAATCACAGAATCATTAAGGTTGGAAAATATCTCCAAGATGAAATCTAACCTTTGAATATTCTGAAGCTTTTGAAACCTCCAGAGCATATACTTTTGTGTATTTATTGTAATCCTTTTATGGTAAAAAATATAAAGTTATCTGATATTAAACATGCCAAATTTCAGTACTTTTTCCCTGTTGAAACTCCATACTACAAGTGTTACATTACACCAAATCCCCCACAGCTAGGAATCACTGTTAAATCTGAATTTTGCACAAGGTTTTTCTCTCCACAGTCCAGTTGTTGGAGCCCAGAGGAGCCTGTGCTATGGAGGGGCTCACAGCAGGCACTGCTGGCTGCTTGGGTTCAGGCATCTGGGTTCTCCGCAGGTGCTGGGCTGTTATCTGTGAGTCCCTCCTCATCCAGTCTTCATTAATCTCAGATTTACTGTTTTATAAGATGGCCTGTTACTGAAGAGTTCTTTATCAGGCCCATTTCTAAAAAATAAGTACTTTCTTTGTGTAACTGAAGGACTGCACAGGAGCTGTTCCAGTCACAGTCTCTGCTCAGGGGTTTCATTTCCCTTGAGCTGTCTGGAATTTAGGTTCGCTTAGTATAACAAAACATGGGAACTGCTGTCAAGGGAAATTGCTGTGAGGATCTTGGTCTTGCTTGGTGTTCTTCCCTTGTAGAAGTGGTTGTGGATGTAGGAAATGGGACAAAATGGGTGTTACTTCTCATGTAAAAATGTTGAGGAGCTGGATATGGCCTAAAGCTGTTTTTTTTCTGTAGCTCTGTTATTATGTCTTCTTTTTTTAGTCTGTAATCTCAAAGCATTTCCTCACAATCATGAGGATATTACAGCAATTCCTATTAGTAACAGGATTTAAAAACCTTCTCCTCCCTTGCAGTTTATTCAGAAGATAATAGATGTACTGAATTCAATGTGTGTGTTTATATTGTACCTAGGCCAATTTACTTGATGTAGATCACCAAAACATGAAAGACAACTGTCACTGATTAATTTATTGATGTTTTCTACCCACTTCTCTGGAGCACCTCAGCTCTATTAACTTTGATTGTCTAAGTTAAGCACCTGAATTTTCAGAGTAATGAACATTCCTTACTACTTTAATTAGGCAAATGACAGTGTTCAGTGACTTTAATTGTGGCTAAATGGACAAAGTGCAGGTACAAAGAGTCTCCTTTATAGTCCAACCCCTCACTTGTTACCACAATCAATTTATCTCTTCTAGTATAGAAACAGGTTTCTTGGGGGAAAAAAAAATATGTGGAAACATACAAAATTACAAACTTCAACTATCTTCTTTCTCATTTTGTAACATGTGGATTTGCAACCTTAATAGCAATTTTAAATAAAATAACTCATTGCAAAAATTCCCTCTTTGTATGTCATGCTGCCAGAGCCCGTAGGAATGCAGCTCCAGCAGACCAGCTGTGCTGCTGAGCTGCAATGCAGGTGCACTTAGGATGATCCTGGGCACCTGGAGAGCCGAGGCAGGTTTATTTGCTCTGAAGGATTCATGGGGGGTGTGTATGGTATACATACCATACTTGGATAATAATTCCATTTGGAAATAATTGAAGTTTTTGGTAAAAAAGAAATTAAAAGTAAAAATTCACAGAGTTGTGAGTGCTTTAAGGACCATCTTAAAATAAGGAATGTCAACTACATGTTTTTGGATGCAGGATATTAAAAATTATTTTCTAAGGGTAGCATTTATACCATGACATCTACTGGGGACTTTACTATGACCAGTCTGTTTTTCATGAGATTTGCTAAAATACTGGTGAAATAATTTTAAACTCCAATATGGTTGAATGAGCAAGAACTGTAAAACACATTTTCTGCTGTATTTGTAAAATATGGATGTACATAGGTATTAATGTGTGTAGTAAATGATCATGATTCAAAGCTTAATAGATTGAAAAAAAAAAATTAAACATATCAAAAGGGACATCAAGTATTTTCAGATTTTATCTAGGACATGATTCTGTAGTGATTTTTTAAGGATGTTGGTAGTACGGAAAATTTACACAATCAAGTAGAGTTAAGAGTGCAGACAATTTCAAAATAACCTAAATTGCCAGAAGTTTTCTCAAAGCCAAAAAGCCTTTATAGGAAAAATACAGTAATTCCCATCAATGTGTTTTATCTCATGAACTGTAAAGATAATGAGTGAGGACTGGTGAGGCTTTGTATTTTCTGATCAATTTTTTGATTTTTCTTTTTTTTTCAGGAAGTGTGGAGGTTTCATAAAAGTCTGAAAATCAGATCAGTGCAGTATTACAGGAGTGCAGGTCTAAGTGGATTTCATGTTGTTGCAGCCTGGACTTTGAAAACTATTGCTAAAGATGTCAGGGAAAAACAATACGCTAAGCAAATTATGAGATTCTTGAGAAATTCTTATTTTACATCTTTATTTAGAGAATTCATATTTTACAAGAAAAAAAAATCTGAGGTGATTTGAAAGTCCTCTAAGATCTTTGGCATGACCTGGAAGGGCAGTACTTCCTAAACCTCCATTCTCCAGGTTTGTTAGAAACCCGATTCAGTCTCTTTTTATCCAAGAGATAAAATGGGCTAGAACAGAGATGTGCCTTGGAAGGGACCCTGAGAAGAATTTTGTTTAATCAAATGATGTCAATACAGATTTGACTATGTAATTTTTTTTTGTTTCTACATATAGCTATTGATGTGGGAGTTTCTAAGAAAGTGTTTTGATCAATAGTCATCTTCACTAGAACAAGTTTGGAAGTACAAAGCACTTCCATTTTATTAACAGTATTTGATCCGTGACTAATTGCTTTTATCCTGTGAAGCTGTTTCTGTAAATGTATCTTTATGGTTTTAATGAGTGTTTTTAATCTATAACTAACCCTATAGCTGTACGAAAAAATTCTTCAAGAACTAGAAGATGGGTTTAGTTCAGTGGTTCAATTTTCCTTTTTTTTTGTGTGTACTTTTAAGGCTTTTAATTATTCCTGTAGGATCTCAGAGACATGAGGTATCCCACAGTGAAAATGAGAAGACAGGTTCTTATCTCAAGAAAGTTGACACCAAGTTCTAGTTTGTCATGTAACAGTGGTCAGTTTGGACAGACTTCACAGCAGAATGAAAGCTTATTTCAGTGACAGGATGTAGGGGCTGTAATGAGATGAGCTGCATTAAAGAAAATCTTTTAGCATTTAACATCAGTAGCTAGGTTTTAAAAAACAGGAAACTACTTCAGGGTGGAGACTGCAGAAGCACCTAATGTTCTTTAACATAATTGTGTGAATGCCTGTGTTTCTGTAACCATAGGTTTCTGTAACATAGTTGGGGTTTATTATTTCAGATGGAAGGCCCTCCCTCCCTCCCTTTGCTCCCTAAAAGGCTGCATGTAAAAAAAATTAGAGGGGAACTTCCACTGACCTATTGCATTGTATTGTTTCTTCCTAGCAAAGGCTGCTTTTCTCGGCAGTCATTCATAATTTTGAAGTCCTTCCAAAGGAACACAAGGCTCTTTGAATTGGTCCAAAAAAATCAAAATTCAATGGCTAGTGCTAATCTTTGCCAATACTTTTCTGAAGTCATTGCAAATTATGAACTTTCAATACCTGATTGGTGGCACAATTTACAGGGCCCTCATTAGGAAAGACTCATGGATGTTTGTATGGCCAAATCATTCAGGTCACATATTTCTCCATAGAGAAGCAAATAAGAAATTTTAGTGCCTCTCAACTGCCTTGATTTTTCCCCAAAATACTGCTACTACTACTACTACTACAACAACAACAATTATTATTATTATTATTATTAATAATAATAATAATAATAATAATAATATTTCTGATGCTTTACTACATGACAATGGTGATAGACATTTATAAAAATATGACTAGAATATAAACTAAAAGACCCCAACTATAAAAATATTATAAAAAATATAATGGTTTACATAAGGAAAAAAATCAGCCAGGATATTCTGTATTCTGTTGAAGAACACACATGACAGTTATGTCAAAATCAAAAGAAGAGATGGGTGAATATTTATTGGTTTTCAATTGAAAATATTTTCCAACCATTTTTTAAAGAGAACTGAAATGGAGAATGACTTCCCTAATTGCTTGTATTTGGATTTTGTGTGCCCTATAGGGAATACAGTACTTTTGAAGATTGATGTAATTCAGCATATAGATACATTGGTTGAACATTTGAGTTGCCTAGAAGGATTCCAATAGAACTTGGAATACAGAGGCATTTTCTCTCCTTTTGCTACTACAGATAAGTCTTAAACTTTCCTGTGTAGGTCATTCACAGTGTTTTCCATTTTCTTTGAGCTTATTAGACAAGTCAAATGACAGTTTCCACCAGAAAGAGTAGTCCTTGCCCTCTACTTGTATGCATGCAAACAACTTGGTGATATTGGCATTCACCCGCAAATTGAGAAAAACATTTTTAAATTAACTGAGATTTAAATATATCTGAGATTATTTAAACTATAAATTCCCCGTTGTGTGCAGAATAGGACTAATAAAATAATTGTTAAAATGAGTCTTAATCCTGACAAAATAGATGCAGATGTAGCATTTTTGTGGCATCAGAAAACAAATTTGTGTTTATGTACCTTTAATAAAGGTAGTGTACGGAAGACATTTTCATGAGTAATCTGCAGTATATAGATAAATTGCTAAATAAACCTTAAATTCCTTTTTTTAAAAAATGTTTTTTTATCTGCCTTTTTATAACTTATTTCAGTTAAAGGTCAAATGTAAAGGTCACAGACTAAATATAGGCAGTTTGAATGTTATAAATATTACAGCATGGATGAAATGAGGAAGATTACTTATTTAATCTGAAGATTAGCATCAACTGTGATTTAAAAAGTGAGACTTCTTCTCATTTCCAGTCAATGTTTTGTGTTTCCTTGATTTAAGTATGTTGTGATTCCTGAAACTGATATGATCTGATTATACAATAATTTGTAGGTGGGAAACTTTTGGGAAGTTTCTTCCTGTCTTCAGAGATAAAATGTTCAAATTAGACAAATTTATATGCACCAGTATTTACTAGTGTTTGTATGCATTGCTCATTCTGAATGGGTTTTGACTTTTAAGACAATTTCGTGCTTTTTTGCTGTTGAAGGAAGAATCGCAGTAAAGAGCGACAAGCTAAAGAAGGAAGTCCCAACTCAAATAAGGAGACATGATCTCAGCAAATAAGGACATTATTTAAAGAACTCTGCAGTGAACTTTGCCAGGTATGAGCAGTCTTCATCATCTGCTGAAGCCACTGCTGTTGACTATTGCTGTAAGTTAGACATTGGACCTACAGTAAAGGCAAATGTGGGAAATGATCTGTTCCTCAGGCAGATTTTGCCAGAGCACATTCTAGCATTCTTGCATTTCTGTTCTGAGAATGATGAGTGTCTTTCCAGGTGGCCAGCTTTGGCAACATAATAAATCGATGTTCTTTCTTCTGTGTACCAGAGGAAGCGTGGAGGAGGGAAAATGTCTTCCTTCCAGAGGATATTTGCCTTTGCCATAGTGGTAGAAAAAGCTGATGAATAAATCAGCAAGAAGAAAAAAAAACCAAACCAAAACAAAACAACAGAAGGGTCAGTTATCTTATGGCAAAGGAAAAAACAGTGAGAATACTGTATATGTCAGGACTCTGGTTGCCATTTCATAAACAACCTTCTTCCTATTTCTGTGTAATTTACTTTAACATCCTGTTTCTTTCTTTATCCTATGTGTTACTTTGGGATTTTGAAAAGAGCTGAAGCCTTCGAAAGGTTTTGTTTATTGTGTATAGGGAGAAGGGGGAGTCTTCTCTGCTAAAATTGGGAAAGGTTTAAAGAGAGACAATAGATGCTACTACTATAATGAAAACTGCCAACTTCCTCCCAAGAGGAGAATGGAAAGAAATACCACAGAAAGAAAAGTGATTTTGATTATATGTATTAGAGATTTACTATTTAATATATTTCATTTGAAACAACTTTGCATTTTGAGATCAGTTTTGACTTTATTTTCAAGCTGTTGAACAAAGCCAACTTCCACTCTTCAAGTAAAGATATGTATTCTTATGAAAAAATTTGCAAATTTTTGTGCTGTGGCAAAGACAGCCTTCTGAGCTACATCCATGCTTTGCCCTTGAGCCCTGGGCTGACTGGCCCAGCATAGCAGGAGCTCTATAAATTGTCATGTTCCTTGTGACTTCAGTTACACCAATTTGTGCTTGCAGAGAAGAAAGCAAAGCAGCTCCCTGGCCTTTCAGTCATTCCAGTTGGCAGTGTTAGTAAATATGGTGCTTTCAGGGTTAAAAAATCATTTAGTAAGTCATTACACAGCTGAAGAGGACAATGCAAAGTCTTAAAGTGTATCTTGAAGATTCTCTGTTTGAGTCCCTTGGGCCTTAGACCAGGCCAGAATGCAAACCTAAGTAAGAAGGTGATATGGTTAATTTGAGAAAATCTTATATTTACAGATGAGTGCCAGCAGGCAGCTCTGTGACACTTGTAGTGCAAGGTCAGCAGATGGTGACACAGCCAAACTGTGGTACAGGACTGAGATAGCCTCAGAGCAGTGCACTGGCAGGCAGCAACAGCTGTGGGACAGCTCAAAACTTTGACAGAGGCTCTGTGAAATGCTGGGATGCTAAGAAGGGCTCAGCTGATAAAGTTCAGTGGCATTCTAGATTCAGAAATGTCAGAGATTATTTTGAAGTTGCAGGAGAAAATGGTTTTGCAGTAGTAGTGCAAGAGGAGAGTAAAACAGCAGAGCTGGTTTAAGAGGGGCAGAACAGAGCAGGTGATTCCTTGTTCTAACTGCAATAGTGTTAGTTAATACTAATAATTTTTATTTTTCTATGATGTTTAGGATAGGTTTTAAAAGGCTGCAAACTTTAGAAATAGATCTGTAAACTTGTATTACCAAATCTCTTAGATATTTCTCAAATTTCATTTGCTCATAGGATTTTTCTTGTATTGAATTTTGCTCCCAAAACCACAGACTCAGTGCAGAGACCAATTCTCTCTGAGTCCATATGTAAGTAACTGTATCATTTGTGCTTCTACCAGTCTCTTTTAATCTGCTTTTGGCCTGTGTCAGGGATGAGATTCTGCCTTGAAAAAATTCTGACTCATGCACTGTAGGTATATTCTGACCATCTCCATCTCCTTGTAACAACTATGTTCATGAGCATATCCAAACTGGATTTCAGTCCCAAAAGACTGGAAATGGGGAAACAGGAGTTAGATCTCAGGTACTAGCCAGCTTCTGGACTACTTTCCATGATTATTACCAAGGTTTAGAGCAATATTGAATTAAATAGAAAAACAGTCTTTCTTCTGCAAAAGCAGACCTGTCAAATACTTTGGTGTACAGTTGTGTTTCTTTTAATATATGCTAGAAAATATAATAAACAAATAGTTCTAAATGTGAGGGAGAAACAGCAGCAGCACTTAATTGTGAACAAGTTTCCTTTTGTCAAAAGAAGTTAGAAAGTATAACCTCCAATGCAAAACGTGTAATGTGTTTTGTAATATGTGGAAATAATAATAAGAGAATAGGAATATTGTCTGTAATATTTTTTATCTTAACTCTATGTGCTAGCACCATTAATCCTTTCATTTGAGCTACTTCATAAGAAAACAATTTTCCTGAAATACATGAGATACTGAAACAAGGCTATTCAAAATTGTTTTCAGAATTTTCAATGCTTACTTCCCATTTACCATTTTTTACGGTTTTTGTTCTTTTATCTATTTGCATTATCATTTGTGTTTTGTGGAGCAATTGTTAGTGATTCCTGGTTTTTCAAGAAAGATTTTAAGTTTTAGCACAGAAAGAACTTACGATATTTAAAAGAAATTGTTTTAACACTCTTTCAAATAGCCTCCTAATATGTGGGCCCTGGAAATTTTACAAATGAATTTGTGACAGAGTCTGACATTCATGCATATCTTGACTAGTAAGTTCTCAGAGAAGAGCCTCTGAAATTTATCTCTGTGTAAAGCACTGTTACACTGGCAGGAATGGCAGATTTCATTTCTCTTTAACAGCAAGATTTTAAAGCTGCCTTGGACTCCTGGGTAGTTCCTGCATATTCATATGGGAAGCATCAAGATGCTCTCACTGTTACTGAACACTTCTGTGTGTTGTAAACCCAGACTTGACAATCCAGGCCACACTCGCTTTCCCTTCAGGCTCTTCACATTCCATGAGCTCCAGAAAACTCTGAATAATGCAGAGGCCTTGCTTTTGAGACACAGCCAGCAATCACAGCCAAGGTGAAACTGAAGTTCCAATCATATATCAAGTTAGGCTTGCACTGTGTTTAACCCTCAGTGACTTTAAGGAGTTACTATGAAATTGTTGCAACTGATGTCTCTCTGTAATCATGAGATTACCAAAAAGTCACAGACGACTCCTCACTTGTTTTTCCTCCCTATTTCTTCTAATTAGATCCTGACAGGATTTCCAGTTATTCACAATGGTTTGCTTTACAGCTATGTGCCAGAAAAATGCTATTTGTACTCAAGTCCCATCGGTAACTGCATTTGCCAGTCAAAACACTAATGTGGTTGTCTGAGTTTTTGCTTTAATTTTCTGTCTAAAACAGCCTTGGAAGGATAAACTGAATCTTGAATGGCACATTATAGAAATCCTTATGAAAATGGCTTAGTGCTGTGATATGAAATGCATTAATTGAAACATTAGATTTTGTTAGGAAGAGTAAGAAAATAAAAGATCAAGGTAAGTTTACCGGTGATTCACAAAACCAAAACTAACTTCACAACGTTGTGCAGGATTGTCGTCTCTTCATTTATTCATCTTTATAACCATCTGCAGCTTTAGTCTAAATTAGTAGCATTTATCAACTGTACAATCCCTTAAAAAACTTAGAAAGCGTTGTTTCTTTTATTAAAAAAAAATATGGTGAGCTAGTAGGAACTAGTAAAGAGTGCAGATTAATTTAGTAATTGCTTTCTTCCTGGGTAGTTATGGAGTTTTGAACATATACACTGCTTACTTTTCAATCTTGTGATAAATTTCTCCACATTCTTGTAATCATTCTGTACTATAGACTTGACCTGAAAATTTGTCCTCCTTTAAGTTAAATGTGCAAATCTTGTAGTAATCTTTAAATAGCATTCTTATTTATTAATTTTCCAATTAATGAATTAGAAAAATAAATTTAAAATAAATATTCCCATTAATAAATAAAAAATGCAGGATAAAGTGAAACAATTTTTCTTAAATTGTGTGAGATCCTAAATTGTTGATAGACTATATTTGCTTTGTAACAGCACATTTTGTGAAACCATGAGCTACAGTAGGATCCATTTACTGACCTTAGAGGTAGAATGAAAATCTCTTCATGCCACAAAAATTCAATAGTCATGGCACAAGACACCCAAGAGTGCAGGAAAAGCAAAGCCAGCAGCTGGATCTTGGTGCCATAGCAGGTGAATCAGTGTCATAGAATGTAATAATAAATCACCTCTAGATTGATGGGTTTATATCAAACACTTTAAATCACTAATAGAGAATTCCTAGAGTGCATTTCTTTTCAATGTGAGATGTTTGTATTGCATTCATTCAAATAATCTAGGAGACTCAGTGTAGGATGATTTTCTCAAAATCTTAATGAATTCACCCTCATACATCTTGGGAAGTTCCTGTGCCTGGAGCCTGATGGTCTTCCAGATCCAAGTCACCCTGCTGCTGATATCCTGGGTACTGAAAGGCACTTCAGAGGTAAGATTCATCTCGAGCTCATGAGCCTATGAGAACTTAACTGGTTGATCCTTGATCCACAAAAGGATTCAACACTGCTAATGAAACATTTATGTCTTCTTTATCTGTTGAAAACTGTGGGTTGCACAGAATTGTTCCCTTTCCCATTTGGATGCTCCAGCTTCTAAGTGAAGGCCCTGGCAGTAGGTGCGTGGTCATCTCACTTAGTCAATGGTTATTTCATTCAGCTGCAAGTGAACCATGTAGGTTTACCTGGAGCTGAGCTGTTGAAAGAGGGCTGCCAATATCTATTCCTCATTGTGTGGAACTAACTATAGTAAGAAATTAAGTCAAGCAATGAAAAGTTTTTCCAACCACAAAGGTCATTAAACCATCTGTTACTTATTATTTGATATTCACATACAGTTCTTGGGAAATTTCAGAAGAGATCCTTGGCTAAGAAGTATCAGAATGTTGGAAGTCAGGTATTTCTCATACTAATTCAGTACAGAGTTTCATCCTGCCTGAGAGCAATTTCAAACATGTGACACATTTCTCAAGTTGCCTCTCTTATCACTAGAGTGTAACGTGGTCTGTGATAAAAGGTGACACAACTATGAAAGTCATTCTTGCTCAGTTGTCTATATCAGACTACAAGGGCTGGGGCTTTGATGCCTAGCCAAGTAATTGTCTGGGAAGGGGAAATAAATTCCATTAACTCATCTTTCTTACCCTTGCCTGTTGAGAAAAATTCAGCTGCTTATGGTTTTTATCACTTAGCCACTCCTACTTTGCTATATTCCTTTTGTGGAAGTGTTAACAAACAAAGCAGTTAAGATGATACCTAACTGTTTGGGGGAAAGAAAGGAGAGAGAGAAATAGTCCAAGTGACAAAACAGCACGTTTTTATTTAGGGTAGAGCACATTCCAGAGACAGAAACAGGGTGCCAGTCCCTTAATATAGTTGCAGTTGTTTTCAAGCATTACTTGATATATCAGTATCTGTACAGACACACAAACATACATATTTTTCTTCTGCAAAGTGCTTTCTCTGGAATACTTGCCATTTTGGCTTGATGGAAGTAAAAATTGGTTCATTCTCAGTTGCTTCTAGTGGGAATGTCAGTTTCTTCAGGACTTCCAGTCCACTCCCAGAGAGGGGAAGGTAACAAAATCTAGGGAAAAGAGAAATTTCATTTGTGTCTATCTTTAAAATAAATAAATAAATAAAATAAACCAAGCAACCTCTGTAATTCTTACCTATATGGAAGATTTAAAAATTATGACTCTTGAATCCTGCAAAGTTAGTCATTCCATTACTTTCTAACATCTGTGTAATATTTCTACCTGTTACTGAACCAGTCCACTGTGGGACAACTAAGATAACATTTCTGTAACACAAGGCAGCAAAAATACCCAGCCAAGCACAGTATTTCAGAATATGAACCATTGTAAGATAATAAAAAAAGAATATATTCTGGAAGATAAGTTGAGGGATAATCCACTAGTAGCAGTGTGGTTTTCAGTAACCTGTGTAGGAGAATCCAAGTTCTGCATTTCTTGCAGGTAGAATGTTCTGTTATAGATCTTGCTTTCATCATTCCCCTTTTTCTTTCTTGGTCCACAGGGACATCCATGCACCTCATGACTGAAGAGCAGGGAGGATGTGGCAAACAGGGAAGTGACTGATGAACAAGGGTTTTGCAGAGTTGCTGCTGGTGAGTAAGGAGGAAGCTTGGTCAAAAAGTTCTCCACCACTGTCTTGATAAACTTCTTCTGACCATAGGAAATACTGGCCTTAATAAAGTACACAACAAGATTTAATGGTATTAGAATTTCCTGTGGAATGTTGGGGGAATTAAGTAACTTGCTCATATTCCTTCTTAAATGTTTTCATCTGATTTTACCTTGCCATATCCTAAGTTCTAGCTATCATCTGCATGTTGACCCAAAGCCTACTCTATTTTTTTCACTCTGTCTATTTTGAATGAGTTTTGTCGGGGGTTTTTTGTTGTTTTCTCCAGTGAAAACAAATTATTTTGATATGCCTTGGTATATTCAGATCAAAATAAAAGTGAATCTGAAGTTTTACTTCAGAATTCCCAAAGAGATTTTGAATACTCCGAGGCTCACATTTGAATTTGACTCTTGTTATACCCTAGATAATATTTCAGGAGAGAAACTTATTTTTACCTGTGTCACTATGAAGAGAACAGGAGCAGAGCTATCCAAACTTATAAAGGTTGGCTTGGATTACAGCATTTGGCACTTAAAATATGTGGATTTCAACACTATCCAACAGTTTCATTTTTATATCCAGCATCACTGACATCATACTTTTGGTTTTTTAGAAATAAAGTTTGGAATTTCCACAGCATGTTTTTTTTTCCAGTAACAGAAGACTAAGATAAAAAATAGGGACTTTTTTCTCTAGTGGCTTTTATTTATTATTAGATGAAATTTTTGCTCTTTCTGTGAAGTGGACAATGCCTCTGAATAGAAGAAAATAAGAAATTAGCTATTCTGTAGTCTGTGCATGTTATCACACTTCTGTATTATTTTATCTGGCACCTTTGTGGATTCTGGTTGCCTTCAGACTAACCAGACAGGAAGTGTCCTAACTGAGAAGCTGATGCCTGAGAAAGATAATGGAGGAAGTAGATGCATTTATTTTTACATACGGTATTTAAGAAATTCCAGAAAAGGGAAAGAAGCAGATGATAAAACTTTCTTAAGATGTTTCTTTTTCTTTTTCTTCTTGCAATAGATGACAAGTTAGATGTGGAGTACAATTGTGAGGTGTGATGTGGGTTACAGGGTAATGCGTTGGTGTTCTTTTTGTAGTTAGGTACAAAGTCACAATTCCTGAAACAGACACAACCCTTTAAATAGATATGCATGTAGATCTCATCCTTCCCATCTGGAGATGAAAATTATAGGGAGTCAGTGATGCTCTCCTCCCCCTCTTGGGGCCATACAGAGATTGTATTATTGTCAGGTGGTGAGGAAGCAGGTGGAGGGAGTCAGGAGAAGCAAAGTTTGGGGCAGCTTTGGAAACCAAAAGTCCAGGTGCTCTGAGGAAGGAGCCAGTGTCTAACCCATAGAGCAGGCTATTGAAGTTACTGAGATCTGAAAATGTTGAGGCTGGCAGATAATTTCCTGCTGTATTAGCCATGTAATCAGCAGTCTTCATACATGTCCTCCAGCTTCATGTTTCTTCAGGTACTTTACCAAGATATGACCATATTAAAGGTACTACCTTGCATGTGGTGCCTGAAGGGCATTCCTTCTTTGCTGATGTGGGTTTTCTCTCTGAGGTTAGTTCTCATTTGAGTTACAGCACAGTCCTCTGGCTCTTTTTCTTTAGGCACAATCATCCTGCAGAGGTATCAGACACTCTT
Source organism: Haemorhous mexicanus (assembly GCF_027477595.1). NCBI lineage: Eukaryota > Metazoa > Chordata > Aves > Passeriformes > Fringillidae > Haemorhous > Haemorhous mexicanus. Next base: position 19,240,064 of record NC_082349.1, on the reverse strand, counting down.
GGCGTGGGGTAGAAGTTTTCATCCCAGCTGCTTCTGTAAAGCATCCATAACTCTGAGGCTTTGTTTACTCAGACCTTCAGTGCACATCCCAAGAATATTTCCTGAGATATGTGAGTGCTGCAGTTTGAATAGGGGACCCAAGTATGGACTTGCTGTAACACCTCTTTGATATGAGGCTAAAGAACTGTTGAGTCAGACTTTGCTGCATCCGATCGCCGGAATGTCAGATCAGATGAGTTTCCTTCTACCTTCTTTTTTCTTAAATTTCCTCTGTCAAAAGGACAGAGGAAATTTCTCTCCTCCATAGGTCCTTGGCCATAAATCTCAAAACCAGTGGTGAAGATTTCAAGAGTCCACATTTTGCAAAAGGTTAGCTTTTCAGTTTTCCCCTAATAACCTCCTTGAGACAGGAGGAAAAAATGCAGGAAAAGGTGTATAAACATTGGATAACTAACATGTTGGATAATGTGCATTTTGTTCAAATAATTCATTAAGATTTCAAGAACTTGTTATCTCTTTTGCTTAGAGGAAGCTAATAAGCACATCATATAGGTATTTAATAGGATTGCAGAAGCAGGACTTCAAACAAATGATTAGCACAGTTCTGGAAAGATTTATTTTTCTTAAATTCCAGATAAATCTGATGTAAATTTTAGTTTCATGAAGGACACTTGTGTTTTCTTATGCCAGGCCAAAAATTGTGCTCAATATTTCCAAACTCTGTTTTGCAACACATAATTGTTTTACCTTTGTTTGTCCATCAAAGACTTAGAAGCCTCTTTTGATTACTAGATGTATTGAAAAACATGTAGTTACATCCCAGTGCTTAATTCTTTTCATCTTTTATGCCTTTAGTAATATTCTTGTTATGCTTTTTTCATTCCACTCCTCAGTACACTCTGCATGTGTCACTCTTCCAGTGGGTACTATGATCCCTATCTCACTGTGGATGTAGATGCATCCTCTATTTTACCCCCAGCATCCTCCTCTGCGCTGTTTGAATAAAAAACTAGATTATCTGAACTCTAGAGGTCAAGTGCTAAAACTTATCAGCTGATGTCTGTTTGTTTACAGCCAGGACAGTTCTGAAAATAACCCTACTTGGTGCCCATCTTCCTATTTTGAGGTTGATGCTGAGGGTAATAGGAGCAACAGTAATGTACATATTTTATTTTAAATACATTTGAAGTTGCGTAAAGAGAAAGTTTTTTTAAAAAACTTTTTAAATTTTTGGCAGATTTGTACTTCCTTTAGTAATATTTGTTGGCTAACTCTGCTGTTACCTAAACTGTCTGAGTTGAATTTGTCTGATCACTCAGTATAGTAGTCCCTCTGGTAAGGATCCAGCTCCAGTAAAGTTAATGGCAGCTGTACAGTTTAATTTACTGAGACCAGGATCAGAGTTATTTCCTATTTCGTGTTGTCTGATGAAGGACTTGATTAAAACTTTTCCAGTATGCAGATATGGCTTCCTATGTTTAATTTCTTTTTCCACCTAGAAACTGATTTCCCAGAAACAAGGAAATATTGCCCTTTCTCTTTCATCTTAGCTTCTGATGATTATTTAAGCAGTCCAAGCAGAACAGTTTCATTTCTTGCTTTTCTCTGACTATGATTTAAAAGTAATTATTTGCAACTTAACTGAGAGAGTACACTCTCCTTCAACAAGATCCCTTTCTCTGCAGTAAAATCACATTGTGTAGAAGTGTTATTTCCTATCCTGGATAGCTCTTGGATTTTTGGATTTGATAGCAGTACTTCCAGAACAGTACACTGCTTGCATTTTGTGACACTTACGAGTGTCTTATTCTTCCTCCTCCTCCTTCTCCACCCTCTTGTCTGCCTTTTCCTCATCCTCCTCCTCCTCCTTCTCCTCCTTTTTCTCCTCCTCTAACAAAAAAATTATGATGGTGATAATAAAAATAAAATATTATGGTAGAATCCATTGTAGTAATTTCATTGAATTTTAGCTTTAGTGAATTTTGGTTAGGCATTTCTAGATGCTTCAGATTTCCCTGTTTTATTGACTTCTGGGTAATTCTTGGATTGTCTTGGAGTGGATTTTTTAGTTGTTGTTGTTGTTGTTATTATTACTATTCCCAGCTCCCTCAGCTGTTCCTCTCAGATCTGTGCTCCAGCCCCTTCCCTAGCTCCGCTGCCCTTCTCCAGGTTGGCTCCAGCCCCTCAGTGTCTCCCCTGAGGTGATGGGCCCACAGCTGGGCACAGCTCTCCAGGTGTGCCCTCACTGGTGACGAGTACAGGGCACAATCACTGCCCTGCTCCTGCTGGTCACTATTCCTGATACAGGCCAGGATGCCCCTGGCTGCCTTGGCCACCTGGCTCATGTTCAGCTGCTGTCAATCAGCATCCCCAGGTCCTTTTGCCCTGGGTAGCTTTCCAGCCTCTCTTCCCCAAGCCTGTAGTGCTGTATGGGGTTGTTGTGAGCTAAGAGCAGGACCCGGCTCTTCACTGTATTGAACCTCATCATATTGGCCTCAGCCAATTTATCCAGCCTGTCCAGATTCCTCTGTAGGACCTGAATTACTTAGGTAGTTGAATAAATAAACAACTGAGATTTAGAAACCTTTATCCATTCTTTGCATTCACAGCATTTTCCAACTGAAAATTAAACACTAAAAGCATTATTTTACTTTTTTTCAGAACATTGCTGCCATATTAGCCAGCGTTGTCCTCAGAAGTATTCCAAACTGGATTTGCATATCCACTGCAAAGTGGCATTGGGTATATTAATTAATTCCATTAATTTGAAGAGTATGAGCCTGATTCAAGCTGATTAAGTCAGATCTCCCGACTTCTGTTATATGATGTATCTCTTCATTTTTAGAGATCAAAATACTTAGGAACATGAGTAACAACACTTCTGAAACTGGTAGCACAGTTTTCAAGGGAATACTGAGTCATGTAATGTTGTTTACAGAGCTGAGCATTGTTAGAACTGTTCTGAAGACTCAATCCCACACAAATATTTTCATTAAAAACAGATTTGAATAACTTTTTATCTGAGACACAGTTGCATTCAATTACTTGGACTTATGCACATGCTTTCATTTTATCAATTTTTTACAGGATCAGATCTGAAACAGATTTTTCCAAATGTAGTAGGCACCGTATTTATAAGCTTTACTATTTATTTCCCTGGGCTGCCGCAAAAGCAGCAGAGGGCGCTGAGCCAACGGACACCGCCCGATATGGGTCTCTTCCTCCCTGCTCTGGATTTTCCCGTCCAGGGATTTCCCACTCTGCGCCAAGGAGAGCCTTTATAAAGAGCAAGCTGGAGCTCTTGTAATAAACCGTTGCAGAGCAGCAAGATCTCACAGTGCTTCTTCACAGAAAATAGAAAGTAAACTTTTGAATTTACTTTCTTTATCCAGTAACAGCAATTACAAATATTTAAGGAGATGGGAAGAACAAGCCAGGCTGTGCTAGTAATTTTGTGTGTGTTAAGGACTGGTAAGTTGGGGAAGGTGAGGGTTGGTGGTGCTGGTTTTATTTTTTAAAATTTGTTAAGTGTCAACTGACCTAAAATTTACTGTTTGATCTTTATTTCTCTTTTCTCCAGTTACCTTTTCATTTCAGTGAATACAACTGTCAATTAAGTAGTCCTGTCAAAATGTCAGGAAGCTTTTTTTGACATTTACTTTGAGCTTTTCTGTGCTCTGCAATGACTCAGTCATTTTCCTATTGAGTTTGCTAAAAGACAGTCTAGGAGACAACTGCAGTATATCACTGAATGCTTGATTTTTTACTGTCATTCCTGACAGTAGCAAGCAAGTTTGGTACTAAATGTCCTGTTGAAAGTCTTTCTGCTGTTGTCTTTGCTATCTACCTGCTACCTCTCCCCTCAAATGTTACAATGTTTTAGAATCAGGTCCACCTGACAAAAAATGTTATATTGTGCCAATGCATTTATTTAAATTTGGTTGATGCCATTTTATACATGAAAACTGTCAGTCATCTGAGTCTGTAAAATAGCAATGTTTATGGGGTGTTTTGAATATGTAAACCACTGTATGACCTTTGTTAGTTTAACTTCAACACAACCATAAAGTAAAGAAATGAAGCATAAAGACCTCATGTCACAGTAGAACATGAGAAGAGAGAAAATAAAAGTTGAGAAAGCTGCTGAATTGATGTGTGTTTTCCCTTTTGTAGTTAAAGCTTTTGAAATGGAAATTATACCTGCTGAGAGAATTGTGGCACAGATAGGAGGCACACTCATACTCACATGCAATACTACTGGCTGTGCATCACCAAGTTTTTCCTGGAGGACACAGATGGACAGCCCCCTTGGAGGAGAAGTCAGCAGGCATGGGACATATTCTACATTGACTATGAATCCAGTTAGCATTGTGAATTCTCATTCTTATCTTTGTACTGTCACATGTGATGAGAGAGGGAAAAAGGAGAAGAGTGTCAAAGTTGAACTTTACTGTAAGTAAAAATGTGAAATTATCTTTAAATAGTACATGTTGATAGAAAACTCAAAATTTGTTTTAGGTATTGTGGTTACCAGTTAACTTTTAATTCTAGGATAATGAATGTTATAGCTCAACATTTACTTCCTTCTGAGATTCCTTTATATGTCTGTTCAGGACACTTAGCCCTTTTCTGCTTTCTGCATTACCAGTATTATTTATTCTTGTTTTTGGTAATTCTTAAAAGCCAAAACGTGCACTGCCTGAATGCATTCCAAGAGCTGGGGAAATAAAAATCAAAGCCTTTGTACTTTGCAGGAGAATAATTCAGGTGTCCAAACCTACCAGCACAGAAAACAGGATAGCACTGGTGTATGGATTGCTCTGAATGCCTATAGTTAAGCAGCTGTATCACTGCCTAGGTGCCATGCTGAATCTTACTAATCTTTTGTGATCATGTTTCAACAATTGTACAAATAAACTTCCGGTTAGTATATGTACTGCTGATAAAGGACCTGTAGGTCTTCAGATCAGGTTATGTCTTGTAATAAAGTTGGTAGAATGTCATGTTCTGAACACCTCTAAACTCAAGATATTTGGTGTCTGGATCTTGCTCTTATGTTGACCCTACTGTTCTTCTCTGCTAGTCTAAAGAAATTGATTTTATTCTTCTAGCTTTCCCCAGTGATCCTATCATTGAGATCAGCCCATCCTTAGTTGCTGGAGAACCAGCCACTGTCATCTGTAAAATTCCTGATGTGTATCCTTCTGATCACCTGGAAGTTCTCCTAAAGAAAGATGAACATGTTCTTCGTGAGAAAAATTTTTTTGAAGATGAGAGCACAAATACAGAGACCAAAATTGTGACATATACATATCATCCCATGGCTGAAGATGCTGGGAAAGAGATTACCTGTGTGGCCAAGTTACCAATTGTTGATATGGATTTTGAACCCAAAGAAAGAACATCTTCTCAGAAACTTAATGTAAATTGTAAGTATTTTTATACAAGGGCTTTGGCTAGTTCAGCTTTCAAAGCTGCAAGTAAAACATCTTACTAATTCTGGAAAAATGGTTCCACTGTGCTACTGGGATATGTATTTTTCTTTTTTTCCTTGGTATTCTGTGACATGTACCTCTAGAAAAGCTAGTGTTAGAGATGTGCATGTCATTCTTCATTTACATACTGATCTTGTCTTCCTTTTGTTTTCTTACAGTTGGTCCACAAAATACTGTCATTACTGCATCTCCAGGCAACTCACCAATGGAAGGAGACTCTCTGAACCTCACTTGTGTCACTCAGAGTAACCCACCAGCACAAATAGTTTGGAGGAAATATTTGGCTGAAGAAAGCATTCAGCATCTGATAAAAAACAATGTTCTTTTTATTCCCCGTGTCCATTTCAATGATTCAGGACGGTACATCTGTGAAGTAATTAATCTGGTAACTGCTAAAACAGAGGAAGCAACTGTGGACATTATTATACAAGGTACAAGTCTGTTTGAGTTTCACTTGTATTATGCAGTACCTAACTGGCTGACCTCTGTTAGGTTGGAGGATGCTGAAATATTGAAAATTAGGAAATACGGGGCTTTCCTTTTTACATATTCAGGACTCAGCTTCATTTTAAGGCTGTTCCTCATGTGCTGTAGTTTTTCTTTCTCTATTTAATTTTCAACTAATTCTCTCAGTACTGCTGTTGTGCGTGCACATTTCAATACATTTCCCACAATGCAACACTAAAAGTCACAAAAGAGTCTGAGAAAGTGGTGGGGACACACACTGTTATTTCTGTGAAATGTAATGTGCATACCAGTTTCACAGGGACATCACAGTCTCCTTCTTTGAACTAGCAGTTTTAGTCATTGGCATTAAATTTAATAGGCATTTAATGGTAAAACTGTTTTGGACATAATAATATTATTGTTGTTGTAATATTTTGTGATTGGTTGATTGATTGACTGCTACTGCTTTGACAGAGCTAAAAGTCTTAGATTGAGTCTGGGATAAAAACCAAAATAAACAGATTCTTGAGCATGCTTTCTTAAAATTTTCTCCATCTTTAAAACCTTTGCATTACTCTTAACAGCCTTTTCTATTTTCATGCAGGTGCTCCAGTCATTACAAAATTCTCCATTGAACCCTCTACAACAGTTCAGGAAGGAGAAAATGTCTCCATACAATGTTCTGCTGAAAGCAACCCTCCTCCCAATATTATTTTAAGGAGAAAATCTGACAATGCAGACATAGGGACTTACAGTGCCAGGAGTATTCTTCTTCCATCTGTGATGTTCCAAAATGGAGGAGATTATGAATGTGTAGCAGAAAATAAGTTCGGGAACAGTAAAAGTGAAATCACACTTAATGTGAAATGTAAGTATGTGTAAAGTTCTCCCAGTCATTTAAAAATAATTAGTTAGTTATTCAGTAATAAATATAACCATAAATTACATGAAACCCTGTGAGAAAAAAGAACCATCATAGTTCTCTGCTTTTCTCAGAGGACAGAAAGGAGCAGTGCTGATGAACAAAACAAAGTCACAAAATCTTTATTGTGATAGTCTTTAGTAGAGATCTGAATGAGTGAGAAACTGATCTACATGGTTAGAAGTATTTGGTTAGAATGTCTGGGCTATGGTGGGTTTGTACAGAAACTGTGATACTGGGTGCTTTACTTTTGTTTTGAGAATGAAAAATAAATTAGCTTTGGGAGGGTGACAATCTAGTATCCAATAGGACATGTTGGATCCATCTCTAAAAAATCTAGTGATGATTAACTAAAGGACTCTTCCTTTCAGATGGACCAAAGAACACAGTGATCACTGTTTTCCCTGCTGCTCTTAAAGAAGGAGAAACTGTTACAATTAAATGTACTAGTTCTGGTAATCCAGCTCCTGTCATCTCCTGGAAGAAAAAGAAGGCCACTGGGGTATCTGAGAAAATTTCTGAAAATGCAACTATAACTATACAGAACTTGAAAAGTCAAGATCTGGGGCTTTATGAATGTGAAGCTTACAATCAATTTGGCAAGGAAGAAAAAGCTGTGGAATTATATGTTCCAGGTTTGTAGAACAAGACAGAAAGCAAGTTTTTTTGGTTTATGTATTTTAGATCCAGATCTTCTTCTTGAAGAAAGAGGTAATTGTGTCCTTGATGCCAGTGGAGTTAAAAGGTGGCCCTAATATCACTAAGTGATTTAGGAAGCTTTAAACAATGAAGTGTGAAGTCTGCCTCAATACAGATAGAATATGAAAAGTTCTTAAATCTGTGGGGCTTCCATCACTCCTTCCAACTGCCAAGTGTAAGCATGAAGTAAAGAGGATATGCAGTGCCTGGAAGGAAATATCCTTCCAAGCAGGCCTATCAGTGGATATTTGCATAGGAAAGATTCAAGGAGACAATACATGCTGAAGCTGCTCTATGGAAGCATTGTATTACAGCTCCTTGCTTCTTCCCTAAGCTTCAGCTCTGTTTCCTGATCTTACAGGCTGCATTTAAGCTACAAGAAATGCTGATTCCTCAACTTAGTTGGAATGATAGCGAAGTTTCATTTTCAATAGTAATCAGATTTCTCTGCTTTAGCTCTGCTGCTTCTGCCTATTGCATAGCAACAGTGTCTTGCTTAGGGATCACTTCTGCCACCAATTCAGCTCTCTTCCCTGTTCTTTACTATTTTTATAGCTGCACCAAAAAATACACTTTTGATTTCCCCTTCAAGCAAAGCGAAACAAGGACAAAGTGTTATTATTCCTTGCATATCTGCAGATGTTACATCTCTTAGGACTATTCTGTAAAAGAAAGTTGGTGATGGGTTCACAACCCTTGAAACAGTAGATAGCAAATATACCACAGACGAGGCTCAGCTAAGGGATGCAGGAAAATACACATGCATACTGTTAATGAACTGGGGGAGCAATCTCAGCACATATTACTTATGTCAAAGGTTAGTTAATATAACTGCTGTGCAGAGTTCATACTAGGATTTGTTTTACACAGAGTGACATCTTCAGTTTCATTAAGAATGAATTGTCTTTAAAAAATCTGACATAAGTTGCACAGGTTCTTGTCATAAGTGATAGGGTCTTAATGCTAATGAAAACTTCTGTCCAAAATGGCAGATGCATAAAATAATTGCTGCTTCAAATTTTTTCATATTTCCACTTCATCTTTTGAAAACAGGATATAAAATTGAGGAACCTTGTGAAAAAAAAACCAAAAAACCAGTTCTAGGACTCCTTCCTTTGCCTTTTCTATTTCTCTTCTGTTGAAAGATGGCATCACCCTCTGGGTTTGTTGGTCTGTGCCCTTTAATGAACTCAAACAAATGAACTATGAATTTGAAATTAAAGAAAAGAAGAAGAAGCTCCATATAATGTAAAAGTTATGCAACACACTCTCTCAGTTAATAAAATGTTCTTTTTGCCAGTTGCTGTTGACTTCTGGTAGCTGGTGACAGAGCAGTGTCTAAAGCTGTGGGCTCAACTCCTACAGTGGTCCCATTAACTGGATTCATATTTTGCATGTAAAAGCTGCTGATGTCTCATGAGTTTTGCTTCTGTTTGTTGCTAAATCCTACCTTGAATTTCTTTTCAGTTTGTCTCCAAAACATTAATGTGTTAGTATATCCATCAGAAAATGTTGAAGTAGAAAATATCACTGTTACATGTAACACATACACCCTTGGAGATGGTCCTGAAAAAAAGCCCGTCAGGAGAAATTATTCTGCCATCAGTGACTGGAAACTTTATACTCTGCAGTGTCACCAAAAATTATACAAGCATATATGTCCTTCATATTCTCAGTAAGGTTGGAACAGCATTACAGAGATTGAGATAGCTGTTGTAGGTCGCTGGGTCTGTTGCCTTAAGCCTATTTTTTTTTTTGTACATTTTAGTGAAATTTGTGTCAAAGTGAGCACAACTAGTTCGTAGCTGATCCTTGCATGGCAGTACTGTGGTTAACCTGAAAAAAACCCCTCACCCAAAATCAAACCAAACAGCCAGAATAAGCTGTATTTTAACCTTCTTTCAGTGTGGCTGTCACTGTCTCTCTTAGCTGAGTTGGTGTGGTAGCCTTAAGGATGGGGCCACAAAAAGGTGACTCCCGGCTGCTTATCTGTCCACATGCTTGGACTATGAGACTAATCCAGAGAAGGTTGTGTTTCTCAAAAAATCTAAAATTGAGCTTTTAAGACATGGTCTTCCCCTTGAAGGATGAATTTCAGGAGGTTGAAATGTATCCAAATGTTTCTTGGGTATAATATGTAGTATTCCTCTTGTATTCTTTGTGAATGTCATGGTATTCTTCATTTTAGATGATATCAGATAGGTTTGAACTTGCATAGCAAATTCAAGACCAAGATAGTGACTAGGAATTAAAGTATGTAATATGAAGTTCTAAAGAAAAAAATGTAAGGAAAACTCAAAAAGTATGCTTTGTGCATGAAAACAGAAATATGTTCCAAATGAAGGTCATTAATAATACTGCTTTTACAGTGATGCACATGTGTCTGTTTCAAACAATACTTAAACTTTTTTCTCTCCTTTTGTCTCCATATTCAGCAAGATTGGAAGGACCAGATCAGATGATACCATTGATTATTGCATTCTCATCTGTAGCAGCAGTAGCAGTACCTGCAGTTGCAATTTTGATCTACGTGTCAAGACAAGCAAAGATCAATGGATCCTACAGTCTTGTAAAAGCACTCAGGTTGAAAGTTTGATCATGTGAATATAAGTCTTTAGTTGATAATAAGCACATATATTTATTGCTGTGACTGGTTCTACCCTTCTGTAACATATGGTGACAAACAAGTGACTTAAGAACAGCACCATGTGATAGCAAATGGGCTTATTTTCATGCTCTGATCAGTGTTTTGGTATTTAAATTAAAGGAAGAGCTAGAGTCCTGACCAAGAAATTGGTAAACAATTTCTGTGTTGAAGCATTCTGAACAAAGAGTTCTGTGAAGAACTAGGTTTGTACATAGTGTATAATTTGTGTTATAAATATGTTCAACTAAATATCAGTTTGTAAAACTGAAGTCTTATTGCAATTGTACAGAGAAATTTTGTTAATTCAAAGATATAAATCAATATTCCTTGAGCTGATCAAGTGATTTTTATTTTGTATTACGCTGCAGCATGAACGTTTTTTTAATATAATTTGTTTGGTTGTGGTAATGTTTGGAAAATATTCTCTTTTCACTCATATTGTCATAAACTCTATACCTTCAATGAAGTTACACAATCACTGGGCTATGCATTTCTAACAAATTTAAACTAATTTAAGCCTTTGAGACTCATTTGCAAAACATTTTATTTTAAAAATTATTCAAAAAATGTCTGAGGTTATAATCCTGTAAATTCTAGCATTGCTAAGGTATTCTTGCTGGCTTCAATCATTCTCAGATGAATGTCAGAATTCCGTTATTTTGTGATGAGCCAAATCACACCTTTCTTGTAAAATATAAGGGCATTGTAAATATGCTTTACAGATTTCCCCTTCAAAATAAAACTACCAGTAGATTTCTTTGACTAAATCCCCCTAGTGATGCTTGTTTAAGATGATGCCAAAATACACATTACTGTGGAAGGAAATTGTCCTTGGCAGCAGCAGTTGTGGGTGCCATGGGAAAGACACAAACAAGGCCGGCAGCTTCAAGGCATAGGCAGGGGGCATAGGCAAAATCTGTGCACCTCGGGGATGGTGGGTGAGTCGTTGCCTGAAGAAGTGCTCTTCCCAAGCTCCCCACTGTGCAAATCTAAACCACATGCTTGACAATTTCCCTTCTAACAGAGAACCAGTGTGAACCAGTGTCTGCATGCTTCACTCTGCTTGGCACTTCTTTCACCACACACTTTCCAGAGCTGGCAAAATGGCTGTGAAAATAGTGAACCTCCAGTGCAGAAGCAAAGATGGAGGGAAAGAGAGGTGGAATTTGACAGTATTCCTCCTTACCTCCCTTCTCCTGACTAGGAGTGGTGCTTTAACTGGTCTGGGTGCTGTTGTTCAACACCGAAGGCAAAATTGTGGGAGATGCGGGCGCTGTGGCTGAGATGCTGAGATGGATCCTGATGCACTATGGCCTGATCCACTGTGCTAGGCAAGAAACATTTGGGGGCCCAGCCACTCCAAACTTGCACACAAGAAGCTCAAGCAGAGATATGTGAAAATAATAAGTCTTTACATTATACACATGGTGACAACTGCTGCCAACAGCAATGCAAATGCGGGTGCTAGCTCTAGGATAAGGCAGTGGTGCACATCTCTCATGTTTTTTCATTGTGTGTTCAGCAGTGCTTTATGCACATTAAATCAGTTCATGCAGGATGTCTATCTAGATTGGAAAGGGAGGCTTGGAAAGTGGGGGTGTAGCAGAAAAATGGGAGAGCAGTGTGGACTTGGCTTGGAGGAATGTGAGCATGCAGTAGGAGGGTGAAGAAAAGATTGAAGACAGAGGAGGAGGAGAGGTTTGACAGGCCCATGACATAAATTTCTTGGAGGTGGTGCCAGGCATATTTGTTCAGAATAATGTCAGGCCTGTCTCAGTGCTGTCTTGTGAATAAACCAGAAAGCATGATTTTTTCCACTGTGCAAAACTTTGGTGCACACACATTTTGCCTAATCAGTAACGTTCTGGTGTCTATTGCGGGAAAGATAGCTAGGAAAGAGACAGAGAAAGAGGACTGGAAAACAGGGCAAATGAAAATGCCTGGGACTTTCCAGTTTGGAGAGAGAATGCTGAAGGAGGAGGGGTTCTGATTGATGTTTTCCAAATTGTGAAAGCAGTTGATAGCAAACAACAGATGCAAAACTGTTTGCTAAATCACGCAATTCCGGAACTACAGGATATGCAAACTAAGGAGAAAGTGTTTTAACAAAAATAATAGAACAGTACTTTTTCCCAGGGTGAATGTTCATCTACTGGAAGCTGCTGCAGAAGGGTCAGGGGGATAACAGTATCAATTGGTTCAAAAGCAAAATGGAAAAAATAATGGGCTAAAGGTCCATAAAAAAGCCCAAAAGGGAGCAGACAGAAATGTACTGTACAACATCCCTTATTCAATGGCCATTGATGCTGAGCAATCCTCAGGATATATACCAGAGAAAGTTGCCAGTGTATGACATCCTGAAATAGTGTCTTTCACTGCTGCAGAGATCCTGGGGTTGGTGGGTTACTGGGGAGACCCACCAAGGTATGCCTTGCATTCTTACTACTCCTCTGAGCAGCCTTGGGCTGGACCTTGCAGAGGGAGCATAAAAGTTCCTGTACTGTTTTCCCCCTCCTGTGGACGGAAAAGATGAAGATGGGTGGGAGAGAAATAGGAGCCATCTTGCAGCAGTGCTTTGGTGCTTGAGTAGTCTTTACTGGAAATTCCTCCCCAAGTTTCCAGTATTCTTTCATCTGTTGGTTTTGTCAGTATTTCTGATACAGATGTTAATGTCCTCATGGCTTGTCTGCCCTCTCAGCACCTCCATTAAGGTACTAAGTGACTTAAGTCAATAGGAATTGCCCCTTGATTTCAACAGGGCCAGCTTTCCCCCCATAAATGTTAAGTGGATAGAAAGAATTTCTAGTGTCCATTTTAGGAGAGGTTGCTCTTGTGTTGGCAGAGAGCTTCCTAGCAGTGAAATCACAAAGAAGCTCTTGCCAGGGGATTTCCTGCCCTACTGTCTCGGTATTTTCCAGGGAACTTAATGATATCAGTACAAGCTTGTCTTATGAAAGTTTAAAGTTCACAGTCAAATAACTTCTCTTTTTACTTAAAACTACAGAAGGAATATTGCTTCTCCTTACACAGTTTCCCATCAAGCAACTTGCAGAGCCTCTGCCCTGGCAAAAAGTCACGGACAGCAGCTCCAGCCCAGCAAGTGGTTTCAGAGCTGCCTGGAGGTCTAGGTAAGAATCCCTGCCACAGGGCCTGCCTTTATGATCAAGAAAGTGGTCTGTAAAGCAAAGAGCTGACAGGTCCTCCCAGGTTTTCCCTATAAAGTCACTTCACAAGTTATAGATTTGCATTTTCCCCTGTCTGATCTTTGCTCCAGCTTAGCTTTGTCTTTTCCTCTCCAGGAGTTTAGCCTAAAAATACCACTGGGCAATGCTTGTATGACGCTTGATTTTAAAGGATGATTGCAAATTCTCACTCTCTGAAGTCAGTTCAGGATGTATTCTTTCATGAAAAGCTTAAACAGGAAAAGATGCATATTTTAAATGTCTCTAAGAATGCTGTCAAATAATTTTTTACGTATACTGAAGGGGACAGTTAATATATCCCATGAGAGAGGTGCTGTTATCTGCTGGAGACAACAGTGGTGGCCTTGTATTTGAAGGGGCAGGCTCCTCCTGTTTTCAGGGACTAGCAGGGCCTCATCAGGATATTAAAGGCCAAATGGTGATCTGGTATCTCTGAACAGGGCAGGCCATTCAGCTCCATGGACTTGCTGCTGTGCTGGACCACATAACTTCTTTAAGAAGATGTGTTCCCCTGTAAGGGATCTGATCTGGAAATTCCTCACAGAGAGTTTGCAATTGTCCTTGGTTATCAGTGGTGTCCTGCCTGTGATATATACATGGCCTACTTCTTAATCCAATTTTTCTGTCCTTTTGCACCATTCTCCCCAAATGATAATTGCATGCTGTAATCAATTAATCTCTTATTTCTTTGATAAAATAAAGACATAGGGCTGCTGGAAGCCTACATTTATCAGGCCCTTTCCTACAGCAGTAAATAATCCTTGTAGTTTCTCCTAAATCCCTCCCAGCACTACACATACCTTTTAACATGAGGCAAAAAAACTTGGTCAAACCAACCAGTCTAAATTTTACCTAGACCAGGCAGCTTAGCAATCCAAACCTGACAGAATTTTTGACATTGTATTCAGTCTGAAGGTCACTTCACATTTAAGAAAGAAGTGAGAGAAGTGGTTATATCTGGGACTCTCTTGTTCCATTGTCTGTTGTGAAGCTCAACTGTCTTTAAGCCTCACAACCTTTTGGGATCCACATGCTACATATCCTGCCTCCAAAGTGGTGCAAGTTATGTTCCCAGAAATAAGGAAATTCTTGTGAAACGAGTAATGTGCTTTGCTGTTAGCTGCCAGGCATCTTAGTAGTGTTTTGTTCCAAGCACCTGGGTACCTGCCAGGTACAAAAGGAGGGGATCTCCTGCCTGTCCCTCTGCTCTTCTCACCTGAGAAGTCCTTCTGGTGCTGCTGAAGTACACAGAATGGCCAAACATGTGACTGTGAGATACAGGGCTGGGAAGTTCCCCTTGTTTATGAGATCCTTGGTTCCTCTCAGTCGTTCTGCTATGTCTAAGGTTCATTGCAAATGAAACAAGAGAAACAGTTTTTTGACAGGTTGAAAATTTACCCTTTGAGGTCACCTATAACCTTTTGCAATGCAAAGACATCGGAACATTTAAATCTGAAGATTTATTTTTTCAAAATAAAAAATATATGTTATAACTAGATGTGATGAGTATCTGAGACTCAGTGCTTATGCGACTTGAAGGAGGACAACAATTACTTTTTTTTTTAATTGCAGTAATAAATGCTATATCCATATGTGTTGAAAGAGACAGGAGCATATGAGGAAAGTCAGAAAGTAAGATCATTTTACTGTAATCCTCTTTGCTGTGCGTGGTTGTTAAAACTAAAATGTTCTGTCCTAATGTTGCTAGTTTTTTTTCTTAAATATTTTTCCTTTCCTTTTGAATGAGAGGCAGATATGGGACATCTGCTCTCAGCAGCTGAAAGAAATGGTGGCATGTGATGTTCCAACACAGATGTCATGTCTTGAACACTCCCACATATTTCCAACTGTTATATTTCATGTTGTTCTTTCGTATTTATTGGAGATTTCAGTGAGGGAGACTATCAGTTTTACAGTGATGTAACTTTGAGACACTGTTACCAGTTGAGCCTCAGAGCCTCTTTGCTAGTCAAACCTGGTGGATTAAACTAGTTTTTTACATTCCCAGGCACTTGGTGTACAGGGCAGAAAACAGCACTCAACCCTTTGGCACCACTGTTAACATGTAGCTGAATAGAGAACTTCAGAGCATAGGGCTGTGATATTTACTTGACTTTCAACTAATGTGCTCAAACAACAAAATTTTACCACAAAAGGTGCATTCATTTGCTTTTTTTGATACGTGGAATACAAATAAAATAGAGTTAAAACACAACTGCATTCAGGTTTTAAAATGACATTGAAAATATATCAACTATTTTTTCTGTTGATTTCCTGTTCAACTAAAATGGAATATTTTGTCCCTTCATTTATATCCAAGCATCAAAACAGTTGACTGAGGTAAGACAGCATGATTCTTCACTGTTGAATAATCATTTAGGCACTCATGTCTCAAAACCATGCAGAAATAAATATTTTACTGAGCTAATTTAGGTTTTGTAGATAAGCTCTGGGAAAAAGGAAAAAAAAATTTCCTTCTTACAAACAAAATTAAGTTCCACACCACGTTGTTGTTGAGGCTTTTGTTCTAGTTCGTAATCACAATGGTCTTGGTGCTGATAACAGAGCAGGGATGGAGAAGATAGCAAGATTTTGTTTGTATTGATTAAAGATCACTTCTTTTGGGAAATTGTGACCATGTTGGCATACGTCACTTTTCCCAAGTTGCCTGAAGGGAAGCAAAAAGCAAGAACAGGGCAGAATCAGGCTCTGCTTGCTTTGTCTGACAGCCAGAAGAGTGGTATATCTATAGAAGCAGATAAAGAAATTTAAAAAATGCAGGAGAATGTATTTCCACATCTAAAGATTATTTCCTAGGCTAAAATTCTGTGTTCAAAATACAAATGTACTGAAATATCCCATATATTTTATTGTATGTATAAAATTTTTGTCAGAACTTAATTCTTCCCTCTCTTCTTTCCTGTTTAGTATTGTCTGTGGCAGCAAGCAGTTGAAGATCACACTTTACCTGTAGATTTTATGTATGATTATTCCCATTTTCCTCCCTGTCTCTAGCTCACTCTTTGTTCAATAAAATGAGAAGCTATAAACCTCCAATATTCTCTTCTTCAAACATGAAAATCTACTTTATAAAAGCTGTTGTGCTTTTTAATTAGCAGAGTCCTCTTGCTGCAAAAATGAGAGACAGGTGAGAAGATGTGAGTTATGATCAAGGCACCTGTACAGCCTTGGGCTTGATTTAATAGGGAAGAGCAGATAAATTCTGTGTGAGATTACTGCTGAATCACCCACAAGGTTTCTGCAGTCTTTTATGGATGCATATGCATAATTTTTGAATGAGACCAAATTAAGAAGGTAACAAGATAATTGCAGAAAGACTCAGTGAAAGGGAAATGATGTTCATTATGAGGTAGAGCATGAGAATGACCACATTATGTCAAGCTGAGGTTTTTAACCAGCAGCAGGCAAAACTGAATGCCTAAAAATGCTGTAAAATCAACAAGCATGGTAATATGCTCTCTAAATGCACTCCCAGCCCCCAGCTCCTTTGAAGCTCAGGAGTTTCCTGAGTCAGAGTTTTCTTCACTGCATTTAGTAACTTGCAAAGGGGTTGTTTTCTGTTCATTTTTTCACTTGAAATTATGTAAATCCATAGCATGCACAACATCCTGCTTTTCAAGAGAAGAAGCACTGCTTTGCTGAGTTTGAGATCTTATGGTGGTATGTTTGGGAGCTTTTGAAATTTCTGCCTTACACTGTTTTGGTTTGTGTTCTTTTCAAAATGGAAGAAAGTGGGAGAAGGTTTGAGCCATCTTTCAACACTGAGCTATCTAGATTTCTAGATAATGTCTGGGACACCAGAGAATGTAGTGTGAAGAACTCTGCACAGCATTGCCACAAGCTGTCAACAGTAGGGGAGAGGGATTTGGCAGTGATCCCACAACCTAGCTGGAGAGCTGAATGTTCAAGACCTATTAAGAGGTAATTGTACTTACAATTTATATTGCCAGTTACTGTATTTAACATGGTACAGGTGAGTAATCAATTACTTTCATATTTGAAGAACTCGCACGTAGATATTTAATATTCAAATACAATGAAGCAGAGGATGGCTGTGCCAGTTATATTCAGGACTAGCAGGAGCAAGACCAGCCACCACACCTGCCCTTGTTCTTTGCAAACAAAATGAAAGCCTTTCCAATCTTTTCCACAAAAACCCTGGGAAAGATTTTGAGGTAGGTTACTGGGGTTATAGGAGAGACTAATGTTTTTGGTATGCAGAAATCTGGACCAGAGAGTATTAATGAATTGCTGATGCATTGTTAAATTTCCTACTCTTATTTTAATAAGAGCAATAATAAAACATGGTAAAGACTATAAAACAAGTAAGAGAGAAATATTTGGAATCTTAGTGAATTGGTAGAACATTTTTTAAAACTTCTAGAATTTTGTAAAAGATTGTTTACACAGGTATTGTTTCCACTGTTAATGACAAAAATTTAATTTCAAGGTAGCATTTTGTACGATTTATCAAAATGAATATGTGAAACAATAGGCCAATAGCATGAAGCAAAGATGAAACAAGAGATTCTTTTGTTGGAGCCTCTGAAGAGTGTGTAATCAGAGCTCAAGTCTATGACACTTGAAAAGAAAAACTGTCAGTTCTGAACCACCAGATTAACATCCTTGCCTGTACTTAAAAGATGAATACCTCTTTTCAGTTATCTTTCCTGCAGTTGAACTGTCAAGAACAGACATCTTGAAAGCATGTTTTTGAGTGTCTTAAAAGAGCCATGCTGGGGATGGAAAGAGACAGAAGTCTGCAGTCTAAAGGAATGTAGTGCAGTGCACCTTCTAGGTCACCCTGAGATTATGGCCCAAACACAAATTGTACAAAGAAGTATCTTAAATTTTATTTAATCTGCTTGGCCAACCTAATTCTTGATAATTTGATTTCCAAATATTCAAGAGGTCACAAATAGACTGAGTTAAAGCAAGACTTTTTCAAAAATACTCTGATAGCAAGTTTAAAAGGCAAAGCATGAGAAATTTTGTGGCAAATGCAGTCCTACTTTTCTGTGCCATTTAATCTGTTTTGCAATTTGAAGTTTTTAAGATGCAGATATGCCTACATACTGATGCTAGGTAAAAAAAATGCACCTTAGAAGGGAGAAGTGTGTTTCTGGACTGACTGAAGCCATTCAGTATCCCTCCAGTCATCAGAGATTAGAGAGAACACAGAGCCAGTCCCTTCCAGAGGTGAACAGTAAAAAGACAAGGGGATATGGCCAAAACATGTGACAAGAGAAGTTCCAGTTGCATGTGAGCAACAAATGCATGGTGAGGGTGGTTCAGCAGCCAAATCAGGACCTCGGCACCTGTAGGACCTCTGCCCTTGGGGGTTTTTGTAATTCAGCTGGAAAAGACCATGAGCACTCTAATCTAACTGTAAAGTTTGCCCTGCTTTCAGTGAACCGCTGGACTTGATGATCTCCTGTGATCATCCCTGCCTAAATTTTTCTGTAACTATGCATGACAGAGGCTTCCATGAGATAGCATTGTTTTTTTGATTAGGAGCAATATAATTCCCATACAAGATCAGATGAAAGATATTCAGACACTGATCTTTGGCAATAAACAGCAACCAAAGTTTCACAGGAGGATGTAAGAAACATCCCTGAAGACAGATTTAGGACCAGCTGCTTCTATAGTATTAACATGGGGGTTTTTTTCATCTGATATATATTGCCTAAATGCAGGCATAAAACTCAGTCTGTCTTCCAAATCACGGCATAGTCATAAGTCTAAAAGTCCAGTCATTTCATGACTCCTTTTTAAGTGCTCTCCCAATTGCTTCCTGTGGAAAAGAGTTGCACAGTTTAATAAGACACTTTGTGAAGGGTATTTCCTTTGATAGGTTTAAAATGCTTCTCCTTTTTGTCCTCTTGTTTCTGAATAATCTGTCACCCTCTCTAAAACCTCTAGTGCAGTGTCACCTTTCATAAGCACATGTCAGTGTGATACTTTCTATTCCAAACAAAGCTTCATCATTTACTTACCTTAAAGGCGCTATGATGTTTCTTGGATTTTTCTGCTTCTCATTCCTCACATTGCAATATTTTTGGGATATTGTTGTCTTAAGCTGACATAGTCTGGCTGATATCCATAGTTTCCACTCCCAATCACCCACAGTAAGCCAAAAAGAAGGTCTACTCCTTACAGAAAACAAATTTCTTATCCAGCCCTCCCTTTTTTCTTTTCTTTTGGGTCAGTTTTGATTGGATCAGATCCTGAATTGAAATTGCTATATGATCTTGTGTTTATTTAGGCTGGTGCAGCCAAGGCAGAGGTGGTGACTATCAGGATGAAGACAGAGCCATCTCTTCTGCTCTTGCATCAGTTGAAAGTGTCTGTGACCAGTTACTCCTGCTAGCTGACTTTTTTAACCATAGAAGCACACTCAGCAGAGACTTTTACTGCACCTTGAACAGTGATTTTTATTTGTCTATTTATTAATAACTTCATTTAAATGGTCATTGTTCAGCATGTCAGTAAAAATTTCCTGTTGAAAGGAAGTGGAAAACAGTTGGCTGCTCTCTGGAAGTCTTTGGTATTTATAAAGCATGACCTGGATTTTCCAAATAAGTTGCCTGAAAAATATTTTCCATTTCCAAGAGGAGTTTCAGTGTATTTGATAACCACATTTAGGACTTCCTTTAGAGTATCCTTGATTGAAAAGCATATGCAAGTAAATCTATATTCCCAGAAATAGTTTCAGATTGCCTTAACATTCTTTTAAGTGCAAAGACCTGTGCTAAAGAATAGTGAGACAGTCAGAGATCACACAGAATACAGAATTCAGCCCCTACAAAGGAAGATGTAGGAGAGATATAGTCCATCATCACAATTGCCTTGCAATGCTTTGCAGCCAGATCCTTTTCCAGCTTGTTGCAAATGGCAAATTAGGATCAGCTATCCATAAATCACCAATATCATCAAAAGCCCATGAAAACATAGATTTGCTCACCATGAAAAGTTCTAAGAAGCTTTGCTGTAAAGCAAAGGTCAGAATGTTCTGGTTTTAATAAATAAGCATTGAGTAAAAGAGAAGTTTTCACTTCTTGTTCAGTGTTAGTTACAGAAAACACCTTTTCTGCTCCTTCCCTGTTTGAAAATTTTCACTTGTGCATCTGCTCTGGATTGCAGTTGTGTGACCATTTCAGTCACATCCCATAACTCCAGTGCTTCCCTGTGTTATTGGTGTAACACCTCTTCAGTGGCTTCTACCTCATCAACTGTTTTAGCCAAGAGCCCAGCTGGGTGAAACAACAGGACACCAGCACAAACCCAGGGCTTGTGAACTACCCATCATGGTGGTTCAGTGTCCACTGCCCCTGGAGAAAGCTGCAGTCTGGAACCAGGGCCTTTTGCTAAGGAACCCAGGGAGCAGATACAGTACTGTAGATGAATGGGTGCTCTGAGTTGCTTTCAGCAGTTTTTCTGTACAAGTGGTACATATATTGGTATGTCAGCATCTTCCCAGCATTGTTTTGAAACAGCAAGCTGGTTAAGAATACATTTTGTTCCTGTTGACTTGTATTATCACTCACTTGCTCAACAACAAAAAATGCCAGAACCCCCAAAACTTTATGTCAAAATTCATGAGTTGAGCACATAAATCTGCAAATAGTTGCTGTTTGTCTTCCTACTCTCTTGTCATAAAGAAATTGCTTAGGAAATAACTTTCCATGATAATCTAGAGTCAGCTGCTTTGCACACATATCTATGTAACATTGAATTTCGTGTCAACCAGCAGCAGTGCCTTTTTAGAGGAGCATAACTACAGTGTGATCTACCAGCCATCCTTGCAGCTATTTCATCCCCTGACCTAAATTTGGGTGTTCGTCACCACCACGAACACTACTACTATTTCCTTCTAAGATTAAAGGGGGAGATAATGTCTCTATCTGCATGCAGTTGTAAAGCTGTGCCAGAGTAGGTTTTGCTCTGTTTATTACTTCTGCTGAGGTAGAAGAGTGCTCTTCCTCATATGGTGGTAATTTTAGTGCAGGCTAGATAAAGCATACATGGAAGTAAAATGCTGGGAAAGAGACAATTCTGAAATTTGAACACATGTTCTTTAATCTCTTATTTATGGGCTTTTTGTGGATATTGTGTATCTTGGTTTAACTGAAGGTCAGTCTTGCATTTATGTGAGAAAAATCAGTCTTGTTCTTTTCCTGGATGAAGTTGGGAAACCTCAGGAATCTCATGCAAGTAATCTTGTGAAATTTCCGTCCCAACTTCCCAGCAGTTTAGATGCAGTTTTAGTCATACTCTGAAGAAAATTGTGCCCCTTAACAAGGTGTACTAAAAGAAAAACACCCTTATTTCAAAGATGTCTGTTGTCTATGGGCCGATAATTATTTTGCTAAGGACTGAAAGGTAATTGCAAACCCTCACAAATGTCCGTGTATACAGTGGGGATCCATTGTGGTATTTGACTGACTTTACTTTATAGCTTCCTTGAGCCAGAACTCCCAGATAATTCATGCTGCCTACACACTAAATCTCCCTTTGTCTAAGTTGGGTGAGCCAAGAACTTGCCAGGAGGAGTGACTCAGACATGGGGATAGCCTGGTTCCCATGAAAGTCTATCCCTCTAGGCTCTGTGGGTGCAGCTGGCTCCAGGAACCTGACCATAAACATAGGCTCAGCTACAGCACTATATGCACGAGCTTAATTTGCCTCAGTTTCATGTGGTTTAAATAACAAATTGTTTGATGCAGAAAACCCCAACCCAGCTCTGTAGGAGGATGTGTCTCTCTTCTATTTATGCAGAAAAACCGTGAATCCCATAATCCAGTAATCCTTCTATTTCATAAGATGTCATGAACTGCCATTTCTACAGCTGTGTCTGCAGGCAGAGGCTGGTGCTGCATTTACAGGAACTGAGCCTCTGCTCATTTACACTGTAGGAGGGGCTTCCACAGATGTCCTTGGATGTTTTCTGCATCTCCAGTTGTGGTTCTCAGGAAGTAAAGTGGTTTTACAAGGACCAAGGTGAGCTGGAGCCAAACTGTGATTCTGATTCTGTAGTTCAGCAATACTTTAATATTGTAATGCTTCTCTAACTAGATGTGAATGTGAGAAGAAAGGGGAAAAGGGAAATGAGGGAAGTGGAAAGCTGGAGAGAAGGTGAGAAATGCACATGAAACAGGAAAGAAATGAACTTGAAAGCAGAACATGGAAAATAAAAATAGAAGCAGAAAGGGAAATTTAAAAAAAAAGAAGAAGCAAAAAAGACAATTAAAAAACCCCATTATTCTATTTGTCATAAGTACTTGGCTCAGCTGCAACTGAGTCAGCAAGATGGAGACACTGATAGCCTGCAGTGCAGGAAATGGGCATTGCTCTCTTCTTCACAGACTCCCATGCTCCAACAGATGAACAAAAAAAAGAAAGAGAAGCTTAGATAAATAGGGTAATTTAAACCTGCTAGGTGTCAGAAATTTTGTAATATGAGATCCTATGGAAAATCCTGCACTTTTTACTGAGGCTTTCTTACTTTCTTCTGCTGAATTTTGTCATTATATCTCTTACCCATGCAACACATCCAGGGAAGTAGTGGATCTCAGAAACAGCTTGCTTATGATTTACTGGAAACTTGAATTTCATGCATTCACATGTGGGAGAAGAAGCTTTAAGTAAAAATTGTTAAATTGTGGTGGCTGGCTCTGGTACAAATTCCTGGACAGTGGGAGCCTTAGTTTGTGCTCCCAGGCTCTCTGTGCAGCCCATAAGTAGTGGAGCAGGGAACCATCTAAACCCTTGGTGGTTGCCACTGAGCCTAAGTGGTATGTGGGCAAGTTCAAACCTCAGTTCACCCTGCAGGAATGTCTTTCCTTTCATTTGTGATCTTGTATTGTTGGGGACCAACAGGCTTTTGGGCAGAACGCCACAGTAGTCATTTAACAGTCCGAACAAGAAGTGGTAGAGTTTCCTTCTTTTTAAAATATGTGCATTAAAGCATCTCCCAGGAAGTCAAAGACCCACGTGTTAACTTCTTCCTGTGCCAGAATGGATTTAACTACCTTTCCCTCCAAACTGCAACAATCACTAGCTGTCCAATTTGCTGTGGGACAGAGCCTCTCCTTTTGTCATGCATGATAACCAGGATCACTGTGGTGTTCAAATGGGAGAAAGTTTCATTGGTTCTGTTTCAGGATCATTAAATAATCATTGGATAAAACACCTACTTTCTGTCTAAATATGGGCTTGGGCTTGACTCTTGACTGAAAAAAAGCATTTGAATTGTGCTTTTTCTACAGAGCATGTATTAAATAATAAACAGGATACAGGAATCTGGCTTGCAGTCAGAGGACATAAATCTTGTCCTGGAGGTCACCATCCTATGAGACGGAAGCAAACAAATCTATCTAAAAGCACAGTTTAAAAACTCTTTTTTGCTGACTGACCAAACTGTGTTAAAAGGAACTTAGTTCACCATCATATTGACCTTTTCCTCTGTGAAGGTGTCTATCAATGATTCTCTTACATTAATTTCTCACTGCAAGCACTAAGGGTTAATATAGAAAATATTTTAGTTTAGTATATGGCATTTGTACTATCTTAACCCATTCTAAACAGTCTATTTCATTTTTACTAATTAAAGCTGTCTTCATCTGTGCAGGTTTTACAACTGATAAAAAAAAAAAAGGCAAGAAAACTTAAATATATCCTCAATTTCAGAGGAGCTGAGCTCACTGCAACAATTTCAAACTTCTGGAATCAAGACTTCATACAGGTATGTAAATTTTCTCAACTTTACCTGGCAGCAGGCTCTGTCCTATTGAAAGAGATAAACTTTTAAACCAGTTAACTGGTTTTGCCCAGAAGTCCATCAAGTTTGAAAATATTTTTCCAGTTGTAATTAATAAAGTAAAAGAAACCAGCACATTTACAATCCATGAGATTGTAAATGAGCTGATTTCTTTTACCTTATTAATTTCATGTTTCCATGAGATGGCTGCATAGATATTTTCCCTTCCCTTCAAGAAAATCAGCAGCTTAGGTGGATTTTTTGTAACTATTTTTTGAAATAATTTCATTTAAGAACTGAAAAAGAGATAAAGGAAAAAAACCCAACAGAATTAAGAGGTATTTTCAAATTTTCAAATCTTTTTGAGAGCAAAGAATTCTACATTTTGGAATGGAAAGAGGAAAAAAGCCCCAGCAGAGGTAATATAAAGAATGTTTCAGCTGAAAACTCAACAGTGTGTAGCAAGATCACTGGTAAAACTGAGGAGCTTTAGTTCAAAGCCCAGAGCTATGATGTGGGGAATATGTGGGGATAAAAATATGAAAGGTTTCAATAGATAGAAGGCCCAAGATTTGCCAGTCTTTACGAAATGTAATTAATTTTTAAGTCCTATTTTGAGTTCATACAGTTCAGCTTAGTTTACAGAATCTTTCTTTATAGTTGTACATCTGATAATTTGATTATGAAAATGAACTCTCCCACATAGCAGAGAATGCTAGCAATCCTGTTCTGATAAGAGATATTTATACAGCACCACCAAATCACTTTAACATAAGGGGGCCATGTGCTTATCCTCATTTCTGATGACGAGTTCTCTGTAGCTATCTAAGATTTGTCAGCACTTGTTGATATTCCCTGTTCAGTCAGGGTCAGTGCTTTCCAGTGCCTCTTTAGAGCAACAACTTTGACTTACTTGGATATTCTGTGAATTTAATTGCTGTGAATTGAGACTCTTTCTTTGTGCTTGCAGCTTAGAATAGAGAGGTACTGATAGAGAATCTAACTTTTAATCGATTTTTGATCAGGGAGAAAAGAAAAATCTAAGGAATCTTGAGAAATGGAGCAGGGGAAGAAAGGACTAACTTTTGTAAAAAGTTGGTAGATTTTCATGGCTGAAAGGTATATTGAGTGAGCATGGAACATCTGCTGTAAAGTATTTCCTAGCAAGTCATTTCAGCAAAGTAGAATTCAAAATCATAGTTGTGTGTGGAGAATTTGGGGGATATGATGGAAATGAAGTTTAGACTCACTACTTATTCTCCCTTCCTTTCTTTCCAAATGATATAATCTAATAACCATTTTAATTTATGTCTATAGCCCAAGCTCAATCTTCAGTTTAAAAAATGTAAATTCCCAGTCATGGTTTCATCATATTAAAAGCAAATATTTGCTATTTTGTTGCAATGAAGCCTTGACTGCTGTTTGTAAAACACAGGATACTGGAATTTGTCTTAGTCTGCACAGACATTTTCTGTAAGACCCATTCTGTTAAAAAGTGAATGCTTTATTCATCAGTTTTTTTTAATGGAATGCAATACCAATATAAGAAAGAAGTAACAGAAGCCTGACTTTGTTCTGATGCTACTAATGTTAATAGCTGAGAAAACATATGATCTACTAGAGCATTTCTGGATTACAGGAGTTGGATAAACTTCAAGTCAGTTGGCGTTGTATAAACTAGAAGAGTGCAATGCATGTAAAATTCTGTTTACAGAGTGGTTTCCATATGAAAAAAAAATCATTAAACCCTGTCACAAATTGTCTTTTTATATAGGAATCATTTATTTGGTAATGAAAGTCTAAAGTAGCTAGAAAAATATCTCTGGAAGGAAAGAAAAATAGCATTAGATGTTTTCTGAGCTAATATTTGTTCTTTTGATGGATCTTTGAAAACTTGCATGGTGTGACATAAAATGTCTAAAATTTAATCCTAAAAATGTTTTATGTGAAGAAAATATTCAATTATTATTTGAAAGTGTGATTTTCAAAGAAGAGTTCCTTGTTCTAGCAGATGTCCCATCAGTATGGGATTCCAAATACTTGGATTTGGAAAGCTCTCCCAGAAATCCTCCTGGGCAGAAGAGAGGCAGTTGGGTGGGACAAAAATTCAGTCACATGGCTTGCACTGAGACATTCTCCATATGCACACTCCACAAGAGCTTTTAGCTTTTAAGTGCACTTATCAGTAGGCTTCCTAAGCCTTGAACTTGGGTCTTCAAGGCAACAGAAAATCTGGGATTAAGAGTAAAAATCTGGTTCTGCCCAAGTTTACGCAGGACTGTGTTTTCACTTGTTTTACCTGCTCTTACTGACCTTTCTGCGGTCAAATATTAGGGAAGCACTTCTCAGCTGACCTATTTTACTTGATTATTAGACATTGATATTACTTCCTATTCTCTCCAATCACCAGCAGATTTGATGCCTGTGTTTGCAGTCACTTCTTTTGAATTAAAAGATGTAGCTCTAATTCTAAAATTTCTTCATTGCTCCCACTCTAAAGAATTTGTGTTGGCATTTTTTTCCTATATGCACCTTTGTTAAGTGTAGTGTTTTATTTAACCTCTGGTTGATTTCAGCATTGTCACTTCTAGATAACCTGTGCTGGAATATTTTAGAGAATTCTTCCACACTGTTTGGATAATCATTACTTGCTGGATAGGGATTTCAGGATCATAGGAGGAGGTGGGAAGGGATCCCAGGTGGGCTCTGGTCAAAACTGCTGCACAATGCAGGGTGAGCCCTGAGCTCAAGGTGGGTCAGTCAGGGCTCTGGCCAGCCTGAGCATCTCTCATTCCTGTTTCTTACCCTCTGCCATGCTCCATGGGCCTGACTCCATCTCCTCCCTCACCCCTGTGCAGGCACTGGCTGTTTGCTGGTAGGTCTGAACCTGTTCCCTCCCCAGGCTGAGTGAGTCCCCTTCCCTCAGCCACTCCTCACAGAGCCCCAGCCCCAGACCAACTTCACCACTGGTGTTCTCCTTGGATGGAGGGGCCCAAAACTGGATGCAGTGGTCCCAAGATGTGCTGGAAAATAGTGGATGTGTCTCTAACATTTCAGTGACCAGAATGAAACATTCAGGCTTAGAAGAGGAACAGTCACCAGACGATCTAAGGGCATGAAAGGAGAAAAGTTCAAAAATATCCTTTTTGAGAGGAACATAATTCAGAGAGAACCAGAGTGCAGTATTTCCTGGAGAAAGTTTTGTAACTGGCTGCATATAATGCCCATTTAATTTGTCTTGCAACTCCAGTCCCCACACACCTTAGTGCAGTGCCTCTGATCATTGCATTCATCCAAAAACAATTCTCTTTCATGCAATTGCACCAGAGACACACAGTTGGAGAGGATTTATCCCATTTCCTTGGTACATAGAACTTCTGAGTCATTGCCACTACTTGTTTGAGCAGTACTAAATGTAAGCATCTTAGTTGTATCTGTACACCCACACTGAAGTTTTTATATAAGATTCAAATGTGCCTGATTAACATAAGAAAACCCAGTGCATATTTGTGGAGCAGGTGCAAGCAATGTCTCATCTCTTCCTGAACAAAAGGTTAATACATTCTCACAAGTGATTTAATCCAACCTTATAGTTAAAAGATTTGTGATTGTAAATGGATAAAAATGAAAGTTAAAAAGCTTCCAGTAATGCCCGGTAAATATCAGTTAATATTCAAAGAGGACAGGGTGTTTAAAATAAAGAAGTTACACCACTAACTACTAACAACTAATTTGCACATACTGCATTAATTTTAAGAATTATTTGTACTGTAAAATTGAAGCTCAAATACATACAGCATGTGCAATGTAGGAGTGTGAAGTAACAAGGTCTGCAGCTCATGTTTTGACTTGTAGATTTAAAATCAAGTGAATTGAAAGTAAATGTAAGCCTGGAGGATTTAAGTTTTATGGTGCAGAACCCCATTGAAAAGGGAAGGTAGGAACCTGGTAGAATATGAATGATAGCAGTAATACCAAATTCATTTTATGGTTTTTATCATCTCAGTTCAAATTTAAGTATATATGTAATGAAGAGTCATTATGATATGTAGAAAAAGAAGAGGAATTACAATAAACATTTCCTGCTAAGAGGTTACCAAGAGGTGATAGGATGTGAATTGGGCCTGGGTAACAAAATTCTCTGTGTGTGTGTGTGTGTCTGTAGCAGGGGATAACAATTATTTGGGGAATTTAATCCCATTGAGGAGTAAAACCTGTTGTGCATGTAAATCCTTGTCAAATCAGCTCCAGCTTCCTCCAGTGCAGGAAGTCCAGGAGGGATGGCATTAGGGGACAGCCCTCACAATGACAAGGCAAGCAAAGAAGGGGCAGCTCTGCAGTCTCTCCCCTGCCCACTGCTGGCCCTGAGGTCAGGTCACAAGGAGCAAGGGCTGGGTGCTTGACCAGGCCTGCCAGGAAACCAGCAAGGACTGCCAGTTAGTAATGACAGCTGCTCTTTGGAATACTTTCATATTTAGCTTTCCTATTCTCCACATTCTGTACTGCATTAGTATATAACTCTAAACTTTGTCTCTAGCCTTTGTCCTAGGTATCCTCTCAAGGCATCACTGGTAACCTGGGTTTGTTAATCTTTGTTAAATGTGTTGGCTGAGCATTTACATGTTTTTCTATGTCTGGAAGACAAAAATTGCACTTCAATTTTTCAATGGGATTTTTTTGTTCAACTGAATTTTGTGTTATTTAGTGATTTTTAAAAAAATTTTAAAAACTTTCATCGGTACCAAAATCTGCACAGTCAAAAACCAAGTCAAGTATATTAATCTTTTGAATACTGAAAATGGGTGAAGATCCATTCAAATGTGGTTTTAAGAGCTTGTTTTCTTAAGCACAGACAGCAACTTCCTTGGGATTTTCTTTCAAGTTTTTTTTTTTTTAAATACATTCAGACTTCTTCAAAAAAGGAAACACAGATAATCATTAACAGCATGGCTGAATAACTCAGAGAGATGTTCTTCAAAGGACGTCAAGTCTGTGTCCCAAAATTACTTCAGTGGGTGACTATTGCCCCCTTCAGACTATTCCCAGTACTAGAGAAAAACAATTAGTTGGAAATTAATAGCATTCCTTTGCACTATGGGAAAAAACCCGAAGAAGAAAGATACTGTTAAGTAGATAGTTGGTGAACTTTTTTGGACATTAGCAAAGGTTTTTCCCTGGTATTAGAAATGTACAGTAAGGCATTAAGTAAGTAATTATCTTAATTAGTACAGCAAACAATACCTCAAGTTGCATCTTTAGCAGTTAGATTCAACAGTCACAACTGAAGAAAAAAAGTCTTAGAACAATGGCTGCAGGATGGGCTGGGCAACTTGGAAATCAATTCAAGCTTCCAGAGTGCATTTATACAGTTTTGGTTGAGTGATTCCAACTCTGTAACTGGGGTCTTGATATGCAAAACCAATTGTGCCCTATTTCTCCTTTCACCTTCCTTCAACTTCAGAGAAAGTTTTTATGGCATGATCAACACCAGCCTGGTAGAAGCTCTTCTTTACTTAATGCCCAGGTAGGGGATAGCACACCTGGATTTTATATGCCTACACAAATTGTGTGTATTTACAGTGCTCCATGTCCATACACATAGGTACTGTATCTATATAGGTGTTCAACAGCACCCTAATCTCAGCTGAAATTAAGAACTCCCTTCAAAAAGAACACCACCTCAGTGAAAATGTAACCTCAGTTAGCATGCTAAGAGACAAGGACAACTGTAGCTAGGAAATAAAATCATATCATGGAGTCAATACAGTCTGGGTTGTAATGTGGTACATTGATCTAGCTTGTCTGAGCACCTATCATAAAACAGATGAAAAAAGAAGATTTAAAAGATTATCTTATGCATTGAGTCTTCTTTACGTAGGGAGAAAAAGAAACTATGCTGCTGAAAAGTTAGTTTGTATCCACCTTTCCCAAGCACAACCTGCTGAGATACCAGCAAATATAAATACCAGCCTGTTATGGGGTGATACTGCTTTATTATTTAGCAAATGGCTAAGGAAGAACAGCAATACAGATTTAAAGGTGCATTTCATTCCATGTACCTCATAACAAAAAGGTTTCCAGAGAACAGAACTTACAGTTTTTAAAAGTGAAAGAAATACTGAACTAAAATAGTTATTTTCTACTCAGGTAAAGTTCAAAGCTTCTAACTGAAGCTCTTGCATACATACAGTATATGCTATTTGCTGTCCTGTGTTGCTACTCATTTTGCTGCTAATAGTAAAAAAAACAAAGTAAAGTTTTCATTTTCACATGACAGATTTTCACCATACCAAGGAAAAGCTTGACATCAACCCTCAGGTTAAATCACTCTGATGTGACAGAAGGCTCCTCCTCTTCAGGCAGATCATACATCCAATGAAGTGTAGTGCAATACATCACTGAGGTATGTTGAGTGTTGCTTTTGGCAGCTTGCTGCCTTTTCTTTTTTTTTTTTTTTTAACACTGTAAGTTTGAGTTTATCATCCCCATTCCTTGGCACTCAATGATGTAGGTATCATTACCAGGGTCTTCCTCTTCTGATTTTGTCACAGTAAATTTGGCCTAGAAGAGGATTAGAAATACATCACAAATTAAGTTATCACATACAGTGGTTTAAATATTGAGTATCTAATGTCCAATAATTGTATTGCCACATGTTTATGTATATTACAGCTTTGACAGATTTAATTTAAAAAAAACCCATTTCTATAAATGTGTATCTAACCATTCTAAAAGCCTTTAACTCTAGAGTAGGCTTACTTTCTACAGGAAAACTCACAGGTAAGTACTATAGCAATTGCTTTATCAATGCTTGTCCTCCATAACCAAGTTCAGTTCAGACTGCCTGACCAACTGTACATTGCCAAGTTACTGGAAGAAAACTGAAAGGTAAAACTTCCTGAATGTTTGGACTCACCTTTGTTAGCTGCTCTGCAAAGTGTATAGCTGTTTGAGTATGAAGTGTAATTGGTCCACTTTTCACTCTAGACACTCCCTTTGCTAATGCCATAAAAATGATCAGCTGAAATGGAGGGAAAGGTAACAATTAAGTCATTCTTCAGATTCTAGGAAATTATTGATTTAAAAAACTTCAACTAAAACATGCAAAATTTCTGTAAATATAAAAATTTTGTCTTCCAAGTTTCATAAAAGTTCATGAAGTTGAGTGTGAAGAGTGATCCATGGCTCCAGAAGTTTGGAGATTGCTACTGTAATGCCTGTTACTGAAGGGCTACTTTTCCACAGTGGAGTTTGCCCCTAAATTCCTGTTATTGAATTCCTGTTACTACATTTAACTTTGCTCTCCCCCACTGTATTGCCCCAAAATTCCCCAAAGTCATGTCAGACTCCAGATTAGCAGTTTATCTACATGGAGAGAAACTCAGGAAGAGGTACTTTAATTCTAACACTTCCTGATCACATATTCACCTAAAAACCTTTGATTTGACTTAAAAACATCACCATGACAAGAATACTGCAAGGTGTGATTAACTCTGTGCAGGTCCCATAAACAGTGACTCTGGCTGTGGCTTGTTCCCATCAATGGTACTTGCATGTTTTGAAAAAAGTAGGCTGAGTCCTAATACTTACTATACTACATAATATTAATGTGTGCCCAGGTGTTTACAGCTAAGAGCTAGCATCATCCTAGCTAAACCAGCCCAAGATTCTTATCAGGCTAAGATAAGGCAGTGGAGGGCCTTAATTCTCAAATGAAATTAGGGGAGCAAGATAACTGGGAGCATGTCCTAGATATTCTCTAGTACCTTCCCTTAGTATCATTCTATATATGTAAGGAGGGAGCTACTATCACTGCACTACATGGAATGCTAAATACAAGCAAATTCCTGCCTCTTTCTTCCATACTTACTGAGGGTTACAGAAAGGCAAAATTTGAGGGTGTTGGTACAATGCTAAAAGCATTTGTGGCTCCTAAAAACTGGATGTAATTTGCTAATTCTAGTGATGTTGTGACTACGTATCTCTGAGACTACTAACTTCTTGTTCCTTCCCTAGTCACATCTATATTGTTTACAAGTAGTGCACGCATGTTCCTGCTACTTCAACTTCATGTAAACACATGTAGGAACCTTACTTGGTCTTGCAGAGAATCATCCACAGTTCCACCATGTTTAAGATTCTGAAGCAGCATCTCTGCTGCTTCAATGCCAACCTTGTCAGCATTCTTTCCTAAGAGGGAAATCAGAAAGCTGAAAATTACTATTTCAAGTTTTAAAAGTACAAAAAAAAAAACCAAACCAAAACAAAACACCCAGAAAACAACCCAAGAAATTATCAACTTTTTAGATCTTATTTTCCTTAAACCTAATGCTCTTGCCTCAAATGTCTGCTGTGGAAAGAAAGTAGCCTCATTTAGTCAGAAAAACATTCGATTCAAATAATTTGAAACCAAGATCACTTCCATTCATTTTAATCTAGATTCACTCTTGAGCAAAAACTTCAAATGTTAAAACACAAAGTCTATGCTCCTAAAGTTCAGAAATATTTCCAGTGATTTCCATTCTGATACAAGGTAAATTTAACAGTTCTGTAATTTTTGTAAATTTCATTTTACTATGTTTTAAATATGCTAATTTCTGTTGTCCTTTATTTCTAGAAGAATATATTTAACAACGAAACATTCAGAGCATCAGATCTTTACACAGATGATACTTCAGATTCCTATTTGTTATTGGTATATTGAGTATCAGAGAATTCATTGAATATTACCTCTCTTGCCAAGTGATGACCCAGCTAACAAACAACCTGTTGAGGTCTCTGCAACAATACTAAGCAGAAAAACAAAAATAATTAAAATCAAAATCACTCATATTACAGTTTATTTATCAGATGTGTTATCATGTTCTAGCTAATTAACCAACAAGATTAGAGGTAAAAATAGAAAGCTTGGACTCACATTATTCCACTTCCAGTCCCAACAGCTTGATCATCAGGTTCTCTGACAGGCTGAATGCTAATGTAAAGATCTCTGATTTCTCTTCTGATGCATCTCACTGCTGCTGCTGACATGTCTTTCGCCAGCTAACAAGACAAGACATAAACCCAGTAATAAAATTATGTAATATAGCAATACTTTTTCCTCATAAATTAAATTATTACAGTTAATCCCCAAATAAAGGGGCTACTTTATTAACTAGAAAAACAAAGGATTGTTATAAACCCCTACAAGCAAGAACTGAATGTGATTTTTTTCTGAAATTTTTTCTACAAAATTAAGATAACACTAAATCCTACACAAATGACCATTATAGAAATGTATGTAGAAACTTCAATATCACTAGAAATTCAAGAACTCTTCTCCATTCATAGAGAAAAAAAAATTATTTTAGTCTTCTCGCAAAACTTTAGATTCTAAAAATAACTCACTCCAAAACCAAGTGCAAAACCCATACCCCACAATTATTATGTACAGAACATACTCTGTAAGGGAGAATACATAGATTAACAATTTTACATTACAAGCAAATGGGGACATACGAAGCTCAGCCCATTCCTGTGATTTAATCACAGCTATATTCACAAGCTTGGAGATTTTTAGACCAAAACCAACAGCCCATAGCTTTTCAAAAAGTAACTCAGCTTCTCTTCCTTCCTCTATCAATTCCTAACCTGTATGTGAGAAGGAACCTCAAGGAGATCCCAGCACTCAGGAGAGGAAGAATAGAAAGGAGGAGATATAAAGGAGCAAATTTTTGTCCTTTTATTTTTGGCTAAACCTACCCTTAACTTGTTCTAATACCCTTAGCAGTGGTTGAAAAACTTATTGTAGACTGGCCTCCACCTATTACAGTGCTCAAAAATTTATGAACAAGGGCCCTAATTTCAGATTTAAAATAATGCACGAGTATGAAAAATATATATATATATATAAGATATCACTCAATATATGCCAAAGACTTTTGATAAGTCTTAAGAAGGATGAGGATACCGTTCTCATTTCCTGTTTTAGCTTTACACTGCTGTGCAATGAATGAATTTTAGGTATGTCCAATATAATACTCTACAGCCTGAACAATTGAAACCATTTTATAAGGTTGCTTAGCTTGTGTAAGACTGCAAAAGACAGGAGAGCAGAGGAATGCTGAGCAGATTGAATGCAATTTAATATAGCTATATAAAGTTGGATGCTACCAGAGCCATGATAGCACTTACTTTGATAGGCAGTGCTCCAGCAACAAATGCCCTTCCATAAATCTTTGTCACTGTGCCACGTTCTGTTAAGTTTATTGGGCTCAGCTCTTTGACTGGAGACATCTGGACTACAACTTCACCACCTCCTTGAGGATAGTAGCCCCTATTTAGAAACAGTAATTGGATATAATTAAATGCAATGATCACAAGGAAACCAAGAAAAGGGCCAGGAGGCTCTTCATGTATTTCACTATTGATTTTTATGTTCCCTGTTACTGTACATACAAATCTTCTTGATGTGTGCCTTAGAAACCCTTATAATGGAAATAGGCTCTCTAACAGTAATCCTCTGTAATGTACATCTTATTAACTTCCTAACACCAACCTAACTGGCTCCTTGGAAAAAGCTCAGTAATGCACTGCCTGTTCAGCATGTGCTCCCTTCAGGGGAGCCAACAGGAAACATTACACAGCAGCTGTAGACTCAGCAACAAAAAGAAAAGACAGCCAAGAACCCTACCCCATTCATCATGTGGTGACAGTACACATAGGGGCAGCTAATGCAGATTAGGTCATGTATTATAAATTCACCCCTCAGTTTGACTGAGAGCCCCTTGTGTTGTGCCTCTGCTCACACATGGGTTCCGTAAGGCCCAGCACTGCTCCACAACTCACCTCCTTTTTATGTCACAATTAAATGTGAAATTGAACTTTTCGATTATTGGCTTGAAAACCTGAAAAAGAAACATATAAAAACACAGAGTGAATTTATTTTGCATTGATAATTTCCCACTATGTTATGCAATCTTAAAAGAAAAAAAAAGCTCAACACAAAAATTTCAGTTGTGTTATTAAAAAAAAAAAAAAAAAAGATAGCCAGTCTCATCCATGTAGCTTATTTGGCATTCCTCATACTTCATTCTCAATGTCACTCTGTGTAAAACGATTTTCTTATGGAAAAAAAAAAGAGTAATTCACAGCACTTCTAGAAAAAAGAATACATTTTAAGTGAAATTTTCTGTAATAATTAAAACCAAAAAGACTATTTGCCATTTCAGGAAATTCCATGAAACACTGGTTGCTCTCTACAGCCAGTACACTAATAGTGTTATGTCCCATGCCTAATTCCATAATCACAAACAGACTTGCAGCAAGAGCAACAGAGGAACAGCAGTCACATTACATATGTATTCAGGGAAGATGCACCAAGGCAAAGGAATTTCTCCCTACCATGACTGTGTAGTCTATCTGAGGAGCCATCTCCGCATTAGTCCCACCTTTTAAATGAAGCTCTGATGGGGAAGCAGCAAACAGCACACAGGGCATTGCTACCTGCATCAGTAGACACACACTCCTAAAAGCAATGATAACATACTCATGTCATACCCTCATAATTCATACAATTCCATAGAACCATTATATATCAAAGAACATTTTATTAGAACTTTTACTTTGTATTCTATTTTTTTAATTATCTATAAA
This sequence comes from Haemorhous mexicanus, assembly GCF_027477595.1. Classification (NCBI taxonomy): domain Eukaryota; kingdom Metazoa; phylum Chordata; class Aves; order Passeriformes; family Fringillidae; genus Haemorhous; species Haemorhous mexicanus. The sequence goes on along the minus strand of NC_082349.1, from coordinate 19,204,234 downwards.
CTTATTAGTCTTAAAAGATACTGCTTTAAAACTTCATGTCCTTAGCAAGCCTAAATATGAAAGTTTTCATTTCACAATAATTGCATCTTTAATAGTTCTGTTTGAAATAAAGTTATGTATCTTCTTTAGTATAGTGATGGGACCATGAAAACTGTGGGTTTAGGGAGTAGAAAAGGCTTAGGCAGCAGTAACATTGTAATACATGGATGGAATATGTTCCCATTTCCAAAAGAGCAATATGACATACTGTGATACTATGAGCGTAAGTAAAATGTCAAAATTTACCTTATTATATGGTGATTACTTCAGACCTCATGGATGTGAGATACTTATCTAATTTAATGCATTTGGTCTGGTATGTAACACAGTAATGTGAGGAAATTACACCTGAAGTTTTAAAGACATGGGCAGCTGCTTTTTTCATGACATGAACCAAGCATTCAGTTTTTATATCAGTCATACTTTTAAACTTCACATGTACTTCCTGCATATCCTACCTATACTACAGGTTCTTTGGTCACTAAATCTGGCTCAGGCAGCGCATATCCTGGGTCATTACCAAAGCATAAATGTTCTTTTTTCCCCCACCCCATCTATTGTGATAATTTTAAAGTTATCAGAAGCTAGTGTACAAAGGCATACCCTGCTGTTTTTGTGTCTGCTATGTGGGTTCCACCTTTGATCTTCCCAGGAGTGAAGGTTATTTCTGTTGAGCCAATTTCTCCACCATTCAGCTTCCCATCACATAAATCTCGAATCATCTCCAATCCAGACAGATGCTGAGGTCTTAGAGTGACAATACACAGTTAAAGACACATACAAGTAGACTACGTGCTTATGTTATATTAAAACAACCACTAAACACCAACTTAAAAACTACAACTGCAAATTTCAGTTCAGACAAGGATCAGAAATTCACTCTGGTTGCTACAGTACTTCTGAGTTCACAGGAGCAGCATTCAGGCCATACTGGGATATGCAGGATTCTGGTAGCTTTTCCTCTAGAATGGGCCCAAGACAGACAGATGAGATGCAAGAGCAGCTACTTGTCCTAATGTCATAAATGCTTGGACAGAAATGCAGTGGGATAATGATGGCAATACTGGCTGAGCCAGAACCAGTTGCAGGGCTACGAGACAGATAACAGGTTTGCTAGGTACTCGCCTTGAGTTTCCATCTGTCAGGGTAATCTAAATAGGAAATACACTAACTGTAGCAACACTAGGATATGCACTATCTGCTCTTAGCATTGTACGCTCGGTAAGCTGTGTTTTGCTCAGACATTACATCAGTATGTTCCCTGTTTCAAAGCGTGTTCCGCTGAGCACCTGTGGAACCATTTCCGAGGCAGCGGCCGGGCCGCGCCCTTACCTGCCCCGCCTGCGGCCCGGGGCGGGACCCGCGCTGAGGGCGCCGGCAAGAGAACCGAGCGCGCTTCATGCCGCAGCGTTCCCCCTCACTCCTTGCGAGCTACAGACGGGATTTTCTAGCAAAAAGGCTCTTTTAAAGCAATGCAAACGCGAACGTTTCAGACGAGAGCAGCCGAGGCCTTGCGCGGCCGTGCCCCAGCCCGAGAGGGCCCCACACGCTGAAAGTGAGCGGCTGAGCGCCCCAGGAGGGTCTCACCTGAGGCCGGGCTGGCTCCGCCCGGCGCGGATCCGGCGCACCCTCAGCGGCAGCCCCAGCAGGCAGCTCAGCGCCGTGGACACCCGCAGGATCTGCCCGCCCTGCACGGAGAAACGGCGCTCGTCAGGCGCTACGGCACTTCCCGCACACCCGGCCGGCCCGTACCGCTGCCCGGGACCAGGTAAGACGCGGCCCGCTGGCGCTCACCCCCTCCATGATCCCGCCATCTATCTCCACCCTGTCCCCGTCCATGGCTGGCGATGAGAGTTGTCTCTCGCAGAGGCCGCGCCGATGGGATCTCGGTGGGGCCCTAAACACGGCGAGCCCTCGGCGAAGCAGCCCCGGGGCCAGGAGTGCTTGACGGCGGCGGCGCGCCCGGGATGCTGCGGTACCGGGGCGGGGGGCGGGCGGCGGTGCCGGGCAGGCGCAGAGCGGAGGCGCCTCCCTGACCGCCTGCCGGGGGTTGGTCGGGGCGGCTCCGCCGCGGGGAGGAGCAGCCGGCGGGCCCGGCGCTCAGGCAGGGGCCCGGCGTAGCTCCGTTGTCCTCCGCGATACCTACCGCGTCCTGCAGGAGACAATGCCTTTCCCCTGTCCTGAGGGCCGGATGGTAACAACAGCGGCTCCTGGGAGATCAGAGCCATGGGTACAGCCCTGCCGCCGGAGGAGAGCGGCCGGACTGTTGCCCTCCTCGTTACAAGCTACTTTTCCTCAAAGTCACAGAATGAATTAGATTGTAAAAGACCTCTGAGATTATCAAGTCCAGCCTATAAGCGAATACCACGATGTCAACCAGACCATGGCACTAAGTACCACGTCTGGTCTGTTCCTTAAACACCTCGAGGGTTGGTATATCCACCACCTTCTTGGGCAGCCCGTTCCAATGTCTAATCACCCTTTCTGCGAAGAGATTTTTCCTAAGGTTCAACGTAAACCTCCCCTGGCGCATCCTAAGACTATGCCCTGTCGCTCGTCACCTGGGAGAAGAGGTCGATCCCCACCTGGTTACAATCACCCTCCACGCAGAACCACAGACACGAGCGTGTTGCTCTGGCAGGCGCACTCGGGACTTTATTACACGTGTACGGGGAACGGCCGGGCTCTTCGCGCTGCCCTCCCCGCTACTGCGACCCGGGGAAGCCGCATGCCGTACACCGCCACCCGCAGCTCCGGCCCGGAGCCCCCACACGGGAACACTCTCTCGCGGTCCCTCCCGCGGGCGTGTGCGGACCCCGAGCGCCGCCCGTGCCCCGCCGCCCGGCCCGGCCCGGCCCGGCCCGGCCCGCGGCCCCCGCCGCTCCTGGTTGGCTGTGGCGGCGCGGCCGCCGCCGGTTGGCTGTGCCGGGGGTGTGTGCGGGGCCGTTCTGCCCGCGGTAAGATGGCGGCCGTGACCGCGCTGAGGAGCAGCTGCCGAGCCGCGGGGCGCCTGGTAAGGGGAGCGGGGACCCCGCGGGCGGCGGCGCTCCCGGCCGGCCGGGGGGAGAGATAACTCGTGGCATCCCCGAGCCCAGGTCCTGTTCCGCCCGTCCGGCGGGCGCACAGCGCGCACCGCGTCTCTGCAAACACGACGCGCTCGCGGAGCTGCCGCCTCGGCGGTGTCCGGGGCCGGGCGGTGCCTCAGCTCACTCCCCGCTGTGCGCTCCCCCTGCTCCGTGCAGGTGTCCGAGACCCCGGCAGTGCCTGGGACCGCCCGCCCCGCGCTGCACAGGGACCCCCAGAACTGGCACCCTCTCCCCCCGCGCTGCCCGTGCCCATGCTCCCTGTGAGAGGAGCGTGTGCCTTTCTGTAAGAAGACAGTGACATGCTCTTCTGTTATTTCTAAGTCATCCCATTATTGCTTTGCCTATGCGTTACTCTGCCATCACCGCTTCTCCGCCTACGCATCAGCTCCCTTTGCATACCGCGTCTGCACGGAGACGGTGTGGATACACGTGCAAAAATGGGAAACGTATTTCTTCGAATCCCAGGAGCCTTGATACTTGAAAAGTAGTTGAGATACCTTACCATAAGAAGTGAATCTACTTGGTTGCCTTTTTGAGATACTTAAAATTTCGTGAACATAGACTTAGTTCTTGCTTTCTTCTGTCTTCTTGTATTATAGTCTTCTTGCTTTTGTGAAGAGCGTTGGTTTCCTATTATGTCACCCCTATTTTGTGGGATGTCAGAGAAGAAATAATTTTTGAAATTTAGAAACAAAATTAAGGAACCATTCCAGTTTCTAGTATGTTTTTTCTCTTAATAATTCATATTGTAATTTTAAAGCATAATGATGAGGAATTTTTAATGATACATTTGTAATCCCGTTTTCAGCCAGAGACTTATAAGTATTTATAAATAATTTTACTAATTAAGAGCATTGAAAATAGCACTTTCTTTTAAGTTGTATTTCTATCCTTCTACTCTTAATCTTATCTTTCTTCTGATAAGATGAAAACGCTCATCTTATCTATGTGCATGCTGAGCTATAGAATTGGCTGGTTTATAGTGTGTGTTTCCTGCAAGCACATTTTGAATCTGAGCCAGGGGGCCTTTGTGTGAAGTTGTAGGGAAATGGCAGTTACCTGGACACTGGGACATGTGCCAGGTATTTAGATAAGGGATGGCATCTGATTAAAACGCATTACCAGGGATGTTGCTTTAGTATATAGGTAACTATATACTTGGAAATATAGAATATGTGTGCAAAACACATCCAATGTGAGGAAATGTTTATTAAAATGACTCAGTGGGACAGAAGTCAAGAGAGTTCAGCAGGGCAATATCCTTTAATGCAAAGTCATTGCCTGTGAGCATGACCTGTTCAATTTGACTTGGAAATTTAGTGTTACTCCATCAGGTAATCAGTTCCCTGCAGGCTGCTTAAAAATATTTTGGTCTGAGGCCAGCATACATTTTCAGGATCAGTGGTAGTTTATAAAACTGGAGTTGGCTTGTCTTTAAGGAAACAGGCAAAGCTGAACCTGAGAGGCAAGGCAGTTCCCCTGAGTGCACTCAGCTGCCCCCTTGGCTGGGGCCAGGCCACGCTCTGTCAGCCAGGCTGGTGTGGCCTCATTCCCAGCGAGGGACTCGAGTGGGCCCTCAGCTCCTTTTTGCCAGAGTCACTCTGCACATCCCAGACTTGCACAGGAAAGGTCTTACCTTGCTGTGGCAGTATTGCCTTTCAGTTCCTGTTTAGTGTAATAGGAGCCACATTAGCAAGCTTAGACTAGCAGTTATCTTTGGGTTAACTGATAGATTTTTCCAGACATCAAAATATGTAGATGGGTATGCTATGGATGTTAGAGCTAATTTTGTTTTTTATGTGCCGTTTTTATTTCCTTGTTTGGCATTACACCAGTATTATGGTGATTAAATGCTGAAATTGTAAGCACAGTCTCTGTTCAATGGATTTTAATTTTTTACTTGTTAGTAAGGAACACTGCTCTATGAAGAGATTGTGTCCTGTGTTATTACTTTAACATACTAGCACAGCAACTTTTTGGTAGAGAATGTGCAAAACTGAAAACCAGAAAGATTTCAGTTTTAAAAATGCAATAGTTTTGAATTTTTCCTGCAGATATAGTATGAAACAGCATGGTAACTCTTCAATAACAACACCAGTCTCTTTCTTTGGCAGTGACATTACTAATTCACTACCTGCATTGGTAACCAAAGGTTAAAAATCACATGGAAATAATTGTGAAACTTCCCATTTAGAAATAGTTCAGAGATTTGATGTGCTCCTTGTGATCATCTTCACAGGTAAATACTGAATGTTTTTCATTTAGGGTCATGAAAAGAGAGGTTTTGCAAGTTTGTGACAAAAAGATCTAGTTGAACAATTTTTTTAGTAACATTTATATGTAAACATGTAACCTTCAAGTGGGAAGAAACCTAGAATTAAAGACAGCAGAAAAATAGGATTGTGAAGATGTACATTGTATACCAGTTTTGTAATTTAATGTAGACTTTGAATGTATTCCTAGAGTACGATTTTTCATAGCTTGAAATTGCCATGTTATCTGATTGTTGAATGTGGAAAGTTGTTTGGAGGACTAATGAAAGGATTTTCTATTTGCTTGTTATAGGAATTAGAAAAATACTCATTCTAGATCAGTAGGTACCATCTTAGTGGCAGGCAACTGAAAGGTAACTCAAATGATATAACTTTGTTGTGTCCATCCTGATAGACTGTGTTGTATAAATGTTTGTTCCTTAAAGAAAGGGAATATTAAATATAACTTGCAGTGCTGGGTTAAATAATGCAGAAAATGAGTACATTGTCAGTTCAGAATTGTATGGCCTGCTAAATAATGTACTTTTTAAATAGTGAAAAGTGATAGCAAATAGTTGAACAGTTTGGGATGTGGGGAGGGAAACAAGTAGTTTCATATACTCTGTAATTACTGAAAGGATTTTTAAAACAAGAAGTTAAAATGAACTTTCCCATGCAGGTGTGCTGTTTTCTGGCTCCTCTAAGAAGATAATTTCTAAATTTTACAGTTTTGAGCTACTTGAGGTACATTGTAGCACCTGAATTTTTTTCATATCTCTAAATTTGTTAGAGATAGTATCTACAGAGAAATTGTTATTTTTATAAATTTTACAGCACTCTTAAGACAACATAACACCAGAATTACATGAATATTAATAAATTTTACTGGATAAGAATGTGTCTGAACTAACTTGTGTTGAGATTAATAAAATACCTGTTTATGTCAATGCAAGCACTACCAACTTTCTTTATGATCACAATCATGACTGATTACAAGAGGCTTTAAAACATAAAGTTTTGTCTGAAGAATCTTTCAGAAAATTCTGTAGACCCTTTAAAGTTAATTTCTGATAAGTATAATTATAACCATAAAAGAAAACCATCTCATGACCAGTTCTTACAAAATATCATTGAAGCTGATTTAAGATTATGTTTTCTTGAAGATGATTGCCTCCTATATAGGAACAAAAATGAAAGGGCAACTCTCTGGGCCCTCTGGTGAGAATTTCCTTTCTAATTAGTACTTCTGATCAACCTCTGATGGAACAAATATGCTGGTTTTCTGTGCAGTCTAGGGAAACCTTCCAGCATTCATCCTGGATAGGAGTATTTCAGATACCTGATGTGGTTGATAGTGTGTGTGCTTTTTGTGTGTCTGTCCTGATTAGGCTAATTCCTGAAAGAAACAATAGCAATGAATCACTCACCAGATGCTGTCATGATTTTTGTTAATTGGTTATGTCATTGTGGCTTTGATCTCCCCATGCTGTGTTAGTGAAAGAACCTGAAACCTGGCAAAGCTCTTGCTAATGTAAAGGTTACTGTATGTTCAAGTGTATTCAGTGCAATTGGGTTCTGTAAGAACTTCTCTTACCTAGACTAGAATGAAACTATTTTAGTGTGACTGTTAGATGGGGAATATGAAATGGGCTCTACCTCCATTGTATTAACCCTTGAGATTTTCTCCCCAGGTTTGCATTCATCGCGTTAGATCGTGCAGCAGCATTCGCTTTATAAAATCAAAATATGTGTGCGTGTTTGACAAATCTGCCCTCAAGTTTAGTCATCAACAGCGATTATTCAGAACATCTGCTGGTAATCTTTTTCATAATAAAATAATTTCTTTTTTTTTTTTTGCTATTCTATGAGTGTTGTGTTAGAGGTTTGCATATGGCTGGTATGTAGATTATTTCTGATGCATTCAGATTTTTCTGTCCTGTAGCTTGTATTTAATATTAAACATGCTGTTTTCTCTTATTCTCTGTTTCAAGTTTCATGTGGCCAAATTGTCCAGTTTAAGCTTTCTGACATTGGAGAAGGAATTACAGAGGTGACTGTAAAAGAATGGTAAGCTCTGCTTTCCAGGAAATATACAAAGAAATCAGCAGGTAGTTTAGTGCCTTTAGCTGTGTGATCAATGAGTTATCTGGGAATATTTTTTGGGTTACTAGTGAAGTTTTTTGGGTTTCATCTTGCACATTTTAAAACCTTGTACATACTGAGCTTTTTATTTTGTTTGTTTGCAGTCTCATATATTTGTGAGTGGAAAAATTAGAAGGAATGGGATGCAACTGTATATAGGCTTTTCCTTCAGTGATTGATGTTTTTTGTGTTCAGGAGGCCTGTCTTTTGTTATGTTTACTTAGACTTAGCTTTAGAAACAAGTGGCTAGTCTAAAAAATGAACATAATTTTATCCTGTACCCCTCCTCTATTGCTTTTAGTAAAAGATTTGAACTTCTAAATTGTTTGTAAAAATCCAGTGATGAATGTATTAAACAAAATCAAAGTGTACAGTGAAGGAAGGCAGTGTTGAAAGGCTTTGTTCTTTGCATGGAAGAACTAACCATTTCCTTTCTGAAATTGATTGTATATTGACTAGTTGGAAGCAACAGCTTCCTTGCATTCAGATTAAACTGGGCTCATTCTTACTTTTGGATGCTTTATAATCTGACAGGAAAATTCTGCTTTACTAAAGTAAATGTAATATGTGGGTAATGATGTTAATAATAATTTTGTAATTTCACCCAACAAAGAGTTCTGTGACAGTCAGACAAAATGCATGTAGCAAACACATCCAGTATGTAGAATTTTTTTTCTCATGCGGAATGCACTTCCATGTTGTGGGATGTATATTACTGAACTTACCAAAGGAATACACAGAGCAGGTTTTTACTCTGTGTTTCCCAGTAGCCTGTCTTTCCTCCCAGGTACATAAAGGAAGGTGACACTGTGTCTCAGTTTGACAGCATCTGTGAGGTGCAGAGTGATAAAGCCTCTGTTACTATCACCAGTCGTTACGATGGCATCATCAGAAAACTCCATTACAGCATAGATGATATTGCTTTTGTTGGAAAACCACTAGTGGACATTGAAATTGATGCTTCAAAAGGTATTGTAAGCCATTTTTTTCTCATGCATATTTTATGTTTGTTGTCATAAAACAATAAGTGGCAGAGAAGCTTACTTTTTCCTCCTGAAAATCTTCAAAGATTTTTTTTCCCTTTATAAAGTCAAGAAATTCGAGTAGAGAAAGTTGTGATATTTATTAAAGTTTAAAATCTCCTAGACATTTCCTCTTGAATATTTCGCTTAAGCAGCAGCCTTTAGCAAGCTGTGTTCCCTCCACATTAACTCAAAGTAAATTGTAAAAACTTCAGCTGTCACAGAATGGTTGAGGTTGGAATTTAACAAATGCTTATAATGTAGGAAAGTTAATTTTTTTCTTTTTGTTTGCAGGTGTTGCCTCAGAAGAAGATGTTGTTGAAACACCTCCTATGTCTCATGAAGAGCACACTCACCAAGAGATAAAAGGTCACAAAACATTAGCAACCCCTGCAGTTCGTCGCCTGGCCATGGAGAACAATGTAGGTTTGCTGAATAGGGTCCTGCTGCATTTTACCCAGCTTTTCTATGGCAGTTTGACTGACTAGAAGAGCACTGATCTAGAGGAAACACTTGTTTTCAAATACATTTTACATGTTGTAGAAATGAAGAGGATTGGGCTTGAAGTATGCAGTCAAATACCTAGTGGGACTTTTGGATGATTTGAACTATGTTGAATACCTAGTAAACTATAGAAAGGAACAGAAAACTGCAAATAGGTCGAATCAGAAATGGGAATAATTTTTAACCGTAGCTCACAATATTTTTATGTTGCTGTGAAACTAAAGTGTCACTGCTTGTTATGTACTTTTCAGATTAAATTGAGTGAAGTTGTTGGGACAGGAAAGGATAACAGAATCCTTAAAGAAGATATACTCAACTACTTGGCCAAACAAACAGGAGCTATTTTGCCTCCATCGCCGAAGGCTGAAATTGTCCCACCTCAGCGGAAAGCAGAGGCTGTGCCAGCTGCTCCAAAGGACAAAGCACGCAAAATCCCTGTACCTGTTTCCAGACCCATTGCATTTGCAGGAAAAGATAAAACTGAACCTGTAACAGGTAAATCATGAAATATAGTCTTGAGACCATGGTCACGGTAGACTGCTAGTACCTGTTGCTCTGTGAGTAGCTGATTCCTTTTGATGGGAGTGTGTTTCTTGTGGTTGTTATACAAGTGAGCATTTAGGAAAACATTCTCTGTAAGAAGCCTCACTGCTGAAATGATTTTATTAATTATTTGTTCATGTTCTGGTTGGATGGAGTTGGGCTGCAAATTGTACTTGCTCATTCTTCAAGTGTATGTTGAAACAGGTAGGAATTCTAAACATGGATTTGTCATGGTAGAAATCATTATGCAATTAGTGGCAAAGTGCAGTGATTTAAGTGATTATCAGTTTAGTAAAAGCGTTCTGCACTATTATGTGAGTAGCATTCACACCTGTTCTGGAGAACAGTGCCATAAAAGACACTAAGATACCAAAAAATCGCATTAAAAGGGGAAGATTAAAACTTTTTCTTTACCTTTCAAGCAGTGTTTATTATAAGCCTGGAAAGCATAATGCAGATTATCATGTTATGATTTCAAATGTATACATACATAGGAGAGAGATGCAGTAATATAATCTGAAGAATTACAGTCATAAAAATGGAGTTCTATGAACTGAATAACTCAGTAAATGCTCTTTATGCTGTTCTTTGGTTATACTTTGGCTTTGGTTTGGTTTTTGTAAGTTGTTTAATTTGGTCAATGGAAACAGATGAAATTTCACCATAACTTCACAGAAGCTCATTTTGTAGGTTTAAGAAGACAGTGAATATTTTCCAGGTTTTCAGAAGGCCATGGTAAAGACTATGAGTGCAGCCTTGAAGATCCCCCACTTCGGTTATTCTGATGAGATTGATTTGACTCAGCTTGTTCAGCTGCGAGAAGAGCTGAAACCTCTAGCTGAAATCCGTGGAGTTAAGCTTTCCTTTATGCCTTTCTTCATAAAGGTGAGGCCTGCAGCAGAGCCCTGTATGGAGTACTTATACACAGGTTTTGCCAAAATCTGTTCAATGATTGTTGTAGATGTATCTCTATCACCTGAGTTATGGCAGATCACAGGAAAACTGGATTTCTGTCTATTGAGCCACTTATCAATTTAGAGTTGGAATTGCAGCTAGAGTTATGTAGTGTCATTGAAATTTTTTGAAACATTAATGGGAAAGGATAGAGTGCCTTCAGTATAATTTAATATGGAGGTAAGCATCACCAGGTGTTTGAATCACAGAAGACAAGTTTTTGAAATTGTCACTATTTTTTGAGCTCATATGAAATGCATCATTGTTCTTCTTGGTGTTATTATTATAATCTTTGTATTGCTAATGAATCCCTTAGGTTACAGGCTGTTGTCCCTTCTGTTGTTCAGAAAAGCAGGCAGTTGCACTCATGTGCAGTGAATGTACAGATTAGTCTGGTAATGCTATTGCACTCAGAGTGCTACCAAAACACTCATCCATATTGTTATTAATCTTAATTTTCTTCTACTGTTACTTCTTTTCCATGGAGCTCTCTGCTTATAAAATATAAAAACCTATTTTGTTTTCTTCTGTTATATTGAACAGGCAGCCTCTCTGGGATTGCTGCAGTATCCCATTCTTAATGCTTCTTTGGATGAGAACTGTCAAAATGTCACATATAAGGTTTGTAAACTATGGATAAATGTTGTAAGCAGAAAGTAATGTCTAACAGGGGCCTTTCAGAGTGTCTGAGATAATTACAAGAACCAAAATTGTGGTGTTGTGCAGGAAAATAATTTGTGTGTTCAGATTCTGAGATCTAGATTTGATGTACTGTTGGCCTTATTTCAGTAGTTTGTTAGATAAGAGTCACTTTATTCAGACTTGCCTTACAAATGCATATTAATATATTAGTTTCCTATTTTTTCACCTGAATATGGGCCAAGCTTTTAAAATGAAAACATTTCAAATATAATACAACAGGAGTTGCTTACTAAATACAGCACTTTCCAGGTTAAAAAGATGAATAAGGAAAATGTGATTGAAGTGGCTTTTTTTACGAAAAATACATTTTATGTTGGCAGCTTATATTAATGTCTGGTTAATGGCACTTGCTGCAGGCTTCACACAACATTGGAGTTGCAATGGACACAGAGCAAGGTTTAATTGTCCCAAACGTGAAAAATGTTCAAGTCTGCAGTGTGTTTGACATAGCTGTGGAATTAAATCGCCTCCAGTCCTTGGGCTCTGCAGGCCAGCTGGGAACAAGTGACCTCACTGGGGGAACATTCACCCTTTCAAATATTGGCACAGTAAGTACAGGGAAAATGAGAGCTGCTTCTGAAATCTGCTTCTGAAATGCAGCTTTACTGAAGTTTAATGAGTGAAGAACAAAATCTGTAGCAATTAATTCAAGAGGCAATCTGCTTAAAAAAAGTTGTTAAATAATATCCCCAACTTTTTCTTTTCAAGATTGGTGGCACATATGCCAAACCAGTGATACTACCTCCTGAAGTAGCTATTGGAGCACTTGGAAAGATACAGGTATATTAACTTTATCTCAGTGATGATAGTGTTAGCTAAGTAATTTTAATGAAAATGGAACATGGAGTCTGTCTTTGTTGCAGAGAAAATGCATAGCTCATGACTGAAAAGTTAGTGGTGGTTTTAAAAGGTTATGCACACACCAAATGTTTAATTAGAAGTCTTTTACACCAAAAGTTTGTATTTATTTTCCAGAATCCTGTTATATTTCTCTCACATCTATGTTTAGCCTTCGGGTTAGTAAGAAACAATATAAATACAGTTTTGCAAGTTTTGCAACATGGTGACTGCAGTTTTGCTATCAGCAGGGAGAAAACTTGAGAAGTATTCTGAAAATGAGGTTCAATTCCATAAGCCAGGTGGCTGAGTCCATACAGAATTTTGGATGTGAAGGCAGTTTTATGTGTTCTGAATCTCAGGCTTTAGTTCTTTAATATAGACATTTGAGCTCAGTGCTGGAAATGAAATTAGTATTAACTGAAATTTCTTCTATGTTCTTCCTCTGAGCATTTTTTAGAGGTGCTTTAAGGAAACTGCCACTTTGAGAAACTGACAGTGCAATAAACTATTCAGGAAGAAACTTTGGAGTCAGGAAAAGCTTTTACTACTTCAGTATTTCCATGATGGTGGAAAAAGGCTATGACTGTTGATTATGCAGGCTTGCAAAATATTCTAATCCACAGCACAAACAATAATGGAGAGGTCTTGGTTTTTAGCATGGTGCTACTGCTGTCTGTCTAATTCAGCAAAATGTTTTAATTTAGATCAACAAATTAGCAAGAACAAGAAAAGGCAGATTTACTGACAAAAGTATTTAATTCAATAACTCTGGATTTCTTCTTTTTAGGTTCTTCCTCGGTTTAATAGCAAAGGTGAAGTTTTTAAAGCACAAATAATGAATGTCAGTTGGTCAGCTGATCACCGCATCATTGATGGAGCTACAATGGCCCGGTTTTCTAACCTGTGGAAATCTTACTTGGAGAACCCTGCTTCAATGCTGCTGGACCTTAAATAAAGGAAACCATGGCTAGAATATGCCTTTAAACTCTGTGGATTAGACTGAATAGTTATACAAGCTGCCTCTGCTAACATGTGCCCTTTGCTACGTGCATTATATAATAATGTTATGTGGTTGAAAGTTCTCAACAGCTGATATCAGTCTCAATTAGTTGTTGCTTCTTTCATTTTGTATTGCTGTAATTTCATCTACAGCAGACTGTCAAACTGAGTAGGTCACAGCTTCTGAATATGGTGGTGGAATGTCTTTATTTTGCCTTTTATAATAAGGATGATTGTCAGGCTGGTGTGACTGAGTGCCACTGCTCTACACCTGCAGTATTTATAATCTGAAGGGAAATTTTGGAGGGGAATACTCATAGTTCTATTTTGGACACATAAATTTATTTTAACAAATAATATCTGAATTCCTAAAAGGAATTATGCAAAAATCATATACAAATAAAATGCCTTTAATGCTTCTGCTGTGAGATGTCCAGAGAGCTTTTTGTTGTTTAACTGAGTTAACCTCTTAAGTCTTTTGCTCCACTTTTTCTGGCAATTACTTGCACAGGTACTCTTTATCAAACTATAAATGAAGAGGCCATATTTATTCAAATGCTTACTGACAACACTGATTGGTAAATATCAAGGCCTTAATACTCTCTAGAATATCCTATATTTTTAAAGGCTGAAAGTAGTTTCAGCCCTTAATGCTTTCTAGTTATTTTTGATTCTTATACAAAGCATCTGTCTGTTAAAACAAAATGGGAAAGAAAGAGGAAGCAAAATAAAAAAAGAAGGATCTTGTTTTATTATTCTGTCATTAGGTAAGCCAGACAGTAAGCTGATCATGATCTTGCATTCTGTTATTGATATTCAGATACTAGAATCTGATAGATTAATCTGATTCAACAAAGAATGAATATCAAAAAATACTGTGAGATAAGGACTTCTTAAACTCAGACATGAGGCACATAATGAATAGGTTCAAGTTAATGGCTTTAGAACAGAAAACTTATGTGGCTTTAAGGTAGAATAAACAGATCATGAGGATTGCACTGCTGATGTAATGGGAGATATGAAGAAAACTGTTGGATATAAATACCTTCTAAACACATAAGTTTCACACAGACATGAGAAAAGACAGTTACATCGCCTTAAAAATGAATTTGTAATGCACAAAATGGACATTTTCTCCTTTTTTTAGATATATCAAAAACAGGAGCATTCTTCAAAATTGTAGACCAAAGCTCTCTATTGCATTTAGCTGTGAAGATGTGAGACAGGCTACCAGAGGTAGAATCCCTGCTATCCATGATGCTGAGACTGAATAAGAGAAAAGCTGGTAATGTATGGAGTGTGGCGCATCCATGTAAGGTGCTATTAATATTTCTATTGTGGTATAAGGGTCTTTTATATAAAAGTCATTTCTTGCAAAGTTTGACTGTTATATCATGCTTATAACCCATTTCATTTTTATCAGATTTATTTATTCCTAATAAAAAATGTAAAGCCAAAAAATATTGTTTTTATTTGTGAATTTTATGCAGGCAATCCTGTATGGGTGACTCAAACTCTTGTCTTACCTTAAAGAACATACTGTGCTCAAGACTACCAGAAGAACACAGCCTAATGTCTACTTTCCTACAAGTATATTGTTGTGGTAAGGGCTTAGTCTGAAGGCTTAGGATATTATTTAATCTGATGATCACTGAAAATAAATTGAGGAAGTAGAAGTGTATGAAAGAAAGCAATAAAATTACTTTGAAATACTTAGGATAATTTTACTTAAGAAGAAGATTGAAAGCTAAAGTACTTAGTGTCTTTTTAAGTAGGTAATGGTATTCAAGTATTTAGTTTGTGGACTGGAGAGGGTTGGGTTTTTTGTTACAAAGTTTTGTGTGATAGAGTTATAACCAAATTAATGATACTTCTAAAATTTCATCTTCACATTTTATACTCCAGCTCAATTGGTTAGAACTATCCAGTTTTATGGCTTCTGCCTCAAATAGTGACCTTGTAGTTATTGTTGTCTCTCTTCCCATTTGATTGAAGAAAAAGATTCTGACAGATTTGTTCTCCTTTTATCTTCTCCAAGGGCTATTTGAAGAAATAGAATGTTAAATATTTTTCATTATTGGAACCATGAAAAGGGGTGAGTAATAACCCCTCTGCACATCCTGGTAAAGATTACTTTTCTGTCTGGACTTTGAAAATTTGCAGGAAAATTCTTCAGCAAGAGAATTCTTCAGCATTGGCAAAAGTAATCAGTAAAATATGTAGTGGTGTAACACCTTTTCTCTGTTTAGTCAGTGTTGCTGTTTAATAGTACTTTGAAGGAGAGTTACCTTGCAGAGAAACATTACTAAAGAAAGCAGTAATTTTCAATTCAATACTGGCTTTTTTAATTTCTAACTGTCATTTTTAATTTAAAACAAACTTATTGTGTAGCATAACAATATTCCTTTGTTCTTCTTGGTTCACAATTTTAATGGCAGTCCAGTTTAGGGGAGCCCAATCACACTCAGCAAATGGGGAAGACTTCAACAGTGGTAAATGCTTGGGGGGTTTGCAAAAGTGCCTCATGTGATGCCTTCTATTCTCAGCATAGGTTAAAATTAGAACTAGACTGACATTGCATTGGAGTCTGAGTGAGAGTTTTAAATGGCTTTGGTAATGCAGACAAGATTCATAATTTATCTCTGCTCTTGTCCAGAAAGCAATGAGTTACAGAAAATCCTTGAAAACACCAAATAATTAAGGTAAGTTGTTGTCAAACTCTTTCTGATGCTTGGAGGTGAAGTTGTTGGGAGATCTGATTACTTGGGAGTGAAATTGCAGTTGTTTTACTGCAATTACATACTTGGGAATTCACTTCTGAATTGTTGGCTGTGATGGCAGGATTATTATGGTTTTTATTTTCTTGATGAATAATAAAATCTAAGAACAAGACTTTTTTGATGGAATCCTGTTGTATAATGAAATCATCCTGAAAATAGTCATATACTTAGGTCCTTTGATATTTCATGGTTCTAAGGCAGTATTTGTTGAATGATATGCAAAAGAGAGTTGCCCAGAGTAAGTTTTACTAGAAATAGGTATTGATTTGACTTTGTAGTATGATACTGGGTTTGGTAGTACAACTATTAACAAATATCTCTTTTCTGCAAAATTTATATAAAAAGATTTCTAGTTTTCTACCTAAAAGAGCTTGTTGTTCAAAAAATGTCTCAAATAACAAGAAATGATAAATTAGTTAATCACGATCTCAGTAGAAATTTAATCTTGAAAAGATCAGGCAATTTGAATTGTAACCACTGACTGGAGCAAAAAACTTCATGCATACATAGCATTTCTATTGCATGTTGAGATGGGGACTGGGAAGGGTAGTTACTCTGATGACCACTGAAAGAGAAGCTAATCCTTCAAACTAGTAAATGTGATCACATTTATGTGGGGGAAAGGAAAAGTATACAGTCCTCTCTTTACAGGAAAAAATTCAGTCCCTCTGTAGGAACCCTAAGGCCAGACTGCACTGCCATGCTGGGGTTGCCATTTGTGTCACTTGTCAAATCCTGCCATTTTTTCTTAACAAACAGAGAACACATAAAAATAATAAATATTAATGTATTAGACCAGATTCTTCTGTATTCAAGCTTTATAATTTGATTTTGTGTTGTCTTTACAACAGGAAGCAATCGTGACATTTTACATTTTATTTGCCTACACATTTGAACTTAATTTCAGACTTTAAAAATAAGTAGGTTAGCTAAAGACGTAGTAAACATAAAATAGAATGACTGCCAGTTTGAACACAAAAATGGTCACTAAGCAATTGTGGTTTATCCAGGCTACACAAAAATGTAACAGAAACAAATATGAAAAAAAAGATTGGTTCTAAAGGACAGACCTGCAGCAATTATTGTAGGGAAACATATGTATGAAAATACATTAAATTCCTCTTTTGTTGTTACCTACCTGCTTGTTTGGAAGAAAGTTATTCTTACTTTTTTTAGTTTAAAGCATATATAGGACATTTTTCTTACTTGCCACTACAAGTATCAGTAAAAAGTTAGAAAGGGAGCATTCAGATCATCAGTGTTCAGAGCACACTGCTGCTGGCATGAAGCTTAGCCCTGCAAGCTTATCTGAATATCAGTATCTTGACAATAAGAATGGTTTTTAGAGAGATGCAGTGATTAGGATGAGTGAGTATCCTATTTTGCTGCTCTTTGGGACAATATGTATTAATTATCTCACTAATGAATACATAATTTCAAAACTTTAGACTGAATTTAATTTTAAATGTGAATTCTGACACTCAGGGATACACAAACATTGAAAGAGAAATCAGAAGGATTTAAATGCATTTTCCTAAAGGTAATGCATTGCTAACTGTAAAATGCATTGTACTGAGTTAAACTATGAAGAAAATGAATGCAAATACAGTATGCTAATTAATTTCCAGGAACAGTTCTGTTTCTGTTAATGCCAAACTCCTTTAGTGACAAGTATCTATATCAGGTAGGTGTCAGAATGCAGCGATCAGAATGGAACTGCCTGAGATTCCAGGTAACAGCTTAATGTCTTCCTGGGATGGGAATGAATGCTCAAATCTGCATTTAATAATTATGGTCAACACTTAGCCTTCCACTGAAGGAACTGAGAGAAGCAGTTGTTCACTGAATAAGAATGCAGAGATTGCAAAAAATACCATTTCTTATAATAAAATTTAACTAGGTGCAATTATCTCTATTTTTATACAGAAAAAAAAAAACAGTTGATAAAATCCTGTCAGTTCTTTATATTAACTCATTTGACAACATAGTGAAGTGGGTATTGCAGTATTTTTGTTTTCATGTCTCTGTCCCTATCTGGTAACCCATTCCTGAAGTGGTGCATTGAGCCTGAAATTCAGTCAGATTCCTGCAAGCAAATCTGAACATGTAAAGGATCATGGCTGAAACCGCAGTTTGCCTGGGAACATTCTCTGCTGTGAAGACACTCTGGGAAGTGAGAATACACAAGATAAATGAAGAATTACAGAGAGAAAAGGAATTCAGGCAGAGGTCTGCAGGAAGGTAGGTAAATTGTAACTCTTAAAGTATGTGAAAAGCATATGTTACATTTCAGAAGACTGTAATTGGTTTCTTCAAACTCATGCAGACTCTATTTCCTTAGTTGTTACTCCAGCAGGATTCCCAGTGATTAGAATTTATCTAGTGTCTGTGATAAAAATATTAGTATATAGATTAAATTCCCTGAACTCAGATACTGAAATCCTCTGCTCTGTAAATATTCTAACCAGTGAAGATTTGTTATGCTTTCTTCTCCACTGAGCTATTTACAGGGTTGCTTGGTCTTCTGTCTGGCCAGAAATTTTATGAAATTAAGAGATTTAGGATACTATTTTTGGTAATCCTAATTTATCAGTTGTGTTTGAAGTGGAACAACAAATTCAAAAATTAGACATGCAGAATACAAGCAGAAAGACAAAGAAAGACCTTGTCATAACTCTTGTTTAAGTACCCTTTGGAAATCAAGCTAAAAGAAGCTGATTGACCTATTTTCTTTCACTTATATATGGTGGACTGGAAGGCTTTCATTTTAGGAGTCTGCTTCAGAATGTGCTTTAGAACTTAATTCCACATGACTTTATATTCTGTGGCCCTGCTGCAACATGTTGAAAGTGAATTATGTCCTCCTTCTGAATGCAAATTTAAAGAACTGTAAAATAGAATTCCTATAAATTACCTCAGTCAAACATTAAGGGATTTTCTTCTCTCCAACTGAGAGTATATATACATCCAGATAAAATTAATGTTATTTGATAACAAGGTCTTTGTGTCTTTTTCCAGAAAATAGATAGGATATAGTAATTATTGGCTGTATTCATTGTGGCACCACTTTTTTCCCTTATAGGCTACTGCTTGTCTGGGAGGAGAGAGCTGCTTTAGCAAAGCTTAAAGAAAAAGTTATTAATGAAGGTGGAAGAGCAATTTTAAGGATAGAGGAAGAAGAATGGAAGGTAGGGTTGATAGGAATGAATGCTGCTTATGTTGAATGACTGATGTATTAGAAAACTTCTATTTACAACTTTACACTTACAGAGCTACTATTTGTGTTCCATTAACTGCTGACCGTGCTTTGCTAACAGTGAATTAGGACACATTATTGTGAGTGTAAAAGAGACCTGGGTGGCTTTTAGTCCTGAATATTAAGCATTACTCAGCAAAAACAAAGCCCCAAACAATTTTCTGCATTAGATAATATTTTCACTGCAGAGTATGATTTTTATTATGTAAATTCTAATTTAATGTTCACTCACCAGAACTACTGAACTGTATCAAGATGAAAACCCTCTGTGTTTGGGTGCATGAAGATATTTATTATTGTTTATTTTCTCTTTCTAAGAGTGAAACTGAGCCCGTAGATTCCCAGAACTATTACTGGTGTTTCTCATGTGCTGAGCTAATCTGCTGTTAATGCTGGCCATCAGTGCTCTGAGGCATGCAGAAATGCACTGACCAGCTCCTAGAAAGTAATGAGAATTAGTTTGTGTTGAGGCCAGTGAGAACACGACAGCCAGACCCAGCGTTCTGTGCAAAAATCTATTTAGAGCAGTTTCATCTTCAGTTATATTGATTAAAAAAAAAAAAAAAAAAGAAAGAAACTATAACAAGCCTGAAACTTGTCAATGACAGTAGTGCAGGTATGTAAATCCTGGAAACCAAAAGAGGGCAGGTTCAATCAATGATCAGAATGTCAACCCAAATTGGTGTTCACTTCAGGATCATGGGATCATGGAATATGCTGAGTTCATTGAGTTGAACTCCTGGCCCCACACAGCACCATCTCCAAGAGTCACACCATGTGCCCGAGAGCATTGTCCAAACAGTTCTTGAATTCTGTCAGGTGCTGTGACCACTGCCCTGGAGATCTTGTTCCAGTTCCCAACCACTCCCTGGGGGAAGAACCCTTTCCTAATCTATTGATGTAAACCTTTATAAAATGTAAACCTTTTCCTAATATGTATGATAGTAAAATCATATGGGTTATGCTTGCTATTTCTAGCATATTTTAGAAAACAGTTATCAGGATTCATTTTGTAACCTACATGTTACAGTATAGCTTAAGAAAAAGGACAGGCTGTTAGTGTTTCAAATAAAACTTCTGCCTCAAGCTTATATGCTAAGCTGAATTTCTTCTGGTTTGTATTTCATGTTGTAGACATTACCTTCGTGCTTATTGAAATTAATCCATCTCCAGGAATGGCAGCTTCACAGAACTAGTTTGCAGAAAATTCCTCAGTTTATTGGAAGATTTCACAGCCTTGTTGTTCTGGATCTATCCCGGAACTCAATTGAAAGTGTACCTAAAGAAATTGGTGAGCTGTGCTTTCTTTTATTTTAAGCTGCTCTTCTAAGAAATTTGGTCTCACACAAATGTACCATTTTTATGCCTTTGCTTGTCTAATAATCCTATTGCGTAGCAAGAAAACACATTATTTAAATCTGACAGTGAGATAGAGATCTCCAAACCATAAATTCCCTATAAACTAAAAATGGGGCTGGATGAAAGAGACATATCACTATGAAAGCTCCCCATGACAAAAAAAGGACCTGTTTGCACAGCAGGGACTAGACATCAGAATGCAGCTAGCAAAGTGATACTGAAAAACAGACTTCATGCTCTGAGTACATGGCAGGAATAGCCTAGTCACATTTATTTGGTTTTGGGCTTTTCCTTGAAGCACTCCACTAGATTGCGGTCCTGTACTAAAGAGTCCTGAGGTGCTGCTATTTGCAGTTGGGTGATTTTTTTTGTTTGTTTGTTTGTTTGTTTTGTTTCATGAGAACACAGAGCATTTTTACAACAGTAAAAGGATAAGGCAAAACAAATGATAATTGTGCTTCAAATAGAATAAAGATTAACATTTCTCATTTGTACTCTATGCAGGCCAGCTGACCAGCCTCCAAGAGCTGCTTCTCAGTTACAACAGAATAAAATCTGTTCCTAAGGAAATAAGTAACTGCATCAGTCTGGAAAGACTGGAACTGGCTGTCAACAGAAGTATCTGTGATCTTCCTCCTCAGGTTTTGACAGACTGTTTAGTTTTGTTTGATGCATAATTTGAATTTATCCAAAACCAATTATCATTATGTGTTGCATTTCTGTTTTTGGATTTGCTGTGATTTCACAGTACTCCACACTGATGTGAACAACCTTTCCATGACTGGTGAAACTGAAGCCCCATGAGAAGCACATACAAACACCTGAGCAGCTGAAGGAGCCAGTTTTTATTTTGGCCAGATAAATGACTTGGCAGTGCAGAGAGAGCAGTGACACACTACGTATCAATTTGTTTAGGTTGGATATTGTCACTGATTTACCCCACTAAGAATCTGATGTCTTAGCACAGTGAACTTCTCTTGTATGGTTTGGAGTACAAATTCATACCACGTGCCAGGAGACAGCTGTAAGCATCTTTACCAGGACAGCTAGATCTGAAAAGGGGTTGTGTGATTTTTCCAGCTGCCTGTGCAGAGGTGAACAATTTTTGTTCTCAAACGTTGAAAACAATTATGAGAGAATGAAAACATCTACTCACCTACTATTGAACTTTAATTTGAACAGACCAAAATGTGAGAGACCTGCATTTGTAACTATTAGTCTCTTAGATAGAGATGACAAGTATGTAACCATATTTACTTGTTTTAATTTATTTTAAAAAACCAGTCATGCCAGTAGTTGACAGCAGTCAGTGCCTTGCAAAATTGAGTGAGTCCAAATAGCAATAGCATAGAATCTTCAAATGGAAATATACACTATTAACCAAAATCCAGAATTTACAAAATCTATGTGGATACAGGTGGTAGGGTGTGATGTAGAAAATCCATAGCTCTGATGGAGACTGCAGCGATGTGAGCACTGGGAAGCTTTGGTTATGTACACTTGAGAGGCATTCAGTGTTGAGGCAATTGCACCAGGTCTGCCAGAAAACATCTTTGTACCACTTGAACGTTGCAAAAGCACCTGAAGGCATCAGTCCCCAAAGGATTAGGTGCTGTGATACTATGTTGCATTTTTAGAGTGTCTTGCCAGGGTAGTAGACTTCACAGCATGGAAAGTGTCATGGTTCACTCTAAAATACAGTCCATGCATTTTGATACATAAAAATCTAAATATTTGACTACTGAAAAATGGCATATTGCATGGAGTATGAAATTCTAAGGATGGTGCTGTCTTTAATATTCTCTTCCTTGAGGCTTAACTGCATTGTAGTCAGCAATTATGGCACTCACTACTGGGCGGGAGGTAAAGTTCTGCTGCCTTATCAGTTCCCAACCTGTCTACCTTCCAGGCCAAACTGTTATTGTCAGGTTCTATCAGCTATTGGAACTCAAAACCATTCTGTGTTGTTATGTTTCTTAACATTACCAGATTACTGCTGTACAACTGCAGCAGCTACATCAAGTTCCATTAAATCTCCCCTTCTTTTCAGCTCAGTGATTTAAAGAAGCTGTCACACATAGATTTGTGCATGAATCAGTTTACTGCCATCCCTTCAGCTCTCCTCAACATGCCAAATCTAGAATGGTTAGATATGGGGGGAAACAAACTCCAGGAGCTTCCTGATGCAATTGACAGGTAAATACAGCTCAAAGCTCATCTTAGTCTCAATTCCACTGTACTGAAATTCTAATTAATAAACACTACTTCAAAAGATAATTTTTATGTTAACCTCACTCCAAAGTCAAGATTTTATCAGCCCTAATGTGATGTTTTGGATAAGCTGGGATAATCCATTCAATTAACAATAAATTCAGTATCAACTAAAAGGTTAAATAATTATTGTCAATCACATTTCTTAACAGAGGTGATTATCTTGGATA
Source organism: Haemorhous mexicanus (assembly GCF_027477595.1). Classification (NCBI taxonomy): domain Eukaryota; kingdom Metazoa; phylum Chordata; class Aves; order Passeriformes; family Fringillidae; genus Haemorhous; species Haemorhous mexicanus. The sequence goes on along the minus strand of NC_082349.1, from coordinate 19,181,315 downwards.
TGGGTTTTCCTTTGAGACTTGTTGCATTATGAGTCCTTTATGTGGCTGAAAAAATAATTTTATAGTAATGACTGAGAGGATTAATTCTATGAATCTTGATTTATTGCCCAAATACCTATTTTTCAGAATGGAGAACCTCCACACTTTATGGCTCCAAAGGAATGAAATAAACTCTTTGCCAGAAACCATTGGTAATATGAAAAATCTTAGTACTCTTGTTCTTAGCAACAACAAACTTAAAGATATTCCAGCTTGTATGAAGGACATGACAAATCTGAGGTAAGAAAAAGCACCAGTAATATAAATGAAAATAATTAGAAAATATTTTTTAAAGCCCTCCTTGAGTTGTAGATCATAGAGTGATACTAAGGGAGAGGAAAAGGCATTACCACAGTTGTACAGATGGATACAAGAAATCAGCATAATTACACAGATTCACAACAATTAAGGATCTGGTGAAGTAAGCTTTGTGTAGTGAAGTACTTAGTTAAAGAAGTAAATTCTGATAGTTACAGTCTCACATGAAAAGTAGACTATAATACATTTTCTCATTTCATAGCCCTCCCACTATAATTGCCCTTTGATATTACTCTTTAAAAGCAAGAGCTTGCAGAAAAATGTGGCAGGCATTAAAGTGACAAAAAGTAGAACTTTGCCATTGAGAATTCAAGCATTCAGAATTAAACAAAATTTATTAGGTTTAAGGACATGGATGAAACTTCCATGTACTTGATATGAAAAATTAAAAATAATATAAATTCTTAATTGGTAGAATTTGAACTACTCCTGTCCTGTTATTAGCATTTTCAGTTGGATTATTGGATGCTGGCTGTTTTAGAGAAAGAATGCTGGCCTGCATAAACCATGCCTAACTCAGGAAGACAATTCCTGTTCTCAGCTCTTTTGGAAGAACCTCCTTAACTAAATATATACAAGCATAGGCCCAAGGATGGAACAAGAATAAAGAGACAGGACTGGCTCATGCATTGCAAAGCTGGGAGGAGCCACTTGCACTGTTCTCATTCACTCACCTGTTTGTGAAAGCTCAATACATCTGACAGTGGGGTCAGAAACTGAAGACAAAATGCTGAGGACCACAATGTTTTTTCCCCCCACAATCAGTTACTGTTATAAAGCATCTTCTTAGCTTACTTAATACTGCTGATAGAGTGGTGAGTGTAGTATAACAAGGACCTAATTTCCTTTTGCTTAAAATAGTGTTTGAGAAATCTTAATTCAGTTTCAAAAGAAATATTTTCTCTGGACAAAACTTACTGCAAGATTAACCTATTCTGGTGAATTCCTAGATTTGTCAACTTCAGAGACAACCCACTGGAGCTAGAGGTAACACTCCCTCCATGTGAGAACACAGACGAGGAGGAGCAGCAGGAAATGTTTGGCATTGACTTCATGCACTTGTATATCCAGGAATCACTCAAGAAAACAGGTATGGCATGGCTTTTTTATTAATTCTGATCTCTCCACCATACAGTGAGGAAGAGAGGGATAAACTGGATAAATAAAACCTAGGATATGTATAAAAATGAAACATGAATAACCTTAATAAATTAGTAACATTTAAAAAAAACCCCAATCTGTAAACAGGCTTTTACTGAGGACAGGGGCACTTTTAACAGGAGTTGGCACAGTAGGTCTCCAACATACAGCACAGATTCTGGCAGGAACATACTGGAACCATGGAGCACTGTAATAAAAGTGCCTGAGTTACCTACACCATGGATAAAAAGGAGCTGATGACTGTCTTTCATATCTGCAATTTAATCAGGTTACATAGTGAAGGTCTTCTAGCATCCTTTGATTCATGAAGCTCAACTTTTCCTACTTTTGGATGTTGTCCAGATGGTACTTCCAGAAGAAGATGAGAAATGAGTATATTCCCAAGATACATCTTTTAGCAATGAACTATCAACACCTGATAAACAGATGTTTCTCACAACTTGCTTTCCCTGACACAAAATACAGTCACTTAAACAAAACACCCCCAGTTTCATCCCATTTCTAAAACATGATTAAAATGTGCTGTTCATTGTCTCGGGGGTAACAGCTTTAATGTTGCAGTTAGAGACCCAAATAACCACTTTGGAACAGATGTTCAGTTTGCAGCTGTTACTTGCAGCAGACACTTCACTGCAGATATAAAATGATCTCTCTGATCTTCATTCTGTGTTCTGTGAAGGCTTAAAAAATGAATGTAATGCTCTTGTTTTAGAAAACTAAGCCAGCTTTTTTCTTATCAATATTTCATGAATGGGTTATCAAATTAGCAAAAATATACCAAGATGACACTTTAGACATTAATTTTCTTTCTGAATAGATTCTCTAGCAGCACAGGCTGATCAAAGTACTTAGGCCTACTTAAATATTTTAAGAGGAAATACAAAGCTGTTCTGAACTTCAAAGTGAGAATAAAGTATGTCAACTTATCTTATTTTAATCAATTGTCTTTCAGGAAATGTGGAAAGTTGTACTTCTGGTTCTCCTCCTGTCATGAATCCTAATGAATAAAGAATGTAACTGTGAATGGAAGAAAAGATCAAGTACACTTCTTCACAGCAAAGAGGCTACAACAGGGTTCAAGTATTCCTAGGGATTTTATTTTTCCACTGATGAGAATTGGTTTGCATATTTGTAATTCCAGTGAAACTGGAAAATATAAGACCTTTTCTTGGGTACAGCAAAGATGAGAAAGGGTTTTTTTTTGGAAGAAATGAAGTAGTTTTTATAAAAACCTAGATGACTTTAAAAGGGTTTGGTTTTTTTTCCCTACCAATTCCAAATCTATCTCCTGTTATATAGTTGGCTCTGGTATCACAGAAGGACTTGGGACAGCTGTCAACAGGACATTCTCCAAGGACACAGCAGACTCTGTATAATACTGCAGTGCAGCCTTGTATCCTTGCTGTTGTAAATACTCAATCCGCCCGTGATCAATCAGCCGTTTGCAGAGGCAACCGATCTCCTTCCGCTCCTCAACACTCAGTATCCTGCTTGCAGATAGAGGAAGGAAGGAATCAACAGCTGTCAGAAAATAGCTTTGGTAATTAACATTAGTAGTTAAGCTTAGAAAAACTACTGAAATCATTGTAAGTTCATTTTGGTCAGGTAAGCATGACTGTTGAAATATTTTGAAATGTCCCTCCATGAAAATAATATTTTTCAAGTAAGATATGTCTATAAGTTTAGTAATTACATGTTTCTGCAAAATCAGTCCTTTTGAGGACCCAAAACAATTTAATGTGCCACTATACATAGCTTTTCTGCTGGTATCCATTTGCTAGGAAAAAAAAAGTACATACCCTTGTAAAGTATCAGAACCACTTGCTGTCCTGCTGAGCGTGTGCTCATGTTCTTTTGTGTCATTAGTTTGATCTCCACTGTCTTCACTTGTAGAAGCTTTGCTTGTGGTTTCTTGCATGCCACAAGTGGCCCAACTACTCATTCTCTGAAAATAATGGAATTCTACTGGTCCAAGTCCTACTGATTTGAAGAACTCTCTGCCTACATAATGTGTCCAGTCACACTTGTGATGGCAACACAGAGCAATAACAATTCCAGCTACAGGCTTATGGTCTTCTGTGGTGCTTTCATTGCCAGCAGATTTGTGAGGAGCCACCTCTGTCTGAGCAGCCCTGTAGCGTTTTGGTGCAGGCTCTTCATCTTTTCCATCACAGCAAGTGGTGTAACTTTCAACCAAGCATCTCAAAGCAAGATCTGAGAATGAACAAATATATCCCCCCAGCAAAAAATATCCATAAACACCATGTCATTATTTATACAGGCTGTATCGTGGTCAGGAATGTGCTTTCCACAAAGAAAAATAAAATTACACATCACAAACTAAGTCAAAAAGCAAGTTCAATAATAACTAAAAATTACAAACATGCTTTGAAAACATGAAAACCCTAAATGTGGTTTCTCTGGAGCATCTAAGAGCTTATCCTCTGAAATATTTGTTCTGCAAAAGTGAATTTAAAATAGTTTGGTTAAAAAATTGGCATATTGTAGGAGAATCTCCTCCCTGTAAAACACATGAGTATTTGCTCTAAAAGTTTGATATCTAGGACACAGTCTATTAAATATGCACATCTACTTCTTAAATGCTTAACTGTGTCATCTTTATCATGCTACCTATAAAGGTGTCATATTTGAGATGTCTTTCACTATATAGTAGCCATATAACATTAGAAAAACTGTATTAGGTTAAAGTTATCAGGAGAGAAACACAATCTTATTTCTGTTTGGGATACATATTCAGACCGTCAATAAAATTTTAGAAAGAAAATTGTTTCAAAGAAGAGGCAACTGTGCTAAAAAAGTACTCTCAAAGACATTACCCATGCCACCACACACTGTTCTCTGTTGTAATCTATTAAAGCCAAGAAGGGCTTCACTTCTGCCTAAAGCATCCTTACATCTATTATCCTTTTACTATTCCACTGGAGTCAAGAGATATTTAGAATATAATTACTGTCTAAACCAGAAAAGGTTTAGAGGGCAAGAACAATTTGGAAGATCAGTCTATTCAGAGTGTAAGGCTTATATCCTGACTTTCTGCAGTTCACACATCTGTAATTCATACCTGTCGCAGCACCACACAAATGCTTCCCAATTCCTACCACTGGTAGTTTTTTCTTCTCCAAAATAGGTACCTTATCTGGAGGGAAAAAATAAAAACAACCAACAAACCCCCATCCAATCCACAACTACCCCAGCACCTCTGGTTTTCCTGAACAATATAATTTCAGCACACTTAGAAATAAATGTCTGCCACTACTAAAAATACATTGATTGGCACATTTTGTTAAGACAAATTAAAAGAATAGGATGCAGTGGCTGGGAAGCACATTTAACCATTTCAGCCTTTCTATACTGCCTATGAAAGGTAAATATGACATTAATGCGTCTCCTGCTGACAGGTGCTCCTGCAAATTCTGTAGCATTGATAGTGCATCACTTGCTTAATTCTACACATAAAACAACCAATGAAAACATATTTAATTCTGCAAGTACTAAAAAACCTTCAAAACATATTTAAATCTCCATTTAAAATATGTGTATATGTGTATTCATTACGTATATATATATATATATATATATATATATATATATATATATACGAGCATGTGTGAATATACATAACATGTATATTCAGCATCAACATGTTCAAGCAACCACTGAGAATAATCTTCAGAACCAACATTTAAGCATGTTACACACAAACTGACTGGAACCCCAATTCAAAATTTAAAAATAAGCCTCTACTTCAGAATGACACAGGCCAAGAAGGAACTTACTTAAACATAAGTGCTGAATGTCTACTTGAAGCCTCTCAAATATAGAATCTCTCCTTTTGTGTTTTCCATCCACCTGTTTAAACAGAACAAGAGATTGCATAGGGCTGGCCACTAACAACTATAATTTTGCTCCAGGTATTAATGTCAGACTTTTTTCAAGTTGACATCTATGAATTTCCAACATTAAACATCAGGATTTTTTACCAATTTACTATTGATGAAGTATGGAATGTATAACTTGTAAAATTTAAATGTATTGAGGATAAAAAAAGAAATACTAACAGTTTCAATAGCAATGGTTTAAAAATTATACTTTACTAATGTAACAATATCCTCTTACCTTGAATCTTGTGGTTGCTCTTTCCACAAGCAAAAACTGAACACCCTCAACGTTCTCTAAGGCAATATCAACCCAATGAGACAGCTTTCCTCGCCCAGCTCCAAACTCAACAAAACACCTTCCTGGACCAAGTAAATGCAATTTTTCCATGTTACCTAAAATAGAAGCCTACAAACATCAAAAGATTATTTGTGAACCAAGAAAATATATACCCTGTGTTTTGTAATGCCTTATAGAAAAATTATTCCTTTACCAAACTGCAGAAGACTTTTTTAAGCCTTGCTTTCAGTAAGGGATAAGGGAAAAGATGATGTGTGTATGGAGGAAAGGGATTATATCTTCTGTTTTACCATATCACATTTCCTCTGTGGGAAGCAACTGGAATTATGCACCCAGTCACTCAAATTTACAGCAGCACAATTCCATGTCCAAACTCCTCTACAGTTATTAGTAAATCAGACCAAACCTGTTGTTTCAGGTGTTTGAAAGCAGATTCCCCATTCTTTGGGTCGCTTAAGGCTTCTTGTAAAGCCTGGTGGGACAGTATTTGTTCCTTAAGATGAAGTTCCAGGCCTGGAGGCAAATGAAAAACTTTTAGTTATAGCTTTTGGGTTACTAGGAACAAGGGTTCCTAGTTTGTAACACACATTATGACAATTGTGACATGAACTCAGTTTGTAGTACTAAAACAGTCTGCTGGGACTGTAAATCTGTCATATAACAAAGCTGTATTGTTTTATGTAGTGACATCTGAGTGAGAAAAAAAAAACAACAAAAGGAAGGGAACATAGGATTGGAGTTTTATAATTCTTTTAATCTAGTTTACTTTTTGGAGTAAAACTTAGCTATTGGAGGTCTGCCTGATAATTATTTCTGATGCGTTTTATGGCAGCTATCTCATATTTTTACAGGTATCCAACAACAAAAATAACAATGAAATATTTAATCAATTCAATTTAAAATGTCTTATATTTAGTATTAAGCTCACCATTAGTTGCTTTTTTCAACCTGGTAATTAAATTCTGCAGCTCTTCGATAGATAGAGAAGATAGAGGAACCTTTTTAGGGAAAAAAAAGTGACATCAATAAATATGAAACCTTTGAAATTTTCTCTATCTTTGTAGTCATAAATTGCAACATGTAATGTAAGGACTGAACCTAAAACCAAATAATGTAGTCACCTGTTTTTCTGGTATTTCTGCTACATCTTTTAAACCAGCATTAATATCTTGAACAAAGTAGACCTTTAAAAAAAAAAAAAGAAAAGAAATTTGATTCAGTTAATTACCAGGAAGCAAATAGCTAAATTTTTCAGTGTTCTTATGGTAAGGTATGCAGCAATAGAAACCCACTGCAAAGTAAGATTTTCCAAGTAAATTTCTTTCCTATAGTCTGATCCTGAATCCCAGCCAGAAGTGACTCTTCTGACACAGTTTCACAAGATTGAACATGTTCATACAAGTTAAGCAGTCAGGGCTTACTAGACAGATTCCAGAAACCATTTTCAGGTTTCCGAGGGAATACTAAAGGTGCAATTCTAATAAGGCAGAAGGCAGGCAATAAAGAAGCCATCCTCTGCTTTCTTGAAAGAGCTGTTTAAAACATGCCCTGTTGCTTCCCTCAGCAGCTGTCAGCCAAGCTTTGCGTGGCTCACTGCCAGCCTGGCTGGAGTGGGCAGCTGGCTGGGATACCCAGAGCTTCTCTGCAGGTTCTACTTTCCCAGGACAACCTCTCACCCAGCCTCTGAAATGAATGGCATTGTGAGAGCCTCTTCCCTGCGTGCGTTTCTGAGTAAAATGAATTCAACATTTTTATTTGTAACCAAGATCTGAAAAAGTGTACCAAATTACAGTGAGAAGGGGCAGAGAATATGAGGGGACTGGAATGTGAGTTGCATTTCAGCAAGTGCTTATAGACCTTCCATCCTGCCTCACAGTAATGCTTTGCTAGACCGGCTGCCCTGCAGCTCACAGCTGCTGTCAGCACAGAAAATTCTCTGCAGAACTGTAATGTTTAAGGCTCTTAAATCCGGTAGGAAGTGCTGAAATTACACTGCACTTACAGGCTTTGGCTTCTCTCTGGAGTTACATTTTTTTAAATGCTTTTGTAGTTGGTCTTCGTATACAGTGCTAAAAGCCAAATGGAGAGAAAAGTAAGTATCATGCGAATACTGACAAAGAACGGGAAAAGCATTTACATATACTCACTGTTTCGGATCAAGAGGGCACGGAATTCTTTTTCTGTCATTTTGCTCCTAGTTAGAAAAGTTTTAGAAAACACTTCAGCATGCATTCAGTGCTGTGTTTTAAAGAAGCTGTTGAGGGACATCAGTTTCATAAAACATCTATTTAGAATAAGTGAGTGTTGTGTTTTAAAGAAGCTGTTGAGGGACATCAGTTTCATAAAACATCTATTTAGAATAAGTGAGTTAACCGGAAGGGAGAAACGGAGACGAGAACTTAATACTTGACTGGATCCTAAAAGAATAAACCCCTAATGCAAGGTGAGGGCTACTGCCGGGCTGAAGCGAGTGCCCGGCACACAGAGGCTTAAGGGAAGGCGCTGCCTCTGCCAGCCGTGCCACGAGAGCGGGGCCACCCCGAGCCCGCCCGCCCTCCCGGCCCGAGAAGGGTCCCTGCACCTCCTCGTGCCCGTGCTCCCCACAGAAGCGCCTGCCGGGCGCCGGGATCATCCTGCAGAAGCGCTTCTTCCTCAGCACGAAGTGAGCGCAGCGCCCCGGCTCCGGCTCCGGCGCCGCCATCGCCGCTCCCGGCGGCCCCCGCGCCGCCATCTTGCGGCCCCTCCCCTCGGGCGGGAGCAAGATGGCGGCGGAGCGGATCTTCGACCGGGCAGTGTCGATGCGAGTGCGGGGCTGCGGCTGCGAGGAGCGGTGAGTGCGGGAACCTCTCTGTGCTCCTCAGAGGGGCTGCGAGCCACAGGCGCTTTTCTCCTGCCTGCTCTGAGCGCCGCTGGGCCGCGCTCTGCGGTGCTGCGCTTTGGGGTTGCTGCGGGCACCGTCCGGGTGAGGGCGGGACCGCTCTGGCGAGGCCTGGGGCAGCCGGCAAGGGCCGGTCGGTCGCCGTGGGTGCCTCGCCAAGGGAGTGAAGCCGGCGGGGCGCCTGCAGCGGAGCGAAGTCTCAGTGGCTCGGCGGAAGCGCCGCTGTGCCCGGGGCTGAGGAGACCCGAGGGCCGGGGCCGTTGGCGTCTCCCGGGGCTCAGCGTTGCCCGCGGGCCCTCCCGCCTCTCCCCCGCCGCGGCCTCCTGAGGCGCGGCTCCTCCTCAGCGCCCGCAGCCCTGGGACCCGCGGCTTTGAGCCTCCTGTGCGAGGTGCGCACGGCGGTGGTGCCCGGGAAAGCCCAGACATTCCGTACGTGAAGCGTCTCTTCAAAATAGGAGGAATTTCGGCACTATGGGTCCTGTTTGGGTTAGACAGTGCGAGAAGGTGCGGAAAGGCTGATGTCTGTGGTGCGCGTTGTAATATAAGTGACTTAGTACTCGATAAGAAATCATTGAAGGTAGCACTGTATAAATGATTATCAGGAGTTTGAGTCATCGTTAATAAATTTCAACAGAGACTTTTACAAAAGTTCTCGTTTCTGGACAAAGTTTTAAAACTTCTGTATTGCTATTTCAAGTCTGTTGCAAGCAGCAAAATAAAACAGCTCTGACTGAGGAGTTGCAGTGACTGAAACTCTTATATTTTAAGTGTAGTCATCGGTGCGAACTTTCTTTCTAGAGTTTTATTTTTGAGATATCCTGTAATGCAGCTGTGAACACATGTTATTTGGAGAATGTTTTCTTGATTTATGACTGAGTTTCATCTTTTTGTACACAGGAGATTAAATGTTCGAGTGAATATTGAACTACTGTCAATTTCTAATCCTGTTCATAAAAAGGTTTGTAATTGAATCATATTCCTGTCATTCATTAGGTATTATCTGAATTTCATTTTATGGAAGTATAATTAGAAAAAGGAAAATCAAAATGGGATTTTAGTGTTTGCCATTTGATCTTACTTTATTTTTTTATCATTTTCTTGAGTAACTTAGTCGGTTTGTTACTGTGTTTTTCCACCCTTTCCCCCCATCCCCCCAGCCTTTTTAGCCTTCTATTTTAGTTGGCTGTTGATGGGTCTTAGCAAGCTTGCATATTAAAAGTATTTGGAGATGCTCAGGGGAACATGAGTTAGAGCTTAGGAGTACCTTTAGTTTAGGGTTCTAAATTGAGAGTAAAAAAAATAATCTTTCTCAGGGAAAATCACAATGAGACCACTACTGGAGACTTTGTCATCTCTTCTGTTGTAGGTCTGATTTGTCACCAAAGGGTTCATCCCCCCAGCATGATGTTAACATTGGTGTTGTTGGGTGAAGATTTGTTTGTATAGGAGTACAGCAGGTTTTGGTCAGTTTCTGCTGCTGGTGGCTGTGATAATGGTGCTTCCCTCTGAGCAGAAGCAGTTCAGTTAGGAGTGTGTGCTGAGCTGCAGCCTGGAAACTGGAAATGCATTGGAGTCCATCAGGGAGTGATCAGTCTTAAGGGGAACTTCCAATGCCTAATCAGCTAATGGGGCATCAGACCAAGCAGGCATTTTATCCCACCCATCAATCCACCCCAGCTGGCTTGGGGTAGCATTAATTTTAATTGTCTGTGTGTGTAAATCCCTGAGTTTGTTTATGCATCTCCAGCTGAGAGTTTTGTTGGTGTTACTGAAAGAATTACTGCAAGAAGTTTCATTTATGTGTATGTACATTGCTGTGTCACACTTCATTATGTTGGAGCAGCTGACACATTTCTGCTTTACTTTAGTACCTCTGCCAGGGAATATCCTTGCCACAGGGGTGAGCCTTGTTCTAGGGAGCAGCTGCCTGAGCCTCATGTACTGCATCCCCCATCCCTGGAATTCAAGGCTTAATGCTTATGGAGAGGGCAGGTTTTCCAAAACACTGTGTAGGCCTCCAGTGAACAAATGAGTGTCTGTTTCAAAGCTAAGCAGCATAATTCTGCAGTTTGCCATATGGGATTCCTGGATTCACCTGTATCCAATCTGCAGAGCTCTGGATTCTAGTGTATAAAAGCAGCTGGTGGTTTCATAAACTTCAGGAGCAGTGTGCTCTGAAAGGCTTCCAGTTATGGGAGTGATGTATTAGTAAACCATGACAGCGGACTGCTAGAGCTACACTTATTTCATGAGGGGAAAAAAGGAGCAAATGGCTTTTTCTCTGAAAAAGTATGGATACACACTGAATTTCAAAACCTTTACTGCTCAGAATTTAAGGTTTTGACTTGGTTTGTTTTTGTGAAAGAGTTTTCCTTGTTTTCCTGCTGTAATATTTAAGTTGTGTTAAATGGTAGTGTTTTACACGTTCTGAATCAGTTGCCGCAATTCTCTTGTATTTTTGACTAAACAATGAAAGCATTCAATACTGTTTGCACTGCTGGTTTAAAATATTTATAGTATTTTAATCTTATTTAAATGTACATCTTTTCAGGACTTAGCTGTTCGATTGACTGATGATACTGATCCTTTTTTCCTTTATAACCTTGTCATATCAGAGGAAGATTTTCAAAGGTAAGTGAAGTCACAGTATTTTCTCTGTGAAACATTTCTAAATGGCAAAAAAGAAAAAGGGAATGTTTTTAGCTTATAGTGGTCTGTGTTAGAGTTCAGGTTTTGGCAGTTTTCACTTGTGGGGTTTTGTCAGTGTTTTTTCAATGTTCTCTGACCAGTGGGTGAAACAGCCAGGCTCAGGAGGGTGACCAGCTCAGGTTACACAGAGAATACTTCCTGGTATCTTCTGTTTATCCTAACTGCTTCTTACAGACTATTGTATATGTGTGTGTGTGTGTGTGTGTGTGTGTGTGTGTGTGTGTGTGTGTGTGAACTAGTTCAGGAAATGATTATGAGAAGAAAGTCTGTTTGCATGGATGTGGTTTTACAGACCTGTGCCTGTATCTTAGGGGTTTCTTGCATAATTTACTGTTGGGTCTCATTTACTTGCTCAGAATTTGAGCAAATCATCAAATTTGGATTCCAGGCACGATGAACAGTTCAGTTTTCTGCTTTCTTTGGGTATTTATTTATTTTGGTTTTTTTGGTGTGTTTTTTGGTGTGGTTTTTTTTTTTTTTTTTTGTTTGTTAGAGGTTTTGGCCGGCGGGGTGGCTTTGGTGTTGTTTTCAAAAAGGGAGGTGTGATCAGTGTGTGGGTTAAAAGGCAAAAGCAGAGTAGTGTTTGCAGGAGAGATGTGCAGGAGTGTTTTGTTGCACGGGGGCACAGCTGTGTGTGTGCACTGCAGGATGTTTGTCTGAGTTTGCTGTGTCTGTGCAGAAGGGGGGCAGAGATGGGCGAGTGGGGGATCGAGGTGATGGCTGAGGCTCCCCTCCGTGTCCTGTGCCTGTGTCCTGTGCCTGTCCCATCACTGCTCCATGCCGTGCTGTGAGGGTGATGCCTACTCAAAGGAACACGTTTGTTACACCACAGCAGCTCCTGGTTTTTAATTAGTGCAGCCCATTTGCAAGAACTCTTGTGATCAGAAGTATCCTCTGGGGATTATTATCCAAGATGTGCTCTAGGACGACCTTGCTCAAGCAGGGAGGTTGGACCAGCTGACCCACTGTGGTCTTGGTCCCTTCCAGCCTGACCACTTTCATGATTTTGTGATATGTGGACACACTTCTGGTTGAAAATAACATGCTAGTAAACTTTAATGATCAGAGCTGGTTCTTTCCAAGATCTAAAACAAAAATATTTTATAGGAAATAAATTACAGTTCTCTACATCATTAACATTTTTTTTTCCCTGTCTGTTCATATAGTTTGAAATCCCAGCAAGGTCTCTTGGTAGACTTCTCTGCTTTCCCGCAAAAATTTATAGATCTGCTTCAGCAATGCATTCAGGAGCAGAACAAAGATATCCCAAGGTAGGTCACAAGTGTGTGCCACGTTACTCTGTGTGTACCTGTTGAGTTCTTAAAATGCTTGTCAGTCACTCAGACTGAGAAGAGTCAGTGGAAAAGGATAATCTGACCTGCCCTGACCTCAATATATTGGTGGATGTGGATAAACCTGAGTCTCTGGAGAATTCTATTCTTTCTTGAGCAAAAACTGGGTAGCCTTTTACTGCACATATAAAAATATATTTTATTGGGAAATAGATTAGGATCTACAGGTAGTTTCAGGGGAAAAATGCTAAACATTTGATTATCTTGTTTTTTCCCTAGGTTTTTGCTGCAGTTAGTTTCTTCAGCACCTGCTCTAGATCACACACCTGTCTCTTTAAATGTAGTGGAGACCAACCCTTTCAAACACCTTACCCATCTTTCTCTAAAATTCCTGCCAGGAACTGATGCAGAAATAAAGAAGTTTTTAGCCAACTGTTTGAAATGCCTTAAGGTAAAATGAAAGTTTATTGTAACTGCAACTAAACCTCAATGCTGTATGTACTTAAGCATTTTTTTCATTCTGAGTAATTCAGAAGGATGTATCAAGTTGTATGCTCTGGTTTCTTTTTCCTTTTAGCTCAAATATGTAATTGCATGCAGCTGCTTGGGTGCATGCTGTGAAATCTGAATTGCTGCCATCCCCCTGGCAATGAAAATGCATTTTCAGGCATTTTCTTCCTGCCATTTGAAGTGGCAGGAAGGGAGGTGTTTTACACGCAGGGCACAATGTGTGCAGCTGCTGCATGCTCTGGCTGCACTCCCCTGCTCACAGCCTGTGCTGGTGGCCAGAGCAGCTGCAGCACTTACTGGAACCTTCAGTCTCTGTTCTGCCCTTGGCTGTAGGAGAGCACAGGCTGCTGGTAATTGTGAGGCTTCACAGGACTAACAGCTATAAAAAGGCAATTAAAATTGGAATGTTGATGCAGTTTGGTAGCATGCTGGGTTTGATTTTGTGAGAAATTAAAGGTCTCATAGTTTGACTGTTGTCTGCTTCAGTTTCACAGCCTGGGATTTGTCTCTCCTATTGTGCTGTTATGTTTCTAGGCACCTAATAAGTCATTTTAATAACATAGATTTACAGCATTTCAGTTGGTCTCTTCTTTAGGTAACTCTTTTGTAAACATATCTTGTAAATAAGATAACTTTTCCTGGTAGAAATTTGGTAAGAAGTTAATTTGGGGTTTTTACATTGTGGGCTAATACCTTTTCTTTTGAATTTACTAATTATATCTTATTCGGTATGACACTTATTTAACAAGGGGATCTTTTCACAAATACAGTGAGTAAATGGGTGCTTGGGCAGGCTGTGCTGATTAAATGGGAGCCAAATGCTACTTGTGTGTGGGGAGCCAAGGATTTGACTTGAGGTCAATTTGTACATAGGAGGATAAAATGATGTTGGAAGAAAAGCTTAAAAAAACTGAAGAGGATCTTACCAGGCAACTGAGCTACACTCAACAGGTAACATAAATTTTTAACTTTTGTGTGTTGCAGTTTTTTTGATTTATGAAAAATGTCCCTTTTTGTAAGCTGGTTGGTTAGCCACTACCTAGGCAAGATAATTGACTTGAGACTGAGTGAAGGGAATAGTCTACTGTAGCTTTTCTAGAGTGAATAAAGCCAGCAGCTGGAGAATTAAATTGAGCTCTTGCAGTACTCAAGCAAAATTTTACTTTATTTTGTGCAGAGGTCTGTGTGTGCACACACAAATTGAATACTAAATATATGGTCATGTGAAGATAAAATATACTTCATATATTCCATGAATCATTGAAAATTGTTTTATTTGGAAAAATTGTGAAACTGTGGTAAATAAATTGGAAGTCTTGGACTTTAATTACTTCCATTTTGGTTTTTGCAGTCAGCATAGTAATTCTGTATTCCAAGAGAATGATTTGGGTCAGATTCTGCAATTATCAAGGTGACTTTTTTGACCATAATGAAACAGAACAATTCTGTTAAAACCATTAAGAATTATTTTTGGAATGGAATATTTGTTTGCCTCATGTCTGCAGCTTCAATTTGAGTTACTGGAATGTGTTTGCTGAATTGGAGTGCAGAATTACAAATCAAAAAAAGAAAAAGATGCTGCTGAAGAACTTTATTTATTTTTTTCTCCTAATAGAGTATTCTGTGTTACAAGGGTAGAGAGCATCAGCAGGCAGTTTTCTCACTCTTTAATAGTGGTTGGGAAAAAAACGCAACTGGAAATTAAAGATTATTTTATCCACAGCATTAGAACAGTGCTCTTCAGCTTCTCAGTGCCTTACTTTTTCTGATTACAAAATTAACATATTTCAGCATCTGGTGCCGAAGTTTAGACTTCTTTTAATAATTCCATGTCCTTTTAGTAAGTATCAGTAAAGAGTCACTCAGTATTGGCTGAAATGCTTACATTTTTAAACTTTATGTGCTTTGTCAAACTTAATACAGAGCTTGTCAGAGAAGAGCCGGGAACTTGACAAACTGAAGAATGAATGGACATCCTATACTACAGCTCTGAGCAACAAACACTCACAGGAGCTGACAAGTGAGAAGGAAAGAGCTCTCCAGGTGCAATGGTTGGAAAGAATGAACAAGATTCTTGGATGGGAATAGTCAGAGTCATTGAATAACTGCTTCATTTCTTTGCTTCTCACAGGCACAAACTCAGTACCAACAACAGCATGAACAACAGAAAAAAGAACTGGAAAATTTGCATCAGAAAAGTATTCAGCAGTTGCAGAACAGGCTCTCAGAACTCGAGGTCATCAATAAAGACCTAACAGAGAGGAGATACAAAGGAGACTCCACAGTCAGAGAACTGAAAGCAAAGCTCTCTGGATTAGAAGATGTACGGGCAATATCCAAAATTAAGCTTACTACTGCTAGAGCATTAACAGTGCCTGCCTGGGCACGTCATAGGAAATACAGCATATTAAGTTCATTTATTTCCTCTTTATTCCATAATATGCTTACTATTTAAATATGTCTGTTTAAATTACTGTTACAGGTTTTCTTGCAGAATAAAATTCACTTCCTTCCCAACATTTAGGAATGTCAGAGAGCAAAGCAGGAGGTGCTGTCTCTGCGCCGGGAGAACACAACTCTGGATGCTGAATGTCATGAAAAAGAGAAACTCGTTAATCAGCTGCAGACACGAGTTGCTGTCTTGGAACAAGAGATCAAAGACAAAGATCAGCTCATCACCAGAACAAAAGAAGTCTTAGATGCGACACAGGAGCAGAAGGTTTCTTCGTTAATTTTTTTTTTAACCTTCCTAGTTGTGGTTTCCATAGAGTAGATGCTGACTAGTTTTTATGAATACTGCCGGTCAGCTTTCAAATGCAGTTAAGATTCTAGATTATGGCATCATAAGTATACTGGGTTCAGATTTAATCCTGTGGTACTGGAGTAATAGTTTATGGTACTTTTGGTAGGAAAAAAAAAGGATTAATCCAGTCCCTATAAATTTTGACTGAAAAGCACTGGCTGGTTCCTTGTAAGGGTAGTACTTTAAGAATTATGAACATTCTACTTGAAATCATAAACAATATGTATCACAGCCTTATATTTTGTAACATTCTTTTCAAGGTGATACTGGAAGAGAGTACAGAGGAAAAACAAAGGCATATTGAAAAACTGGAGACAACAATTAAGTCGCTGTCAGCTGAACTCCTTAAGGTTTGTTTGAACATGGCACTTCCCTTGTACAACATCTCCCTTATTCTTAGGTGCTTATTTTGTAATATATGACTTGGGTTTTTTTTAATAGGCTAATGAAATTATCAAGAAGTTACAAGGAGATTTGAAAACTCTAATGAGTAAATTAAAATTGAAAAATACAGTAACAATTCAGCAAGAAAAACTATTGGCAGAAAAAGAAGAGAAACTTCAAAAAGAGCAGAGGGAATCGCAGGAGATGGGACAATCTCTTCGCATGAAAGAGCAGGAGGTATTGATGGGTTAACCTTGTGTGCTGGAAATGCTATTGTGTGGACTTTGTTGGGTTTAACTTAGTTACAGAAATAAGGTCTTAAATCTTTCCATGCAATAGAATATGCTCTTCTGCTTATTAATATATTTATTTAAATGTGTCAGCAACTTTCAGATTTTTTAATGTTAAGCTGATTTGTAGAAGCCATCCATTTACACGGAAGGCAGCCAAAACTGTTTGAGGAGAACAAAGCAATGTAATGGATGAACCAGCACCCTTTAGAAGGCACATTCATGTGTAAGTTGGTGAAGGGAATAAGAACAAGAACAGAGTGAACCTTTTTCTTCCATTCCCTTAAACAGGACATTCTAACGTCCTTGCACTATTTAATCATAGAAAAATAAAGGTCAAAAAGGATTCTGTCACCTTGTCGAAATCCTAGCTGAAAGTAGGGCTTCTGTTAAAAGAATTACTATGTTGCTTTTGTGACAAACTGAGTTCAAACTTCTTTAATTTTAGAATAACTTCACAATGCTTTTTTTGTTGTTGTTTGTAGTTAGTAGTATAACACTCCTGATAGTGTTACAATTATTATGGCAATTGCAGGTTTGCAAGCTACAAGAGCAGCTAGAAAGTACAATACAAAAACTTGAAGAAAGTAAGCAGTTACTGAAAACGAATGAAAATGGTAGGTTTGTACAGCTTGATTTCTCCCTCTGTAAAAATGACCCACTGATCTCAGTACTATTGAAATTGATAGAAGCAGTTTTTGGGGTTTTTGTGGAGAGCTGCCGTTATTGTCATGTGTGGAAAACAAGCCTCTGGCTTTGTGGGCATGCAGTAGCCAAGAGCTGCACGTAGGGAAGCCTGTGCTTGGGGCTGTGGGGTGCGTGCTCAGGGGCCTGGAGGGGGAGGGGGACCTTCAACAAATGGCTTTGCTTGGTACTGGGGAGGAAAAACACCCAGTGAGCTGTCACTTTTTGTGAGGAAGGCCTAGTGGCCATTTCCAACAGCTTGTTAGAGGGAGCAAATGGAATTTTTCTTCCTCTTTGCAGTTATCACGTGGCTGAACAGACAGCTGAGTGAAGTTCAGATGGCGAAGAAGCTGGACAGTCCTGCCAGTGCCCATGCTGGTGGGAGACCTGCTGTTTCACCTCTCAGCATGGTAAGGCAGAGCTGTAAATAACAGGCTGGTGAGGTGGGCATCAGTTGCTAAAATGCAGGGCCTTCAAAGAGGAAAAATAAAGTGCTTTCATCTTCTTCTGGCCTTACAGTTTTGGGTGGGTGTGGTTTGGCTTTGTTTGTTTGTTTGCTTTTCAACAATATAAAACTATTGGGTGCTTGATGCCCTGGGCCTTGTAGGTGAGAATCTTCTAAGCTCTTGTTTACATAAAATACACTAAGCAATAACAGAATTAGTTTGGAAAAGATGAAGTGCAGAGTGAAGGCAAAAAAAGGCTTTTTTGTGTTGAGAAGTTAACTTACTACTTCTCTTTGTAAAGGTTAAACCCCAAAGTGTACTATTTCAATACTCTAACTAATGATTTTTAGAAACAGCAGAGTCAGGGGCTAAGGAATGCTGCCTGCAGTCACTGTTGAATAGTGTGACTTGCTGCTTCTCACCTTGTGTTGTACAGAGCCCTGCTGTCACAGCGACAGCAGGAATTGATGAGCTGCTTGCTCACAGTGGAAGGGCCGTTCATACAAAGAGGACTCTGGATTTGTAGCTGGATGCATTACTTGCTTTAATCAATGGCAGGGTGTGTAGCTTATTACTAACTGACAGTGCTCACCTCATCTAACTTTTTTAAAGTTAAGTTTCCCTTAAGTGTGCAAATCTTGGAAAAATGTTTTCTTCCCATTAGGAAAACTCACCTAAGTGTTGGCTTTGTAATGGCAGTTATTTTGTTAATTTTGGAATTTTTAATCTCTACAGTTACTTGTAAAATTATGTTTCTCCTTTATGGATGAGTTTCTATTTGTTTTACAGCCTGACCGACCATCCTTTCATAGCTCAGGAATCAGTCATCCCATTTCGCCTCTCTATGCCTTCCAGAACTTTCTGGAACCGATACACAGCAAAAATGGAAATTCCCAATGTCCAGTATCAAAGGCAGGCACTTCAACTTTTTTGTTTGCTTAAGAATGTATAAAATTGTATTTATTTATTGTATAAAATTTTATTTGAATTGTATAAAACAGCAAAGCACAACATTTTGACTGTTTCTCAAAGTGCGTATTTACTGTATTTACTCTTAGGCTCTCTGCCTTGAGCATTATGACTGTTACTCATAGCTAATGCTTGTCTTTAGGCTGTTTCTCACAGGCTTTGCTGCCCAGCAGGGCCAGAGAGGTGTAGAAACAGGAATCTCTGGGAATTTGGCTCTGTGAATGCCCTGGGGGGAGCGGACTCTCAGATCTGGAGTAACTCTTAACCTGCGGCTCTTTGTCTCTGCAGGTTCAGCTGAACTCACAGCTTTTGAAACCCAGCCGGTGTGCGGATGCTCACACAGTGCCTGCAGCTGGTCACGCAGCAAACAAGGAGAAGTGAGTGTCAGCTACTGCACTTTAGTATTTTTGTTATTTCAGTTTATAAAGCCTTTTGTCAGCTTGGCGTGTTTGGAACTGACTAAAGGTTCTAGTATTAGCCTGGTTCTGTGATCTGCCTTTCTTCATTACCATGCTAACTGATTTTGTGTTGGTTTGTTGAAACCAAAGAAGAGTTCTGCTTGCAGGAGTGGACCCCAGGGAACAACAGTTCAGTGTTGCTCCTGCTGACAGATCTAAGCTGTCAGGTGCTGGGTCAGTGAAAAACATTAGTTCTAGGCTGTTCTTAACCTACTCAGTGATGGTTTAACCTTACATGGTAAAGGTCATGAAACACATTAGTTGCGCTTCTAGTGAAGGTTTTCCTGACCAAGTCTGTAGCTGCCCTCGTTATAATGCACTGATGGCAAACTGCATTTGCTTTAAATTTTAATTTGCCTTTCTATTTCTAGTGGTGATCAGCTGGGGCTGGAATCAAAGTATTTCAAGAAAAAAGATGACAGCATTCCTTTACGGGGGCTTAGTCAAAACACACTTAACTCGGGTAAGTACGAAACAGAAGGTTTTATTTGAAATGCACCTGAAGGGCAGTGACAGCCATGGCTCAATGCAGTGTCCTGTGCTGTTTTACAGAGTACCTGAGGCCGTACTTGCCAGCCAAAGCACAGCCATCGCCAAAAGCTGCTGGGACACCAGCCTCGGCCTATTTTCCTGGATCATAGACAGGGTTCTTACAGTAAGAGTCCTCTTTTAACCAGTGGGGGGATTTTCAAATGTCCTGCAATAGTGTGTTAGTAAAGTGTCAGTGTGAACTGACATAATTTTATGAGCCAGTTTTCTTTGAGGAAGGGATCTTGACTGACTTGGGTGATGCTTCAGGGTGCTAGAGCCTAAGGAGAAGAATATAGAGCCTTAAGGAGACTGAGTGGGAACAACACTGAAATCACCAGGGCTGTGCAGAATTTTCTTCCTATATTGTTGACCCTGTAAATCCTCCTAAAAACTCACCAAAGTGCTGTGACTTTTTTATAAAAAAAACAGCTGAAATGTACATTCCCTGAGTGAGAACAATTACCTGAATATCTATTTCTTGACTCCTTTCAGAGAACAGATGAGGCGAGGGGAAAACACAGGAGAACTGTGCTATGCTGTCCATTTTAGTAATGGTCAAGCTCTTATGGGGGCATGACTGCCTCACTAACCCTCCCTTACAGTTTAGTTTTTAGAACTTGCTTAATTTTGGAACCAGCTTAGTTGAATGGCTTACAGACTTACAAAAAATCTCATACTAAAAATGCTAAATTATTTCACTGAAGATAGGAAATTAAAACCTAAAATTCTCAGTTTTGGTTCCCCTGTTAATCTCTCAGTATTACATTCCACAGGCCCCCATGCATAAAACATTAAAAGGTGAAGTAGCTGAATAGTTAACTGTTGACAAGTGTCAACATCTTAGTTACTTAGTTCTTATAAATCATACTTTACAACTTGTAAGACTATACAGAAATTTTAGATAGTCTTCCATCTGTGCAGCTTGTTCTACTGTCTGGGTTCAAATGCTAGGATAAGCCTTGGAACTTGGTGTCTGTCCCCTGCAAAGTACCCTTACAATGACCATTCCTTACTTTTGGTAAAGATACTTCATTCCTTTTACCTCAGGTGCACCCAGAGAACTGTACATTTCAGTGGTTTGTTTTGCTGTGTGAAATGTGTACATTTGTTTATAAATTAGCACCATGTTTTAATGTATAGTGTCTGGTTTTGTCACATGTACATTTTAATAGAAATATTAAATGGTTTTTATCAAAAGCTCTGATTAGTAACTGTTTCAGGAGTAGTACTAACCAACATCTCCACTGTACTGGAACTCCCAGCTGAGGTAAGCACCAGAACAGCTCTATTTTATTTACCTTTTCCTGCAGTTTTCCGTGTGCTCGTTGTTCCCCAGGCCCAGCCCTGCAGAGCTCGTCTCTCCTGCTGTCCTTAGGTGCCAGTGCCTGGGCCTGTGTTCATCTCACGCCGTGCAGAGGAGCTGCTGTCACAGGAGTGTGGCAGCACCTCCCAGGCCACTGCAATCCAAAGGGAGCCCTGGGCAGGCTGGCTGTGTGTAACTGACTCGTTCCTTGGAGCCTGGATCTGTGGTCATCCTGTTCCACTGGATCCCCAGGAAACAAGGAGCAGCTGCAGGCAGCCTGTGCTGCTGGACAGCCCGGACCCTTCCACTGTGCTCAGGGCTGCTTTAGCTAATACATAAAGCTCCAGGCTGGATCACTACTCCAGATGACTTTTTCCACCTGCTAAAGCATAACACACATGCAACTACTGAACTTCACTTAAGGTTTGAAGAGACATTCGCAATTTTTTAAAAATTCATTAAAATATTCAACTTTATTAACAGTATATTTACATTTTTTTCCTGCTCTTGGTCAACCATGGTGAATGTTCAAAGGTAAAAAAGCATTAAGCAATAACCACAAGATGAAAACATTTTAAACCTATACAATACTTTATACACAAATTTATACAAAGGAACACTTAAATAATACAACTGGACACAAAAATATACACTTTTAGAGAAATTCACATCAGTAATTGTATAAAGCTCTCTTCTGTACTAAGGGTCCTGAAAATTTAGGACTAAAACTTTAGCTCTGTAATGCAAAAGGGTTCTTGTGACAGTCCTCAAAGGCCACTAAATAGCACACGACAGATTCAAGGCTATCAGCTTAGAGAGTTCAGTCTGTGTATTCAAGTTTTGAGGTCCTTGATGATTACGCAAACATCAGAAATAGAGTGGTTTAATAAACGGTACAGAGGAAAGCAGAGGTTTGGAGCCAGTATTAAAATTTGTAGGCCCAAAACACCCACTTTGTATTTCAACAAGTGTTTGATACGACCGTTTCTTCAAAAATAGAAAGAGTAAATGCACTTACATAAAAATAACTTTTACTGTTCAGCAAGCGTGCTCTTGTGATTTTTATATTAGTACAAACTTAAAAAAAACCTGCCATGTGACTTTTAAAAGAAATGATACCAATTCACCTCCCTACTTAAGTACATTTACATTAAGGCTTTGAATCAGCTGACCCAAGATTTTACAACATTAAAACGAATGGGTCCACATGGATGCCAGTCTGTCTCATTGAGACGTAGCATGACTCGAATTAAAGCTCACCACCGTAAGGAAACAGAAGGACACATGCTCATGCCTTGACTCTATTGTTTGTCTCTGAACTAAGAATGTAAAGTTTAGCAGTAACAGTATTTCATGGCAAGAGACAAGTATGTAACAGTTTGTTTATAAAAGCAAGTAAGTTTTTAGTTCAATGGCAACATCTTTGGAGAAAGCTCCTGTTTCAATTCCTACAGATTTCATGCAGAGAGATGCTTCTTAAGATTACCTTAAGAAATTACATTTTGATGGAGTTGGAATGTGTATCCCAGACTGCTGATGAAGGAAGAGTCCAAACGGTCTGCCTGGATTTTTGTCATACATTTGTGTCTTGCAGTAATGGTTCTTTAGCTTCACCAGGAGCTTGTGGGCTGTGGGGATGGCCGTGGCTGCCACAGTGTTTCTTCCAGTTGCTGGATCTTACGTTTAGATTTGTATGTTCAGGAATAAACAAGGCAACAAGTAGTGCCAACAGCACAGAGCAGGCTCCAAATAAGAATGGGGGTCCAGGAATTATGGAGTTCTGAAAACAACAAGGAAGTGTTAACAAGCCTTTCAACACACCTTAACAGCTTACAATTGCTAATTACCTACTTTCAAGAGCTGTTGCCTGACACAGTAGTGAATGCAGTGCAGACTTTGAGAAGGAAGGTGAAAGAACATTACATCCTAAGATTTAGGACAAGGGAACACATGCTTCTTATTAATGCCTGCCAACTTCCTTTTCTAGTGCAAGTTCTTCCTGCTGAGTTTCCCCAAAAACTTAATTAAAAAAAAAGCTCAGCAGGAGGACAACAAAACAGAAACATTCACCACTGCTATCTGTCCATCCTTCCCTCAGGGTATTTTCCTCACAAGGGTCACAGTTGTCTATGACTTGTCAGCTGTAGCTATTTGAAAATTAAACTAAACTAGTGCATGCAATTAAACAGATCAGTTAAACAACCCTCCCCTAGAGGGACTTAAAAACCTTGTTCTACACCCTACCTTTACAGTCAGTGTAACAAAAAGTACCACAGCATCAAACTGGAGAACTGATGAGCACAGGAGCCCTTTCTAACTGCTTCTTTTGGAAGCAGTAGGTGCAAAAGAAACGTACCTGTTGTAAATGGTATTGTGCAACCACACTACCTCCTGACGATGATTCGGGCATGGGCAGTTCATTCAATTCAACGTGAAATATATAGAATATAAAACCATAAAGCGCTGGTCCCAAACCATTACACAGTCCTCGAATTCCTGTAATCATCCCTTGAACAACACCTGGGAAAAGTAAAATACGTGTTCTCTTCTATCTATAGTTTTATATATATATATATAATTAACTATTTCTAATGCCTCATTTGACTTGAAACTAAGGCAAGCGGGAAAGCTCTAAATGGTGTTGCACTATGGGTAGCAGTAAACAAGGGCACAAAGAGCCTGTCAGTATGATATATTTGAGAGGCAGTGCCTGCCATGCAAAGCTAGTTCAGAGGCCAGGATATGCACACTGTCTCACGGAGGAGAGAGCGCTGCATGCAACAGTGAGGAACAGTGCATTGAGTCTGCTGAATGTTTTGCAACTGTAAGGCCTTGTTGAATTTTCCCTCTGCAGCAGAAGTACATGGTACAGACACAGTGCAACGTCCAGGCAGGCTGGATTTCATGTGGTGCCCTAAGCTCAGGTATCTGGGCTGCCCTGCCAAGACTCAGCCTGACTGATGAGCACTAAGCCCAGATCCCAGTATGCCTGTTTGCACAGTATTGCTCAACTAGAATTCCAAGAACCAGGAGCAAACCTACCCTGCTGGTCGGCGTCAGCAGTTCGTGAGACCAGGGCGCTGACAGCTGGGAAAGTGATGCTGGACATGGCAGCCACAGCGCCGGCTGCCCACATCATCCTGCAAAACACACCCTGCAGTGACTGCTCTGGGGCTGGACAAAGGATTGGCTCTCCTGCACTCGCACCCTTGGAGAAGGGATACAGTGCACACCAACCCCGCATCAGTCAAAGCAAAGTGAGTGTGCATACCATGGCTCTGACCCAAAGCCGTACCAGGCCAGCTGCAGTATTTGGAACCCCAGGCCCAGCAGGATGGTGTTCTTATTCCCAATGGACCGCATCAGTAAACTCAACACTATTGTCTAACAGAGAGGGCAAAAGTCAAATGTCAGAAAAATAACATTCTTAAAGGTTAAACACAAGTAAGCTGATGAGTTAATGAATTAAAAAAACAACAACACCTGAAAATATTTAATTCTCAAAGTCAAATACATGCAAAAATATTACTTTAAAGTAGTGTTCTTCAAAAGCAGTATTTGCCTCTACTAAAATAAAAATAGCATTTAGCAAGTTATGTGATTAAACCATCATCCCTTCTTTGATGCACAAAGGATTTAGTTTTCCCTTAATGAACCAAGCACTTGTTGTCAAGTGTTTTCATCTAAGTTAAGAGTCTTAACCAATTTCTAGAGATCTAGAAAAAAACAGACACGGAAAAGCTGAGTTACATTTATGGAAGCACAGTGCTTTCCATTCTCCACAGTGCTTTCTTCTTTTCAGCTTGCCAAATCAATGACACACAGAGTAATAACTCACCTGTGCAATAATGGAAAGAATCCCAAGAACTGCTATAAATGCTGCAACACTTTCAGATGAAAATCCCATTATCTATATTAAAAAAAAGGCAATTTGATTATTAACCATAAACCATGTATCATGATGTCACAAACCCCAGTGAGAACACACAATGCAGAAGACCAGTATTATTCAGTTCCTTGTCTTTTTTTGCATTACATCAAACAAATAAATGAAAATAAAGGGGCATAAATAAAAAACAATTAAATTGTTCCCTCAAAAAATAACAGCAGTTTAACATATTGAACCTCTTAGTCCAAGAATAATGCAAATAGTTACAAAATACAAGAAATTGTTTTATAACTCATTCATCACTTTCCTCTCTTTTTGCCTGTCTAAAAGAGAAACACAACAAGGGAACTTACATCAGTTGTTGGGAGCTTCTTACATGAGTTATCTGTTTTCCATATTAGTTCAGTAATACTGAAAACTTTCTTAAGCCCTGTAAATTTACTTTTGTTCAAATTCATACCAAAATACCACATTACCTGTCTGAGGTATAGGAAGAAGCTGGAATATTGGCCTGCCTCTGGGAGGTAGGAAAGAAAGACTGTTATGCAGATTAGCAGCACAATGGAGTCTTGGCCGACTTTCTTCAGGGACTACGGCAAGAAAAAAAAGAATTACAAAACATTCCACCTTCATTTCCAAAACCCATCCCTAGCTGGGCTCTGAAAAGCCTGACAATCAATAAAGTTGTTATGCAGCACCACTAAAGAATTCTCAGTATGTTTAGCAAGATTGTCGCCAAAAGGATCACCAGTGAAGCAAGGTCAAGCTTGAAGAAATTGAAGGCTTTGTTTTGCAAGCCTGAACTATTGTAAATTCAGCCTCTTCCCTGTGTCCAAAGCTCAGAATCTACAAATAACAAAATCTTCCCAATTTAGGTAGCTTACTGCAAAGGGGTCAGCCTGTTCCCATGAAATGGGTGCTCCCCAGGACGCTGGCCTCATCTTCTCTGGCAGCGATTCCGGTACAGCAACAAGGATAAAACAAATGTCCAACAAGGCGATTGCTGTAGCCAGCACCACCACCAGGCTGTCGCCGTACGCTCGGCCAAGGTAGGCACCGATAGCGGGGCTGGTGACCAAACTTGCTGCAAAAGTTGCTGAAACCTGAAATAAATAACAGCTGGTAAGATTTTCAGTGAGACGAGTCAGTAGTGCTATTACCCACATTTCCTCCTTTCCAGAAACCTAACCATTATAATCACACAATGATTAAAAGTAACCTTTCTCCTATGCCTATGTGGTAGCAGCTGTGTATTTTAGACAACCACAATTTTTTAAGAAAGATTTTCTTTTTCTGATAACTGGACAGCAATGTGAGGCTCATAGCACTCTTGCACAGACTGACATAATTAGGTTTAATTAACTGTAGATTCTGCTGATACCTCTGGGAAGCAATGAGCTGTATTTAATCTTCATATTAGTGAAATAGGCAATGTCTGTTAAAAAAAAGGCACATGTATAAAGAGTATATTAAATGTAATATGCTGGTTAATCCAACTCAGTAGTTGTCAGTTAATCAGCTGGCCTTGTGAAAGATATTAACTTAAAAACTGAAAGAACTTTCTCAACATATCCCTGATGTGTACAGGCACAAAGAAATTATTTAGTTCTATATCCACTGCTTTCAGCTCTTCCTGATGAATGGTAATGGATTCTGTAACTTAAACATAACAAATGATTTTGCTAATCCATAATAACATGAGGATGTCAAGGCTCCTGGGAGCCGGCAGGTTATCAGGAGACAACAAAGAAACAGAGGTGAGTTGTAAGAACTTCAAACAGACAAGTAACTCAGCTATGTTTGTCTGAACTGCAGCTCAGAAAAGTGACTGGAGACACAGGCAGGGGCAGTCAAGTATCACACAGTGGCAGTTCCAGAACAAAAGGTGAGATTTCTGAAACAATGACAGAGTAGTACCAGTGTGGGCAACAATACAGGAATAACTAAAGCTCCTCAAATTACACTTTTAAGACTGATAACAGCCCTTAAGACAGGCATGACAGCTTTTAACAAGGCCATGTTTTGTTTCATTTAGAAGCAGAATATCAAAGAGATACAAGACTGGATGACAGGAACAACTAAACAGAAAAAACTGACTCCAAATTAAAATCAACTTGCCACAAAAGAAACAAAACCACAGCTTTTAAAAGCATTACAAACTGAAAGGCTTAGTACTGAATACCACAGGAAAAGAGCCCAAACAATACCTACCAAACCATAGGCCATGCTCCTCTCATGTTCTTGGGTTATGTCTGCTACATATGCAAAAACTACAGAAAATGTCACTGCAAAAACTCCAGACACGGAGATTACAGCAAAGTACCACCTAAGAACATGATAAAAAAGATTAGAACAACTAAACAGAAACAAAAAGTCTATTCAATCCAAGTGCAGTTAAACAGTAAATCACATTGTCCAACTTATCTTGACAATTTATTGAGATAATCTTGGATAAAGCCAATGTCACTGTGTCTTGATAGAATTGTGTAACACATATGTGCACCAAGTACAAGCAGCACGATTTTGTAACATCTACAAAAAGCTGCTGTGATTAAGTACTACTGAGAAACAAGGTGCTCAGCTAATAAACTTAACTGGTCTATGACCCAAAGCAAATTAGGAACCTCAGTATTTTGAGAACTTGGTCATTAAAAGGCCTCCACATTAGCCATATCTGTATGCAATAGACACTAGCACTTGGCACTTGAAACCTTAATGTACACTGAGAAAACAAGTTCCTTCTGAAGAGAGATGAGCAGCCTGTGTGACCAGAGAGGAAACGGGAAAGGCTGACGGAGGTGCCTGAGCAGCTGGCACTGGCCTGTGTCAGTGCAGGCTGTGCCACTGCCTCTCCACCCTCAGGAACAGCATAGGTCAGGAGCAAGCCCAGAGCTCTGACTCCCGCCCTACCTGGGCAATGTTCCAGCCAGTTCACAGGTCAGTAGGGTGCACACAGCATGAAAGCTGGTCGATTTTAGAACTTGAGAAACAAAAGTGTAGAAGTGCTGCAACATTGTACCTTACAAACGGTTACCTCATGCACCCACATTAGGTAAGGTTTTGATTTTAGTGTCCCTGGCTGGTAGCTGCGTGAGAACTGTGGCCATGATCCAGACCTCCACAGTTCACTGGACAGTTCTCCTTTGGCAGATGTGCTGGACGTAGGGCTTACAGCACACAGATCAAAATCAGCAGCTACTGAAATTCCGACCAAGGCCTTTGGCCGTATGGCAGCTGCTTCAGGTTGACTGTACCCCCAGCACAGAAATAATACAAAAGCCTCAACTTTCCAAGAAGCACAAACGAACATTTTATCACAATGCTACACACACAAGCATTAGCAACCTTGAAAAACAACAGCCAATGTGGCATGAAACAATTTACTAACCATGGGCTGATCTTCATTAGTGGTATTGGTGCACAGGTGAAAAATACTGTTAGCAGCAAGAAGGACTTTCGTCCCCACACATCAGACAGGGCACCTATGAGTGGGGCACTGAGGAACGACAGTAAGCCCTAATGAAACAAAACATGGGAGTTAGAACTAAGAGGTCAGACTCGTGGTAGCTGACCACAGCACAGTCTGAGAGCACCCCGGGCTCTGGTTCCATTCAAGCCAACAGCTACAGTGCAATGCACCACAGGCAACGAGGCTAAGCATCACTGATCTTCTATCCCATGTCTGACTACATAAAACTTGAGATCTGTGATCTGAGAGCTACACAAAATTCAAAATGCAGATGATTCAGTCATACAAGCAGTGTCATGAACTGTGCTTTGTAGACTACTGGAGCAACAAACACCAAGTGAAAAATTATCCACTTTCAGCACCATATGCATCATTTGGGATTAAGGAACTACCTTTTAATTTGCTGAACCCAAACAGTAGATATAGACCACGCAATACCTTACTAAAAGTAAAAAGAGGCACATTTGCACTTTCAGCAGTAATTTATTTCCATTTTATTCATACTGTGAAAGCCATATTGAAAAACCTCTTGACTGTTTCTCTCAGTTGGCAGTTATTTCTACATTCCTCCCACCATTCACTTTAAATTGTACTTATGATTAACTTCTGTCAACTTACCTTTACTCCTTGGATTAGACCATTCATTAGAAATGTATGTTTTGGGAAGGTTTCATGCAAAACCTGGAGAGGAAATACGAATACAGTCATTTACACAATATGAACTACAAATACTGCTCATGATACATCCAACTTTAGGATGCACAGCAGTTTTTTTATTTTTCATAGAATACAGAAGAAAAAAATAGAAGAAAAAAGGGCAAACCACAAATAATGTGACTAGTCTTAATTTGCATGGAAGGCATTTTGAGATTTCAGTGCCTGAAGTATAAATAAACCACAGAGAACCTAGAAAAGTATTTCTGACCAGATTCTCCAAATACTACTGTGTCATCTGCTGGGGACTGGGGAGAGACAGAGGAGAGATGTCACCATGCTGAAGTGGCTCTCAGTTTGGTGAGCAGAATCCAGAAATGCAGCTGTCTCCGTTTGATTTGTGTTTGGATGAGAGGGATTCCACTCAGTGACGATGTGCAGTTCACATCCAAGACACTGCTGATGGGTAACATCAGCTTTCAGAGCAGCACCAAGACTGCTTTGAAATGGAGTTGGCTTGGGAGACTTTTAAACCTTCACTCCTTTCAATTTGTCATCATGTATCACTCACAAATTAAATCCAAATTAAAAGCAACCAACTACATGAGAAAGCCACCTTGATACAAACACATGGGTATGGCTGTTTCACTAATCATGGGGATGCTTTGACTGGTCTAACAGAGTGGTGTAACTGGTTACCACATTTCAAGTATATTTTTGTCCTTACATTTGTAATATGCCAATGTTTTATGGCATCTTGAAAGGAAAGGTAATTTCATTACCACCTTACTGGTTTCAATCAGAAACTATTTACATGAAAGCTTGAGTGTTAGTCGACTTGCATGTAAACAGCTGTGCTACACCATTACACTGCTATAATGAAATAAATGAAATTTCTGATACCATCTAAAAATATAGAACTTTTCACTTGCACAACAGAGCAGCCCAGTCATATGTAATTTTCATTTCATGCACTTTAGAAGATGCTCAGTGCCTTTGCAGTAATTGTCCCACCTCCCATACAGCGAGCAAAAGCTCCTGAGGATCACCTACCACTAAAGTGGGAGCTGTCAGGAGTCCCCAAGCAAAAAACTCCAAGAAGATCACGATAACAGCATGGTAGACACTGGGTGAACCTATTCCTTGAGGCTGAAATAGGAGAAAAGACAAGTGATTAAAACATCTGATCATCTATTAGGGTCATGAGAAATGCATCTGAACACTATAAACAGAACAACTGACAATGAAACAGGATTCAAAACTTGGGAATAGTTACCCAACTAACTCGTATGGAATGAACCTCCTTTTTTTAACCCTTTGATGCTAATGTCCTGAAGTGTACTACTCTTACTCTGCAGAATCCTTCACTGCCATCTCAAAAATATAAACCACTTACTCTGCCAGTCTGGGAAACAAGGTTGTTACAAGGAAAAGAGACTCTTCTTCAGGAAAACTAGTTCATTTTCCTTGAGAAAAGTGCTGAAGTGTACACATGGACACAAAGCCACATGCAATCAAGTTTCCACGCAGTGCTCACACTCAGCTATCCCCAAGTCTCACTATCCAACCTATCAAACAGCTCTTCTGTTACTAAAAGGCACCATTGCTGCATAGAAAACATAGCTCTAAACCAGGCAAGAAACTAAAATAATGAACACCAGAAGCAAATCTCAGGAACAGCACCGAACACTTCCCAAATACTGAGTGCAGGCCTATCAGTTCAATATGTGCTTCAAATGCAGGAAGAGATGGAGATAAAAGATTTGACAAAAAGAACTTGAAATTCGCAGTGATTTGGTAGAATCAGGAGCAGCTTTTGAAGAGAACAAAAAGAGAATGGGCGGGAAAACCTGCTCATCTCGTAGACTCTGTAAATGCTGTCAAACAACATGCCACAGTTCAACATTTGCAAATTAAGGATAGGCTTCACTAATTATTCTCATATGAAAGCAGTATGAATAACTCCTCAGAAATTTCGTCTGTGCTCTTTCAACTCAGAAGCGCTGCGTTAACACCTATTTTGCTGGTTTTGTGCTAAGGTGAGTGACTAACAGAGTGGCCCTGATGTGATCACACCTGGCATTTGCACTGAGCTAAGGACCTCAGCTGCTTCCCAAGAAGGCTCACTGGGATTTTATCAATGTGTGTAAGTAGCTGATGGAGGAGTAAATACAAGAGCCAGACTCTTCTCAGAGGTGTCAGTGACAGGACTGCAGGCACACATACTGAAATACAAGAAATTATAGTTGAACCTCAGAAAAGCAACCCTTCCTGAAAAAGGCTGCTTAGTGAAGCGTGGAGTTGCCAACCTCCAAACCCCACTAGACACAGCCCTGAACAAACTGCTCCAGCTGACCCTCTCTGGGGTAAGAGACTGGGGTAGTTGGATTAGTGATGTTGGAGGTGCCTTCCAGCCTCAAATATGACACAATTTTAAGCTGCAGTTAGGTAATACTGGAGCCATTCTTTTAGTAGGAGATTTATGCAAGCCGTACCTAGCTTACTGAACAAATGCAGGAAATAAATACAGAAAACCTCACTGCCTACTCACTCCTATTGCTAAATAAGATCATAATTTTCAAAAGTAACCTAACAGTCTGTAAAAGGTGAAATACAAAGTACCTCAGCACTGTGCTATTTTTCTTTCCCAAGTCCTCTTCAGTAAATACCGATATTTCTGCTATTTTTTCTGCCCACTCTCCCAAAGATGTAAATTAACAGTCTTTGTAGGTACAGAGCGTAGCTATAATTATCCTCTCTTCCCACAATTCCTTTCCCTTTCCACCCACAATCCTTATTTTAGCTTTGTGTTAAAAATTTATCCAGCTCTGCACAAACTGCAAGTATCAATGTTAGCTGGTTTGGCTCAGTCTCATGAAGTCAGGTTCACTCTGACAGCCCCCAGATTCCTGTCATGTTGCTGGCTCTTAACCCCCCAAGGCCTGACAGACAGTGAGAGAGGTGTCACAAACCATCCCACCCCTCCCAGCATGGGGGTCAAGACCACCTCCATTCATAGCAAACAGAGTGCCATCAAGGCCATCTGTGCCCCTGCTGCCTTCGTCCAGCTCCGGGCATCTCCAAGATCACCAGCACAAAACGAAACAGCAGCATGAAAGCTGTGGCTGTTCTGCACGGGGGAACTGCTGCCGCCTTTAGAGGCCTCAGGTCACTGCTGCCCTCTGCCATGTCACCCAGCTGCAAGCAACACCAGAGCTTTCCAACACGCTGACAAAAACAAGCAGAAGTGACATTTAGATCACTACAGTGCAACTTCCCTGCTTTCGTGTTGCTAGTGCTCGCTTATCACGGGTACCGTTATTTCTTCCTACCTATAAAAAAAAGAAGTTATTTACTCACATTTAGATCATCACCTCTATAGTAATTTTTAAAGGTGGTGGCAACTATCAAGTAGCAAGGATGCTTCTGAGGTGAGAGAGCAAGGGGAGGATAAGCAGTTACACTGCAGTGTACCAAAACACATTACAAGCATTCAGTCCACAAGGTTTCAGTGCCAGCCTGACGCACTCTCGGAGCCCACAGGTGCAGTGCAGGTGCTGGGTGTCCAGCCCTGCTGTACCCTACAAACCTGTCCCCTGTGCTTTCCTAACGGGCCAACACAGTGTAATGCAATGGACCAAGTGCAACTGAAGCAGAAGGCCTCAGACCTGAGATGCTCCAATCACAGTAACAGCAACCCTCCTCTGTTACCAGCAGCCAGAGCAGAGTGCATTTGTGCCTGGCTAAACCCACTGCACAAATAGGGCTCCAAGGATGCCTTTTCCTCTGGTTATAGAGAAGATGCCTTTAATCAAACACTTTGTACTGTCAGTCATGCCAGTGATAAAAAGTGTACATGTCAGGCAAGCCTAAGAACACACATCTGACAACAAGAGAATAGCTATCAAAGCAATAAAGGTATCGTGTGTAAGACCACAGCTGCTGCTCCTCTGCTGGAAAGGAAAAAAGTACCAAAAGAAATTCTAATCTCTAGTTCATTTCCTGACCGCTTCAAAAATGCATCGTCATACATAAGATGAATACATAAAGGAAGGAAAAATTAAAGTTGTTGGGGAAAAAAGAAGTGTTGAAACAGAAGTTGTGGCTGCCCCACCCCTGGAAGTGCTCAGCAGCAGGCTAGATGGGATTTTGAGCAACCTGGTTTATGGAAGGAGTCCTTGTCCATGGCAGGGGGTTTGGAAATAGATGATCTTTAAAGTCTCTTCCAACCCAAACCATTTGTGATTCTATGAAACCACATCACTGGTGTAACTGCCTCTCCTTTGGTGAAATCTGACAACACACACTTGAGTACAACACACCATTACACATTCTTTCTGTGATACAGCTACTAAAGCTGCAAATAGAAAAACACAAAAATACCACCAAGCACCAACCCAAGCTCCTGCACCACCCACTGCCTTGTCACGGAGACCCAGCAGAAACTGCAGTGGGAAGAGAGGCTTTGCAGAAACAATGGGTGGGTTTTCCTTTTTGCTTGTTTGGGGTTTGTTTGTTTTTTTTGGTTTTCAATCAGAAACTCTTTCTGCTGGTGCCATTGCCTCATTAACCATATGTACATTACCCATTCTGGCTCACACAATTTTTTCTGGTGTCAAACAGTTCCAAAATAAACCTATCAGGCTGGAAAGTTTGCAAAGATGCTTGATTAATTACTGCCTTGCCAGTGGGAAACACTGAAGCCATGGGGGCCATTTTCAGGTACCTGTTTCCCACCATGTCACACACCACTCTGGGTAATGAATGAAGCAGCTGAGGACACTGAGCACTGAAGGCCAACTTAACATTCCAGCAAATATTAAAAATTCCATGCACAAAGTTTCTGCTGTTGCTGTAAAGAATATTCTTACATCAAACTTCATAACTTAAAAGATGTATTTAAAACAAATAATTTCCCAAACATTTATTTGAAGGCAGAAAGTACCACAAGTGGAAGTTTTTGTTGCCTAATAACAATCTACATATTTTCAACTAATGTTTCTTTTTACATGATTTCCATTTTTAAGTGATTTCCAAAAATTAGATTAATACAAAACTCAAGGGAGTTGGCACTCAACTTTTGAAACTGGTGGCACTGAATGATGTACTAAAAGTATCACAGAATGCAGTTAATTGTAACATACTTTCTCCTCTCTTGGCAGAAGGAAGTTAAAGTTGAGAGATTAGGGATGCTTGGAATCACACTGTATCTTAATCAATGATACTCCAGAGAGTAATTATGGAGCACCATGTCCCCTGCGTAACAACATTTACTCTGCTTGTACTACTCGATCTAAAATATTTGCATTTAACATCTGTACAAGGTAATCTCATATATTTATTTCTTTAAAAACAGCAGAAACACATCCTGGAAAACACCAACAACCAATACCAGAATTCATTTTGCTTCCTAACGCTTCAGTAATCCAGCCAGTTGCCACTTCGATGAACAAGTATAGTGACTCTCACACCTGTCTCTTCTCCATTATTGCTCCAAAATGACAAACTGAAGTGCCATCAGCAATTTAGTCTGTCAAGATGTCTCCTTATTTGAAAAAAAGGCACTGTATTTAGAACAGGGCACATCGAAGCTACATAGTGTTACACAGCGGAAAAAATCCAGGGGCAATGATACATTGGAAGTAATGGCACCCCATCAATAAAAAAAAAAAAAAAAAAAACCACAAAAAAACCCACCCAAACCAACTCCAAGCTCCAGCAGCCAAAACACTTAACAGCTTCCTTTCTTTTTCGAATTTATGTATTTACGAGGAAGCAAAACAGTGGGAAGAACCGCAAACCCTTTCTCGCAGGCGTTCTTTGCGGAACTGCTCAGGCGCTGGCGACTGTCCCCCTCTCGGGCCCATTCTGTCTGACCACGGGCACCGCGGGGACAGCGCTCGCTGCCCCCGCCGGCAGCCCCGCACCCTGCGCTGCCCCCGCAGGCGCCGCTCACGGGAGCCACGCTCGGCGAGGGTGGGCTCGGACATGCCCCGCTCACCTGGGGCAGCCGTAACGACCCGCCGTGCCCCAGGCCCGGCGTCTGAGGCCGCACTCGCTCCCGCGACCCAAAACCCGGGCCACACGAGGAACAAACTGCGCTGACGAGCGAAGCAAAGCAGCCTGACACCCTCACAGGTGTTTTCGGGCAGCCGCCCCGCGGACACCGGCCCGGGCTGCCGAGCGCGGCCATCGGGGCTGCGGCGGCCGTGAGGGCACCGCGATCGACACAGCCGCGGCCGCCCAAGACCCGCGGGCCCACCCACCCTCGCCGGACCGGGCCCTGCCCGTCCGGGGCCAGCCCCCGTACGGCCACGCAGCCCGGGGCCCGCCGCCGCCGCCGCCAGCTGTTCCCCGGGCCGTCCGCGCCCCCGGCCTTACCGTCCCGCCGTCCTTAATGATGATCTTCTTGGCCAGCATGATGCTGCGGTTCACGGCGCGCTTCTTCTTCTTCCCCGCCTGGGTCATTTTACCATCGCACCCCGGGGGCGGCACCAGCGGCCCCTCCCGGCTCCCTTCGGGCCTCGGCTCCCTCCGTCCCTCCGGCGCGGCCGCCACCACCCCTCACGCGCCCGCCGCCATCTTGCGCAGCTCCACCGCGCGCGCACCCGGCCCTGCGCATCAGGCGATCGCGCCATTGG
This sequence comes from Haemorhous mexicanus, assembly GCF_027477595.1. Taxonomy (NCBI): domain Eukaryota; kingdom Metazoa; phylum Chordata; class Aves; order Passeriformes; family Fringillidae; genus Haemorhous; species Haemorhous mexicanus. The sequence continues at coordinate 19,145,690 of NC_082349.1, read as the reverse complement.
CCGCGAGCCGCTCACGTGTGCGGGGCGCCCCCCCGCCCTGCCCGGGCCGGGAAGTGCGGGCCGAGGCCGGACAGCGGCGCCGCTGGGCGGCCCCCACAGCCTCCGCCGCTCGGCACCCCCAGCCTGACAACGCCACGGGCTAAAGCAGGTTCTCCTCCGGTCCCCCCAGGCATCACCCGTCCCTCCCGAATCGAAACACCCGGCCGCGCTTCCTCCATCCTGGGGCTCCTCAGGCGCCCGGGAAAACGGACCAAAGGAAGGCAGTTAGTACGGCATATACCCGACATTTCTAGAGCCAGAGTACACAAACAGATATAATCCACCCTAGTGATTCAGCTTGGAGACAGATATTCTTCTATCTTACTATCAAGCTTTAAACTTAGCTTATGAAAGCTCTAACACCTTCAAAGGGGCAGGTCATCCCAGGTTCTGATTTATCACAGCGCCTGCAAGTAACAAGATAACAGGGATCAGCTTCCCCTCTGCATGCCAATTGGCAGAGAAAATCTTTTAGAAACATGTTTGCTGGCATTATTAGATTTTCTGTGGCTTATAAATTCATTCTCTGCTGAAGTCTGGCATCACTAAAGAGCAACAACTGTCCATGCTATACCACTGCATTCACGATACAGACACAAGTCTCCATGGCTGTATCCATGTATCAGTCTGTTCTCTATGCTCTTAGTCCTCCGTCTTTCAGCCCTCTTGCTGCTTATCTCCAGCTCCTGTGACATCCCCGTTTCCCCCAAAACCTCAGCTAGACAGCAACAGCTTTTTGCCTCTACCAACAGTGGAACTAATCCCTGCGGTACAGGCTGGCACCGCAGCTCCCACCGCGTTCCCAAACGGGTGTCAATCGCTCACCACTTAGGATCGTGTGGGCTTAGGTTTAACCCTTAGCCTTAAGATCAAGCACCTCTTATCTCACCATAATGCACCTTTTAAGGAATTTAGAACTTACCGATGCACAGCCCTGCTCAGACCCATGGATCTAGACAAAGACAAGCCGATTCCAGCCCATGAAACCAAGAGTGCGTCTAGCGGGTCTGGGATGTTTGCTATCATCAGTCATTTGTTACAAGTATCAGGGTGTCACATGAAGTATTTGACAATTCTGTCCCACTTCTACTTGAAAAGGAGAGGGGTTCTAAAATGCTGGCATAGTTTCCAGTCTATTCCTCAGAAGGCTGTTAGATTTTGGTGGGTAAGTCATACACAGACATGTAGGTGACATGTAAGGGATCCACGTAAAAAGTCAACACAACTACAACATCAGCAAAGTCATTTGGTAACTAGGCTGACAAGATGGTTTTCTATCCACACCTTCATATTAGACCAACACCTGTTATTGATGACATTATCTCAAAATGCATTTAAGTATCAAGTTTACTCATGTAGACAGAGCAGATGATTCAAATAATGAGAATGTAGAATAAACTCAAATGAGAATGTAGAATAAATTTGCTGTTGCTGTCATGAAATTCAGCCAGCTACATCTTTTCAAATATTAAACTCCACTCACTTACACAAGTCCCGACATAATCTGCTCTAACATTAATTTAATGTTAACATTATTTAATTTAACATATTAACATAACATTAACATTAATATTTAACATTATTTAACACAAACTCCTGAGGAAGAGAAACAAGAATTGTCTGTAACATCTAACCACCCACAGTGTTCAACCCTCTATACTAAGTAAATACTACTACCTGCTAGCCATAGACACATTACCATCATTTTGGAAGAGGGATGAAAAAGGACAGAGTAGTTATCTCCCTAGGGGTATTCCAAGGCACAGGCAGATGATGGTTTCACTAGTTTCATGTAAGATTCCTCAGGGAGTGCCTTTACAGCGGTCTTGAAGAACAATATTCCTAGATAAGGAATCATTAATTTGTTACCTAATAGCATAAAATTTTCAGTTTAAATCATGTTGCGTGTTAACATTCAGAGCAGGGCAAAATTGACAACAGAAACGGATAGAAATGAAGTGTCCTGAAAACTGCTGGTGAAACGACCCAGTTTTTTTATATGAATCTGCAGAATGGGCAGAGAAACATGTTATCCATCATCTGTAGAAATTGCTTGTGAACTCCGTTCAGGTCTTTGATATATTGTAAATGACAGCTATTCATAGCTCTTACAGTGTTACAGTGTTTTACAGGCACACCCCACACTATAACTTGGTATAGATACTCAGGTGCTCCCTACCACCCCTGGTTCAGGGCACATCTGGGTTTCAGACCAGAAGAGCATCACAAGAACACTGTAAGAAGTCATGACACAATAGTAAAAAAGAAGCATGTCTCAGTCAAAATTAAATTGCTGGGAATATTCAGTAAGATGTATGTTAAAAGATACCATTAAAAAGACATCTGATAGCCTTCTAGAATTTATAGAAAATTATGCTAAAATCATGTTGTGAAATAATAAGCATTACCTAAAATGTTGTTTTATTTCTGCAAAAATACGCATAAGGCAAGACTCTCCTTTTAACAAAGCTCTCAGAGTTTTTAATCATATTCTTAATAAAGCCAATGCTTAATTTCAACCAGTTTATTACTACAGCGGCATTATCTACTCATATAGAAGAAAAAAAAATACAGTATTTTACCTCAACATGGATTAAAAGAAGGACTGGGTTAGGTCATGTAAGATGCATTCCAGGGTTCAGCACTGTTAGACCAAAAAAAATAATCTTTTCCAAACTGCCTGGAAACACCATATATTTGAACTTGTGTTCAGTGTAATCACACACAAATATCAACATATAAAAAACTAAGACTACTTTAAAATTTTTGCTACAATGTTTGAATAATATATTTGGGCTCATATATTGACAATAAGGACAAAGTTTAAAAAAATCTAAAAAAATCATACTGATGGCAGCAAATACAAACATATGCTTAGCGTATAAGCAATTCTTACTGAGCTATAAATCACTAATTAAATGAATATGGCTAATTACAGTCAGAATGATGACGGGAGATTGCAGACAAGTTAATGTGCCATGTCTGCTCTTGGATGCAAATGTGCAGCAGACATTCAAGAACAAGAACAAGCACTGAATGGCAAGTCAGGACACTATTTTTTCTTCTAGAGAGTTATAAGTTCAGCTGAGAAATACTTATAAAAAGCTAAGAATTCAACTGAACAGAACTTTGGACAGTAACTGAAGCAGAAGATATGATCTAATCAATTCCATGTATTTTGTTGCATCTTGCCCCAAATTTTTCTTTAGTAAAATGTCTTAATTCTAGATACCTAAAAACATACAATGAGCTTACCTGGAAAGAGCAGGACTCTCTTCCTGTGGAAAATAATCAGCATTAAAAATGAAAAGAACAATTACAACAAAGGCAAGGAAACACTATTTGGACTTTCTCACAGTAATGCACAATCTCAGGGAATGACACATTACACATATATGGTATAATACCATGTTATACATAACTGTTACCTTTCTAATACACACAACCCCCCCATTTTTTAATAACTCATTTTCACAAACATAGATTTCAGATATGAAAGGAATGAATAATCCTCCTCAACACAACTTCCAGAAAGAAACACTGTCAGCAGGAGGAAAACGAGCAACAAATTCAAATTTGGAAAATGACAATTGCTTAAATACAACAGAACATGCAGGGCTGATCAGGAAATACATTCAAATATGAAAGTTACTGACAACAAAAACCAGAAGAAATGCAATATTTCATTTATCAATTAAAAAAAAAAGAACAAAATCTATTACAGTATTTTGAATTACAGCCACAAAAATAAGTTAGAAACACACACAAAAGAGTTATGTACTACTAAGAGTCTGTGAGAGGCCTGTATGTGCATGAAACGAGGAAAATGAGATTGTTTTGTATTTTGAGGAAAAATAAAACAATAGTTACTAAAACATTGTAGTAAAAACCCAAAGGTTTTACACTATAGAAGTTTAATCTAGAACATTAGTCTACCCTTTACTGAAACAAATAAAAAGGGAGGTTGTCTTAAAGTATGTCTAAAACAATGAAGTTGAATAAAACTACAATTATCTGAATTCTTTGAGAAAATACATTTTTGGGCACTTGTGGATTGCTGAGAAATACAATGTTGAAATAAAAGTTAATCTTACTTTATTAGACTCAAAGTTTTTATACCACTGATCTATTTTGCTTTGAAAATAGTCCTAAGTTTATCGTTATTTGACCATTTACCACATATCCCAGAGATTCTCAAATAAAACTACCAAATATCCAAGTAGTCAATAAATACTAATACACCCAATATATGTCTAGAAAGAAAAATCACATGATTTAAGTTATTGAAAATAAAAACCTAGCTATAACCTCTATAACTTTATAAATATTTAAACAAAATTCTGCTAAGTATAGGTTAGCCTCCTAAATATACAACTAAACTAACAAAACCATTGTCTAAAAATCAGTAAAGACAAGTTCAGAAAGACAAGTTTATTTTTGGGAAGTTAGACTCCTACAGCATTTGCTTTTAGGGCAAACTCAAAAAAAAAAAAAACACCTCCCAAAACTCTGTGCTAGCTATTCCTCTTTGGTTAGTTAATGAATTATAGACTTAAAGCTACTTAAAAAAAAATAAAAACCCAAATACAAAAGTATCTCAGTGAGAAAATGTGCACATGCTCCCCAATGCAAAGGTTACAGAAATCAGTAAGCCCTTCTCAAATCCTTTCTGTTCCCACAAAACACCTGCTGCCTTCCCTTGTCCAGTCATACCTCAGAGAAGAGCCTTTCCTCTCTGTGAGGAAACACAGCTAAAAATGCAAATTCATTTTTCCTTTCCAGCAACAAGTCTGTGACGAGATCTATCCTTCTGCTGGAAAACAGAATTGGGCTGTCAAGTGAAAGCATGGAAGTCATTGATACAGACAGGAGTTTCTGTTCCTTTACAGAAAGGAGCTACTCCTCCTTAGTGCAGCAGGCATCCTATTCCAAAGCTGCATGGCATCCTATTCCAAAGCAAAGATCAGGACATACACCTGGTCTTTCCTTTAAACATCCTGGCAAATATTGACAGGTGCACCTGAAACATTAAAACCAGGCTACATGTCACAGAGTTCCAGCCACGTGGTAATTTTTTGGTTTTTTTTGGTCTCTGCCTGTATAACCAGCTTTAAAGTGTTCTCAATCTGCTTTTCATGTTTTTTGGAGACTTTTCTTAAGAAAGTAACTGATTATATCACTTGAACATTCCCACTACTGTGATTCATGATATCAAAAGTATTACAGTGTAGGGCCAAACTCCAGTTGAGAGACTACTACCACCACTTCCCACCTCATTTCAGAGCCGTGCAGGTCCCATGCTGCACCTGGCACCGCCGTCAGCCGCTGCTCTACGCACACATCTTACCTCAGGCTGCACTGCAGGGGAAATGGCTCAATGTGACTTTTCAAAGATTGTGCCACATGGAATGTTACATGTAAAAGATTTAATATTAACATAGAATGCCCATTTAGATACTCTTGACCACCAAGTAGCAAAGCTACTGCAGTTACAACAAGCTGGGACAGATTCACAGTTCACAAAGCTTAACAAGCCCTAGGCAGAGCTCTGATATTTCTTTAATGTCTTGCTCTGATAAGACAAACAAACAAAATGTTGATAAAACATGTAATTGCCAACAGAAGAAAGAAACTGTTTTTACTTGACTGACATAAGTGGAATTCTTCCTTTCCCATTTACAATACTTCACTAAGAAATCTCAGAGCACTCCTACAGAATCTCCTTGTCAATCACATGAGGTACTTCGGTAAACATTTTAAAACACCTTTCTATTACACATTTTCTTTAGTACGAGACAGATGTGATAAAGAGCATGGAGGGGGTGGTGGCAGGGAACAAAGGAATAAAGACATTTTTACCACTTGCCATTCTACTGGTAAGGGACTCCTAATATGCTTTTATATAAATGCACCATCACAGGTGTCACACGAGTCACCCAACATTAACATCCATTGTGAACCTGAAAACCAATGATTTTTAAGACAGTTTCTTTTGTTTATTAGTTCCAGATTTTTTTAGTGTTTCTGACTATATGCAAATACTTCAAGTGAAGTGTTCATAACAGTCCAATTGATCTAATTGCAGCAAGGTTTCTTTGTGAATTTTTTTTGTTTGTTTTAAACAGAATAACAGCATGCTATTATATTTACCTATTGCACAATTAATTGCTTTTTAATTACATTTCCTATTAAAGTAATTCCACTACTAGAGCAAATATGTCCAGAGAACCCATTTTGGTCTGTTGGCTCAAGGACTCTCAGAACAAAATAATAATAATTTAAAAAACCCCACCAAAATTCTAATTAAGCCATTACATAGAAATATACAGAAAAAGCCTTGAAGAGTTCATGAGTAAACAACACTTGTTTAAAAAACACTTCTGTAATGAAGTACAGTACAGTATACAGACGCCATACCATAATATCTCCAGGTGGAGCTGTTACAATGATAATGCCTTGAAAATGCTTACTAGGAGCTCTTCGTTTTTTGAAATCATGGTTTAAAAAAATCTTCAGAGGCTACTTAAAGCACAAAAACTACTTTTAAGGTTCTACCAAAAAGGTGATTTCTAATCAGTAAAAAAAAAAAAAGACTGAACATCAGATCTGAGCAAGCAGCCATCACAAGCCTTCTGCTGCTCCCAGGTTAGCGCAGTAACCTCCAGCCCGTGTTCCCAGAGTTATTCCATCTGCTCCAACACTACAGGCTGATGAAGGCTGGAGTATTCCTCCCTTTGTAGTTCAGTGAGAATGTTAACATTCTTACAACAGTTTTATAGAAGCAACAGAATTATAATATTATCATTTAATAACAGATTCCTGTTATTAAATCAGCCTTCTAAAAATATAAAAATATTTGATATTGTGAAAGTGTCTTTCAATCATACTTCAATTTTCAGTTTTAATAAGGAGTACCTAATTAGAACCATCACTTTAGAACTATGACTTTCTGCTCATTTTACGTAAATAGACAAACAGTTAAAAACATATTTACTAAGATTAAATAGAATTGAATAGCAAAAAACATACAATCTGACAATGTTGTCATGTGCTCTTTCAAAGAGTGCATAGGACATATTTCTGCAGCAGTCAATACAGTAATTATTTTGATGCAATCTCAGTCAAAGCTGTAAACATTCCTAATTGTAGTTTCTTGGAAACTTTTGGTTCCTTTCAAGTTTTTATTAGCAAGTTGCACTGGGCATTCCCCTGACATTCCCCCCCATCGGTTGCAGACAGCATCACCCTCCACCTGTAAGCCCTCTGGCTGTTCAGAACTACTCTTCAGCATTTCTTCAATATATGCAGGGCAGTCATCCTTCCCTTGCAGTGCACAGTGACACTTCCCATATGCCAGTGCTAGCAAGGCCCTTAGTGCATGATCTCGAGAAGCAGGTTGATGAGGAAGTCTGCTATGCCTTAATGGGATTTCCTGCAGGTTTGGGATCATAACCATATAGAAAAGTAGCTGCTATTACAAGGATGGCTCCGAGGAAAAAGACACTGAATAGAATAGGGATGAGAAAAAAAAGTTTGTTTTAGTTGATGCAAATTTATTTATGCAATACAATCAAAAGAAAGGACATTTTTCCATGAGGAAAACAGAAAGATAAATTATATTTGTCCAATTGATAAAAAGCAAAATAATTAGTATGTATTTATTTTAGAGGAATGCAGAAAGTTGTTGAGGTAAGAAACTTGTAACTACAAATTAATGCATCATTATACTAACATATTCTGAAAATTAAAATTACACTTTCATGAAATTTCCAAAAGCAATCAGATCAATCCTTTTTTTCTTAAACTTTTACCTAAAGATGTGAGATGTGTGCAAAATGGACTCAGGAGCCGAAGAAAAGCAGCTTCAGTGGTTACCCACCCATTCTTATACTACATACATCATGTTGTTGGAGCTGTGTTTGCTTTGAAGTCCAAAGCTTATGTCAAAACAAATTACTGCTGTCCAAGAACAAGTTTGCAAGTCAGTATAATCTATTTTTTGTCAGATACAGAAAGATCTGTCTCAGACGAGACAATAAGGGCATCTTTTCTATTGTGACATTTTGGTCTTTCAAGTTGTTTTGATAGTTAAAGTCTGATACAAAATAACTGAAGCCAGCCAATAATCAGTACACATTTTAGAAAAGAATCTCCTCACAGACATGAGAACATCAAAAATTTCATCTTCTGAACCAAATGCTAAAAAAACTGTGGCACATGATATGATAATCCTTCAGAGAATACATTTAGCCTATTTTGGGACATGGTCCCTTGCAACACACTAAAGCACTTAAGTACTTTACATCTATTACCCCTATCAAAACTGTTTGTTGATGTGACAGAAACAATTACACAGTTTTAGTCCAAAGGCATTGTTAGCATAAGCAAGGTACTAAAGATTAAGTTTGATTAAGTCAAGTTAGTCAAGTTTTATTAAATGGGATCACTTCAAGTTCTACATACTGCTACGTGGGTGTATTTAATTTTCATCATGTTTGCAGAAGCTGTTCAGTTACTTATTAATTTTCCATTTGAGCACACAGAAATTCTTAAAACACTTTCTACATTTGTTTTAATGGGACAAATATAATCCAGTTATAATTTAAGTTCAATGTCTTATACTTTTAAGACTAAACAGCTATTCCATTTCCTTTTTTGAATGCTTAAACCCTGATCATACAGAATCACAGAATAGGTAGGGACAGAAGGGACCACAGTATTGCAAATGTATCTTTTTAGATAAAAAGATGTCTCTTTGTACCAGATACAAAATTCGTAAATATTATTCAAAATATTTTTGTTATGAATACATGTAACATATGCAAGGAGTGTTGGTCAGTCATAAGTAAAATCCTAGTCCATCACCTGGAAGCAGGATTATTAATTCTACACTCCATACAGGAACATGCACTACCAAGAGAAGCAGCGCTCTCAACCTACCCATGTACAAAACCCGTGGCACACAGAGCCACCTCAGTCTGATCCCCAAAGCATCAGGACACTGTACAGGGCCTAGAAGAACGGAGCTAGCACTTCTTTTTCTTTCTCAGCTGTTCTCACTACTAAATGTGGCATTGCCTTTAGAAACAGCTCTGCCTTTGGGCTTCTGAGTGCCCCTTGGGCAACTCAGCGCTGCAGCGTCACTCCCATGGCCGCGTGACTGCAGTCACCAGTGTTAGAGCCTGTGGTGCGGGCGATGAAAGGCAGCACAGAGGCGATGTCCCTGTGCCGCCCCGCAGGGCGGGACACGGAGCAGCGGCAGCCCCTGGCCCCGGGCCCCGCAGCGCCAGGGGTGCGGTGCCCGCGCGGGGCCGCAGGGGGCGCGCCCGGCCCGGACAGCGGCAGCAGCCGCAGGGAGCGCCCGAGCCAGCGGCTCCGCGGCCGCCCGAGGCTGTTAGCTACGGCATGAGGCTAAACTTTGATGTGCAAGCTGGACCTAGACGTTCGCAAAGTGTGGCTTGGATGGGATTCAGTTTTTATTTATTTTCGCAGTTATATCTGGTAAGCAGAAAGTTTTCAACTATTTTTTTTTAGTATACGTGGAAAATAATTCTTACCTTGTAGGGACAAAATCTTGCAGCCAGAAATAGGAGATTAATGTTGACAGTATAATGGAGAGAGAAGTTGCAAATCCCTTTAAAATGTTGTCCGCATATTTTATAACAGCAGCAATCACCAGCCCTCCAAGTGCCTGGAAAAATAGCGAGGTTTGGATTCAAAACTGATAATTTGACTGAGAGCATCTGTTTTGACACCATGCACCTACTTTAGGAAAAGCTTTTGTCTATGCTGAGGAGCAATACATTTATGTTATATTAGGAATACATACTGTTGAAAATAAATATTGGAGGAGTAGTTCTTTCCCCATTAAAGAAACTGTTGATCACATTACCACAATTAAATGAGTGGAAATGCTCGTACTGTACATTCTTAGCCTCATGAGGAAGGGCATATAGAGAGATAATTTTAAACATAAAAAAATAAATAATGCTTACATGCTTTTAATTTGCATAATACTTAATCACATACTTGCTGTATATTTTCCAGATTTTCATTTAGAGTATGATAATAATCATAGATCAGACTTTCAACTGTAGAATTCTCAGCACCTTCAATGACACCCATTAGTTTCCCCAGTTATTTATAGAAGAGTAAATCTCAGTGCCTTCACAGAAACATGCAACACAAGGTCTCACCTGTAGAACAACCACCACCCAAGTAAGTTTATTGTATCCTTGAAAAAATCCATTCTTTGACAGTTGTTCTCCATCATAAATGTAAACACCCATCAGTCCAAATATGCTACCAAAAAATCCTGAAAGTACAAGATTGGTTTAAAAGCTTCAGGTGGAAAACATGCAAATGGGTTCCTTGTCCTTAAAGGCTGCTCATGCATTTCTGATTTTAAATCTGGACTGTCACTTGCAATACCATCACATGCAAATGCAATCAGTTTGCTGTTCTCTTTTAAAAGCTATTCTCCACACTTGAAACAAGTTTTGATTGTTTCCATTAAGACATCCTTATATACTTATCTTCCATTGCTTTCTACTGGAATGGAGTGATTTTTGTTTATGGCATATAGCAAAATTCAATGAAATGCAATTTCAGTTTTCCTGAAACTAGTCATGACTGAAGGCTGAAGTCACCCTATAACCTGGAGAGAAAAACAGGGAAAACACTCAGTGGAAGAGAAGGTCTCTGGCACAGCAGGAGCAGCAGTAAGCAGTTTGCCAATTCGGACAAGGATCTTTGAAATGGGATTCTCCTGAGCCAGTCTCAAACACAATGAATTTTTACTAGTAGAGACTTAATGCCAAAAGCTGAATCTTAAGTGAGACTGTGGAGTTTTTAATTTGGTGAGTCCATTGTTCTTCTATCAAATGAGAAGCTTTTCCTATTTTCTCAAGCTTGTAAGCAGCTACTCTGTGACTGATGTCTGCTCTAGTCCTGAGCAGAAAAGGGGCAACACTTTTTTCTATTCCTTCACTGTGAAAAGGTGATTTTCATCACATTTCTCAGCATATGAAAAAGCCAGAATTGTTTTGAACAAAATAACACCTTCTGTTTGACAAGAAATAATTCTTTTTGTAGGCAGAATGAAAAATGTAGTTATCATTCAGATTAAACCATTTACTAGTATTTTCCAATGATCTGCTAAGTTAAAGAAATACAATAACCAACTCATACACCCTTATTATGGTATTGGTATGCATTAAAAACTGCTTTTTAAAACAATTCTAATTTATTTTCCCATTATTTTCTACAGTTTTAATAATTCTCTATGGATATGAAAATGAAAACCTAGTTGGACATACAGGTTTTTTGTTTGTGTTTTAAGAAAAGCTCTATTTCAGAGCTCTTGCTTATGAATGCCTGGCTCCTGAATAATACAGTGTCTGAAGTGGCCCACTACCCTGCACTTGCAGAAAGAAGCCACCAATGCATTTTTGAAAATATGATTTCACATTTTACATATTTTGTGAAAGCTGTACTGTAAAAGCTGTGTTTATTTTTATATGTATTTAATATGTATTGTTTAACTGCATTTATGTATTTAAATAGTTTCTAAAAACTTAATGAAATATGAAACATTGTTTTTGTACTCAGAACAACCTCAATAATAAACATATTCTACTGAACTTCCTATTGAGGAATATTAAGCTCACTACAAAAGTAAATACAAAACTCAGGTGATCTGATTCTCACTACAATCAGCCATTTATGTCTTCATATATCACTGTCCTAGTCATTCATAACCTTGAAAAGTCAGCATTCAGACACAATCTGTTGTGACCTCCTTGTTTCACAAAGAATTATTGGAACATTCAATATATGACCAGGTCAACTATCAAACTAAGTGTACATACCTCTGTGAGCTGTGGAAAAAAATGTACAGTGTTTTACAAGAGATTATTGATTTTTTAACAATTATGAATTCTTACTGGAAATTATTTCAGATATCCATTGCCCATGAAAGCACTTCTAGCATCTAAACTAGAATAACAATAATAATCAGCTTTCCTTGGCAATGGATTATACATTGCACTTCCACCCAAAACACCAGATCTTACCTTAAATCCTGGACCAACCCTCAGCTAGCAACCCTTCTCTGCCCCCAAAATTCCCTAATATAACATTTCCTGATGTATTCCCTACACTCTGTTCAGGAAACTTATTTTGAATAGACACAGTTTCCATAAATACAAGCAGATAGTAAGGAGAGGTTTTGATTCCTTCCACTATACTCAGGTTTCAAAACACTTATGGTCACATAAAAATGTTTTAATGTATTAAAAATTAACTTCTGCTTTTTTAACTGAAACCATTTATAATTAAAATACAGTAGTAGAAAAATAAAGGAAAAAAAGATGGCTAATTGACCAACTAACTAATTACAAAAGAAGCCACACCATCTCCTGTTCTTATAGTACTGCCCTACATTCTACCAGACTCACCACACAGCTCTGATCCACTAAATCATTTCATGACTTAACTTTACACTATGGATTTCATCCCTAGTCCATCCAAGGTGCTGGGAAGGTCAAATTCTGCTCAGTGCACTCATTCAAATATGCCATAAATAGTTTTTGCCTACAGGTGAAGACTAGATCAGTTAATATATGTTAATATAGGTGATGTTGATATAAAGTGATGCACACTGATAGGTGCACTGTAGGTATAGCTGTACAAATAGCTAAGATGAACTCTCCTCAGTGATTATGCACACAAAAGAAACTGACCTTTGGTATTGAAATAACAGCAAATAATTACCTCCTCTTTGTTCACAAACAAAGCAGATTTTATAGCTTGCACTTTTAATAGAAAAAGCTGCCTCACCAGGTACAAGAGAAGAAAAATACGTTAATTTTAAAACATCTCAAAACACTGACTTGGAAATGAATTTTGTTTTAATATTCCTATATTCTCTACAATAGATTAAAAAAAATTTCAATTAACAGCTTCTGCTCAAATGTACAGTTACTCTATTTAAAAAGTAAATCAAGAACTAGACTGAAATCAGAAAGTAACTGCTTTAAGTCCCTCTATCAGACTTTGACTTTTGGTTTTAAAATAACATATATGCAGTATACTAAAATGTTGGTGCTATTTTTTATTTATACATTTATTTAGCACAATTGTCTTAATGCTCCAGAATGCAATATCTCTAACAGATGATTAAAATTAAACTTACCTAGCTGAATGTTTCTGATCCACACAGACTGCTTAGTTTCCTTTAAAATTTTCTCAAAATAAACTCCAGCAAATCCACTAGAAAAGCACGCTATGAGAACTGCAATCAGGCCTACAAACTGTGATCCTGCTGAGTGCTCCTTAGCAGGTGTTCCTTGAGAGTCTGAAGGCCACTGGATGTAAAAACAATTACACAAAATTCACTGATGAAATCAAGTCATGAGCATCTACAAAATGCAAATTTTTTTTTCCACCAACAGTAACAGTTACTAAATACAGACAATCACATACTTGAAAAGTTGTGTATTTTGCACCATAAATACTTTTAAAGGACTGCAAAGCTACAAGGCTGCAATAATTTTCCTATGTATTTGTAAGGAGTAAAATCGTGCCTGAACTGAGAGAATACTCATGAATTTAAACAGCTGCAGGATTTATATTTTAAAAGCAAGGACTGTTTTTTAAATCCCAGTGTGACTTATCATGGTCATTCTCTGCCACCAACTGGTGCCACCCAACAGTTGTTTACCTTACAAACATAAGCACAGTTAGAAAACTACTTACACCAGCTGTCTTTAAGGTAGGATGAATTGTCTCTTTCATGTCCTCCTCTTTGGTGATTGTGCAGAACAGTTAAATCTTGCAATGTGTCTAAGGCTAACTGAATAAAATGCAATGCCATGGACAAAAACTTTCTGAGGCGCCTGTTAAATACCGTTAGAGTATTTTGTTCTCATTTTTCATTATTGAATTTAATCACCATATCTTTTTCCAAATCCTTAAATTTTAAAATAAAGATTTCCAGGTTTACTAAAATCTGCTAAAAATTCTTCAAATAGTCTCTTGTCCTATGATCATGCCCTCTGATAACTCTGATAACTGCACTATTGAGAACTGAGGCCAATTTAGGATTTTGAAATTAGCCCAAAGTAAATTTGCCATGCTGAATCCATATGACAAAGTGAACAGAGCCTGTACTGGCAGAGAAGATCTCTGAATTCCTAATGCCTGAAGAAATGTGCTAATAAAATTGCTACCATTATTACTTGCAGGTTGCTCCAGAGGCCCTGTCACATTCTATAGTAGAGCACTGTGTTGCAAAAGAGGTGTTATCTTCTGCCTTTGAACCATTTCTGGTGTCCTCCAGACCTGGCCAGCTGTGATTCGTAGCTCCTGACTATACTCTGAAGCTCGTGTGCAGCTGGTAGAATCAGAAAGCTGGATAATCAGTATAAAAATCCATGTTTCTTGAATAAACACATTAAAACCCCACAGATCACCTGCTAATATTTACCTGCACAAATGCCACTCCTGTCATCAATATTACTAGTGACAGCCACTGGTATACACCCAGTTTCTTGCTCAACATGGACACAGAAAACAATGCTGTGGTGAGAATTTTCAGTTGATATGTAACCTAGAAGAACCAGGAACAGTTACTACTACTATGCCACAATTCATGGGTTGTTTTTTTTTTTTTTTTTGAAACTTACAGAGAATTCCAAATATGCAATACCTGGTATGTGGCTGCATCTAGGTTTGACAATGCTACATATAGCAAGTTGTTCTGAAGAGTGTAAATTCCTGAAGGAATAGCAAGTTTAAGGGTTTCCATGGGTTTGTTAATGATTTCATCACGTAGCACTCTGTTCAGAGTCCGTAAATTGCACTCTACCCAAAGAAACAGTAAAAGAAATAGACATTGACTAAAAGGAAAGGAGTGGAAAAAAGAGAAACAGCAATGTTCTGTTCTTAAACTGTTGCCCCTTTTTATAGCTATCACTACACCAAGACCTGGAAATACCATCTATGTTTGTTTCACTTTCACAGGCCTTGGATATTTCCTTTTGGAAATATGGCTGCAAGTGTCTTCCTGCAGCCTGGAATATCAGAATGAAAACAATTATTCAAAATACTTTGCGTTAAACTTATTGAAACCGTATCAATAATTTAAGGTAATATATCAAAGAATACCACCTAAAAAGTGCATATTTAGAATCCTACGGAGTCATCAATATTTATGAATAGACAATAACATTTTTAAGTTGTTGAAAATCAGAAACCAGATAAATTCAGTTTTAAATATACAAAATAAGAACTAGAGTAAATGTGAATATAGTTTTCTTTTCTTTGAGCTTTACACTATGATTCTTCCTGTAACAACAAAATTGCTTCTTCCTTTCGGCATCTGCTGTTTATCACTAGTTTCTAAATTATCATTCATCCTTTGGACACACTTAAATATTTTCATTTTTTTCCTACTTCTACACACAGATTTCTTAAAATGCCTGAGCAAACCCAAACTTTGAGATGTTAGCATAAAATTCATTTCTGCCCTCCTCAATATCCATTCTCCTAAGCAAATATGCAGTATAATTATTTCTTTCCAAGAATATTTCTTACACAAGGAGAAGGGAAACGCTTTGTTGTATGCCTGTACTCACATGGCTGCCTTGCAGTTGCCACTACAATACAGCATATTGATTAGGAAAATTACTTGGTGCAAAATTTGACACATACTGCTGTCTTTGTAGACTAATAGAACACAGGCCAAAATCTTCAGAAGTTCAGCAATAACTACTGCAGTAGAGGATAAGTAACGAGGTCCTTCTTCTTTCAGTGTCCGAGAATAGCGCATGGTCAACACTAAACTTGTGGTCTGAAAAACCAGGATGCCCAAGGAAAGGTACTTTAAATTGGCAGACATTTCTTGACCTTTTCCTTTCTGAAACAGAAAAAAAGAAACAAACCCAAAGGTAATATTGCAGATTTTGGGAATCACTGGTTTCTTTATGTAGGTAAAGGCTCAGAAGGTATTTTGAAGGTGAAGGTGTTTTCTGCTGGGGTACAGCAGAATGCCCAGCACTCCTGCTGCAGTGAGCTGTTCCCAGACTGAAGAAATCTTCCCACTCCTCCACCTCTCCCAAGGCTGTCAGGTTGCAGTCTCTGCCTTGCCAGGTGGCACCGTGCCAGTAAAAGTAGGGTGAGGGTTGGGCTGCTTTAAATGAGAATGAGAGGTATGCCTGGCAATGAAGGGAAAGGAGAGTTGTGGGAAAGCAGAGTTGGAGAGGAAGATATGGGATAAGGAAGCTTTAGGGGAGGCAGCACTAAACCTGTCCTGCTGATTATCCTGCCCAGAAAAAAAATTCATTGAATATAGATGACTAGGTGATTGCAACCGCCTTCTCAGGCTGCACTGACTACCACAAACTTCATATTAGTACAGTTGTGCCACCCTCATCTCTACCAGGAACTTTCACCACGTTGGTGCAGTTTCCTTTGCAATTTGTCACCAGTTTAAAGGATTAACTTATTGCAGAAGACTAATAGAGACAGTAATTTTCATTTTGCAAGCACAATATACGACAAGAAGATTTAAAAAAAGCTTGCTGCTACTCAGACTATCACATAATTTTTGCTATGCTTCATATAAAGAACTTTCATACACAGAAACTAATGCTTTCTATAAAAGATTATCTTCTACTCCCTTCATTGCCCACTTACTCAAAAACAGAATTATTTTTTATGTCTAAGTTAAATCAAATCAAAAACTAGAAGTTTACAATTATGTTTACAAGCAAAAGAAGAGTAACAAGCCAAGACAATGCATGTGGTTCTCAATTTCAGAAGTCAAGACACAGCCCACTTGCTGGGTGCATATGGCAGAGCTGTCCTTGTGTTTTATACCTGCAGGCACACAACTTCTGACTCATTAACTACGCAGCTTTGTCCACACTGCTCAAGGCTGTGCTGGTACCTCTAAGTATTTGTGGCTAGAACTGAAGCAGTTTCTTGCTAAATGCATTTCTCTAGCTCAAGATGCATTTCACTGCTGGTTTTGTAGACATTCGGAGAGCTACACTCTTCACATATTTCTGATCTGTCCTTATCTTGTCTCTAAGCATTTATAGATTTTCACCAGTCAAATATTCAAAGTCAAATTATTACCTGTACGACGCTGACACTTAAAAGACATTGCAGTAACCTTCAAACAGGAGTGAATTATCAACAGCCACAAAGATAAGAAGTACACACTTGTATCCTACGCAATAAATTCATCTCAAAAATCATGCCTTGGTAAAAATATTTGTAAAAGCATACTGGCAAATAAGGAAGAAAAAGACGCCAGGATGCCAAAACTAAGGAAGAAACACACAAGGTTTCATTAAGGAATCTTAATAGGAGATACTTTTGTATGAACTATAATCTCATTTAACTTCAGAAGAAACAAATGCTAAAGATGCAAGTGCATGGGAGCATCACAAATCAGACAGAAATATAAACTATGAAGGAGAAGAAAGCTGCCAACAATACTCAAGATTTGCTGTTTTCCACTGGTTCTGGTGAAATAATCCATTACACGAGGGTGTTAACTGTGGAATTGTGCATCCTAAATAACAAAACTGAGACAATCTGTAGGTTGAAGAACAACAACTTTGATGAATAAATTTGCTACAGCTGAGAACAAGTAGGAGAAAAAGAACAGTTCCTGCAAAGGGATAAAGAAGTGACATGCACATTCAGAGATCATGCTTTCTGGAGAAGTACCAGCAAGACAAAGACAGAGGGGGAAAAGGTAAAGAAAAAAAAAACCTACTGAGAGAAGACACAGAACTGAATGTCACTAAAAGGCTTGACTATGATACTACAGAAAACTGACACTTATGTGAGCCAACTTGAACAAACAATTTCTTTCACTGTTCCCATCTACCTCATTTTTAGTATTCAGACCTGAAAAACTGGAAATAAAGAGCAACATACTGTTAAGACAAAACCCACCGAATTTCATGAAAGCACACCTACAGATAAATAAGTCGTTAGAATTTTAAGTTGTAGGTTTTTAAAATTGCTTATGTTTTTTGCTTGTTTGTTTGTTTTTAGTTTTCCAAATGCTTCTGAACAAAATAGAGATAATGGGAATACACATATCCCTCCTGATTTGGACCCAAATCTCTGCATTCTGTCAGCCTGTGAAATGACAAAGGGTTTTACAAATGTTAAAAATCATCAGATATCAATTCTGTAACCTTCAAAACAGGCAATAATATTAAAAATAATGTTCACATTATTTTTTTTTTGTAAAATACAACCATCTATTTATGAAGCAGCTTAAAAATGTAATTTTAAAAATAAATCACTAGTATGATAGTGAGCAAGTACCAAAGTAATCAGCATGAAAATAAATCAACAAGCACAACACTTTGATAAGCCCATAAGCAAAGCCATAAAGAATCCATACCACATCATGATCTTTAACTTCTGTCTTCTCTTCCTCAGAAGTCATGGTAGAAAAAGGGAAGTTTCCCCAAACAACGTATCTCAAAAAGGCACCACCAGCAGGAAATATTTCCTGCTAATGCATTTCAGAGTTCCAAAAGTGCACACAGAATGGAACCTACGTGTCCAGCATGATAGCTGAAATAAGGGTATTTTTTAAAAGTTGTCCTGTCAGTGGTTAACAAGACAGGCTTGTAGACAGCAAGTGCATGAAGTTTCATGCTGTACTTACAAGCTGGGGCACCAAGCAGGAACTAGAGCTCTGAAATGTACACAAGCCAATAATACAACCACTCTCTCCTAAGAACACAGAACACCTCATCACCTCTCCTGGTCCCTTCTCTTCTAAGAGACCTCCTTATCAGCTCACAGACCTCTTCTGCAAACCGGGAACAATCCACAAAAGGAGCAAAATATTGAACTTTAAAGAGTTGGGCTGTGTTCAACTGCAGTCTCACAGCACCTTTAGATTGACAGGACTATCAGAGATCTAAGAGCTTGTAGCCATGAGCTCCTGCTACCCTCACAGCAACAGCCTGTGCAGTCACAGAACAAATGAAGTACTCTGCCTTCAGTAACAGCCCACACCTGGACTGTCTTAAACTAACAATGAGATCAAAGTTCCCACTGCATTTCCTGTACAGAGTTACAAGTCAGATTTCTTACTGGGCTTGGGATGCACTACTCCGTACTCTGCAGGATTCATCTGTTTGAAATCTCAGATTTAGGTTTGCTGATTCAAAGACTGGAAGTTGAGTGGTGACATGATCTCTGTCTTTTGAACTGTCCCTTACACAGGGGTGTGCTAAGGACCTGCAGTTCCCTGAGTACAATACTAAGTAACTCATCTCAGGGACTGGGCTGGTTACTTTCTCTTCCGTTAGTCTTCGTTAAAAAAAATCAGTTCCTTCTGCGTCATTTCTGTGGTGTGCCAGGGACACACCCTGCAGCCACAAGGAAGGCAGCCCTACACAGGAGCCAGTACACAGGAAGCCACTTAATACACATTTATAGCCACGTAACATTTGGATTCAGTACACACATATGCATAAAATTTGGATTCTATGTGAAGAGCTGTTCTACTTGAAAGTAAAAAGGAGAAGGACCCTGGAAAGGTTTTCAGAACACGAACCAAAGCAAAGCAATCTATACAGGAAGTAACACTTTCAGCTCAAAGTATCATACTGTCCAAAGTCCGAAGAATAACTCTTCAAAAGAAGCAGATTTTTTTAAGTGGAAAATCACCTATTTCCAGCTCATAATATTAATTCAAAAATTAATACATTTCTGACTTGCAGATTTTCATCTCCCTTTGTAATGCTTCCAACTCAGGCTAAAACTTAATACTTTACATTTTATTTTTATTTCATCTCTACACTTCCCTCCTCAAATACTGGTAAATTCTAATATTTACAGATGAAATTAGGCCATAATCAATTTGACTTAATGAACAGCACACCAAAACTCCTTGATGCTAATCAGTATTTATTACAGAGCAAAAAGATTATGGGACTTTTCTTAACCTTAAGATTTTGTCTTTTAAAGATCTGATGGTATAAACTTCTGAAGTTTTCAGCTATAGAAGTATCTACTGTTGCAAAATCCTATGCAAAATTAAGGATTAGTTTATGAATTGATTCTTAACTTTGTAGAAGGACTCAAAATCTTTGTAGAAAGACTCAAAATCAGAATTACAGGGAGTATCGGAGAAACTTATAGGAAAAACTCCAAGCACCCGACATTATCTGACGAAGTAGATGAAAGACAAGAAAAAAATTAACAGCAAATTCCAGCAAGTCTCACAACAAAAAAGTAAGTTAAATTCACCAAGAGATTTGACAAAAATAACCTCTACTGGCAACTATTCCTTTACTCCTCCATACTCTGTCACAAGTAAAGTTTAATTTAAAAAAAGAAAAATAAACTAACTAGTATAATGCTCCAAATCTTCACAGTGATGTCATTAGATGAATTAAATTCCTTCCAGCCTAGCTGTGAAACGTTTTCACTGCTGACAGCTTTTTAGAGCAGAAAAGCCAAGTTACAGAAGTTATTTTTCTTAGGTCTTATTCCATTTTATGATTAATCAGTTTAACATAGCTCAACCAAGAAAAGGCATTTGTGTATCAGTTAAAATGCAAAGCCCAACACAGAACTAGACAACCAGCCTCTCAAAACTGCCAAAGTTTAAATTTTCTGTGCTACTACACCAAATTCTCCATATGGGATCTGCTGGAACATAAACACGGATTGAGTCTGCCTCTGTGTCATTCCCGTGGTACATGTATGGACACACTTCCTGAGCATTTGCTTTGAAGTCAGGATAAGAGATTAAAGAAACAGGATGGCGTTCTCATATTTCTCCAGTGAAACATGAACCTAGTGCTGATGCCACACCTATACAAATACAATAAGCTGTCAACAAAGGAAAAGCTCCACTCCAACTGGAAGGTGGAGTAAGAAATAACTCAACCTGAAAAACCTATCTTTATAAAACTTCTTTCTATGCTTTACTTACTTTCTACACACATTGCCCACTTCCCTGTGCCGGATAACACACAAGTAAAGTCATTTTCTGCAACACAACTACATTCCTCAGAGAAAGTTATATTCCATAAATATTCTCCTTTTTTTTGAGTGAATATAGCTTTGTATTTATCAGAAGTAGTATACAATACAACATATACCCAAAGTATAGAAATAAATGGAAGGAAGGAAGGAACCTCATGAAGTTCAGCAAGGCCAAGTGCAAGGGCCTGGGCATGGGCTGGGCTAATTCAGGAACAGGCTGCCCAGAGAACAGAGAAACTCCATTACTGTAAGTGTTCAAGGCCAGGTCGGATGGGCTTTGAGCAACCTGGTCTATGCAAGGTGTCCCTGCTCATGGCAGGGAGTCAGAAACAGATAATCTTTAAGGTCCCTTCCAACCCAAACCATTCTGTGATTTTATGACAAATATCCCACATGGTACAGAGGGTACACAGACCTCTCCAAATCTAGTCAAGTGCTGCTGAACTGCCTTCTGAAGTAGATTTTACAGACACACAAATAATTTAACTGCCATATTTGGACTGCTAAAAATTTACAATACATTTCTTCCCTCACCACCACAAGATGAAATGTCACGTCACCGTAATTGTAGTAATGCATGTCCTAAATATTTTGTATTTCTCACTTTAAGATGTCACTACTATGTTTTCCATTTTCCTCATATTGTGAACAGGTTTCTTATTTATTCCCTCCCACAAGCTATCTACAACTGTCAGCTCTTCCTCCCCGAATACCTGGCACTTTGCAACTAAATCACTGCAAATATCTTCATCATTTTAAAACTTACCTTGCTCTTTCTTTTCTTTTCCAGTTTGTTACTCATTTTTCTTGCTGGAGACATTATAAAGTGGACTAAGTACACTATGAAAAAAATGCAAAACTGTACTTCTCTTGGAGCTTGTACAATTCTTCAGAAGTGTGGTTAAAAGCAAATCTTCTAGCAAAGTCTGTTCCTTACTCTTTGAGCAGAAACTGAGGAACAAGGATTTTTTTTAATATAGATTTTTTTTTTTCATAGAAAGATTCCTTCAGGCAGTATTTCCAATTTCTCAATTAACATTAAAAAAAAACCTTAACTGGTGAAAAGAACTAAAAACATAACTCCATTCAAATGGTATTTTAAAGACAAGGTGATCAAGCAGAACACAGCAGATCACTGCAGGACCTTGATCCTGCAACGTCATCTTGCTCCCTAGGCACAACCGTATCTCGTGTGCTGATTTTGGCTGGGTAGAGTTCATTTTCTTCACAGTAGCTGGCAGGGAGATGTGCTTGAGATTTGTGTTGAACAGTGCTGATAACACAGAGGCATTTTCACTATTGTTGAGCAGGAATTACACTTTTCTGCCTCCCACCCCACCAGTGAGGAGGCTGGGAATGCACAAGAAGTTTGGAGGAGCACAGCCAGGAAAGCTGACCTCAAGAGACCACAGGGATATATCCCAGACCATATGGAGTCATGCTCAGTACATAAAGCTGGGAGAAGAAAGGAGGGGTTCGGTTCAGAATATGGTGTTTGTCTTCCCATGTCGCTGTTCCACATGCTGGAGCCCTGCTTTCCTGGAGATGGCTGAACACTTGCTTTCCCATGGAATGTGGTAAAAGAATTCTTTGGTTTGCTTTCCTTGCATGTGCAGCTTTTTGCTTTACCTACTAAACTGTCTATGTCTCAACTCACAGGTTTTCTCACTTTTACCTTTCTGATTGTCTGCCCCATTGCACCAGGGGGAGTGAGCAAGTGCCAATGTGATGCCTAGGTGCCAGCTGGGGTCAAACCACAACCCATTTTAAAACCATACAGATGGTTTTCAAAACTGGCAAGTGCACCTAGGTTCAGAGCAGTTACACATTAAATGGTAACTGTTAAAGATCAACCAGTGATTTCTTCTCAACTTTGCTCCAAAACCTTGGCTTCTGCCAAAGATAGTGGAGGCTGTATCAGTAATTCACTGGCCATATATATTACTCGACCAGGAAATTCCATCACTACCAAGTTTAACAAAGGGAATGCAATTCCATATTAACTATTAACTAAAGTCTCATTTCAGAGAATGCTATAAATTCCTTGGGACTCAGGCAAGGTTATCTTACATGACAGAAAACTGAGCAGAAAGGGAACGTGGGTGAGTTGTTTTATGAGCTCCCAAAGGTTTTCCATTTGTTTCTTTCTTTTGTGAGGGAAAAAAATAGCATTCTAATCTATGTATCAGGCAGGAAGAGTAAAGCATTGTGAATCTTAAAATGTGGGATCTGTGGCTAAGTGCTCTTTAAGCCCACCACCCTTATCCTTTACACCAAACCTAAGAATCCAGAGATCATATTTTTTTGACTGATTAAAATTTGGTTGGATGAATATTACACAAATCACATATTGAGTACAAATATTCTGCATTCTGGAAATTCAGGCCCTCATTGAGCTAAATGTTAACACCAGCATTTTTTGTAAGATGAAGACTTCAACTCTGCCCAGTAGTGCAATAGTTTTATATTGACATAACAGTCATTAAGCCAAACTGTGCCTGCCAGCACAGAAATTTGATACAAACTGCCTGAACTGCATCACACAGTACATACACTGTGCTCATTATATAGATCACAGTACAGATAGATCCCAGCAGCCTCATTCACACTCTGCAAGCAAGGAGCCATTCAGCTCTCAGTTTCAGTTCAAATGCCCACCCCTCCTCAAGCACACAGGAGTGCAATGCCATGAACCAAAGGACTGCTGGAATGAAGTTCCTGCAGATGTATCAAGCCAGTGAAGGAGCTTGATTTAAGGTGCTGAAAGACTGAACATTGAATCCAGCTGGGGTTCAGCTGCAGCTTACACTTATGCTATTTATGAATTACAAATCAAGTCTGGGTGCTCCAGGCAACACAGTGTGTCAAACACCTCAGTCAAGGTGACCTACTTGGAGTAGAATAACACAAACTAGATCCTCGAGGGAAAATCAATCTGTAGGCACTGCAGTATGCTAGTAATTACATATAAAATGAGACAACTGAACTGCACTGAAGAGATAGAAATGTAAGACAAGGTTCAGAAATCCAGTGGCAAAATCCTGAACTCCTAACTCAGAACCATCTGACATTATCACGCCGGATCCTGAGAAGGAGAGGTGTTAAGAATCTTTCCTCCCCTCCAGAGACACCCTCCATTGATGTGATCCAGCTGTGCAGCCTCCTGAGCTCCAGCAAAGGCACGTAGCCAGCACAAGCAGCTTAAATACAGTGGGGACTGAAGTAACCGGTGAAGAATAAGCCCAGGCAGAGAGAAATTCCAGAACAGTATGGGAGGAATACCTGTGTCTAGCAAGCCTGTCCCAAAGATAAGTATGTGTTGTGCTCCCTTAACACTGCCCAATCTGGAACTGGCTTAAGGGGACATGTGACTTGAATTCCACGGGTAATTGGCACAGATGATCCCTGCCTTTTTCTCGTTGTGGCAAACAACAGCATCACCTGAATAAGGAATTAGGCTGTGTAGGCAGCCTGTAGGATTGTTGGAGGCAGAGTTACTCCTAACAATACATTGCTGTAAAGAAAGCAAATTTATACTTGCTAGAACCAGTCTTTCCCCAAACCAGTAGTTTTGCTACACATACTGCTTCTACCAACTAGAAGATCATGCATCCCAAACCAACAGATTCTTATCGCCCAGAACTGTGATTTTCAACCACAAGTTCTTCTCACAATGCCTAACAATGTACAAGGGAATAATGAACTACAGTTTCCAAAGGGAGAGATTATTGTCAATCACTTTCTCTGCAACTCTCACCTCCCTCAAGCTCACCCTGTAGCCTGCAGCTCAACATGGTGAGCACACTGGTAAGTCAAGTGCAGTGCCTATGGAGAGAGATTTCAAGAAAAGCAGTCCATCACCTAATATTAATTCCAAGACCCACTTTGTTGTTCTGCACATATGGTCTTTAAAAAGCAAAGGTTGTCTTAGATCCCAATCCTCCTGTGTAGAGACCACCATGAAAAATATAACTTCCCACTGTGGCGCTCACTGAGTTTTAGAAAGGTTTGTTGCATACGTTCTTTATATCCCAAGTAACACACCCCTCTTATTCTCAAAGCTATGTCAGTCTTCTTCACCCAATCATTACGCTAAAATATTTTATCTGCAATCCAGGTCTTCCTCCCTCTGGTTTAAAACAGTTTATAGGATTTAATAAAATGAAACAATTTCGAGTACCTTCTGATATTTATCTTTTATCTTTCAGTTTATTCCATAATATCCATTATTACATTTGTTATCCCTCTATCCTCTGAGTTTCTTCTTAATCCATAACTGCTGTACCACTAGAGCATTTCTCATCTCAAAAACTTGGTATAAAATTATGATAACCATGCAAATACTTGTAAAATGTGCATTTCCGTGAACTTTACATGCAGCACCACATCACGCATAGTGAGCATCTCCTCAGCAGAGCACGAGCAAGGGAGTCACAACCTCAGCAGCACTGACACAGCTCTGGGCAGATCCGTGCCCCTTCCCAACTTCACACACGGCCGCTTCCCCACTGCAACTTCAACTTCACCCTCTCCTCCCTCTTGCCCAAACCGTTCCATTTCCAGACATTTCTCTCGGTGTCTCTCCAATCCCACCCTTTCCCTCCCCAGCTTGCTCCGACAGCCCTGCTTCCCGCCCCCTCCACTAACCCCAAACGCGTCCCCCCTCCCCAGGCTCTCCCCTCACGCACAGCCCCGCACCGCTCCGCGCAGGGCGGCCCCGGCCGGGCTCCGCTCCCACCTGCGCGCCCGCCCGGCGGCCCCGCTCGCCGCTCACCGCCGGCCCAGCTCGGCTCGCTCCGGCTCCCGGTGCTTCCGGGAGCCGCGGTCCCGTCCCGCAAAGGCTCCGGCTGCAGCCGAGCCCCGCCCGCTCCGTTCCCAGGGCCGCGGCTGCAGCGAGAGCCGGGAGCGGCCGGGCGGGCGCGGGGCCGGGGCCCGGCCGAGTGAGGGGCAGCGGCGCGGGGCGCGGGCGGCTCCCGCAGCCCGCAGTCCCTGCGGCCCGGGCCGCGATCCGCCCAAACCGTGAGCGGGGAACTCCGCAGCCACTGACACGAGTGTTTGTATGAAACCCATCACAAATTTATTAGAGAATAGTAGGGCTGGTTCGAATTAAGGTACGGACCTCTCAAACAGAACATTACTGTGTTGTCCGAAGAAATAAATTGTCCACCGAATTTTGAAGATCGCATAGCTCCGTGCGTCAATTGCAGGTTGATTTACCCATGGTTGGCAAAGGGTAGTGCTGCACATCAAACCCAGCTGAAATCCTGGCCCCGCGGAAGTTGGTAGGAGAACCTGAATGGAAACCTTTCCCACCACTTGCAATTGTAAACCGTGACAGAAAAGCACGCTACTAACAATGGTAATTGTAATAGCAGGCACACGTTCAATAGATAGCACATTCATTAGAAGTATGCTTTAGGTGAATGTGCTTTGTTAACACCAAACAAGGTGGCTCTGAGAGCTCCAGAAGAGTTTGCTGCGAGGTGTGGAATGGCTGCTGAACTCAAACATGGGCCCTGGTATTTCAGCAAGCACACTGATGTTCCTGCTTGTACATGCACTCCTGAAATTAACCTTTCAGATACACGATGTATCCCAGGTTAAACGAAATACTTGAAAAAGGGAGCCAAGATGGTATTAGTTTTATGAATTATTTTTCTATTCCTTCCAAGGAAAAAGGCTTTCTTTTTCAGCAGGTTTTAGTTCATCAGCCCAGTCTGGAGTACATGTGCCTCATAGGCTTCTTTACAGAGCTCTATGTATTTGCAGTTGGTTTGAATGGAGTTCGTAATGTCTTTTCTCTGATCTGTTTCATTTTTCTAACAAATAAACTTTTATTAACCCAAAAAAATTCAGTCCTGTGGAATTTTTGGTTTTTTGTTTTTTTTTTTTGCTTTGCAATCTCCATATTGAATTTGCATTTGATTACAAAAGACTAAAACCAATACTCTGATACTACTTCAGTATCTTTTCTTCTGTCCCACGGAGAACTGCTTATCAGAAGTTACCTTATGCCATGATTTCCAGGCACAGTGCTCAGTTTGCATATACAACAATTTATTTCACCTTGTTCACTTTGGTTAATAACCAAATATTTCCCTAAGTATTCATTTGTCACACCAATCATTTCATGTAGGTGTTCATTGCATTCCCTATTGGAAATAAAAATATGTCCTGTAGGTAGGGTACCATATGCTCTCTTAAAATAATGCCTAAAACACTGACACAACTAATGATAACTACTAATGACTAAAACCAGAGGTAAACTAATGAGAGACGTGACATACCAGCTAGACATGCAACAGAACAGCCAAGTAGCATCTGCCAATTTGACTTAATGGTATTTCTTTTTCTTACATTAAGTAATCTAAAAATACAGATTATAATCTGTGTTTAGGATGTCAAGTAACACTTCAGAAGTTCATATAGACCATTTGGATACAGCAGCAGAGAGAGCAAAGGCACTCAAAACACTGAATAACATCAGGAGTTGGGGAGTTGAGTGTTTCCCAGCAGAGCTCTGTAAAAAAAAAAGAGAGAAATTTTATAACCTCATTCCTAATTAGTTCTCTTTATTGCTATTATAAAAGCATAGAAATTTTAAGAGAAATCTTTTTCTGTTAGCCCCATCTACTATGTAGACACTTCTGATGTCAAAAGATCGTGTGCTACATTTATATCAACACGTATTTTTCAGTGACAGTGTAAAGCACCTATGTGGTCCCACTTTTCTTCATTTTTGTTAAGACTATTTCCTTTATTATGTTGCACATGTGTTCTCAAACATTTATTCAGATGTAGGAAATTTGACAGCTTTCAATTTTCTATGACATTTATAGGAAGAAACCAGTAGAAACTACAGAGGAAAAGTTCTTACCACTTGACTGCCGCCTGAGTAAGGTGATTGCTGGAAAAAAACAAACAGATAAATTTACAGAGGTGTTCCCAGCCAATGGTTTGGAACACAGTTTTTTCCCATGATCAACAAGATTCTAATAGCTTAACCCACAGCATGGTTTTAAGTTGTTCAAGAGGAAGGTTCAACTAATATGGACAGAGAATGTTCTCTTCAGACCAGGCCATCCCAAAATTTCTCTACCCACCACCCAGGTTCTTTGTGTACTGAGAAATGAAGATTAAAGTGCTGTGATCAAAGTATTCTTACCGGTTTCCCAGAGTAAGTGCTTCCTGAGCCAGAGCCACCCTGTGAAATAATTATGAACCATTTAATTTTGTCATACAAGGCTGCAGTGGACAGTGTCCAAAGAGCACGCTGCAATCTTGAAAATGCCCTGGATATTAGTGGGTCTGATAGTGATTTTGGTTTTACCATTTTCACTGCACTTTTCCCCCTATTTTAATGGAATGGTCTCAAATAAGCACAGCTATGTCCTTTTTATTGCAGGAAGAGTTTCAGAGGAATGGGTCAAAGCAGTGTGTCTTGTCCAAACTACAGAGTTGGAAACTGAAACAATAACCCTGATATTTAAATGCATCATTCTTATTAGAATGACCCAACCATGTTCCTATGAGTAAAAAACTTTGCTACGGGAGGAATAAATGCTGCCTCATCCTAAGGTTCAAGCTTGAGCAAAATATTTCAATTTTCATTGGTAATTTTTCTCGTACATTTACTATTGTAACATAATTTAAAATTTTACTCTCATTGTTGTTACCTATCTTAAAACCCAATACCCCATTTCTAATTTGGTTGCAGAATACTAAAAGAAGAATATCCTTACTGGCTTTCCTTGATGACTGCCTCCTGAGGAAGAAGAACCCTGAAAAAAGATACCTGGTTTTGACTCTAAGTCTATTTATGCTTAAATAGTCTTGCTATCTGTAATTAAAGACCAGAGAAGAATGAACACTGTTTTGTATCCAGTCATCCAAAAATCCCAGGCAAAACCTTATCTCAAATACATATATTTAACATTTTCTGTTATGTGTGTTCTTTCAAATGTTGTATTGGACAATTTAATGCAAAATTCTCAAGAAAAAAGAACTGATTTATAGTTGTGTTTAATATATGGAATAGAAAAAAATAATAATGTCCAATTAAAGCATAATTCTCCTGGTATCAGTCTATGGTTACATTTCAGGAAAAAAAGACAGCACCAACAAAAAAAGGCAAATTATAAGAGGCCTTTACTCTCCAGCCCCTACTTAAAGGAAACTCTAATAAGAAGGGTAGTTGAAAATAAAAGTAGGTACAGAAAAATTAGATGTTCTGAAAGCATCTTATTCAGTTTTCTGGTGAAGTGGTTCTGCTTATTTGAATGGCATTGCCAACAGGAAATGTTACAATCATTGAGTCTTTAAGAAATGCCATCAAATACATACAGAAAGTATCTCACCTTTAGAATACATGTATTAGAAAATGTAACATTTATGATTACTTTTTAATAACAAGTACATCCTTTCTATAAGAGATAAGATAAAACATTTATATCAACTGCCATTGAATGGCAAGAGTGAGGTCCAAATTACACGGTAAAAAGAGTAGTCTGAAATGAATTTGAAAATATGCATAGTTAAAGGCAACTATTATTTCCTTTGAAAAGAGAAAGTGTTTTCTTCAAAGCATGACAGAAATGCTTAAGACAAATGCATACAAAATCAATGAAAAATTGAGCTCTGAGCACAAAGTGTATTATTATTATGAATTTAAACACATCAGAAGTTCCTTACACACAAACACAAAAATCCAGTGGTCTCATTCTGTGATTACTAGTTCAGCTACACAGTAAGGTGCTGTCTCAAAACTGTGTGAAAATAAATATCCTGTTTGCATTTCTTGAGAGTATCCCAGATAAGTAAATCATATGCCACTCTTTGCATATTAAAGTAATTCCCTAACTGTCTAGTCCATAACTAACTTGATACATTTTTTTTTTCCAGCAGGTGTATAAGAAAAGAAAAAGGTAAATTTGAATGTTTTGTACTTACTGGTTTACCATGTTGTTTGCCTCCAGAAGGATATGAGCCCTGTAACAAGTCAATCAAACTTCTATTAATTGAATGTAAAATCTTCTATCACTGTCTTGAAAAAATTTCTGCAGTACTTAGGACAAGTTTATTTGGGTGTTCTTTGAACAAAAAAAGGTAAATGGGATGCTTAAGATATACACTCTGTGCTACGCACCACAAGAATCAAGAAAGCAGTGCTATAAAATACAGCCAGGCAACTATAATATGTTCAAAGGAATATTTTACTCAGAGCAGTAACTCATTGTAACCAAATTTTTTATTCAGCCTACTGATACAACTTTGATCCATATTACCTCCACTGTTTAAACTTAATAAAATGGCCAAATTAATGTATCAATCAGCATCAAGTAACTGACCTGATCTAGAAAGTGTGTTAGGAAAGAGTTTGAAGTAATGGGATGGAAAGAGAATACTCACCTGCCCACCATATTGGCTGCCTCTTGAGGGATAAGATCCCTATTAAAAAAAAAAAACCAGTGTCGAAAATTAACAGTGATTACTTTTTGTTATTCTGCGCAAAATGAAACACCACAGGACTCCTTACAGGAGATCTCAGTCATAATATGGAAAGTATATTAATCTAAAAAGATGCAGTAAAAGACTTCTGATCTAATGCCTCCAAGTTCTTAGACAGCTGAAAGTAATAAATTGGGCAAACAGTCACAAAACACCTGCTGAGACTGTTCTGTTCCATAAATAAATGGATCAAAAATGTCTTACATATGGCTCTATTGAAGAGAAAAAAAAAAGAGACTTTATTTGTGATTTCCTGCTATGTCAGGCATGTTTAGAGAGCACCATGTGAATTATTGTAGAAACATTGTTAATATTACCATAAAAGGTAGTTTGGGGGAAAAAAAAATGATTTGCAGTGTTAAGAATCCTCTCCATTCTATGTGAGATTATCTTTTTAATAGAGTGGTTCTGAACACCAATGCTTGCCAGTGGAGGAAAAAGCAATTAATTTTTTTTACTATGGTAGAGTGAGACATTGCAAACACAGTAATACTAATGAAAAGTAAGCTCCATCTTTTGAGTTAGCCATGCATTTAATCTGTCACCTATTTGCACTAGTAACATTTCTGAATCAGTGGCAAACAGTCTGCATAAGGTACATGCTTAAGGGGAAGTCCTGAGGTGATCTGAAGTGGAAAGCAGTGCTATTGTGTGCAACACACCTTAATTTATATTTTTAAAGCAGTATCTAATGGTTTATTCTGTACCAAATTTTCCAAGTATTTAGTGTAAATATTAAAATAATCACTTGAGATCAGAGGCATTCTGAGCTAAAAGAACTAAAATTATGATCTGTAGAATTTCTTTGCATGGAAATTTGTTCATGCTACTCCATTTTGAGCAGACTCCAGCTACTGACAGTCCCTGTTTTCAAATATTTATTAGGAGTAAAATGACCCTAAAAACTGCATATTTTTTCAGCTGATAAATTGAAAATAGAAGTAAGATCTTGAAAACAAAGAAAATTTGCTTGCCTGTCCACCATACTGATTACTTCCAGGATATGAACCCTATAAAAAGAATGCAAATTTTTTATAAACATTTTTTTTTTAATATCAACAAATTTTAAATGGCAAAAAAAGATCCTGGACCTAATATAATATAAACAATACTCATGACACTGATTAACTGGAAGAACTTTACACAGTTACTAAAGCTGTGGCAAATGACTAATTATGCACACATCATATTGCTGGTTTATGCAGTGAGAGGAACCCTGTGAAAGATTCTTCAGTAATTTTTTAAGGTAAGAAAACTTCTATAATTACAAAGTAAAACCTTGGCTCTTGTATATAGAAGGATATAACTGAAATGTCAGGTGTGATTGAATAAAAGCCCCATGCACTCTCTGGAATTATTGTACCTGTCTCTGTGACTAAACTGAGCTCAATATTTAATGGCTGCTGGCCATATGGTAGCTGAGCCATGTTTATTTCTGAGGAACTAATCTGTGTAAATGTTAGAGACAAACTGCCTACCTGTCCACCATGGTAGTTGGTTCCTGCGAAAGAGCCCTGCATTCAACAGAAACAGCAATGTTTACTCTGTGTAAACTTCAGTGTCACACAGAGGAAATCCAAGAGAACAAACTGACCTATTGCAGTGATCAAATCATTTACACTGCTTACTATTATTCTGATTCATCTTGATTTATTTGTCAAGGAATATAAGTGTATATATATAATGTGTATATAAGTGAGTATTGTTATTATTACATAATTTCTATTTAATATATATTTTGTTTTCAACACTTTTGATTCTCAAAATTGGCATATATACCATGGGTTATATACTTGGGCATGTCATTTTGCTTCATTACACAGAAGAATAAAGAGAAGTAGTAATCCAAGCAATTTTTGACTGCACTGAACAAAAACAGGTAACTGAGCCCTACTTCAGAAGTAAATTAACTTGATCTCAGCAAAACGGGGGGGGATTTGTATATTTGGGGGTTTTCGGCTTTTTTTCAGGAATTTACAAAGAAATAGGAAATATACTAATTAGACAGAAAAATAGAAATAGCTTTAAGTTTTCCAAATGTGTTTCTCTGTCCCATTTGGAAAGCATTTGAAGCCAAGATTTTAATCTAAGTTTCACCAGTTCAATCATATTGTTAATAACTATCATAGGAGCAAAGTCCAAGACCCAACAGGTACACTATGATAAATTTGTGAAACAGATTCTTAGAAGAGTCCCAGGCCTCCCTTGCAAACTGAGTAGCTAGTTTTGAATACAATACTATGGTTGAAAGTCACTTATTATTTTTGCCTTTATCAGGGTCAAAATTACTCATTTTAGTATAAAGTGGAAAAAGATTTCATCATACATAGAACAGACAGAATTATTTCAAGAAGTGTAGTTCCTTGGGAATTTTCCACTATGTATACATACTATGAAAAATATATAAAGACAAATAATACTTACTGAACCTCCACCGGGGCACACACACCCACCCTGTACAAAACACAACCAAACTTACTTTCCTGGGACTGTGGTTGGAATAGACCTCTGAATTAGTAAATCAAACTCATATTCTGCTATGCTAAGAAAATGGATTATAAAACACTGCTCATCAACTTATCAAGCTCCATTTAAAAAGGCAGTTTGTTTATCTCTCCTCTGCCCTTTTAGGCTAGTTGTGCACTTACTGATGAAATTTTTAAATAGAGTCTTCTAACTTCTCATTAAAAATTTACAGTAAAGACCTACTCACAAAAGGATAAGTAAAAAAATCTGAATAGTAGTACTGCTTATGTTTTATTTTCCCTTGAGGATACCAGAGCAACTAGAATTTCCCCAAGGAAGTGATCAAAGCACCAAGCCTGTTAGAATTCAAGAAGCATTTGGACAACGCTCTCAGGGACATGGTGTCATTCTTGGGGTGTCCTGCACAGGGCCAGGACTGGATGATCCTAATGGATCCTTCCAACTCAGCATACTCTATGATCTTATGGATACATGCAGTGCACTTTGGATGGCTTCCAGTGGAGGCCTAATAGGTAATTTCTACTCTGATAAAACTTAGAGGTGGCCAGGAGTTCACTATTCAGTGTCTCACTTTCCACATTCAATCTGGATGAAATGTGTGACTGGAAATAGTTTTTGTGAAGGAAAGTTACACAAAGCAATTTGTGAGTTTATGACACTAGCAGAACCGAAGAGTGCAGAGAAAGAAAACATACCTGTCCACCAGACTGCCTGACCCCTGAAGAAAAGCCCTGGAAGAAATGAGTAACTTTATTACTTCTGTGTCACTGAGTAACATTCTCACTTGTTCTCTGTGGTTCCCAGAATTTCAAATTGCTTCCACTTAAATGTAACACAAAAAATTATCTTCTTAAACTGTGATGTGTTGAAGAAACATTTCCCTGCAGTGTCACAGGCCCCTGTATCATTTGCTCTTAACATGATCTGATATTCCAGGCAGACTCATACTTAGCAATCCTGCTTCACTCTGGCTTAAAGCTATTCTATCTCAGAATGTTCCTTTCTTGAAAAAAAATACCAGTCTGTTTTCCTGATGAGCTGTGTACTCAAACTGCAAGTACCACGAAAGTAGAAGTTTTACCTGTCCATTATACTGGCTGCTTCCCAAAGAAGCTATACCCTAAAGAAATGAAAAAGCATTTGTATTTGTGGCACATTCTTTAGCTCATGACCTGTCACAGAAAACCACATTTTTGTCTTCCTTAGATTTAAGTGCCACAGAGACATGAACATTTACTTTATAACCATACTGAAATCCACTGAAAGCCTTTACAGTGGCTGCTGTTTAAACAGAACAATGAAGTTTGAATCAAAGCTTCAGGCAGGTGTGAGTAGAGCTGTTGCCCTGGACTGTGTGCTCACAGTAGCCTTCCATACTTTGCTTATGTGGCCTGACACAGCAGAGTCAGTTATTCTTCTATTCTGCCTAAACACTGTTTTGCTATAAGACACTCCTTTAAAAAATATTCTGATTTTCACAAAAAAAAAAAAAAAGACAAAAATGCAATCAATGGAGAAAACAACCCATAAACAGAAAAACAATTCTCACCTGTCCTCCATAAGGTCTGCTCCCTGAGAAAGATGGACCCTGTAGCAAAGGTGCCAATTATTTCTCAAATCAAGAAGCTTCTATAAGAGCTTTTTAAAGAAACACTCTTTTTTCCCTCTGTTGCGCCGTGAAAAATGTCAGGAAGATAAACACTCAGCCTATTGCATTATGTGTCACTCCATATTAGAGGCTATACCTCCAGGCAGCACTAGGAACTCTGTCATCTTTCATTTCACAGGGGCATGAGGAGTTTTAGTAACTCCTCACCTTCTCCCCTCTTCCTATTTTAAACCATACTGCTTTTCAGAGATCAACTCTGATCCTGCATTTTTTTGAAGGAAATGAGGTAGAGGAGGGATGAATCTGCTTTCTTATTGTTTGAGCTAAGAAACCTTGAAAGCAACAGGGCAGGTTGGAGGGTAGAACAAGGCCAGAATGGCGTTTAATACAACTGAGGCAGCAGATCTCCATAGTTTTTGTATTGCTTCAGATCCTATATCTTTAGATACCTATCTGTTATCAGATAAACAGAGTTTTCACAAAATATTTTTTCAGTTAATTTAAAAGTACCAAGTTTTGGTGTAGAACAGGAAGAGATTCTCACCTGTCCTCCATAGTGGCTGCCTCCTGAAGAAGGTGAACCCTGAACAAAAAAGAATGGAATAATTTCTATATCCATGTCATTGTACTCCTTTAAACCATGCTCCATATGAAGGAGTACCCAGTTTCCTTCACTCCAGAACTGTGAGTGGACTGAACCAGACTCTGCCAAAATGGCTGAGGCTCATCTGCATTTACCATGATGCATCAGAAATTCCATCTTAAAAACTCTTCTGTGGCTTGGTATCCCATACATTTATAACCATTATATACTTAGCACAAATTAGATAAAAAATGGACAGAACCCACCCCCGCACCAAACCCCAATCTGCTTATAATGTTCTTTTACCCAGAGAACTGCCAAATCTCTTTGATAAAGTAGTAAATGCTACAAGGGAAGAATATTCACCTGTCCACCATATTGGCTGCCTCCTGAGTAAGTTGAACCCTAAAAATAAACAAAAAAAAAAGGAAACTGAAACCTTTTTACACCTATTTCATAAACTCATAGAATCATTTAATGAGGCTTTAAAAATTCTGGTTAGCTTCACAAAGTGCTGATTTATTTCAGAGAGACATGATATCTAGTCCTGCAAATTTCAAGAGTCAATTGAGTCAACCAGGTATTTCATATTGTATTTTTTCTTAGTCTTAGATAATGATCTTCATCTGAATTTGTTTTGTTTAATTACAGTAGCATCAGAACACTACAGAGAAAGATTTACTGAAAAGATTTTAGATTAAATTAAAGCAAAGATAGAGTCAGTCAGGTGGACACTAAATAAACTACAAAAATGGGGACTATTAATGCTTACTTGTCCACCATACTGGCTCCCTCCATAAGAAGATGACTCCTGGAAAAGAATTGATAATTAGTTATTTCTGAATATCTAATTCTTGGAAAGAAATGGCAAAGATGCCTATATTTTGTTCTTTGAGTGTTTGTGTGTAATTATCCCAAAATAAACTCTGTTTTTTTGTCTTCCTTGAATCCACAATATTACTACAGATTATAGACTACTGTCAATTTTCTTGAGATAATAAATTGAGGTCCTTAATATGAGTAAAATATTTATTAAAAAACATAATATAAAATATTAAAAGTAAGAACTTACATGTCCTCCATACTGGCTAGCTCCAGAGGAATATGAATCCTGTAAAGAATACCAGAGTAGTCAATTACCTGCAGTAGGATATCCTTAAGCAAAAAACAGGACTCTGCCAGGACAACAGGAGCAAGAGAGCAAGGTAAGAGGGAAGACAGGTGAGCAGGACCTTCAGAATGCTTTAATAACTAGGATTTAAGTTGAGCAAGTAAATTTGGGAAACTACCTTAGATCCTTAGGGTGGGAGGCAAAGACATAGTGCATTGCTTGTGTGACATGTTGAGAAGGTTAAAGTGACATTCTTTTCCTGTTCTTTCCTTGCTTACTTCTGGAGAATGACTTCTTTTTACTTGGAAAGCTGAATACTGGGCCAGAGCTAGCAGTAAAATATTGGCTACCTAACAGGACTCTGAAAACCAAACTAAGAAAATTTACTGAAACCTCATACAACAAAAGGTCTCTTTAAAGAGGGGAGATTGGATTTTTTTTTTCTTCGTAATGGAATTAGGTCAAATAGGAATACAGAATGATGCAGTTTGATTCATTCTTTCCCCACATGTGACTTCGGGGTTTTTATTTATTTTATTTATTTATTTTTTAAGCTTCAATTTGCAAGTTTCACAAAGCCAGGGCACTATTTGCTAAAAAAATACATTGGTATAATTTTTAGGACATATCTAACTCATTGATGAATTTCACTTGCTGGGCTTTTGTTCTTTCTACCCAGTTCCTATATAAAAATTTAATTTCACTGAATGAATTAACAATCATTTTCAGAAGTGGCACACTGCTTCTCTTTTTGGAATGAATGCTTACCTGGCTGTTGTACCGGCTGCCTCCAGAAGATGAGTCCTGGGGAAAAATGCAAACACAAAACCACCAATTATTTTGCTCTAGAAGAAGTCTTTTGTAGCAAAACTTCTTGAAAGATAGTAGTACATAAGTACTAATACTAAACTTTCTTGCAGTAAATTATCTAAGAGCAATAAAATCACATAAATCTATGTCCTTGGGGGATATTTGTATATAATTCCAAGGAAGCCAATGGAATTGACTCCCAAAGTAAATATTTGCACTGTTATCTACCTGTTTTTGTAACAGCATTTTTCATTGTAAGACTTCTCTTTGAATGAAAACTATTTCAAATGGAAAGGGAAACTGGGAGTGCTGCATGAATGTTCTGTGTGCATTTTTTAGTTACAATTAAAAAGAATGTCCTGGGTGTATTTTTAATTGTAACCAAAGTAGGTTATTTTCACAAGTGTATGACTTCTATTAGGCACTGACTCTTTTTATCCTCTCTAGCCATTATTTTGATAAAGCAAACAGAGGACACACTTAAAAGCTGATGAACATTTCTTACATTTGCAGAGGAATCACTTCTGACTAAAGTAGGGGATCCACCCTATAAAGGAAAAAAAAAAATTAGCCTTTGTCTTTGGTCATAAACTATACATGAAACAACACCTTAGAATGTGTATTCCATGGCATTTCAAAGGAAGAATATCACAGCCTGAAATTAGTTACACTTGTACTTCACTTACTTTTATCAATTTGCCAATAGAGAAAATAGTCCTTTTTTGACCCAGAAGACCATAAATCATGAAGTATCATAATCTATCTACCTGTAATTCATTGCCTAGGAAATAAGAGTATTTCCAAGGTGCAGGAATGTCCTTTACATGCTACATGTTGATTGTCCACATATGATTTGCTTTGAAAACAGGGGTTACCCTATTTCATAGTCTTTAAATAATTTCATATGGACTTAAAAGCACAAGTGAGAAGTCACTCCATTTTTTGTTTTGTTTATGTATTAAATTTTGTAAACATTGATTTTTGATACAAATTTTTATGATTGGCAATTTTATAGACTGGATATTATTTTAGGTTTCTTTCATGATAGGTCTTTTTTCAATAATTCTGCTACTTAATGCAATCTTTTTGGGTTTTTTGAGAAGAGAGACACATCTCTCTAA
Source organism: Haemorhous mexicanus (assembly GCF_027477595.1). Lineage (NCBI taxonomy): Eukaryota > Metazoa > Chordata > Aves > Passeriformes > Fringillidae > Haemorhous > Haemorhous mexicanus. The sequence goes on along the minus strand of NC_082349.1, from coordinate 19,107,381 downwards.
ATACTGCATGGCAACTGACATTACTACTCAGAAATGCTGGCTATGGAGCTTGCTGGCTTTTATCAGAAATAATGTGGTCAGGAAGCAGTGCTAGGGAAGTCATTGTCCCCCTACACTGATTGGGCACTGATGAAGTTGCCATCTTGAATCCTTGTTCATTTTTGGGCCCCTCAGTAAAAGAAGAACCTTGAGGTGTGGGATTGTGTCCAAAAATGGCAAAGGAGCTGGGGAAGGGTCTGGAGCACAAGCTTTGTGAGGAGCAGCTGAAGGTGCTGGGGTTGTTTAGCCTGGACAAAAGGAGGCTCAGGTGGGTCCTTATTGCCCTCTATTACTTCCTGAAAGGAGGTTGTAGCCAGGTGGGGGTTGGTCCCTTCATTCAAGTTACAAGAAATAGAACAAGAGGAAATGGCCTCAAGCTGCTCCAGGGGAAGGCTCACATTGGATTTTAGGAAATAATTTCTTCACTGAAAGGATTATCAAGCACTGGAGAGGTTGCTGGGGAAGGGGCTGAATCACCACCCCCAGAAGTATTGAAAAGACATGTACATGGGGCACCTAGAGACATGGCTAAGTGGTTACCTTGGCAGTGCTGGGTTAATGGTTGGACCTGAGGCATTCTCCAACCTAAATGATTCAATGATTCTGTAACACTGAATCTTAGCATAATAAGGAACACCTCCCACCATATCAGAACCATCTAAGTCACCAAAGGAACAATGAATGTAAAATTAAGAGTACACTCAAATAGAATCTCACATAATTTTCCAGTTAAACAGTTTAGTAAAAGAAAATGTATAATGAACAAGTAGCACTCACAGAATTTGCCTCAGAACAATCACATCCACCCTGTAAAGAAAGCAGAAAATGCTTAAGATGTCAAGAGCACAGGACTGAAATGGGTCCTATTTAAAACTCAAATTACTTCTACCATCCCAGGCATGCAAACCATAAAGCTGCATTTTAACTGCCCAGCTTCTAGCACTGAGTCTGTTTCATCCTATGCAACTGTTCCTGCACTTATTGCTCAGATGGGACAATAAAATGCTCACTTTTTTATCTTCAAATTTTCTTACCTACAATTTTTACCTTAAAAATAATACTCAGCAAAAGGATGAATACAAAATTCTGAGTAATACCACGAAAGCAATTTTTTTTTCTCTAAAATGCCAGAGCACCTGGAGTACATGCAGTACTGTTTCATGTTACAAATGATACAGAAGACAGGTGATTTTTACTCTGATAAAATTAGCTGAGAGTTGGCCAGGAGTTCACCATTCAGTCTCACTTTACACTTTCAGTATGCATGAACTTTGTTGAGTACCAAAGCAGGTACAAAAGCTGAGATACACGTGCCAAACAGTTACTCCTGGCTACTCTGGCTTGCAGGATGTCCAATTGACCAATGGCAAAAGAAAACTATGTGTTGCTGAGGCTTTGGGCTAAAAGGACAGTGGTGAAGGAAAACAGTTCTTGTAAAGGAAAGATGAGAGAAATAAATTAGCATGCCTGACACTAGCCCAGCTGAAGACTGTGGAGAAAGTTCATACCTGTCCACCAGACTGGCTGCCTCCTGAGGAAGGTGAACCCTGTAAATGTTACATTCTTGTTTTAAGATTTTTCTCTGACACGTGCATTTAAACAAACAAATATTGTCTTTCAAATATCGTCTTTCACTCTTTTAACTGTGAAAAGATCGATTTGGTCGAGAACACAATTTTATCTATAGAAAGACCATCAAGGATAAAATAAACCACAGAGCAGTCTGGAAACTTAGGAGTTGCCAGTCTGGTAATATTTTCTTGAAATATGTAGACTGGGGAAAAAAGCCTTCGCAATAACAATGAAGAAGAAAAATTTCCCACCTGCCCACCATACTGGCTGCTTCCAGATGAGGATGAGTCCTGAAAAAAAATAAAATCACTCACTTTATATTTAAAAGATATAAATTAATGCCAAATATTTATTACTTTTATTTTTCCTGTTGTTAAAACATCAGTTAATACATGAATTGTATTTTGATTATTCTGCTTGCATTTGGAATTTTACATAGAGCTATGTAAGGAAGAATGAACCAGTCTTTTTCATTCACAGATTTAAAATTGCTGTAATACAATAAGAGGCCTGAAACTTTTGTATGAGTGATATTCAGGTCAAAAATACAAAGATTTAGTGTTTACCTGTCCACTGGAGTAGCTACCACTTTGAGAAGATGACCCCTGCAAAAAGAAGACCCAATTTATTTTTGTTTGAAATGGCTTCTGGAGAACAAGACTATTGTACACACACAATTTTTGATTTTTTTATTCAAATAGTTTGCAATTTGATCTCACAAGACATGATGCCAGATGTCATGAGAAATTCTAGGAAATTAATGGTTTGGTGTCATTTACTCATTGGGATAATTTTTAAATAGTACAGCCATTTTGAAAGAGAACTGCAAATAATAAATAAAATAGATGCTTACATGTCCACCTGACTGGCTGCCTCCTGGGGAATAAAAATCCTGGAAAAATGTATTTAAAATGAAATTACATGGAAAAATGAAACCCCAAAAACTGGAAAGATCAGAGTGGAAGAAAAACACTCCTCCTTGCTTCTCCACACGCCTTAATTTTCTGTCATGGATTGTTCAAGAAAAACAAAAATAATCTACTGTCTTTGTATAGAAAACAGCACATGCCCTTCATGACTATTGATAATTGCTCTTTTGGTGGAAGATATTCTCTAGGATACAACAGTTGAAAGAGTTAAATCTCCAACAAAATAATTTCTCAGTCAGTGTCATTAGAATAAATACAATATGTGCCATGTACAAATGATAGGAAAATGGAAGCCTTCATAAGTAAGTCATACAGCACAACAAGCAAAGGGTTGCATTTAGAATAAGTGCTGGGAAAATCATGGTATTGAAGCTTTTTGCAGTCAATCAATTATTTAAAAAGTGCAAGGACCTGAACAATTAAATTGTGCTACCACATTTGTAACTCGAGTTTAAGATTCAAGAGCACACCTCAGCATCAGCTGGGATTTCTAGCAGTACTTAAACTCTTTAACCATATCCTCATTCCTGCTGTGCTTGAGGGCTTTCTGTCCCACACTGGAGATGCCTCAGGCTTTCCACAGGAGATGTAATTTAGGTGCTGCAGTTGCCAAGCCCTGGGCTGGCACCTGGCACTACATAAAGGAGGGATTGCTTACCCGTTCACTCTGGCGGCTACCAGACGGTGAGGAGGAATCCTAAAAAAGATCAGAATCTAGTTATTGCCATGGCAAATATTACTATATTACTATTTCTTTCTAAGCAAGGGTGGGAAGCAAAGGGAGGTACTGCTTGTGGGAAGGTTGAAGATGTAGGCTGTAGGATAAGCAGTCTGCAAATTCTTTGCTAATTTTTGGAGAATGGCATTTCTTTCTTTTGAAAGCTGAATCCTGATATAGTGAAGTAAAGGAATGAGGTCACATCTCAATCTATTTTATGTCCTCCAAAATGTTTCAGGGAAAAACATCAGCATTTGCAAAGATGTCTTGTTTTTCAAAGACCAAGATGTGGTACACATCTCTTGTTACACTTTTGTTTCTTTCAGAGGGCTTCTTGGACCCTCTGTAGTATCATATTTTAGCTTTCTTGAATATCCATAAGAAGATTTGGTTCAGAAACTGCATTGAAGCTATTGACACAGTACACTTGTGGCTAAAGTGCCACAGCCAAATCTGTGATTATTTGCACAGAGCAATTTCCTACTAACCAGGACCCTGGAAAAGACTTAAAAATGGTAAAGTTTTAGAAATGGCTTCAGCAGAGTTAATAGAATATATACTTTAGTCAGGAGAAAAGGCATCTTTTTAAGAAAAGCAGGCAGTTTTCACCACGCTACATGAAAAAGACCATTCCTATGCAGTATGTAATTGAAGGAACTTGAATCATATGTCTGGCATTGGAAAAACAAACAAAATGTGGTGCAAATTTGGGATGGAAAGAGGGAAGTAGTCATAAAAATACTGAGTTTTGATGGAAATTGTGAAATAAAAAAGGCTTTCTTTGTAATTGCTACTTCTAACAACAAATTCAAAAAATGTTTGATTGTTAGAAGTTGGAACTGTGGTAACTGTAATTTTAATTTGTGAAGCCCTTATCATGTATAGCACAATCATGTGAAATCAGACAAGGTAAAGGTCCATGTAAGCACCTAGATACTTAAAAATGTAGTGAATGAAGATAATGATATTTTTGAGAAGAAATGCTTACATTATCTTCAGTTTCACTGGCTCCCATGGCAGGTGAATCCTGTAAAATAATGGAAAAACATTTATTTTCATGTAAAAATGTCTCTTACATGTTCTTAATTGTGGGGAATGTAAAATGGAAGAATAAAACTAGCTAAGTGCTTAGAAGCTCAAATTTTACCAAAACTAGGGAATGTGCAAGAAAAGATAAAATATTTAACTTTACCTGTTGCTTAAGCAGAAGAGGCTGGAGAAAAAGCCCTCCTTGCAAACATGCATTTTTATAAGGAAAAACTTTTCCATGAAGTTAAATTGCAAAGTTATAATTCTTAATATTAAAAAATTCCATTATTTATACTTTTGACAGCTTCTGCATAAGTAAGGTATGCAAAGTAAATGCATGAAGCATTTTCCTTTTGAATGAGCTAATGTATGAACAATAAAATTGTTAAAGCACTGAATAGTCACCGGGCTAGTCACAGTTAAAAACAGCATACATAGTGTAGTATGTTCTCTACATTAGGGAAACATTTTGAGTTGTTACAAAGGTAAAGAGAAACAAAAGTTAAAATGGCTTTTTCATGGTCATGGTCACTTAAAAAAAATCTGAAGCATAGAACCCAGTACAAATAAGAACCAACACAGCAAGCTTAAGTTTTTGATGTAGGAAACAAATAACATTTACCTGGCCATAAGTCTCAGAACCACTATATACAGAGGATCCACCCTGTTCAGAAAACATAAATAATTTTGATATTGCAAACAGGCCCTTTTGTTTTTTGTTTTTTTTTTTTCCTGCTTACTGTAGGGATCTTCTTCTGGCAGATTGAAAAAAATGTGATTATTTACGTGGTTATCAGAACTGTTAAGCAGCTCAGGGTTATGTGCCAGTAAAATACTAATGTTACATACTTTTTAACTCAAATTCTAATTCCACTTTTAAAGAGGCCTTCATCTTGCAGGTAACTCAAAGACAGCATTGTTGAGAAGAATAACCCTTAAAGGTTGGAAGCACCTCACCTTTTACTGCCCTGTAAACTTTCAGGCTACTTAGGTAAAAGTATATACAAATTTACTCATTCCTCAAATAAAAGATCACTTTCATTTGTATAATGAGAGCTGAAATACAGATACAGCTGTATATTTACTTCACCCAGGGTACTGGCCCTTAGCAACATTTACACAAAGTAGAAAAAAAAGAGTACTTACCTGACCATAGGATTCACTGCCGCCATCATAAGCAGAAGACCCTCCCTGCAAAGAAAATTTTAAAAAGCTGATTAATTTGATTCTCCCAAGAAAGTGTTTTTCATCTTTCCATGACAGAACAGGAGGAAAATAAAAGCCTGTTATCTCTGAAAAGAAGGAAGACACCTACCTGTCCGTAAGATCCACCAGAATAGTAGGAAGGCCCTCCCTGCAGAGAAAACATAGAAATTCACTGCTTTGTAGTTGAATGTTCTCTCAAAGAATACTTTTAGGCTGCTCCTGTGCAGGCACAGTGACCAGAATATTTACCTGGCTACCAGAGTAAGAACCTGGGCCGCCCTGAAAGAAAAACACAGAGCAGCTATTTTCTTGCAGATGACAGTTTAAATACCTGCACATCTGGTTCTCAATATACCCTTTCTCTCAGTTTTCAGCTAAATTTTATGTGCCTAAGTAAAACTCAAGACCATTGTTTTTAAAGTGGAAGAAATCTTCTGGTAGCAAAACTTGCTGAAAGTTGAATTCTGCAAAGAAACTGCAGAGACCATTCTGTACTGTTCTGTCAAGCTTCACACCATCAGGTTTCATCAGGGTTGATTTAATTTTTCAGCTCTAAGGGATAACAGTCCTGTCTGAAATTTAATATGTCATAGCACCCACAATACTGGGAGTGAAGGAACCAGGAGGATGGGAGTCTGTATTATCCTGATGAGGAAGAAAGAACTACTACCTGTCCATAGGATCCTCCAGGATAGTAGTAAGGCCCTCCCTGTGCAGAAGACAGAATGGGTTACTGGTTTGTAACTGGCTACTCTTTCAGGGAAGGTTTCAGATGGAATTTCTGAATAGGGCTTTTTATCTGAATGTTTACCTGGTTACCAGAATATGTGCTGTATGAAGAATCTGGGGCTCCCTGAAAGGAAAACACAGACTAGCTATTTGCTTGCAAACAGGATGGTGTAAATACCAATGTATCTAAATCTCAACCCAGGGCAATATTCTTAAACAAGAAGGGGCTTCTTATCACTAATGTTTTAGCTGGATGAAAGATCATTCCATGGAAGTTGGAAGCACAATTTAGTCTTTTTCTCTGGTTGATTTCATGTTGTAAGGTACAGACAGCTGATACAATTATTATAGTTATGATAGACTCAACTGCTATATTTCACAGCAGCCACTACGTGGGAAATATAGGAATGAAGATAAAAGCCTGTTATCTCTGCAAAGAAGGAAGACACCTACCTGTCCATAAGATCCACCAGAATAGTAGGAAGGCCCTCCCTGCAGAGAAAACATAGAAATTCAATGCTTTGTAGTTGAATGTTCTCTCAAAGAGTACTTTTAGGCTGCTCCTGTGCAGGCACAGTGACCAGAATATTTACCTGGCTACCAGAGTAAGAACCTGGGCCGCCCTGAAAGAAAAACACAGAGCAGCTATTTTCTTGCAGATGACAGTTTAAATACCTGCACATCTGGTTCTCAATATACCCTTTCTCTCAGTTTTCAGCTAATTGTTATGTGCCTAAGTTAAAATCAAGACCATTGTTTTTAAAGTGGAAGAAATCTTCGGGCAGCAATTTTCTTGGCCTGCTGAAAAGTGAGTTCTGCAAAGAAACTGCAGAGATCATTCTGTACTGTTCTCTGTCAAGCTTCACACCATCAGGTTTCATCAGGGTTGATTTAATTTTTCAGCTCTAAGGGATAACAGTCCTGTCTGAAATTTAATATGTCATAGCACCCACAATACTGGGAGTGATGGGAGTCTGTATTATCCTGATGAGGGAGGAAGAACTACTACCTGTCCATAGGATCCTCCAGGATAGTAGTAAGGCCCCCCCTGTGCAGAAGACAGAATGGGTTACTGGTTTGTAACTGGCTACTCTTTCAGGGAAGGTTTCAGATGGAATATCTGAATAGGGCTTTTTATCTGAATGTTTACCTGGTTACCAGAATATGTGCTGTATGAAGAACCTGGGGCTCCCTGAAATGAGAACACAGACTAGCTATTTGCTTGCAAATGGACATTTACATAAATGAGTCTACTGTGAATTTCAATTCTTTTAAATAAAACTTTACAGCAACCACTAAAAGAGAATTCTAGTTTGTACTTTTTTTATAGATAAGGAAACCTGTAGCAGGTTCTGTCATTTCCTGTTCAGGTTAAAAGATTTTAAAGTGGTACTAACATTTAGTTTACTTTTCTAATCTCAGAATCCTATGTCATACCTTGCAGACTCCAGGTTTTTATAGATGATCATGACCTTGATGGCCTTTTTAAAAACTTCCAGAATACTGGACTTTCAAAGTGTAAAGAGTGTTTAGGAGCATGTTTTTCAGCTCATCACTTAAAAAAGACTATTTACGAGTTCCTGACATTCACTCTAACTGCCATTTCCCCCTTATTTAAAAAACAGGGGAAGCATTATTCTATGGTTGACTGCTTCCTCTGAGACTATTTGTAGACTAAGATCTTGTCTTTAAATGAAACTTGGAGAAAAAGCAGAATAATTGCAGTGTGAGGAATTCGGGGATCCACATACATAAACCCAAGAACAGTTACAGAAAATTAGTGGTCAAAGGGTAATTATGCAGTTAAGTGGAACTCATTCTTTCATTTAATTGTATATAGTTCCAACCATACTAAGGAAATCATCATTAATGTTTAGTGTTAACCAAATGTCCATATTTACAAGGAGATAAATTCAAAATACTCCATTATGTAGAAGGAAGTATCAACTCAGAAATATAATTACCGGTCTATGACCACTGCTTCCATCAGGACAAATGCAACCACCCTACAAATTAAAAAAAAAAAGGAAACAATTATTTCTTTGTTGAAATTTAAAATAAAATCTTATTTCAGATGCAAAACTGTTTAGGACAATAAAGTCTGAGGTACTACAGAGAAGGTATGACCTTTGCTGTACCTAGAACAAATGAGGGGACAGCATAGATGTGTGCTGTTAACATTTGCTTTGGAAGTCAGACTGATAGTGCATCTCTCAGTGGGATGTCCCAATGACAGATGCTTCAGCAAGAGAGAAGTATAGGGTAGTCAGGAGAATCCCATTGAGCTATCACCAGTAAAACACATGTTATATTGAAACAGTGCTAAAAAGTGATTTCAGAGACCCATTTCTGATGAATTTGATATGAATAGGGCCACTTCATTGACAAATTAATGGATAACATCACCAATCTTCCGTGTAAAACTACTTAAACTCTGATTTCTGAATTTAATTAATTTAATTAATAGGAAGCTATCGGAACAAGACTAGTTAAAAATAAGGAAAATCCTGACCTGGTTACTTGATCCACTGGTTGCAATAAATGATCCACCCTGTGAAGAAAACAATTATATTTTATTAAAGCATTTTATTAGAATTTAAAGTACAAAATTGTGTAGTGTGAAACACTACTACAAACTCTATTACTTCCCTGCACCAATTAACATAACCTGTTGATTTTTTGCGAAAATATAAATTAGGAAGAAACCTAATTAAGTGACTTGATACAATTCACAGGGAATGGGCATTAGGGAAACTAATTAAGAAAACTCTTACCTTCCAGAGCTCAGAGATTTGTCTGCAACCTTGGCTTAAACTCCAAACTCTCTGAGACAGAGAACTATTCTACTGGTAAATGTACATAATGCTGGGTGTAGCAAGATTTCAGACCCCTGGGATGGGTACCAATCCAAGATATTAAGAAAAACAGAACAAAGTGCCACTCTGGATCAGTTAAATTTCACATAATTCTCTAATACAAACACTGCTGCAGCATATATTCTCTATATCCCACAGAATATGAAAGTTGGACCTACTTTTGTAACAGAAGTACAGAATCCCTAAAATGTACCTTCTTACCAAATGCAAAAAAAATTATAGATATGGCCATTACAATGAAGAATGCAAGAATGTTTCTAAAATAAGAATATGAAAATATATAGTTTGTGTTTTTCAAATTAATTTTACAAAATGTTATATAAAGAAAGACCTGCAATTCTTATCAGCTTAGTGGGGTGAAGGAACAGAAGAAACTGTTTTTTCTGAGCCTAATATCACTATTTACAACTGTGCAAAATTATAACATTATTGGGAAAATGCTGTCAAATCAAAATAGCATCCTTCAGTGCAAGAAAATTATTGGAACCTAACTTTCAAAATTATATCTAATTTATCAGAAATCCCCTTGATATCATGCAGTTGACACTACATTATTACCTGCATGTCAGAGTAGCTGCTATTTGAAGAAGAAGAGGCATTCTGTGAAAAAAAAAAAAAAAGACTCATATCTGTAAGGGTAATAAAATAAAATACATAGTTCTATTTGGGAAGAAATACCTAACCTTAATGAGAATTAGCTGGTCTTTGTGGACATTAGATCCTTCTTTTTTTGTAAGTAATACACAAGGAGCTATAAGCTTTCTACTACCAGCAGTTGTTCAGAAAAGGGACAGGAATGGTTTACCTGTGCATCATAGGCCCTTCTGCTTAAAACATGTGTTGTGTCCTGTAAAAAAATAATAACATTTACAATGAGGAGATAGAAATTCTCTGATCAGTGATAGGTCTTTTTTTCTTTCCATATTATTTGTTCATAAGAGCACCAGACCCATTATTGTGTACATTGAGTATGAATACATTCTAATAAAATAAAAGGCTATTTGCACATAATTTATAAGGCTACTACTGAGTCTGACTTACAACTATACAGTACAGATATCTGTATCTCCTATTATGAGCATTATAAAATAGGAAATGCTATTATTCCTTACTTATTATTCTATTTTTCTTCAACTAAAATGTTAGCTGTCCTTTGTTTGTATGATACTTATTTAATTTTAACTTTAGCTAGGACCAGCTCTGTATGTGCTTAATGAAGAACAGGAATTTGAGCTACCCTATACTTCAAAGCATGATTTTCATGTCTTTTTTTTTTTTTCATATATATACTTTTTTTTAAAGAGATTCATCCAAAGAACAAATACCCAAGTAATTTTATTTTATTTTTCCCTTATGTAGGAGGATATTAACTTCTATAAACATGATTAGGAAAAAGTTAGATATAATTAAGACAGATTAGGTATAGTTAAGACTAAAATCCTACAAGCAGGCAAAAAGTAAAAGAAAAAATGTGCTACTTACTCGGGCAACTTTCTTCTTTGCACAACCAGAACGCTGCAAAGGAGCCACAAGCTTGTTAGTAGTTTATAGTTGTAGTTGCCTACACAAAATACTTTAACAAAAATCTACTACTTGTCAGGGTGATGTTTGGAAAAGGAAGATGTCCAGAGATTTTGTTTTATTAGCAGTTAAATTCTTAAAAAACATGTTCTTTGTCTGTTTTCAGTTTATCTCTTTCTTTCAGCAGAAGTTCCTGCTTAGGGGACTCTCCCTCATCTGAACCACTGTAGTTTAGTACACAATCTGTATAAGGATCCTTTCTTTCTCTCTCTCCTTTTTTTTTTTTTTTTTTTTTTTTTTTTTTTTTTTTTTTTTTGCATTCCCCATCCTTCTTTGTGAGAGACTTTAGATGCCAGCTCTTTTCCAAAGCAGTCCAGCCATACAGACTGGATAGAGATAACCAAGGGAATACTAACATGTTCTATGAACAAAGGAGGAAGTGAGGAGGCTCCTAAACAGGGCTTGCTGATGAGGGATTTTTTTTTCCAGAACATTTTGAATTAAACCTAATGCAATGAATTCAAGAGGAAAAATAGGGAAAACAATGAAGCAGAATAGTGAATGGAGAGGAAAAATAGGGAAAACAATGAAGCAGAATAGTGAATGGCTGAGAACTGAAGAGGCAAGTAGCTGATGACAGAAAGTTACTCTAGATGGCAGTAAAACAAAAGGAGGCTGCGACAGATGGAAAAAGCTTTTCTATGAACAGAAACAAGTAGAGAAAATGTAATTTATTTACACATAAATTATTTACACAACAGTGTATTTGCTTGGTCACAATCTATTCATGGTAATCACTGTTTCTGCTTGTAGGACAGATGGAAAGTCTTGACATAGACGGTAATATTGGGTAATACCAGGCATAAGTGTTACTTTACAACAGCAGCAGCATGTAAGTGACATTAAATCTGAATGAGTGAGAAAAGCTTGACATGCCTCATGTACACAGGTGAATAATTCCCAAATTATCCAAAGTGGACATATTATGAAGAACATGTATTAGTATATATTCTTAGAAGTATTGTGCCATTTGAAGTAAATGTGCAGCAGCCTTGAGTACAGAGAAATAATTAACTTTTTGAAGGGTAGTACAAAGCAATCATATACCAGAGGTCTACAGGTCTAATATAGAAGTGTTTGATTACTCACATTGTCATTAATCATTAAGATTTGAACACTATAGAACAAACAAAGTACTTACCTGACTATTGGCACTGTAGGTAGTGTCATTCTGGAAAAGAATACATTATTTCTTTTTTTTAAAGAATTATTTAAATAAAGCAAGCTTAAATAAAACTAATTGTTTCAGGTATTGCATACAGACATAACAAAAATCACTTATTGCTCCCATTCTCTACAGCTTTGTCTAAACTAGTTTGAAATTCTGCCATTGCAGTCTGAAAAACATTGTAATAACAACTTTAGATTAGTACAAGTGCAACATGAAAAGCAGTGGAATATCTGTCCCTTCTTCTTGCATTCATTGTATGTACTTAAAGATTTTCTTCCAGGTTTTTTTAATTAATGTAAAATGTACCCTTAGATTTTGAGGAAAATATTTGTTACAGCAAAGCCATTGAAGTATTTTTATTAATATTTCATTTCATCCAGTTAAATGCATTTAAAAGCATTAACTGTATCTGCAAACATATATAAGACAATTTTCAGCAAGAGAGGAGGCAGTTGCTGAAACAGCTGTTAGTGTGGAAACTCAGCATTCTTTCTGGATCATTCTCCTCCAAAGACTGCATCTAGCAGTGCAATATTTTCTCATCTCTATGAAAAATGTTCTGATGAAAATAAATTAGAGAAAGCATACTCACATCATCACAGGCGTTGGGATTACTATCATATGAGGAATCTTGTGACTCCTAGAGGGACATCAGATACCAGTTATTTCCTCACAAAAATGAATTGCTAAGAATAAACTTTCATGTTTACTCTACAAGACAGAAGAGATGCTCATGCAAAGAAGAAGCTGAGTTAAATTAAATTAGGATCTTTATAAGAAAAAAGGAGCCAAATCCATAGCTGCAGTAGTGGCTGACAGGGAATGTTCCAACCCTCAGTAAAGGAAAAAACCCCAACAAAACAAATCCAAATCACAGAGAGCACAGAAACAATTATGTTTTATTAGATCTTTTAGTTGATGTAGGGACTATAATATTATGTAACTAGGAGAAAGAAATACTTACTTGATTATCATAATAGGTGTCTGAGGATGATCCACCCTTTAAAACAAACAAAAAACTCAATCAAAATTGGGGAAAGCTGCAATATAGAAAACCTCATTTTGAGCAGAGCCTAAAGTTTATATGAAGTGATGTATAGGTAGTGAAATAGAGTATTACTTACTTGGCCACCACCGTAGTTTTGTGAGTAGGATCCATCCTATAAAACAAACAAATACAAACTCTACTTCAGAAGAAATTGTGATTTGGTTCTGAGGCTTTAAAGCTGGAATAAACGATTGCCTAGAATTCCTTTGAACAAATACAATTTTCAAGACATTTGGATAAATTTTTATATATTATAAAAATTTTTACGAGGAGAAAATCAAGGTCTGCCTACCTGGTTGTCACCATAATTTTGGGAGGATGATGATCCACTCTGCAAAAAAAAAAAAAAAAAACCAACAAAATAATTAGAATTTACATCACCATACTGCTGATCAGATATTAATCAGTTGTCATTGAATTTAAAACCATCATAAAACCTTGGTGGGAGGCAACACTTACTTGGCTACCACCATAGTTTTGTGAGGAGTATGAATCATCCTGTGAAAACAAAACAGCAGCAGTCATAATGCTGGAGAGCTGAATTTTATCTGAGTGAATACAGCTGTCCTAGGTTGCTGAGTTCTATGGAAATTCTATGTCACTTGCACTTTTATGTAAGTGGAATATCAGGGCTGATAAAAAGTATGTTTGCAGAGAATGAGTTACAGACTGGACATGGAGAGACTCTGCAAGAGTCTATACCCCCATGTGTAAGAAAACTGTACAGTGGATTAGAATTGTTTTAAACATTTTTACCAATGTATAATAAAGATCTACCTACCTGACCACCCTGTGATCCACCCTGTAAATCAGATAAAAAGGCTTTAGACACTCAGTTTGGCCATGGAATATTTTTGATGAAAGCTATGATACTTGCTTAGGAAGAGTAAGAAGCAGAGGCAGATATGCAATATGGATATAATTTCTAATGTAATGAGAACAGATTGCCAGTAATGCAATGGTAAATACAAGATGAGACATACATCAAGGAACCTCAAACATTTAACTTTAAGTAATGTCTAGTGCACAGATGAGCTCCATTTTGAACACTTTCTAGATAATGTATCTTTTTTTTTCTCCTGTAGAAAACCTAATTTATACAAATGGAACGAATTTATATAAATTCTCCTAGTAGCATTATTATATAGGAAGCTGTGACCTGTGAGATACAGTGGCCTTGAGGAAATGGTTTTAAATAAAACACTCAGTATGCTTCAATGTGCCCTCTTTAGAAGAAGAATGTAACTCCTTCCAGTGAAATCAGAAGAGACATTTGTAGAAGTATTAGTGTCAAAAGTGCATAATAAGAACAGTGAAATACTGAATTATTTAAGTAAGTGGGATATTTGCCATTCACTAAAATGGGACTGAGGCTTCATTCAGAACAGTCAGAGAAAAATGAAATTAAAAGTATCATCTTTCAATATTCTAGAAGATTTTAGAAAAAAATTTAACCATTTTCTTTAGTCTTAAAAAGAAATAAGTCCTTTTAAGAAAAAGCTATTATAAAATATATACCTATTAAATATATAATTCTATAAAGTAATAATAATATATTACCTACAATGCATTGTATATCCTGTACCACATAATAATACATTATATCAACATCTATTTTTTTTGCATATTTATAAAAATAGTATATATTTATATTGCTAAAACACAGTATTTGTTGAAGCAATCTATCCAATTTTTCTATTTCTTGTGAAAACTCAGTAAGAATCAAAAGAATTATGAATAAAAAGGAAATCATCTGTTGCTGGTTTCTGCCTAATTTTTAACATCACAGAGATGACTTCTTTAAACATAGTGGACATCTTTTAGGCTAATGGTTTGTAGAGCTCCAACACTCGAACTTTCAACAAAAACACATGTAGATACACATCTATAGTTCACTGCACAACCTTTTTTTCAGGGACTTCAAGTGAAATCCTAAAATATTTTCTGGCTTTTGATAGTAAAAGAGAGGCTGGTGAGCTCCAGCCCTGATTTAAGTCATGTCAGTTAAGCAACTCTGAAGCAGACTTCTTTCCAGAATCTGGCCTTAGTGTCCTTTTTAATTAGGCATTTTAAAATATAATGCTAGGAAAAAAGGAGCAGAAAAGGCTCCAAAGTCCCTGTGATACTCCTGTGTATAGGAAGACAGTGAGTTCTAATCTCAAAATTTGTAAGATTACATGGATTTGTGCAATATGAATCTGAATTTGGGACTAATTGAGTTAGTGGCAAAACTAATTTCAGATGCATCTTAAAATAAGAGAAGAAAGCCCATTTACCTGGTGGCAGGGATTGCTATCATAGGAGACACCCTGTCAAAAACCAACCAGACAAAAAAATTAAATGCCATTTTTCTTGCAAAGTAATTAGTTTTCTTAAAATTTTTCTATGTGAGAATTAGTGTAACAAAATTCAACATATAACTTTACAGAGGGTGAGTTGAATTTTACTTAACCTTTTAAGTGTGTGGCTTTATCCTCTGCCACTCTCATACCCTTATACAAGCATCAGGACACTTTCAAAGAGATGATCAAAGGAATACTTGTGAGCCACATGGAAAGCAGTAGGTTGGTAATTGATGTCTCTCTCTATTATCCCTTGATTGGGGTGATTCCTTGATTGGTAAAGATGAACTGTTGGTGGGGTTTTTTTGGAAGCAACTGTTACTGCTGAGTGATCATCTATCTAAATGTGGCCATCAGTCTCTTGCTAGATTCACCACCATGGATTTTGGGCAATGTTTCTGCTCAGAGCCATTCATTTGCCTGTTTTGGGTATATTTTGTGATAACAGGATGAGGAACAGTTCACAGAAAGGGTTCTACCCTGGTTGTCACCCTCCCATTATTACCGTACAGGTCTTCTCTTGATAAGTCAACCTGTGACACAGCTTAGTGGAAATAACACATTCTGCAGTGTTTATCACTTTCATTGCTGGTAGCTGTGTCCTTGTTGTACTGCTCCTTATGATGCTTTCAGAGGCACTTCCACTCATGCCTAACTTACTTTAATCCTAATATTTCTGCTAAATAATGCTTAAAATGACTGTATCTATGATAATCTTTCATTCTGGTTGCTTTGCTCAATATATTTATTTAAATTAGATTTACTATTGGCCTCATGCATGATCCTTTCCCCTGGGATTTCATCACTAAATACATTGTTTTTACACCATTGCAGACCCAGAAAAGTTGAAATGGAGCCAGGATGAAAACTACTAATGTAATTATTGCTCCATTTAAGCCACTCTCTATTGCTGTTCTTTTCTATAGAAAATAAGTGGAGCAACACCCAAAAATTCCCAAGCAAAGACTCCATATAGTTAATGAGTAGACAGATTAATCACTTGTTTGTTTTCCATGTGTAACTCTGAATGGGAGCAGCCACTTCATATTGGTTACAATGCCCAAAAATATCAGCCCTTCTTGACCTCTGTGATAAATAAGTTCATGCAACAATGAAAACAATAGATTTCAAATGACAAAAATTATAAAAATTATTAAAACCATGTAAGTATTGCAAAGAAAGCTGGATCTAGTTTTCAAATAGTTTGGAGAAAAAGTCTTACTTGTCCACAACCACTGCTGCCAAAATAAGCTGCAGATCCACCCTGCTGGGGAAAAGAAAAAGAGCAGCTCATGATCCAAATACTCTCATTCTCGCTTCTCATTTCAAACATTTTCAAGGGCTTTAGCTGATAGGCTACTTGAAAGGTAGAAGATCAGCTATATCCAACTGTGAATTATTTGATAAAATACTGAGTATGTTAAATACTAAAGTGCATCAGAAAGGTGAGAGCTGAATGCACTCCTTTCTACAGGGAAAAATGCAACTCAGTCCACCTGTTGTTGCCAGAGCCATATGAAAAAGAGCTCATAGGATTTAATTCTAAAGAGATACTATATTATTTCAAGTTAGAAACCACTGGATTCTCAACACATATATGGGAATATCACATACGTGCTGTATAATGACTAATGACTGACTGATGCTTACCTGTCCATAGGAGCTGCCACCTTGAGGCCGAGAACCCTGTAAGAAAGGCATGGAGTCAGTTGTAAATTGAGCTGTGTAAGTGTAGTCCCAGCACAGCAGAAGCAGAATCACAGAATACCAGAGAGAAAAGCCCATTTCCATTAAAGGTTCCTCTCGACTATGTTACTTTTCCCCTCATGGTATTTCAGTGGCACAAACCAAATCAAGGACCACGCAGAAACACCAGGAAGGAAAAAACCACCCATGCCCCCAAGCCCATTTACAGGACAGGCTCCTACAGAAAAGCTCAACACATTTCAGCAACAAAGTCTCACCTGGCCATAGGACTGGCTGCCTTGGTAACCCTTTAAATAAAGAGAAGAAAATTAGCAGCTTGACAAGGAGGCTTCTTTCTAGAGCATGGTATCTATGGAAATAACAGCTGCATGTGGGATTCCCTAGAAGGTTCTTCCTGTGCCAGAGGACACAGAGCAGTGTGCTAACAGCTGTGCATCTGTGCAGCACATTGTCTTATTCCCAGCAGAAGCCGTGGCCCAAATTGAAGCACAGACTTGCCAAGGGGAACATCACTCTCAAAAGTCTCCCAGTCATGCCAGTCACAGAGAGACCAGTGAAGAATTTTCTACAGGACAGCTAGTTTGCTTACCTGGCCATAGGAACTGCTGCCACCTTGAGGCTGGTACCCCTGTGTGAAATTAACGATTGATTCACAGTTAGTCTACTTGTGAAGCAGTTGCCTCTCTAATGTCAATTTTTGGGGTAAGAAAACAATAAGAGCATGTACAGACTCTACAGCTCAACTAGACTAATTTTGATATTTCTTATTCTGGAGAAATAGGTGATCACACTGTGTTTATTTAATGACAATCATAGAGTAGATTTACGTCTGTCTCAGACAGTACTCCAATCTTACGAGAGTTTTTCAGGAAGGGGCACAACATTTTCTGATAATGTTTACTTTTCCTTCTTTTTTTCAGACATTGGGCTTGGATGGCTAATGCTGAATACTAGGTGCATATTGACTTCATATATTTGTATTTTCCATTGTCTCCTTTGTCTGAGAGAAAATTAGGATGAAAAATAATTTCTAAAAATTAAGACAATCTTAGAAAAAATGTAGATTCATAAAATGTAAACAAAACAATGCAATTCAAGGTATCAGGTCAAATGAATTAGCCAAGGATGACTGTATTTTTTAAAAAAGTCTCAGTAATACAAAATTACTGTGGTTATAATTTGCTATTGCAATCTGCCTTTAATATAATCTCAAAAAAGTGCAGTTGTTTCATGTACATGCAGACCTGTGCCACAGCTGCCTGGCAGGGTTATGAAGACAGGAACTACCAAAAAGTATTTGAAGTATGCCGTCTATTTTTGCTATCTGACATATAGATCCTGACAAAACTCATAGGTATCTTGGGACTGCTTTAATGTACGTAAAAACTGTGAAGGGAGGTAGACATTCATTAGTTGCAGGCTCCAAGATAAATTCTTAATTCATCTGAGAATCTGACCCAAGGTTCTTCAATTTCTCAATGTTACTTCTCTGCTGACAGCAAAGCAGGCAGCAAAGAACTGACAATAAATTTGTATTATACCATCAATTGGAATGAGGACAGCATCAAATAGAATATTTCTACCATAAATTTACAAAGTTCCACATCTGTGGAAAAGATAAGATAGCAGCAGAAATCTAGGATTCCTGTATATGTCTACAAAAAACACAACAGTCATGTTCGAAAAAAACCCCATTTTAAATGGATTCAGAGATACATTGGTTAAGAATTCAATGTTGAATTGAATTGAAGAAAGAATATTTTAAAATTTGTTAACTTTTCAGGGCAATGGCACTTCACTTTCTCAAATGTTCTATTCCAACTAACGTTTACCTGTCCATAGGAGCTGCCACCTTGAGGCTGAGAACCCTGTAAGAAAGTCATGGAGTCATAAAATGAGCTGTGTAAGTGTAGTCCCAGCACAGCAGAAGCAGAATCACAGAATACCAGAGAGAAAAGCCCATTTCCATTAAAGGTTCCTCTCGACTATGTTACTTTTCCCCTCATGGTATTTCAGTGGCACAAACCAAATCAAGGAGCACGCAGAAACACCAGGAAGGAAAAAACCACCCATGCCCCCAAGCCCATTTACAGGACAGGCTCCTACAGAAAAGCTCAACACATTTCAGCAACAAAGTCTCACCTGGCCATAGGACTGGCTGCCTTGGTAACCCTTTAAATAAAGAGAAGAAAATTAGCAGCTTGACAAGGAGGCTTCTTTCTAGAGCATGATATCTATGGAAATAACAGCTGCATGTGGGATTCCCTAGAAGGTTCTTCCTGTGCCAGAGGACACAGAGCAGTGTGCTAACAGCTGTGCATCTGTGCAGCACATTGTCTTATTCCCAGCAGAAGCCGTGGCCCAAATTGAAGCACAGACTTGCCAAGGGAAACATCACTCTCAAAAGTCTCCCAGTCATGCCAGTCACAGAGAGACCAGTGAAGAATTTTCTACAGGACAGCTAGTTTGCTTACCTGGCCATAGGAACTGCTGCTGCCTGAGAAACTTGGTCCACCCTAAGACAAGAACACCATTTGGTTATTTCCCTTTCAGTAAGGGTCCAGGCTGCATTAGCAACAGCAAGCAACTACATCCTAAAGCCATGCAGGGCAGAGTGCAGAACCAAGCATCTCCTGGCTCTCCTGAGGATGCTGAATTTGGTGATTTTACACACTGGGATTCCAGATCAATGAGTAGCACTTGCATAGATGTTGAGTGTAAATAGACACTTTCAGAGAAAATGTCCTTTAAAGTTGAAATTCTGAGGGTTTGGTGGGTGCCTTTATAGTGCCAATTCTGAAATGCTCTGTTCTGACTGATGCTTACCTGGCCATAGGAACTGCTGCCTTGAGGTCTGTAGCCCTGTAAAGAAGGTAAGAAATCATTTGTAAACAAAGCTATTTTGTCTTAATACAGCAGCAACAGAAAAGTCCATTTCCTCTTAAAGCTCCTCTGTATTATGTTCTTTTTTCGTTCATTGTATTTCAGTGGTACAAGCTAAACTCATGGACCACTCAAAAACATCAATAAGGTAAAAAAACAAGAGAGGGTCCTACAGAAAAGCTCAACACATTTCAGCAAAACAGCTCACCTGAGCATAAGACTGGCTGCCTTGGGAACCCTTTAAATAAAGAGAAAATAATTATCACTTGGAAAAGGAGCCTTTTTTAAAGACCATGATGTTTATAGAAACACAGCTGTGTGGGGATTTCTCAAAAAGCACAAAGAAGACAGAGCATTATGCTAACAACCCTGCAATAAATTGTCCTATTCTCATCAGAAGCCATGACTGGGAATCTTGTGCATATTGAATACCCGTGATCTTGAGTAGTGGCCTCCCTGTGGCCCTGATCCCTAAATCTCATACCTACACTTTTGAAACAGTTTTCTGGTTGCATGTAGTGCTACAGAGAATATTGATGGACTTTTGCATCCCTCCTACCCCCAGCCCCCAAGGGGAGGAAGACTTAAAAAGCCTTCATACTGGAGTTCATACTATGAATATTCTCAAGTTTTAGTTTGCAATAATTTATGATGCCATTGTGTAAGTATTTTCTAGGATTCCCTTGCTTTTTTTCTTTTTTTTCCCCACACAAGCAGCTTTATCTTCATGGCTCTAAGCAATGCTGGAAGACATTGCACATAGTTCCACGATTATGATTTTTCTACATTCTTGATATGGCTCAGCAACTACCCTTTATAACTTTTGGAATTTGAGGTCCAATATGCATGGGCTTGGAATCTATCAGTATGGGGTTGGTGGTAATGAGCCTAGAATCGCTTCCTCTCAGGGCCTTGACCCTTATGCTCTGAGTGGAATACACTCATTTCATGCCAGCCCATCACACATGGAAATGCATTTGTGAGCATCACAAACAAAATCATTTGAATACCAATATCAGGTGGCATTTTCATGAACAAAAGCCTGGAGAATAGAAATACCTGCACCTGTGAAATCCATTTTTAAATGCAGAAAGTGATTTATTCGTAAGTTGTGCTGGCCCTGTTTTAGGGAAGTCTACAGGAATATTTATAACACTTTTTAAGTTTACTTACCTGAAAATAAGTACTGCTGCTGGTTTGCTGTTTTTGTCCACTCTACACAGGAACAAAAAAAAAAGGGTTATTTATTTTTAAGAAGAATTGCTTATGCACTAAGCCATTTCAAGGATCAACTCTGTCCTTCTGTCTACTAGACAGTTTGAATGCTATGAAGAGTTCATTACACTTTTTCTTACTTTATGCCATCTCCACGTGCTACAAAATGTATATAAAAATCCTACACAAATAGAGTGTTTAAAGGACTTAAATATCTTGATATGATTTTCTTAATGAAAATTAATTGTATAATACATCTTTGTGTCATACTGTGGTATTTGAAGTGAATTAAATAATTCTGCCTTTTAAATGGGCAGATGGGTTTGCCTTAAACCCATATCTATTTGTATTACATTATGAATGATTTTTTTAATTAATAAGCACAACAAACTGTTGACAAAGGCTTTGCCAAAACAAAAATTTAAAAGTACACAGTTAAAATTTAACATAAGGAAAAGCCACTGCAAAAAATATTTTGATTCCCAGAAAATGTGTAGATTATGAGAGGAATAAAATATTTTTGATATTTACACATTGAAAACAGTTAACCTGTGTAATCAAAACACTGTATATTTTAGTCAGAAATAAAATAACAAGGAAATCTTATTCCTTTCTTTGCCAACATTCACCACAAGTCATGGAAGAAAATAATTCCATACATTTTGAAAGCAATGGTTTTGGAAAGACAAATTTCAGCTGGGGTAACCTGCTACTAATCTTTCAATGAAAGTGAGAATTTGTTGTTGTAGTCTGATGGACTGGCATCTAATAGACTGACTAGCCATTAATAGTGGGATGGATGTTAAAATGACAAAGAACACAGAAAAATATGTCTGAATGATGTTCATAATACTTTATAGTCATGCTCGTAATGAGATTAGACTGCAATCAATTTTCAAAGTGCCTGGTTATCAAGAAGCAACATTACAAATACAACAGTTCACCTAGGCATTAACAGCAGGATTTTAAAAATGTAATTCTGAACTGGGTGTTTCCATTAAAAAATTGACTGTTTAATTGAAAATGGAACTGTGCACGTAGCAATTTATATTTGATTTGATACTGAGTAACATTTAAGCTTTAGTTCTGGAATTCCATCCTCCTTCCTGAGCAGACTGAGACGGTCAAATTTTGCCAATTTTGAGAGCCCAATGGAACTTGCATACAGAGGTTTTAAAATTTCTTATGTGTGGAAAAAAGCTGCAATAATCTTTATTCAGCAATCAGCTAAGATATCCCCTTTGCTGTCGTCACAGAAATGCCCTACTCCACCACTGTAGTTTGTGGACATCTAAGTTATCCACACTTACTTGTTTCCTAAGAGAGGAATTATTACTTAGTTTACTAAGGCAATTCTTAATTTAAAACTCAAGTATAATGGAGAAAAAAATGTCTACCTGTACTATGATCCTTGTAGCAGAGCTTCCCAGACTCTGAAAAAAAAAATAAATCCAGAAACAAAGAAACATAATATAGCACATTTAATTGATTTGTTTATTGCAATGCTCTTAAACAGAAGATACTAAGTTGAACTATTTAGTTTGTGAGAATAAAGGGAAAGGTTGTATGTGTGTTGTACTGTGTACCAGTTTTTAACACCCAGCATTAAGCTAGTCCACTCTCAGTTCTGAAGCTTTGGGGAGGAAGGCTGACCCTACTAAGTCATTTTCTACTCTTACAACTTCTGTGGAGGGCAGCAGAGCACAAGCCATGTGCACCACCTTTTCGCACTAGCAGTCAGCTTGAGTTTTCCAAATGTGGGGAAGGAAGCTGGACACCATCAGCCCTCCAACTTGTTTCATTGTCACCTGCACTGCACATACATCAACACATACAGATCCACTTCCTCATCCAGGCATTTTTTTGCTGAATTCTGAGGCATGAGGGACAAACATAAAAGAGTAGCACACACCATCAACCTGGTTTGATCCCATAAGAACTATAAGGATCCTATAGGAATCAAAAGAAAAGGTATTCTTACCTGAGGGAAGGTGTGACGCTGCAAAGAAGCAGAAAAATCTTTCATTATTTTGCACAAGGGCTTGCCCAAACAGAATATTGCAGCAGAGAAAGAGAGTAAGGGCCCTTATATTTCAGATGCAATACATAGTGGAATGTGAAAGAACTGTATAAAAAGGATGGCATAGAATAAATGCATCTTAACCTTTATTCAAGTTTGAACAACATGTTCTGTTAGAGATTCAATATATATAAAATATTACATTATAAAAGCTCACTTCAAGCACCTGAAGGCTTAGTTTTAGCTCCAAGTAAGCAGAGTGGAAATGTAATAATTTGAAAATGAGAATGGAAGTAAACTCACAGAAGAAAATTGCAATAGAAACAGAAAATCAAAACTATGTGGGAACACGGAGACTGCATACTTGGAGAGACCTGGTGTCTGCAGCTAATTCATTGTCTGTGCAAGTATTAACAGCAATCACAGAACCATGAGGTTTGTATCTATCTATCTTGTAACACACCTTCCCTGAAGATAGCTATACACATAGGGTAAATCGTGCCTGCCAAAAAATTGTCTCCAGGAATATTTCTTAAAATTAAAAATATTGATATTTGAAAGCTTTTTGGGTCAAAGTTGTTTGTAGGAAAAATGTGTATTGTAGAGAAAAACAGCTTACCACAGGTGGAAAAGGGTTGCTGTTGGCAACGACCACTACCTATGGAGAAACCAGAGGAAGATATTTACTTACCATAAGGATTATTTATATATTGCTAAATATGTCAGAAAAATGAAGAATGCTAAAATTTGTAAATTTACAAACTCTGATAATAATGCCATGGAAGGTCCCTTTTATAAAATGGCATTTTTATTAAAAAAAATTAATGCACATCACCAAACAAAGAATTATATCTATTTCTACATAGTTTACACAAGAGAATAAGCAGATAAAAGATTTTCCCCAAACCACATAATGACACAGCTGTAGAGGCAGAAGCAGGATTTCCTGTCCTGTACCATATCTACATGCCTGTACTGTGTGCCCTTTTTTAATCCTCAACTTTTTACCCTAAACTAGAACATCAATTTATTTTGTCTTTATTCAGTATTATGATAAAAAAATAAAAAATACTATATATTGAGTTCATTAAAAAAAAAAACAAAACCTGAAATAAGCCAAATGCAATAATTGTATCTTCTTCTGCATTTATGTTTTCTCATTAGAAGCTCTCCAAGCCTCTAAGAACCAAACCAAATCAAATCATATGAGCCAGTCTGGGTTAAAGCCTTGAAAACTCTTGACTGATATAACAGGAGACTTGCCAAGTTATGAATGTAAGAATTTTTCCCTTTGAACAGGAATGCTTACCTTCTTACTGGAATCTGAACTGCTTGAAGGGACAGACTGTAAAAAATACAGAATTCATTTGTTGCTTAGGTAAATGCATGGCAAATTAACTACAGCACTAATCTCCACAAGAATATTAATCTAATGTGATACCCGTGAAGTACAAAACAAAGTAAGAGTCTGAAGAAAATAAATGTATTTGCAGTTAATAAATTAACAACTGCAATAAATCAATTGGCTTAATTTTTTTTTTTACAGCCCAATTATTTTGCTGATTTTACAGAGTACTGTACAAAAGCTGCAAATGTTTCATCAAATAGGAAGTTTTTTTGTAGGGAAAAAATCTATTGGTAGAAAAAATAAATAAACTCTTCTACCTTCACCCAAAAAACTAACCCAAAAAAAAAATCTTTTGATTCTTAGTAACCATCAAACAAAACACTTACTTTTGGAAAAGCAGAGTAAAAGTAACTGGTGTCCATTTATCGAATAAGTATAACTGACATTTGGTGGAAAATAAAAGTAGGAATACAGCAACAAACACCAAATATGTAATTCATCTGATGAAGTTATTTCCAGGTATGATCATTACTAAATCATTTGAAGAGCGTTTTCCTTTATCCCCTTCCATAGATTTAATTATTGTTTGATAAATTTGGGCATAACTTCTTAGCTTTTGAATACCTTAGGAAGCTAAAAACATTTTGGAAAATACAGTTACCTGGCCATAAGTAAGACCACTGGTGGATAAGGATGCACTCTGAAATAAAAATATTAATCAGGTATTTATTTATACAATAATTTGCAAATTATTAATTTGTTTTCACGTGAAAAAATAAATAAATGAGATGGACAATAGAAATTTCTCTTCTAATTAAAGAATTAATATGCAAAGATTTTAAAGAACCCCTAATAATATTCAAAAAGATTGTCCAAAGACAATAATTTTACCTGATAAAAAGCATTATGCAGTAAGATTTCTGACATTTTAGCAGAAAAACAAATTAAGAGATTCTAATTGGTGATATTATGTATCACCTATATGTACATATACACCTTAAAAGATAAATTATTAGGCTTTGAACTGTCAGTATAACACCTTTTAATTTGGGGGTTTAATTTCAGAATAACACCTCAAGCTGACAGTATTTTCCTGAATATGTTTAGGAAGACTTCAATAGCTCTAGAGAACAGAATCAAATGCAATTTTCAATAAGGAGATGAGTTAAGAAATGTAGTAGGAGACAAAAACATATATAACCAACTTACATCTCTGCAGGCTTGTAGGCCATATGCACCAGCAGCACCTCCCTAAGACAAAACACAAACCAGGTATTTCTCATCAGTATTTTCAATTTGTAGCAGAGGCTCCCACATGAACATTCATTAAATAATGCAATTGAAAGCTAGGAGTTACTATGAATATAGTTATGCTGGGGATAAAAAAGAAAATGTAAAAATAGTGCTTACAGGGGCACATCCACTCTTGCTTACTGTGTAGACTACTCCACCCTGAAATAAAAACAGAAGTCAATTATTTCCATATAAAAAACTGAAATGAACAAGAGAGAAAAAACCCAATGCCATGCTGTTTGTGGCATGAAAAGCTGTACAGCTGACAATGTATATATGCAACCGAGGGATAAGCAAGTAAAGAGGTTACCAGTTCACTGGCACTGCCTGTATAATAATTCTAATTTAGTGTGAGACATCATCTGTATTTCACATAAGTTTCATCAGCTTTGTCACTGATCATGAAATCTTTCAAAATGTTACTGAATGGCTCGTATTTTATAAAAAAATCAATAACTTCAAGTAGTTATATGACAAGATGAGAAACTCAACTCTTGGAAAAGAATATATATTATATATTTTAAAAATACAAGGAAGAAAACCAGGTTTCAGCATATGTATCAACATAATTTGTATTTCTCTGTATCTGGTAATTCATTACAAGCAGTGAATATTGAAGAAATGGAATATTACCAGATAATTCACTAATTAATATAACCACTAGTAAGTAGTAAGAAATATGTCCTTGATAATCTCAATTCAAAGAACTGGAGACTCACCAGAAAGTATCTAAGAGTTATAGAGAAAATAGGCATATTATTGGTAGTGGAGATAGTCAGCTAAAAACCAAGTATACATTGCTGTGATGAATGAAGTGAAAGTGGTGACAAAGCAGACATGCATACCCCAGAAGTTTTAAAAGGCTAACTAGACAGTGATAGGCCTAAGTGTTTCACTGCAATTATAGTCCAGTATTAAAAGCAATACAGATGTTAAACTGGAGCAAGCTATTGAGTTCAAGAGAGTGGAGGTAGCTGAACTTAGCCCAGGTACAAACACACAGTTTGCTGGATAAACACCTCTGCCATACTGGGTTAACTAGCAAAGAAGATATTTCACTACAGTAAATCACCTCATGTTACAGAATTTTAGTCATTCAAGGTTACTGAAAGAAACCTTACAAATGCTGGAATTTAGGACTCATACCTGACTGCCTGAGTAGCTGCTCTGAGAGGAACTGGAAGGTCCAACCTGAAAAGAAACCAGACTGGTATTTATTATCTTGCTGAAAAATTATTTTAAATAAGTGATTTTCAGGAAAGAAGTTCTACTTGGTCGGAAGAGGAAGAACCCACAAAGTAGTTTTTTATTACTTCATTCCACCAATACTAATAAAATAATTTCAGAGATCTTTCAAGACAAATAATCAATACTGCGCCAATCCAGCTGTTATAAATTACATAATTCTGCTGCTTGCATCCTTTTGTATTTGACCTCATACACTTGATGTCCATCATTGAGGACGAGATCTATACCACCACAATCATTAAAAAGCAGATGAATGCTTTTTACTAATATGACTATGTAATCATTAACATATATGCTGTAAAAAAGCAAAGAAGGAAAAGAGGTTTCTTCACTGAGCTGCCAGAGAAAGTTTTTGAAGGAAAAAAAATCAAATAGCTACATTTTATATCTAGATACTGATTTGCAGAAGGCAAGTAAATAAGTGATCTTGAAGAGCAAGAAAACACTAAGAATAAAGAATGAAAAGAGAAAAAAGAAAACTTCTATTATAGAGCTACTACAGATTAGCAGAGAGAATCTGCAGAAGGAAACGGTAATGAGGCTAACAACCCTTTAGACAGTTTTGGATTTTTAATCAAAAAAGATAAACTAACAAAAAGAACATTAAGTTGAGTTACAAGGGGGTTAAAGACATGTCTAGAAGCAACTTTTGACTAGGCCTTGAGATCTTGGGCAGTTAGCAGCATGTCAATGTCTTTGGAGAAGGAATACTTACCATGATGCACCGGCCTGTTGAATAAGTCCCTCCACGCTGCAAGAGAATACAGGTTCCAGTTACTATTTATTGACTGGTGTAAAAATATCAAATTACTTTAAACAGTAAATCAGCTGAATTCACATTAATGGTCTGAGTGAAGAAATCAAGTGTTTCATTGCTGACAATATATTACACGTTTTAATAATCTCATCTGCCAACTGATGCTAACTAATTAAAAAAAAAATTCAAAACTGAATAAAAAATGAAAGCATAAATGACATCTTGCTAGGAAAGTAATTTGAATGGTACAATAGAATCTCCAAGCTACCAGCATGACACAACTAGACCAGCAGGAGAAGAACTCTTAAACTGAGGCAGCTGAAAGTTGGGAAATTGAAGAAAAATTGCTCTTACCTTGTTACATTCTAATTCTATCATAATCTGTGGGGGAAAAAAATAAAAGAGGAAGCATTACCAAATTATTCACTGCGGAAAGAAAAAGACAACTTATTACAGGAAACAAAATACATTTTGTGAAGTGAGAGATTTAAGACAGGTGCTCACTCTTGGTTACATCACAAGTTCACATAAATCACTGCTGCTGCAGTCTAATACATGGATTTGAGGAAATTTTCTTTGAGCTGCCAACATTTAATATGTTTCATAGAAGCATAATTCTTGGCATAAAAATGTTACCAACTCCTTTCAAGAAGGTGCTACAGTTACAATTCCCAGGTGCTGAGGCAGCATTTAAGAACAGCACTGTACATCAGAAGTACAGTAGAGTTCTATAATGAATTCTATTTTCTTCTTTTTTTTTTCTTTTGCTTTAAGACATGGATTGTTTTGATAAATAGATTATTACTTTCCTTAATTCTGTAGGAGAAAAAGAGTATTAACTTTATTTTTTCATCCTTTTTATAAGAGGATTAGGAAGTTAAATTAAAATTATTGAAAACATCTAATGATTTTGCCTTAGTTAATGAATAAATGACAACAAGTGTATGTCTTGTATCAAGCCAAAGATTCTTTAATTACTGTATTAATTTTTATCATTCAAATACACTAAAACATACCTTCCTTTTACTTTTTCCTGTCGCATTAACTGACTGAGAATGTGTAGGTGTGAGAGTTTTGCTTTGAATTCCAACCCAAAAGTTCTCTAGATTTTGAACAACAGTTGCACTAGAGAGAAAACAAAATAATTTATTTTCTATCAGTGTATTTAATTATAAAATACAAACTCTTGCCCCCCTTTGCCCCCAGCCAAGATTATCCACTGTGTTCTGGTTTTAAGTGTATACAGTACAAGTTTCACAGAATATTTTTTCTTGTAGGGGCTTGTATTATCATCCAGCACAGCCTTGAAGATAACTCAAACAGATGCTGAGAACAAGCAGAAGAGGGATAGACACTTGAAGAAACTCTGACACCAGTGAGGAGCATTGGCTCAAATGTCGATAAGAATTGTCCCACATGCTCTGACAATCTGCATCTATGATGGTGAACTGATTCTTATGGAAATAACAAGTGGAAGCAATTGTGGTTTTGTATCCTTTTGCCTGCTCTTGGTATTCCTCAAGATTTAACGAAGCAAGGCAAAGATGGCCCTATCATAAATCTGCACTTCAAACAGTACAAGCTATCAAATATTTATGTATTTTCCAATATACTTCAAGCATGTATTTGTTAGAGTAGGTGGTGTTTTTACAAGGTTCACATCTGCAAGAAATGTAGCATAAAATGTAGGGTAAATATATCTTCTCCTGTTTTCAGAAGTTAGCTCATAGGTCATGCACTTATTTTAAAATTTATGTTAGAAGAATTTACTTCAAATTACTATTCTTCCACTGTTCAAAATCAAGAAAGGTATAACTGAATAGGTCTGAATTTCATTTTTTCAGGGAAGGAGTTACATTCGTATTTTGTTGCTGTTGTAATTAAAGAATTCAAAGTGTAAAAAAAGGCTACTCAAAGATCCATTATTAACATTACACTTAATGGAATAATTTGCATATATTAAGATCTTCAGGACATTAACTTTTACAATTATGTCTTGAAATTGAAAACATTTAATGAAAGGAGTGTGAGGTTATGGCAAACTATGAAAAAAAACTATGTTGGACAAGAATATCTCAAACAGCAACACAGGTCTATCACAATAAAGAAAGAAAATTTCAAGGCAAAAAAAAAGAAAATCAACTATTTACATAAATTGAAGCTCTCTAACATCATGTGGAGCAATCCATGTTGTTGTAACCTTCTGTTTCACATCTGAATTGGCATTACTTACTGCTGAATTCTGCAATTAAAAAGAAATACATATAATTATATAAGTTGTAGGAGTGACTTTACCTATATTATTACAGAAACTGTCTCTACTACAACAGGTAACACTGATGTCCTGATACGAAGAGCCAGGGAATTTCTACATTAGGTTCATATCACGTACAGAGGACAGATGAAGTTCTTGATAAAACCTAACCTTTTAAACAGTACTGATGAAATAGCTTTGCTGTATAAAAATGATCCCTACTTCCATTATTTTAAAGAAGCCCAAGCTTCAGTAAGTATTCCAAAGACTACACACATACCGTCATGTTATGACATTGTAAGCCTTTAGTGTTTGGATCCGTAATTTTAAAAGTACCAACAGGAACATCTCCATCTATTTCTCGAGCTTGTAGATTAAATCCTTTAAATCCAGCATCTCCAAGTGCTTCTAGAGTTACTGTGAAAAGAGGCATTTTGAGAAATGTAAATGTCATATACCACTAAAACTGCCTAAATGTTCACCATGCAATTTGCTTCACTCCAAGGCATAAGATTGCGTTGTGCAGAACTCAGCACAGTGCAGAAATTACTTTAAGCCCTGTACAATTCTAAAAGAAAAACATTTAAAACACCTTTCTTAATTACAAGGGGAATGACAATAAAGGTAAGGGAAAAAAATTGGAAAGGTTCTTCTCTGTAAAGTAACATGGAATTTATGATTTACTGACAATTTCAAAAGGAATTCTGCTCTACCAAATGAACAGTGGCCCTGCTGTGAAGGTGCTCCATCCAGAGAGCAATTTGGGATTAAGAAAATAAAAGGGGGTTTAAGCCACAATAGCTCCACCTCCTGCAATGTGATAAAATGTGGGATGCAGCTTTTAGAAGGGTGACTCAAATTGTATCACTCTTAAGTAGTCTCATACTGCGTCCTGAATTTTTATTGTCCTGTAGGATGACAGCATGTGAAGAACTAATGATCCCTTTGTATCGCAGAGGCCTGATTCAACAGCAAATACTCAAAGTTCATGAGCAACTAATTATTAGTCCAGTTTGGCTATCTGTCCCACTCAGTTTTAATTTTGTCACAAAAAATTTAGCATAAAATTAGGAGATATCTATTAGATAAAGAAAAAAGAAAGAAAGAATGCATTTTCAGTTATATAAGTATGTCCATACAGATACAAAACATAAAATATAATATCTCAGGTATATATGAACAATATTGAAGTTAAAAAATAAATTATCTAGACTGAGAAGGAAATAGGGGGATTGTTAAGAAGATTGGTAATTCTGGAAGACACAGACAAAGATTTTATGTCATTCAGATTGTTTACCTTGGACTTCATTTCCTGGCTCAAAGTTATCAAAAGATACAGCAATAATATACGGTGGTGCAGATGTCTGTGGTTCAGCTTCATAGTTTGGTAACAGAGAATCACAATCAATTGAGGTATTTGTCTGTGGAAAACCAAGGATTCCAGGCAAAAATATCCCACAGAACAAAAAAACAAAGCAGGAATGTCTCTTCATCTGTGGAACAAAAAGACAATACAGGTCATAGTAAATTCTTTAAGTAGTTGCCATGTTTGGCAAATATCTGCTTTTCTCCAGGACAGGAAAAAAGCAAGCCTAGAAAGCTTCTCTTTCTTTGCATTCATATATTTTGAAGAAAAAAAATTAAAATAAAATACTTATATACACTGGCTGAAAAGTGCAATAAGAGACACAAATATTATAATTTAAAAATACAGAATTATTAATGGGAGTTTAAATTTTTGAGTTACATGTCAGCAATGCATTAACAGCCATGTCTGCTGTATTACACCTTTGAACTAGAAAAGTCCTTAAAGCAAAGTTCCTCATTGTTGCACTGGCAGATTTAGCTCAGCTCCTTGGCTGTGCAAGAACTCAGAGGGAATCCTTGCTCTCTCAAACTGTAGATATAACCATGATTAGCATGCTCTTCTTTGACTGCTTTCCCTACTCTCACTTCCAAGGGATGGTCAAAAAATCTAATTAAATGTCCTGGAGTACTCTTTAAGATTTTCAAAGTATTTGTTTCCTGAAGGACTTAACAAAAGATTTCCGCAAAGTCCTCTGGAACTTCTAAACAGTTTAAAAATTCTAAATTACTACTGCAGGCTACCTGTTAGTAAAGACTAACTATAACCAGTAAAGAACCTATAACCAGTACAGAAATTCAAAAAAATAACTAAGAGACCAGACTTAAGTCCAATTTTCCAGGACTGTCCATGAAGAAAGAATGTATTTTCTTTACAGCTCACTTGCAATGACGGTAAATTGTTTCCAAGAAAGAAAGGAAACATTTCCCAAAAGTATTCTCAGGTGTTTAATATGAGATTTTTCAGCCCATGTTCAAAATCTAAATATTCATCTGTAGCACTACATACTTAAAAAGCCATTACACCTTATGAACAACTCACTCTTCCAGCTACAAAATTGCTGATACAACTGTTCAGTCTCTAGAAGTATTTGATAATGCTATTTTACATGCTGTCTGCTACTGGATTGCCTCATGTGACACAACAGACAGTAACAGATAAAATGGAGATATTTACTTGAGATTTTTTGAAGCATTTCAAACACAATGTAAGAGATGTATTCAATTTGTACCATCTACCTGTGTATCTTAATTCATGCATAACTGTGTAAGATCATTTGCTTTCGTATGTGCAAATGAAATAAGAGACAGAAGCATCTGGAAGCAGGGGAAAAATACACAACTCTGAACATTCATGTACTTAACTCTGAACTTCAACAACTTTTTAAAAAGCCACTGAGTCAGCAAATAGTAAAACAGGTGACTGTGAAATGTTGAAAGATTCCCAAGTAGGATGATGAAGGTTTGCATGGTGTCACAACTACTCAGAGCACCAACCAGGAAAGTGATAGATGCAAGTTATTGAGTCTTTAAAGCAGATGAAGACTGCACCTCTCCAAAGCCTCATCAAAGTGTCACTCTAATGGGATCCTGGTGAGCACCATGTTTTGGTATCAGCATGCTGGGTGCGGTTATCCAATCTCTTGTGACGATTTTGACGTGGCCCACCTCTAATTAAGTTTTAAATACAGCATGTGGGTGCTATTATATCAACAGATGTGGTAAACAGTGATTTAATATGAACCAGTCTGTGTGTTGTTGAAATCTCTGTCTGACTCATGGAGAGATGGAAAAAAATAGTCTGTTTCTAATTAGGTGTTCCATTTCAAAGCGCAAAGTCCTAGTTTAGCTAGGATTGGAAAATTGTCTGGAGCTGCACTCAGCCATGAAATCTTTCCTCTCTTTCTTGTTAGAAAAGAGCCAGAAACACAAGTACAACGAGTTGAAACATGGCAGAAATGCCTTCTCTTTGCATCAGCTCTCTGATTTAATAGTTCAAGAGGTATTCTGAGAGTCTCATAATGTCATCTTTTGGAACTAGCTTTTAGATGAGAAAGAGAGATATTAGTATCTTAAAAAATTCCAAGTCCAGACTTGAGGCAGAAAGCTTCCACAGGCTCTGAGTTCCAATACATAATCCATGGAATCATGTTACCTAGCTTACATATTTTACATTTTCTCCATGAAAAATGTAAAGAAACAAAAATTAAATACTTATAAAATAGAAGCAGAGAGAATTCTGGCTAATAAATGTTATTTGCAAACTTCTAATTGAATATAATGATGAAAAATTAATTATATCCTCAGTTCCTTCATCTGATGGAGAAATTATAATTATTTTTTTATCACAGATTCAGACCTTTCTCCCTATGAGTCTATGTGGCCCTCACCTTTCCAACACCTGAACTGCTACCTTAAGAGTCCTCTTCCATATTTAGTCTAATATGTCTTCAGGCCAACAATTAAATCCCTGCTAGTTAGCTACTGTGTCAAAGTCTACTGGACTCGGGAGCAGGCACTTTGGTGGTTTGCTCCTCAAAGCCTTGGGCAAACTTCTGAAGTGAGACAAAAGTTGTTTTAAAAGCTTTTAAATATAGAGCGTTTAATGAATATGATAAATACCTCTCCATAATTTGAAAACCACAGTACTTGCAAGTCCATCCTGCCAACAGTTTTAAGACTAGCTCCTGTATACCCCTTTCTATTCCCATTCTTTATGAGTATTTTCCTCCTTCTCCTAGATGCTCCTGATGAGCCACAGATTTATTCCTTAGCCCTTGAGAATAAGCATCCCCAGTTAGCGTGCACCCTGTCCACCACATCCCCACCAACACACCTTATCGACCAAGTGCTGATGCGTGGGCATCCTCCGGTCCCTCTGTGGTCAGTGCGGAGGAGCTGCAGCCGGGCAGTGCCGGTGCCCCAGGAAGATGAGACAGAGGAGGTGGAAGGCTCGGCCAATCCGTGCCGAGGCGGGAGCCAGCGCGGCCAATCAGGGCCAGCTGTGCATCCTACCTGGAAATTGGGACACCACAGGTGGGACTGTCCTGCCCAGAGCTGGCGGTGACAACACCCTCCTCACAGGTGAGTCACGCCCCTCTGACCTTTATCGAGGCATCTGGCACAGGCAGGGCTTCTGAAGGCTGGTAGCCTAAACCAGTGTGTCAACTAAAATCAAAAGAATCATGCTATACATAAACCCCTTACTAATATTTCATAAACAATTCCAGTAAAATGTTCTATATTAGTCTTACTCATCTGTTACCAAAGAGTATTCTGCTGCTGCTTTTTCATTCTTCTACTCCTTTTTCACAGCTGGAAAAGACCTGGAAAATTCTAACGATTGCCATACTTCCAAGCATTTTCTCAGAGCAAAGAGTTAATAAGGCTGCTTCTCCTCATGCACCTTGTAGGAAGAGCCTGAAGTTATTGCAACTGACCTGTACTCAAAACTAGCAATTATTTTACTCTTCAGAAGATTTTCACAAGGTCTCTACTAGAGACTGGGAGAAGTGCAAAAGCTGAATGACATAAAATAGAATAGAATATTTTCAGTTGGATGGGATCTAAAATTATTTGTCTAATTCATGCCTGTCCAAATGCTTCTAAAATACTGACAGACCTGGGGCTTTGACCACCTCCCTAGGAAACCTGTTACAGTGCATGACCAATCTCTCAGTGAAGAAATGCTTCCTGATGTCCACTCTGAACCTCCCCCAGAGCAGCTTTGAACCATTCCCACACATCCTATACTGGACATCAGCACCTCCCTCTCCACTTCCCCTTCTCAGGAAGTTGTGGAGGTCAATGAGGTCACCCCTCAGCCTCCTTTTTTCCAAACTAGACAAGCCTAAAATTCTTGGGTGCTCCTAACAGGACATTACTTTCAGCCCTTTGTTGACCTCCTCTAGATGTTTTCAAGGACCTTAGCAATATGACAGACATTCCTGTTTAACCAGGGAATTCTGTGAATCTATGAGTCTTTGGTTAATGGAAATCCTTTAACCAAAGACTATTTATAAGAGCCTTCTTCAATTCCTTAATGTTCATTCATTTAAAATGTATTTGAAATCAAAATTCTCACAGCATTTTAAGAAAATCTGCTATTTTTAAGATTCAGTGCATTTAATTAACTGTATTCTCTTTCTGTTAATTACCTTTAATTAATGAGTAGTATTTTATTTATATTGCTCCATTATGAAATGCATTATTTCCTATCTCCTGGTATCCACTGGGAAGGAGATCATAATCTTTCTTCTCTTACTATACCACCAAACTTACCATTATTACCACTGTTATAATAGCAATACAAAATCATGCTGCACACCACAAATGCAATAGCATACCAAGTAACACCATCAAATAAATTACACAGCAAAGGAATGACAAGTGCTCACACCAGAAACACAAAACCAAAGAGATGGGATCTTGCAAATGCATAATGCAAGACCTCCCTCACAACCAGCTAGAAGATATTGAGAGGTAACCAGAAGGATTAGAACTGTTTCTCCAGGCTACTTTGAGCAGCAGTGAGCACTCCATGAGTATTTGATTTGACAGTCAGATAGATAAATGTCAGGCAACGAATTGCTGTAATCTTGGTAATATGGTTATAAAGAAGCATAGATAACACAAGCAATATGCTTTTGTTGGCTCTAGCACTAATAAAATACTACTGTGAATAAGCTGGTAAAGACTCAGGCCATTAGTTTACAATGTGAGAGTTGTAAACGTGCGTCCCTCTTACACAACACTCTGCTGGCAGTTTATTTTAAAGGAGCACTATTCCCTCTAAATCAAACACAGGAGACTGATTCAGTATTGATTTACCTGTACTCTAAAATGCCAGTTTAAAAAATAAAGTCTTTTTCAGGTCTACACACTTGAAAGGACAATTTGGAGATCAAAATTTAAATACTAGTTGAACAAGTGGTAAACTCCCGACTCTAGTGAAACCATGATTACAAAGTTTGCTATGTACTGAAACTCCTGTGCAGAACAACACTACACTGTGTGCCCATGGAATTCCCTGGTGCTTGGAATGCCTTCAATGCAAATTCCCGTGGGAATATTAGCTTCTTTTTTTAGATCTCTGATTGTATGCAGCCCATATGGAGTTAGCTCTCCTTCAAATAATCACTTTAGGTTTGTCCCACTGACAGTGGGCCAATTCATTTTAGGAAGAAGCCAGGGACCATGGCAGAGAGGCCAGAGCCAAGAACACTGAAAGGAAGGGGATACCTACTGGGCAGCAGGTGAAATTTTTAAAGGGTACATGATGGACACAGGGGAAGCCAGCTACTCACATAAGCAAAAGACTGTCTTCTTGAATAAAGGGCTGTCAGAGTTTCCAGTACTACCTTGTTTCTACAAAAAGCTGTTTAAAACATATCAGAGTAAGCAGTCCACTTCCTTCTTCCTCACTGACATCAGCTGCTTTCATGACCCTCAACAGTTTTCTGCTTTTTCTCTGCCACAACTGAGCCAAAGA
Organism: Haemorhous mexicanus; assembly: GCF_027477595.1. Taxonomy (NCBI): domain Eukaryota; kingdom Metazoa; phylum Chordata; class Aves; order Passeriformes; family Fringillidae; genus Haemorhous; species Haemorhous mexicanus. The sequence goes on along the minus strand of NC_082349.1, from coordinate 19,070,560 downwards.
TTATTTTTAATCTGGCCGGTTTTGTTGCAACTGGAAATCTTAGAAAGCCTAAAAAACCCTTCAGCTAAAGCCAACATACCTATATAAATAACATGGTGAAATAGGTGATGTTATTTTTATCAGGGTCTGGTATCCTTATCAAACTGCTTTGATGTTTCCCATAGGCAATAAATACAATCCTGAGTCTTGGCCTGGGCGGGAGAATTGGCAAACTCTTTCCTCAGATGCCTCACATGTGCTGGACACAATGAATTTTTCTTGCAACAGTAGCCACTCCAAAATGATTTCACAGAAAGTGTACATAACAAGTGCTCTTATAGATATGAAGAGTTGAGTTTATACCAACCTATGTCTTTTGTTAAGTACTCCAAAATGACTCTATGGAACAGAAAAAGTAAGTGGGAAGGGAGGGAAGAAACTTAATTTCTTCCAAGCACTATTTTTCATAGTTCTGAAAAAAATCACAACTATTTCTGAACACCCTTGACTCCTCTTAAGTGCCAGGTGCCTTCCCAAGGTCTCCCTGTCCTTTTCTTTGTTTCCTCCTTGCTTAAACAGGGAAGGTCAAGAATTATCCCTTCAAATGACAGAAATGAAGTTTGTTGTCCTGACATCTATTTTGACCATTTGAGAAGTTTCTGTAATATTCCACATTTTATCTCCAAATTAAAGCATCTTTCTCAGTTTACAGGGTTAGTGTGATAAGAGGATGTTATAATTGTACACTTTTGTGTATAACTCTAGAGTACTCAACAGGAGTTATTTTCAAAAACATTCTAGTCTAAATTTAGTGGCAAGGATTCTTAAAAGCTATGTGAATAATGATTAAATGAAAAGACACTTTTATTTAGTCTTCCTTCAGAACCAGCATGTCTCCTGCCTTATACTACCATGTCAATATTTACATCCTGTTTCCAAGGACTTAAAGTATTGCCACATTTTTTATTTATAAAGGAACGTTTTGCTTCCTATGCTCAATAAATAGATTCCCATATTGAAAAGATACCAATATATCATACAGTAACATTACATATTACTCAAAATAACTCTGGATATAAATATGGTGTTATTCTTCTGAAAAAAATTATGTTAAAAAAATTGTAAAACCAACTAAAATTTACATAGTACATTTCACTCTCCCAAGGAAATATGTTAAATATCTTGATAAACATTCTACTCTCTGATAATTCAGAAAGCCACATTTTTCTAGGGAAAAAAAGATATGAAAATTATCCTTTCCTACATATTAAAAAATTTCAACTCCTTGTTATCTTTAATTTCTTGTCTTCAATCATGTTAGCACTTTTCCTATCTGATTTAAACCATGCCAACATCTGTGTAAAAAAATAAGTTTTTCTAAAATAACAAAACGGTTCACAGCCTCAAAGTCCTAGATAGATGAAGTCACTGGGAGCCTTTCATGAGAATTAGTGAGCAAAAACCAAGTTTGCCTTGACTTGACATTAGAGTAGAATGGGAGTGATCAAATGGATTACTTCTACCAAACCTTTTGTGTCCCAGTAGAGATGAGGGTGAGCAAGACTGTGCAGGGCCAATGGGTGCTGTGCACTTAAGTGCTGCTCAGGAGAAGCACCTGACATGAACAGCACATACAAAAGCAATGACATAGGAACATTGCATCACGTTATCTCATGCATTGTGCAAGCTAACAAGTGCTATTGTCCCTATGTGCTTTTAAGGTGAGTGCCTGGGTGTGGCTGCAAACATAGGCAATACTTCATATAAGCCACAGTGACTACCATTTGTTAGTGATTTAAAAGACTCTACATTCAGATTTAAGTAAACCTAAACATGTTAATGGAATGGAAGAAATTATACTCGGGGGATCCTGCTACCAAGATATGTAGTCCACGAGAAAACTGGAGCCTTAATATTATCAATGAAAATTCACTGTTTACCCAGTCATGGAGAAGATAAATGGTCTCTCTTACATGCATTACCTACTGGTATTACTGAAAAATTCTCTTTAACTGTAATTTGTATTTATAGATCCAGAATATTTCAAGTACCACTGAAATATGTTTACAGGCTATTTCTAAGTCCCTGTGGCCTAGAGAAATCTGCACAGTGGGGTTAAGGCAGTGCACATCTATGCCTGTATGGTCCACTCGTGAGTGAGCAGCTAGGATTCAGACATGTAAGTTCAGCTTTAGAGCTTCTGCCAATCCAACAGTACTGGGTCCAAAGCAGCATAGGTATAGGACACAAAACTGGATTGTATAAACTCCTTTTGCTGGTGTATGCCCAGTCCTTGAAAAATGTTGGCTGCTTAGGCTAACTGAATTTTGGCTAATTTGGGGGGACACACCATTGCATGTCTGTAACAGATACCCATGAGACCTGCACCACTGTGTGATCAAAAAAAGAATGATTCTGGTATTAATAAGCACAGAGCTGCAGCTTCTAAGAGTTTCTTTCAATCTCTCAGGCCAAGAGGGAGATGTCTTTACTAGTGAACATTCCTTTGGAGTTCAAAATCAACTTTAAACTTTGCTATTAACTCCTTCAAAAGTGCGACTAAAGGTTAAGTAGATTACTTATCTTTGTGTCAATCTACACAGGTCATTCTTAGGTAAGAGAATGTGACTGGAGATTTGGGTAGTCCCAGTTTCATCATTTACAGAAGCCAAAAATCTGTCATCCTAGAAAGAACCATACTTTTTATGGGAAGAGAGGTTGTTTAATTTTGCCTAACTACATGTGCGCAATTACTGGAGAGCAGAAAGGATGCAGAGCAAAGAGGGAAGGTATGATGGGCTCACGTGGTTTCCCATAATATCCAATTCCCAAGAAACAGCCAGTTAATAATATATTTTCCAGAACACGACCAACAAGGCATTTGATACTGTACAGGTTTCCAGCAACTAATAGTAACACTTCCACTGCATTCTTCCTGTTTGTCTCAACATGACTCGCAAACGAAGTAATCCCCACAGCTCCCTGTGAGGCAGGGAACTATTGCTGTTTACACCCCATTCTGCAGATGAGGAAACCAAGTCACAGAGGGATTAAGTGACTTGGCCAAGGTCATATAGAAAGTCTGCTGCCACTCATGGTATGCGTCAGTCCTTGTCAGCACTCAGTGACACTCCCTGAAAAGTTCACTCAACCCCTTTCTCTGCATAGGCCAGCATCTTTAAGATTTCATAAGTATCATCTTCCACCCTAACCTTGACTGGGAGACGAAAATTCATCAGCCCAGGTCAGAGTCAGGCTGAGCATGATCCCGACTTTCTTACTCTTTGATTAGGGTTCTTGATTTTTATGAGATTATACTTTATTTTCACCTCTGCCAAAAATTCCTCCTAAGGGACTCCTCCAATTTAAACCTAAGTAGGTGGGCTGGATAATATCCATACAATAAATACATGCAGTAATAATTTTCAAAGATTCATATATATTTCTCTTAGGACACAAAATTTCCCATTTCTACTCCTGCATTTAAAACCTTCCACCATTCTTTCCTATACAGTATAAATAAGCTCAAAGTTTCATAAATTTGTGCCATACAATGTGGATATATCTATATATATATCTATATATATCTATATATATCTATATATAGCTATATATCTATATATATACACACATACAGATAGCATAATGCCTCCTGTATAGACAGTATAACACTATAGATGGAAATATGTAAGTATCTAGTAAAAAATAGCAAGAATAATCTAAAAAAAATAAAATACACATCCTAAGGTGTTTCATTTTTACAGTAACTTTCCAAACAAAGTCTTTGATGTATTTTATATGTAAGCATTAATGTGATGAATTTCACATCTTATTTCCTTGTGTTTGTGTATTAGAACACTTAGTGGAGTTATTGGGGATTTCTTTAGGTGTGAGAAACTTAAATGAACCTCATGTGTGGCCCATACTGTGAACAGTGCTTTTTGCTCAGTTTAAACAGAAATACTGAGATTCAGCCACAGCCAAATCAAGAAGCCCAGGGATGAATCAGCACATTTAAGGCATGATAGCAGATCAAACAGAACCATTTCTTCTATGCTGTTCATACCAGGTTTCTAGTGCTCTATGAAACCAATGAGGTCTTCCTTCCCCTCTCTCACTTTTTTCAAATTGAGATCTAGTATTTTTGCATTCTAGTGTGTTTCTAATTAAAAGCAATCCTATGCCAATAGTAGCATAGTTGTTCCATTATATTGCTAGAAAAGTAGCAGAGCTGCTCTTACTACTTTTCTTTTACTTATTCAATAACTGAGCCTTTCAGTTCATTCATTTATAGTACTGTTCCAAAACCAGGAGTGCCTATTATTTGAGAAAAAAAGAATTCATTTTGAAAAGGAAAAAATAGGCATGAGAACTGGAGGAGTTGCCATCTCTTCCTTGCTCTGTCACAAATTTCCTGTATGACTCTAACAAGTCATTAATTTCTATATGCCTCATCTAGAAAATGAGATAATGACATTTAACTCTTTCATTGGGAGGCTTAATGGTTGTGAAATTTGCTGAGCTCCTTGGATGTAAAGAAGCTGCTGTCAGAGTAAACAGTAATAGCGTGATGATGTTTGCTGGGAAGGTTATAGGAGAGTCACTTTGTAACAATATCACAATTCTGCATTACATAGACAAGATTGGCTAAGCAAGTGAGTCAGCGAGAAATTTGTGATTTCCTTCATTTGTGGTATCTGTGCATGCTGTCTGGACCCCAAAATCAAGATGAATTTTTAATGTTCTGTAAGTCTGTGGAAAGAGATACTGTCTTTAGAAAATTAAACATCTTTTCTCCACTGTTAGAATCTAAATGCAAGTATCAGACTAAAAAAGATTTAGAAAAATGCCCATGGGCTTTAAAATTTGCTATGGATTAGTACAACCCACCATTTGACAGATCAGTCATAGACAGCAGCACATCTATTGATTCTTTGTTGATTTTCCCTCTGATATTCTAGAAAGCAAAGGAACTTGAACTAATGTGTCTGATATTCACATACTCTTAGATGGGAGCACTCTGTGGAGGATCTCTAAAAAGCCCCACATAACCTTTTTGGAGCACCCCTATGGACGTAGGTATCTAATGTTAGACACACACACTCAGCAGTTCTAATTTCCCAAAGCTTCACCTCTCCCCAGTGTCCCATAGTCTCTCTTCTTCTCATCTCTTCTTGTTGGGATTTGGATTTTTTAGATTTATATTCTTTTTACTGAGAAAATGATGGGATATCAAATATGCTTCTAAATTGCTTTTGGCCATGAAATTTGTGATGACTATCTCCTACAACCTCAAACAATTCATGCTGACAAAATGATTGGTAACAGATTTTTGGGCAGCAACTTGAAACTAATGCTTCTACTTCCACCACAGCAATCCTCATTTAATTTGTGATAAGAGTTTATGCTGGTCACCTAAATTCTCTGTGCTGTTTTAATGTTAGTAAAACATCAGTGACCATATGTTGTTTCCCCCTTCAAATTAAAACATTGCCTGAAGGAAATATATCTGTTTATACACACTGTTTGTAAATAGCTGATATCCATAGCAAGGTCCTTGAGTACAGGAAATAACAAGCCACCTTTTTACTTGGAAAATAAACTTAATCAAGCATACCCTTTCATCAAATGTGTTACTAATTATCAAACAAGAACAGAAGCATTGTACAATTGAGAACATAGTATGTGAGAGACAGAGAAAGCAATTTTTGTATCATTGTCTGCAGAAGATATTCTCAAAGGTAAAGCAGGGCATTCACAGGATTACAGGTGTGTATTACAATCATAGCAGAAATAAAGTCCAATCATAGTGGCACTACAAATGGTAGTACTGGTCCATTCAAATCAGAATGCTTTAGAATTCAAACTGAATTTTCTCTAGGAAGCATTATCTGTGAGCAGGAGAGCCACAGTTGAGAAAAAAATATGAGCTCTTAGAACAATTGTGATGTTCACATATTCAGTCAAACACAGGGCAACTAGCTAGATAAACAGCATTTAGGATTTCAGCACGCCATTTTGCAATGTTCTACTGAAATCTGTCCACACCAACACAGCTGAATAAGGATCCTCTCATACCTGTCACATTTCATGGTGTCATATCTTAAAGATCAGGACATTCCACAACCTTGCACTGGGGTCTACTGAACTACTGTATCATTGGAAAGTGAATAACTCTGAGTAGGGCCAAAAGGTGTAATTTAAATAGATTTGTAGCTAGTTGCATTTTTCAGTTCTATCACCAAGTGAGTTGATTCACATCAATACAAGCAAAACAGAGGCTAATTATGGTATATATGTGTCCAGAGTTCTTACAGTGAGCGAGCAGTTTAAAATATTCATTCTGCACTTAGTATATTAGGAAACACACATGATCTAATTAGTCAATATCCCTAAAGGAAGAAAAAATTATAATCTACTATAGTAAATTTCATAAAATCAATCATAAATGAGATGAAATAAGAATGTGTAGCACATATTGAAAGTGAATGTTTCTGCTTGGTAATGTCTGAATAATGCTAATGCTGTTAGTATCAGTACTTTAAATCAATGACAAATTATGAACTATTATGTTAAGATTAGAAATTAGATGCAGGAATACCTGAAGAGACTGCTCCACTTCTCTTACTTGTTTCCACCTGGTTTTGTGGGGTGGAAGGGTTTGTGTTCAGTAAACCCTTTGCAACAAGAAAAATCTCAATACCGATTTCTACTAAGTCTGCTCAATGCAGACTCTTGCAAGTCAAATGACAGAAGATAGGCAACAAGAGACAGCATTAAACCTCTGAAAACTTTCAGGTTAATTTCTTCTAAATTTTAAAACAATAAAATTCACCTGTTTAGCAGATAACCGAAAAACAGATGAGCTGGGGCATGGCTTATCCTACACCTAAAACTGATCATCCACTAAAGCTGAGACTTTTCTAGCATGTGTTTATATTCTAGAATCTCTAGTTTTAAAATTACATCAGGGCATCTAAGTTCCAAACATTTGCTTTCAGCAAAAGGAATGCAGTAACTACTCTGTCTAAGATGATCTCGCTGACAGGTCTGGACAGGTCTACACTTAGAACAACACAGAGATTTAGAGCTGAGAATGAGCCCTACTTTTAACTGAGAAGCAGTGTCTGCCAGCAGGACCTAACACTCAGTGGAGAAAAATGTGAGCTTGGCATGACTAAAGTAGGCATTAGAAGATGTACAGCTGGGAGTGGATGAACTGGAATGGGCAAGGTCGAGAGTATTAAAATTTGGCCTATTTCTTCTAATGAAATGCTCACAGAAGGATTGTACAGGGACAAGCTACCAAACAGTTGATATGTAAAAAACAGCAGAAGTAAACCACACTTCAAAAAAAGTTTAGGAAGAAGGTGTATGTAAATTTCATGCAAATTAGGCTTTTTAAAAAATACAAGAAAATGGGGGTAAGCATTTAAAACATTGAAGGAAGAAGTTACAGTTTATTTATTTTTCACCTGAATCTTGCTCTTGAAATCTGTTTGGCTAGATGAGTGGAGAAAGATATAATACTGTGTATTGAGCCCAGCCAGCTCATTCTCAAACTCCCCTGGTGATTATCTTTCCATCTGTTTTGAACTGTGTGAAATTATGAAGGACATACCTTACCATGCAGCTACAGAAACTGCCATACCAAGACTGCAGAGCTCTTAAATTGGACAAACTCTCGTGCCTTGCTAAGAAGGCAGAAGCATATAAACATTGAAATGAGAAAAGGAAAAGGGGAGAAAAGGGCCAGCAAAGTCAAATATTTGACTGGACTGGACTGAGTTCCCAAAGTAAGAGTTGCAAACCATATGCAATTTCCACCTCAGCACTGGCAAAACTTCAGGTCTGAGTGACCCTAAAGTAGCTCTAAAGGACTGAGAGCACTACCAGAAATTACCCTCATATGCAGCTCTTTCCCCATTCACTTTTTGTAAGAGCAATTAGAGGTCTTTTAAAAGTCATAAGCTTTCCATTTTCTCCCCGCATAAATCCCCATACAGAGTTACAAGAACAAAGCAGAGATGACCAAAAAAAATGATCAGTGGCCTAGGTAGCCTCTGAAACAAATTGGATGTTTTTTCCTAGTATGGTTGAATTTGCAATCCTGGATTCTCAGTGCTTTTGCTTTTCTAGCTAAAGGGGAGACTGCTGCTCTAGAACTCCCTCACACCAACATTGAGATTGGACCAAAATCCCAGGATTCCCATGGCTTTGGATGTCAGCCAAGCTGATGCTATTGATCTGCAATGCCACTTGTGGAAATGGAAAACTGAAATTCCTGTAAGCAGTTGAGAGAGACATTTCACATCATTAAATAACAACTTACTAGAACTGTTCATGAATTCTAAAAATGTGAATAATAATAAATTAGAGCACAGACTTATTGCTAGAACAGGAAATGTGTGTTCAAATGCCATCAAGACACAAACTTCTAGGTGTGTTCCTTTTAGTCAGTCCATTTTGACCATCCTCTTGTATATTAGAAACCTTGTGAAATTTTTTCTTTAATTTTTGCAATACAAGACTGAGAAACACAGGCTGCAGCATTACTAAACTAGACTCTTTTTACTATGATGAAGTTTGGAACAGTGCAACCATGAGTTTATTACTGCAACATGGGAGAAGGTTTAATCCACACTGTCCTACAGAAATAGGGGTCAAGTAAGGCCCTGAATTTCTGTCTAAACAAACACACATGGTGGATAACTGAGATAATCTCCAAAATCGGGATAAAAGGAAAAAAAATGGGACATCACTGAAAATTTCTTCTATTTATGGTTCAGTCTCCAGTATTTAACAACCACAGAAACTCAGAAAATAAAATGGGAAGTGTAGCATTAGTGCACTCTGATTTCAACCCAGCACAGCTATTTATTTTGAGAGAGAATATAGAAAGAGGAGGGAGGGTTTTGTGAGGGAGCCAAAGGAGTGCTTCATATTTCATCACATCCTGTTTTCAACAGTTTCATTAGACTTACCCTACAATTAATTTTTGGAGCAGATCTTGCAGCACCCTAAGGATATCTGCTCTTTCCTGGCTTTGTGCTGCAGAATCTCACACTGAACAGATGATAATTCTAAGCCATAAACTATTTTCAAGTTCATCAACAGTCTGAAAAGCAAATTATTTACTGCAATCCAAAGTTCTAGATGACTCATAAGTCTTGACTCAAAATGTTGGGGAGTTTGTAGCACGTCTTAGTAATCTGATCTTCTTTCTACTTGATCAAATATGACTTATTGATATTATTTTATAGTTTAGAATTACAAAAAATCAAATTTTTCAAAAATTTTTTGTTTGACATGCAGAAATCCAGTGGCTCATACAAAACTGAAGTGCTAATGAAAAATGAAAATTAAAAGCATAGCATATACTATATGAGTGTATATGCTAATATATACTCATATAATGTAATTTTCATTTACAAGGCTAAAACTATCTGTAGAGCATGTTCAGAGTATTGGAAAGGCTAGAGGCAAATTAATAAGCACAGAATCACAGAAGTTATTTCTTACACTATTTTTCCTAACAAAAGTGTTAATCAATAAAAGTATATAATAATGAAAAGTTGAATTTAATGTTAGAGAAAATGCATCATTATCTGAGCTGAAGTTAAAAGTAGCTTTTTTTTTTGTAGTCTTGGATGAAAACAGGTTCCTAAAAATGAAGCTTGGGAACCAGTAACAGCAATGTCACTTATAGTACCAGAGGATAATGGTAATTATACTCTCCACTTGCAAGCATATCAAAATTATACTTAGTGTTATGAAAATAGGAGGGTGTCTGCTTCAATCTGTTTGCTAATCTAGATGAAGGACCCTTCTTTGCTCAGAAATGGTGCGACAGGAGAGGTGTGGATACGCAAGGAAGACTATTTATTTACATGGCTTGGGAAACACCAAGTTAGGTGTGCCAGGCTTGAGCAACACCTATTATCATTTCTGCAGATAGCTTACTGCACTGAAATCAGTCCTGTGATAATTATTTCAGGACTTGATTAGGTGGCATTGCATCAGAACTCCATCTTCTACTTGTATCCAAACCATTTTCGCAGTTCCAAAAGATTATTCCCAAAGCACTTGATAGTAGTAGGATGAGAGAAAATGTGCTTTCAGAAAATGATAAGGGAGAACATGAATTGCTCAGGAAGAGGCAGGTGGCACTGATCAGTGACACTGCTCCTGGTAGGCTTATTCTTTAATGATAACATATGAGAAGTCTGATGCATACCAATATCTGAACATGGTTAAGTTGGTAACTGAAAATAACAATAACTGTTTTGTCTCCATTTATTCATCTTTTTTTGTAAGCATCAGAAAAAAAAAAACCCAAACTTGCTTAGGTGGCTCAACTAGCTAATTTATATAAACAAAGATTTCTCAATGACTTGGAACAAGAGCCCTTTATTGGATGTGAACTACTTGCATATATTAGACATGAGCACTGTGTAGCACAGCTCAATTTACTATAGCTGATGGTCAATAATTTCCTTATATCTTCATCTTGTGAGCTACTTCTAGACTATCCAACAGATTATTATGCAACAAATCCTGTACTAACACTAACCTGGCATGTTTTCAAAACTGATGTATAAAATGGTTATTCAGGAACTAAAATTTCTATCTGCATCTTCAGCGAGCAAGTTATGTTTGGCTTATGAAAATAAGCCAAACATAACTCAAATATACAACCTTTTAAAAAAAATTTATAGTAATTACTACTGGATTACTTCTAGAACTTCTGATACTTGAAACTATGTATAAGACTAAAACCTCTGACTTAACACCTTTAAAAGATGACCACTTAAGTGATCTTTTCTACAAAATGCCAATCTTGTCATAAAGGTGCAGCAATTGGAACCACAGAGAAAAGAATAACTGAAGAAAATTCTTTTTTTATGGCCTCCTTTCTCAGAGAACCATTTAATTCTTGCCACAATAACAATGACTTTTTAGAAAATAATATAGAAACATATAACAATTAGAAAAGATAAGTTCTTGAAAGACAGCACAGGTCTGCTCCCAATTACAGATATTGGAAAATATACTGTCATTGTTATCTGGTTATTTCTCATAAAATACTTATGCTAGCTTTGCTGTTGGTTAAAAAATATAAAAACCAACCAGTAGAATATTTAGCCTTATAAATCAAGGAGATTGGTAAAGATGTACCTATTCTACTCCTAAAAGCATCAGTATCTTAATTTAAAATTAAATAAATAAGAATTTAGTAAAGAGCTATTGATAATTGAAATAGAAAAACATGAATGCGATCACATGAGAACTTCTACCTGAGAACTTCCTAAAGGTGAAGAAATTACCTAAAATTGAAATAGTGTCCCTTATGGCCTAGTCTCCCTACCTTGGACTGGGTGTAGGAAATGTGTTTTGTAAATTTGTCTGTAGATTAAAAGTCCAAATATGAAAGGCTGAGCAAAAATATTTTTAATGCTTTGTCCAACAAACCAAACAAATGTGTCACTGTCAACTAATACCTCTAACAAAAATTCAGTGAGGAGATTTTAATGATCCAGTATGGAATCTGAGAATTTAAACTGTAATCCAGAGTAGATGGCTGATTAGGGCAGCTCCATCTCAGGCAGCCCTCCTGATTCTAAGCAAGGTCTATCTGCACCTATCTAAATGCTATAGTACTGACCAGGAGTACATTTCACATCATTCCTGAAGCACTTGTCTTCATGAATTTCACAAAATCTATCTAATTCCCCCTTTTTTTAAGGTACTTTGCAGATGCCGTTCTAGTGCATCTAGCCTTGGCAATAACTACACTGTGCCAAGTTCTGCCTGATCCACCAGGTCCTTAATTATGCCAAGTCAATATCTCTCACTAGCTGTTCACACTCTTCTATTGAGGGATAGTTGTCATATGGTATCAGGAAGGACTCTTCTATGTGTAAGTTAAATAAATTCTTGGTGGCAATCTACTTTTACATTTTGTCTAAATGCAAATGACTGTTAAAATATTTTAGAGTCTGGAAGTTCCTTCACTCATTCATCTAAAATACCTTACTTTCATGACCTGAACACAAAGATTTAGAGAAAGACACTTAGTGAAAGATTTCTCTTGTGTTTCTTTGCAGCAACTACTGATGAGCCAGAGTGAGTGGGCAACATGGAGATGCTGCATGTATCTATTGGATTAAATTCCTACTTGACTGACTAATTTATTTCATTTGATAATCAATTATCATTTCCATCACTTTGTCTCTTTAAATTTGCAAAAATAAAAATACACTTATTAGATAAATAAAAAAATGTTTACAAGAAGATTTAGTAAGCCTACTGAAACAAGGGTTATGTTTGCTTATGGCATCATAATCCACACAAGAATACCTTCTTGGGGCTTCCAGAGAAAGCCTTAATACAAATATATTAATTTTCTTATAGACACTTGGAAGGCCCAAGAGAAGTCCACTAAGAAACTGTTTAACTGTGGGCTTTCTCAGTAGAAGGAGTTGATGCTTATTGTTAAGTGTTTACAGGGCTCCTCTAGCTGTGTCAGAACTGGGACATGCTTCTTGGCACTGAGGACTTGTCAGTCAATCAGAGTCTAGATAGTTCCAGAGGTATTCCCTGACTGTTTCCCAAGCCCTTCCTTTCACTCTTCATAGCAGTGAGAAGTCACCACAGGATGTGTTCTCATGCCACCTGGGTTGCACAGAGTTTTCCCTTTCAAATGCAGAAGGAGGTGAATTTCCATTTCTTCAGCAATTAACACTGTAAGGAATAGTAATGTAACAAATTTTGTTCAGGATTTATAATATTTTTTTCATGGTGAATTTGAAATCTTCTACAAGAAAAAAGCCAACTTACTTTCTATAAATAGTTCCTAGCAGGTGGAACCATGTCTGCCTTTTATTTCAAAATAGTAAACATTCCTGAAATCATATCTGAAATACTTAATAAGAAGTGCAGTATATTTAGAACATCTACATTTTCAGGCACTTCTCTACTCACCATTCTGCAATTGTTTGACTGGGATAGAATTTAATAATGCTTCCCAACACAATCCCCACAAATTATCATCAAAACAAAAGAACCTGTCTTCTGTTTGGGATTCCTATTGCATGGTAATAGACAGTATTAATAGAAGAACAGTAATAGAATTTGTAACCGACAAAGACTCAGAGTAACTAATGTAATACATCTTTAGTAGTGTAAGTAACTCTAGTTTGCAAACACTGCTCACTATAGTTAGCAGAATAAGAGACAATGGATCTAGAGGCTGAAGACCAAGCATGTCTACAGAGGCTTTTTGACCTATATATTTTATTCATTACTAATGCGTTTCCTACAACATCACTGACTCTTCCATTGGACAGAACATGGTCTTCCTGTGTGAGCTGTGGCTTCTACCAAATTCCTATTGGCAAGGTCAATTTGTAAACCTTCATACTCTTCTGGCAAGATTCAGTCCTGAAGCTTGATCTATCAGTCCAAAATTTTCATTCCTACAGACCAAGCCAGAAAATTTTCATTCCTATAGACCATAATTTTAACTAGGCTACAAAAACCCTTTTTTCCCTCAGGTAGTCAAGAATCAGGCTGTTTAGCGTGCCTTTTTAAAGATAAGGCAAAATGTTAACAATGTTAACAATGACATGTGACTTCCTAGATAAACACGAGAATACACTCAAGTCCTTGTATTTTGAAGAGGAGAATCTGTTTTGGAGGACAACAGGAATGCAACATACAAAGTCCTGTAATTGTTTCAGTGTCACATAACCCTGGACATAAAGTGCACACAGAGACAAGAACATAGAAGAAAATGCAGAAATTAACTGAATTAACAACAAAGAGCTGCAAACAGGTGAGGGATGAGCATCTAAAAAACGCCTGTTTACAGGGAACATGACTCATTGGGTGCCTTTTTGTGCAATGGAAAAATGGACTCCCTGGTATGCAAGCAAGCGAAGCAATTTATAAGACCAGTAAAGTGCACGTGTGCTATATAGAAAAATACTGCTGCCCTCAAGACAACACATTTTTCTGAAATAAATAAATAAGCATCACACTAGCACTATTTCCTTCCATACACTAGTCATGAAAATGCTTTGAATTTACACTTTACTAAATTACAGATAACTAGCTCATTAACCAAGGAAAAGATCATGTGTTTTTGAAGTGGTCGCTCTTGTCCTTGCACTTGATTTTCCCCTTGTCTCTTGTATTACTCATGATGTTAAGCCTAAATGTAAGATTATCACCTTTTAGAGGCAAAGACCACGTATTAAATCTTTGAAGCACAATGAATCCTAATTAGGTATAATCAATAATAATTATAGTTGTGTAATGGAAAATAGG